>NW_026591086.1:54748160-54856133 GCF_907164565.1 Psammomys obesus
ACCCGTATGTGCATCTGTATGGGGGCAGGGTACACCCGTATTGGTGTCGGGGTGCGCCTGTATTTGCCTTATTTACAGTATTTACAGTACTGGGGTACAGATGTGGATCATCTCTCCTTGGCTTTGACAGGGATCCTAGATGTGAGAACTTAGTTCCTCATAACAGTATAATAAGAAGGGGACTGACTGAGCTACATCCATGGCCTAACTTCTCCCGTATATATGTTTTGTATGTCAAAATTTTAATTCCTTTATTTGAATCAGTGGTTAAAAATACATGTATGTAGTGAAGCAATACAAATGAGTGTTACCAGGGATTTATATGTAATATAATAATGTATCCATCACCCGCTCATGCTAATCCTCTAGAAAACACTTAGGCTTGCTTATTGCACAGAAGGCATTGGCACGTAGCTGCAAGAAGAGGGAAATGCAGCCTGTTTGCAGGACCCAAGCAAACAGCAATCCACCTCCCACTCTTCCAATTCATCCAACAAGCTCAGCTCTGGCATCGCTCTCCTCTTCTCAGGGATGAGCGTCTATAAGTTCTTTGTTAGAATATCAGCTGTTGAAAATGTTCACTGTCTTAAGATTAAAAAAAAATAAAATCCATGGTCTTAGAGACAAATAGATGAAGACAGTCAATATACCAGGATTATCACCTCTACTGTGCTACCGTCTCCTTACATCCTTAAATATGTTTGAATTAACACCTCTAGATTCACGAGGGAAATGCATCATTATTGCATCCTCTCCCTGTTTCTCCAGGGTTCTTCTGGGATCACAGGCATCTCCTAGGAATGGGAATGTTAGGAAGCAGGTGTTTTCAGAGTGAACCTTGATTCTTGCTATACCATTTGAAAGCAGTTGCTCGTTCACAACATCAGCATATTGAACCATCTACATACTAACAGTAAGAAAAAAACCCCATTTGGCAAATAGTAAATCTAATCCTGACTTAGGGTGCAGATGAGAAAACAGGAAGAGATCTGGGCATCATCGTCGGTTGCTTATGTCCAGGGAAGTAACGATCATGTTAGAGGATCCATGAGTCCTGACAGTCCCAGCTTCTCTTCTCATTCAAATCCTTACATGCAATGGCCTTTTGTGCCATGGTTATACTTCTTGACTAAGCTCGGGGCCAAAGGGAACCTCATACAGTGTCAGTATGGAGAGGAAAGGTGGAAATCAACTTCTTGCCATTATTTTATTCTGCCTATGTAGAAACTCAATAATTTTCTACAATAATTTTATTGCAGAATTCTTGGCTTTTGGTAATCCACAGAACACAGATGTCCATGAAAGGTCTGAGTCCTGTGTCTCAGAGCCTTATTAATGAGATTTGTGTTGTTCTAGTCTACATTTTCTATATGGCTTGAAGGTAGAGGATCATTTGTATTCAGAGTAAACTAAACCTTGCCATTGGTACCTGGATTAGTGTTCAGTTCCAATGTGATGGATGGAAGCGCTTTCTGGGAGGCCTATTAGCTCACACTCCAGACACAGTGGCAAATATTTCAGCTTCTGATGATGTTTTACTCACGCCTGATAATGACTTCCATCTTTTCCTTTTCTCCCCATCTCTAGACTTGCTGTCAGTCCATGTAACAGCTGACTAAAAAGTGTTGCTTGTTATTCCACAGTGCATCCCTCTAGTTGCCTGGAGGCAATCTCAAATGAGGGCCTCAAGCTCTACATTGGGAACTGAATTAAAAAAAGAAACAATAGTCCTGCCATTGACTTCTCAGACTTTTTCCTGTCTGGTTTCCACTGTTCAGAAAGGTTGTGGTAGATAAGGTGTTGTATATCTTATGGACTGAAGGGCAAATTTATCCATCCTGCAGGTGCCCAGAATTGACATAGATCTATCTGGCCCTGGAAGTGTGTGGCCTCAGGAATCTCATCTACCTGAGGACAGAACCACCAGATGGTACAGTTTATCCTCAGGCTTAAGGTTTGATCAATATATGAAAACTCTAGGGCAACTTTTCCTTCCAACACCACTGGATTTCTAGCTTGCTAATAAAAATTGTTAACTTCGGTGTGCCTTGGGCAAAGGCTGCAGTCAAGAGTGCTGTGGCAGTTCCACTGCAGCACTAAACTGTAGCAGCAGAAATTCTTTGTGGGATGGGAAATATTTTCTGGATAAAACTGAAAATAAGCTCAAAAATTAAGGTAGTAAAAGGTGACTGAGACAATGGCAACTAACTTTCATAATCACATGAAGTACAAAATGAAGCAATAGAGTTAAAAATGAATAATATGTTCGGTTACTGCTGAGTAATATGTTCTTCTTTATAGTATTAGTATGCTGGTTTTGAAAGTGAAAATGGAAAGAAAAGACCAGAAAGAAAGTAGCATTAGATATTCGGAGAATCAGCTACATGAATTGCACCTGAAAAGGGAAAATGGTTTGGGGAGCTTCACTAGAATGGGAAGCAAAAGCAGAGGAGCAGGCAGGAAACAGATAACTGACACTGGGGAGGGGGGTTGGAAAAGTCATATGGAAACTTACACACACACACACACACACACACACACACACACACCACACAGACACACACACATACACACACTCAGAAGAGTTTAATTGGAATTACCCTACACAGGAGAGTTTTGCCCCTCTCATAGGTTGCCAAGCAAGAAGCCCAGTGCCAGATGTGAAGTACCTCCTTCTGGCTGTTGGTGAGAGGGCTCCTTGAGATCCCCAAATAATGTAATCTATGGCCATTGGTCTTGATGGCCTACCAGGATCAGGTAGTAGGAGCTTATCGCTGGAAGCACCGCACATGTTAGTCACAGCACATGGATAAATGGAGTTTTTATCAGCCAGCCCCCGCTGCTAGTTTCAATAGTATTGGAAAATATGTAAACTGCAGGGGAATAAAGATGATGCACAGTCTTGCCAGGCTGTAAACCCTCTGAAGTGCAGTAACGACTGGGCTGCTAGGAGACGCCCACAGGAGTAATGGTGGTGTGGCTGTGATGGAAGTAGCTGCTTCCTTCTGATTGGATTTGAGTCTTATGCCAGAGGACAAAACACACACTTAGTACTGTAAACATTCCCAAAAAGGCAGGGTGACAGAGCTCACAGGTACCCAGTTTGAGCCTGCCAATGTTCTGATAAATGGACACAGTACAAAACAGTCCTAAATCTGTGTGTCTCTACTCAGATTAGTGCAGCTCTCAGACCTCATCAGGGGTGTTTGCTTGCTTTGTTGTACAGTCAACAGTGATTAATTCCCAAAGTCACAATGCTTAAAGTTCCAGAGCACATGTTTCAGTAGACTCTTCAGCCACAATTAGAACATCTCTATCACACACTCCTCATCAAGGCTCAGGGAGCATCATGGTGGAAGAGGGGTAAGAAGATTGCAAGAGAATGGTCAGGAAGGATGTGAGCAGAACTATGTCTTCTGACCTGACAGGCCTACTGTACTCATTAATTCTCAGCAGCTGTGGCTGCCTGCACACTAGCTGAAGAATATTCAGCCAGTAAGTGTCTTGCTTTGAGAGGAAAAGGGCTCCTAAGCTTCCTCCCATAACTTAGTAGCTATGTAGCTGTGAGTAGGTGATGACTTCCGGGGAAAGGACAGGGTTTTTGTTGTTGTTTTTATTTTATTTATTTATTTTTTTGTTTTTTAAGGGTGGGGTATGTCAGTCAAGATCAAGTGGATGACCTCCCCCACCCCCGGGGCAGATTAGAAACAAAACTCAGACTCTGAGTTATTAAAAATATAAAGAGGACATGGCTTCTGGGGCTAGTAAGCAGTAGGGGTGAGTCTGTGAGGAGGTAGGGAGAGGAGCTGTGTGTGCCTGTGATCCTGAATACATTGTATAATATTCTCAAAGAATTAATAGAAAGTGGCAGGTGGTCGGAGATAACAAGGAGATGGCAAGATGGAAAGCAAGGAGGCACTCTGAAAACCTTATCAGGCGGACCAGACAGACTTGACCCTGGGGATTTGGTACAAATAGGAGCAGGCACAAACAGGCTAAGTACAGAATTTTCTTGACAGAATGTGCTGATAATAGCAGCAGCCATCACTTTGCCTCCTTAAGAGTTCTACTCATTTCTTGTTTGTGCCTCAAAAAAATTCTGCAAAATGCTTCTTTTAGAGGATGAAATACTTATGCAATTGTGTGTTCATTTGGAAATACTACACAATCACCAGGGTTTTTCTACTTTAGAAACTACAAAGGAAATAGTTTACCCTTTCATAACAATGGTATTGACAGCAAAAAGTTTCTCACTGTTCAACAAATTTTTAAACTTAAGCTGAAAACACTCACACTGGTTATAAAGTATGCAGATATTACAAGGCTGGTAGAGAGATTAGAGCAGCAGGTACCATGAGCCTTTGAGTTCAACGTTTCCACCATAACATTTGGGTAATGTTATGAATTTTTTCCTTTCTTTCTCTCTCTCTCTCTCCTTTCATTATTTCATCTGAAATTATCTCTTTAGCACATTTTCACATAATTAAGTCCATCAGCCATCCACCTGTATTGTTGCTTCACCTGGGGTGACACAGAGCATCATGATGGAAGAACTGTGTGGCAGAGACTTTTTACATCAGTACATAGGAATCAGAAGAAAGGATAGAGACCAGCAATGAGGAATTGCAATAGTGATCTGCCTCAGTGATACGTTTCTTACCCCCATCCCATCCTTCACGTCTCCAGAACCTCCTGAATCTGTCATTGTAGGGGCCCAACCTTTAGCCTGTGGAAGACATGTGACTTTCAAACCATAACTTGTACCCCTGGTGCTCAGCACCTTGTGGACCCTCATGATGTAAAATGAAGTTAATACATCTCCTAGAGTCTTCAAAGTTTTAATGTTTCCATCTTTGTTCAGAATTCAAAACTCAAAAGTGTCTTCTGGGACTGTAGGCAAAGTTGTTTTTTTCCCACTCCCTGAGTACCTGGGAAAGAAAAGTCTCATAATTCCATTATACAGTGGTATAAAGTTAACATCTGTTCTCATGGGGAGATCAGGTGAATAATAAGAAAAAAATGGAGGAACACAATGCTGAGAGCCAGCATTTGCAAACAGGAAGTACTGTAGCTCCATGGCTCTGGAACCTCTCATGGAATGTGAACTCCAATGGGTTTGTGCAGCCGCACATCTCTGTCCTTGCTGGCTGTGGCCCACATGTGTGAGCAAGGCACTGCAGAGGCTCCCTGGTTCAAGGAAAGAACTGTCCAGTGAATTTACAGTTTTATGTCCTAAAGACTTTGATGGTTGCATTTGGTAAGTCTCATAGATGCTTTCAGCACCTTTCTAGATATTCTATTAGTATAAAATGCTTGGTTTGTCATTAATGGCACACAAGGCTTTAATAACTACCCTCTCAAGGTCTGTAACTTTCATGTCCTGTTTTTGTCAGACTTGCTCTGTATTCTTACTATATGCCTGAAAGCATGACGTTCTAGATTTTTTTTTTTTTTTAGTGATGATAATACCATTTTGTTTTCTTTGCTAAACTAATTATCGGATTGCCTTTAACATATAAAGTTTCAGTACACTACCAAAATATAGGCAAATCTTTGCTAAAGTCACACAAATGACTTCTAGTTCATTTTTCAATAATGTCCCTGTTGTCACATTAAAACTGATAAACAGAAACTTTAATTTCTGTGATTCTGTTACAATTCTGTTATTCTCTGTTCACAGTAGAATGCTTAATTAACCTCTATTTATAACACACAAAAGAATTTGGGGTACATAACTCCAAATTTTTCCTCTTTACCTTGCAAAACAGCTCCAAAATTCCAAAGTTCTACCAACCATCTAGTCAAAATTAGAATAATATCTTTGCTGCCCTGCTACCAGTTTTGTACATTATTTATTTATTTATTTCTGCATGGTTTTGACAAGCATCTGAGAAAAAGAACATGATGAGTCGGATAATTTGTTTTAGCTTGCGACCTCAGAGATCTCAGTTCTTCCATCCTAGCTCAGTTCGTTCAGAGTCTCTGTTAATTAGAGCAACTGCGGCAGGGACATGAGTACTCATTGTCTTGGGGTCTGGGCATTGCAGTATGTCTATCATCTACTATATGACTGAACTCTGCTTATAAGTCAGTACATACCATGTGTGTCTTTCTGGGCCTGTTACCTCACTCAGGATGATCTGTTCTAGCACCACCCATTTGCCTGCCAATTTCATGATTTCCTGTGTTTAATGGCCAAATGGTATTTCACCGTTTCTTCACACATTCTTCAGTTGAGTGACATCTGGGTTGTTTCCGGTTTCTGGCTATTACAAATAAAGCTGCTATGAACAGGGTTGAACAAATGTCCTTGTGGTATGGTGGAACATCTTTCGGATATATGCCCAGGAGTGGTAGAGCTGGATCTTGAGGTATGACTATTCCCGGTTTTCTGAGAAAGCTCCAGATTGATTTCCAAAGTGGCTGTAAAGTTCAAGGAGAGATATGGCTTAACTCAAAAAGCTCCATTCAACTTACTTTTATTATTTCAAAAAGACAATTATACCGTTTCATAATGCTTCATGTATATTATAGAACACATCTCTGGAATTACCTGAGAATATATGTACCTGTTATGAATCTTGGAATTAAAGATTTTAATTAAAAAAGAGATACAATCCTTCTGAACAAAGAGGTGTTGGCTTTGGATAACTTCTGATCAAGTAGTAAACTATGTCAATGTCTAGGAAAGACTAGGTCATAAGAATATATTGAAATGAAATCTAAGATATAGTCAACTTTTTTTGAATGAAAAATATTAGTGGAATTTTGATGATAAAAACAACTGAAGAATAATAGTCAAATTATTGTTTTTTATGTTTATTTAAGGAATCATAGAGTCCAGTATTATTCAGTTCTTTCATCTGAATAATTTGTCCTTTTTCAAATAAAAATTTGTTGTTTTTATTACATTTTTGTAATGGTGCTTTGCCTGTTGAGTACCTGTGTATCATGTGCATTCCTTGTACCTGTGAAGGCCAGAAGAGGGTGTTAAGTCCCCTTGAATTGGAGTTACAAGTGCTGTTAACTACCGTGAGGGTGCTGGGAATTGAACCTAGGTCTCCTGGAAGAGTAACCAGTGCTCTTACAGGCTGACTCCTATCTCCAGATCCTTGAAGTATGTCTTTATGAACGTCGTCTGTACATTTGCACGATTATGTGTGCTTGTGTGCCTGTGTGTATATATTCATATATGTACCGTTGTATACCATTGTCAAATATGGAATCCTAACGTGTTTCACAAATCTAAGTTAATCACAGAGAGAAAGAAGATGGTTTCTAAACTCAGTTTGAGTAGTAATTATTGACATGGCTAGGCAAGCTCGCATAGAGACACATTGCATGTAGTGCTACATGTACCGTTTTTATAGAGCCACAGTTCCCCCGAGCAAATCTCAGAGGTGTGTGGTAGCGTATGCAAATTATTTACAGAGCCACCCTCAGTCATATCCTCAACCAAATCTCCAGTGACCATGGTAATAAAAGTGAGTATGAAATCCTGGCATGCCAGAAGATGGAGAAATGGGCTGTCAAGGGAGGTGACATTTGAGCTGAGGTTTGAAGACAATGAACAAAGAATGAGTTGAATTGTAGGACTGTAGATACCTTGTGTGGTGTTTACTATTTTGTGTAAAACGCCTTTCTGAGTGTTTTCCTGTGAGACTTGGGAAGATAAAGCCCTGCCTATGTGTCTTAAAGTATGCTAGCTGTGCTAATGCTCCAGGGAGCTGCCTGCTGAGAGATGGATTCATGCAGAACCCAGCAGGAAGGAACAGTAAGTAAAGGCACGGCACAGCTCCTACATTTTGCAAAGATAAAATGAGGAAGAAAATTAATGATATTCATCTTCATTATTTTCCCTTTACATTTCTTGTTCACTAATCTGCTGCCTAAGTAGAGTGACGCAGCTTTGTAGGAAGTTCAAGATTAAAGTCTACGTTGACAAAGAGCTTTGGAAAATATTTGGGTATTAAAAAGCGCAGGAGGTGGTGACTCAAAGTTAATGTTTGTCAGTTTGTTTTTAACTTTTTGCTTTCAAAAACTGCTTTTTATTTAAAAGCCACGAGCCATATTTATGTATTTAAATAAATCTAAGTGAGCTATCAACATGACATTAAACTTTGAGTACTTTTTGAGTGATGTAGAATACATTAGAAAACACGATGGATCGTGAAAAATGCGACTGTGCAGAGACTCCATCCTGCAAATTCTGGCTGATGGAAATCACAGGGATATGTAATGTTTATATTTACTTGTCACTCGGAAGGTGGAGGGACAGATCCAGCACAGCTCTTTGGTAAAGTGTTTTTTGCTGTAGCGAGACTCCAGAAGTTCTCTGCAGAGGTGGGTAAATTGCTCAGTACGTAAACACAAGAACTCATGAGTTCAACCTCCCAGAACTCATGTGAGAAGTTGAGCATGATGATGTAAGCCTGTCAGCGAGGGCCGTGGGGAGCAGAACCAAGAGCATTTCCGGTGCTTGCTGGTCTCCAGCATAACTTCAGGGTAAGCAAGAGACCCTGTGGGTCTGAAGGGAATGAGGTGAGGAATGATGAGAATGATCGAGTAGGATGCCTGGTCTTATTCTCATCTGCCTGTGTTTGTATATGTGCACACACATTCGTATGTCACACACATCACACATATGGAAAAACAAAACCTTTTCAACGAATTATTTCACTAGTGCCTGCTGTTCTCTGGTGGATCAAATGAAGCTGCCGAAGCTATACATCCACAAAGGAGAGACATTACCGCAGGCAAGGAACAGGTTCCCCGACAGAGAAGGAAGCAACGGCAGGGATGCCAAGGTTGGATTAGACTAGCTTGGCTCCCGGAGATCCCCAGTTCATCTGACCTCTAAAGCACTTTGCTTACTTCTCGGAGCCACCAGGTTGTTATGGCGGCTTCTTTACAAACACCGCATTGCGCTGATGAGTGGAAACTGTACAACCACAGATTTAAAGGAAATTTTATTTAGCTTTAGTTAAGATATATAAATGAAGATATTATAAGGACAGTAGTATTGGAAAGGGGCATCCACCGTCAGAGAATTGAGACGAGAGTTTTATGGGGATTGTGGGGTCAGGGTGGATTTTCCTGGAGGACAGGGGAAGAACAGAACTGGTATACCAGTCTTTACTTTATTCTGGATAGCAATATGAGATAAATCTTGCTGACTTAAGGGCAAGATTCTAAGAAAATTCCCTCACACTGGGGGATTCAGGCCGATGCAGTGAGCAATTCCTGGGTGTAGATGGAAGAGCAAGATCTGTGAGAGTCTGTGCCAGCTACTATGTCCCAGTTGTCCCGCCTGCAAAGCAGGGCAACATGCTATCTATGATATCACAAATTAAATGACAGAAAATCCACATAGAGGGTTTGGACCTCAGCTTGACATTAATGGCTGGAATCTGCCTTGGCTCTCGTCGTTGTTGGAATGTAACATCACAGCTGCCACTTCTCTCTGGCGTTAAGGCCACAAACAACAGCACAAATCAAAAGATCTTTCAAACCTGCTGTCATTTCTATTCAGTTTTAGTGTGAAACAACACATGTTGGGTGAATTGCCTAAGATCTTCTGAACTTCCCAAGAGAAAGTCTTTCCAGGGAAACAGATGATTCAGGATCTGGCATATTTTTGACAACTTAATGGCCAACATCAGTTTTATCCACATTTATTGTGGATTATTATTTATTATTTATTGAAGTGAAATGGTTGTTATAAGTGAATGCTATATATAAAGTATGAGTTTTATTTGGTAAAACACTGGCCAATTTCTTATAAATTTTATTTCATATGTCATTTCAATGGTTTTGGCCAAAAGTATTTTTTGTAGCTTGGTTTGTTTTCTTTGTTTTACACCTTTCACAGCCTTGGTAAATCAGATCACCGGAAAGGGAATTCTTCCTGTTGCCTCAAATTGCAGAGAAATTTTATTTTAGTGTACCAGAAAACCATCAATAAGAGAAAGGGAATTTATCCCTGGAGGCATCTGAAGCATAGCTTTAAGAGCTCCTTGGCAGCACAAGATTGTCAATAAAATCCGAGAGCTCCTCAGTCCATCATGCTCTCTTCCTTCCTGAACCTCACAAGCACAAAGATGAGTGGAATTGGATCAGGAACATCACTAATGAAGCAGAGTGTGGAGGCCAGGTGGACACAAAGATCAATGGCAGATATCCTGACAACATTATGTTTTTGATGAGCAGATACCACAGGCTGCAGAAAGATAGACTCAATGTGGGAGGCAGGATGTCTCCAAGGTGCGGCTTTGTTTGCTCACTAATGACACCCACCTTAGGTATTCTTGCCTTGCTGACAATGCTACAGAAGAAAATCCACCTTCTTGGTTAATCACTCTGCCAGAGGACCCTAAATCATGCATTTTACCACAGTATACCCTGTTTTGCTTAAGTAAATCCCCATGATCAAGAACAGTTAAATAGATTTTGCATGCATAACAACAGAACTGAGCAGCTGAGTCTTTTGACATTATATATGAAAGATAAAATTGAGGTCTTGTATCCCAACCAATATGTGGGATGTATCTTGAATGAGAGAGCAACGTGGAATGCAGAGAGAGAAAGAAGCACACCAATCTAAATAGGGCGGTGAAACCATCTGTACATCAATTGTTTTTGGGGTGTATTCATAGCTACGTGGCCAACAAATCAGGAATTTTCCCAGACCACAATGAGAACACTGTGCACCATCTCAACATCAGATGATAGCAAGATTCAAATGCAAGTTGATACGCATCTAATTTTTCCAGAGAGTGGTTAACCATCTCATTTGTAAAGCTCCACCAGGGTTGAGAAATCTGACGGCAGTGGAGGTGAGGTTGAATCATAGGCGTAATGTATGAAGATCAAAGGTTTGGACAGAGGATCCAAACATCAATGGAGGCAGCACCCTATACCTGAACAAAGGCCCAACAAACATTTCTCAGAGAATGTATATTTAGGGAGTGCTTTCCCTGTGTCTTACATTTTGAGTATTTCACAGCCATGGAAATACTCTGGTTTTTAAAGATGGTTGCTTATGTATTAAGGGTGCTGATTCATGGTAACAGTTTGCCATTCCACTGCACTGCACAGTCTTTTGTTCCAAAAGATATTTTCATAGTATGCATTAGGAAAATTCGGATAGGGAGAATTTGTCCTAAGAATTCTGATTTAAGATGTAGTAAGTGGAATGTTTCTGTAAAAAGACCAGGCAGATTCTTCTATCATGTACATATGTCACCAAGGTCATGTGTCCTTGGGAGACTTACTTACCCTCTCTACACTTATTTCATGCCCTGTAATAGCGTATTAGTATACCATCATGTATTATTATAAGACAGCCAGGCATTGATATTACAGCAGATCAAATGATCGTGATTGGTAGAGAACCAACTGCCACTTACTTTATGTATTTGCAGTGGAATGTACTATAGCAGAGACCATTTATCGCTAAGTACGTCTTATGTTGTTCCTAGGCATTTACTAGGTAATAAAAACAATCACGTAGCACTGAGCACATAGCTTTGATGGCAGAGTGCTTGCACCCAAATAGGTATGGTTACACATTCTTGTGTATAATCCCAGCACTTGAAAGGTAGACTCAGGAAGATCAGAAGTTCAAGTTTATCCTTGATTACACAGCAATCCCAAGCCAACTTGAATTGCTTGGGACCATTTCTAAAATTAAAGAAAATCATCACCTATGTTGCTGAGGTATGTGGCATTTGCCGAAAGCTAGAAGTGTAGGGGCAGAGGAAGCAACTCCCCAAGAGCAATAGAAACCAGGTTGATTTTGTTTAAAGGAAGAACACAACCATTGAAATTTTAACCCCCACCACCAACATGAGCTTGCCACACCTACAGTAGGTTTAACTAAAAGTTTTGATTATCATAGGCTTGTATATGTACATACCCAGGTACACAGGCATATAATAAGCTCTAAATGTATTTTATTCACAAAGAGACCTAATGTTTTTGATGATAGTCTTCAGAAAATTTTCATCTATGTATGTATCAATATTTAAGTATGGGTTCATGTGTGTGTACAGGTACATATGTATGTGGGTGCTCACATTTGAAAGCCAAAGGACAACTTCATGTTTTGTGTTTTATTCAGACATGTACACCCCCTCCCTTTCTCCCTGTTTTCCCCTCCTTGCCCCTCTCCTTCCCACTCTTCTCTTTCCCTCTCTCTCTTTTACTATCTACTTCTATCTCTATCTCTGTCTTTATCTCTATCTCCTCTATCTCTCTATTTCTATCTCTGTCTCTATCTCTATCTCTATCTCTATCTCTATCACTTCTATCTCTGTCTCTATCTCTATCTCTATCACCTCTATCTCTATCTCTTTCTTTGTAGGATGTCTCACTGGCCTGAATGTCTGCAGGTCTGTATGGACATAGTTCCCTCAGCCTCTCAAGCACTGTGTTTATGAATATGTTCTGACATGTCTGGCTTTTTTTTTTTTTTAACATGCATCTGAGAATTGAACTTAGGTCCTTGTGCTTAAAAGACAATGAATGGATTTACCAACTAATTTGTTTCCTAAGTTCCAGGAAAAATTATAACTGTAAATATTGATAGCATATTTCATCAAATATAGAACTTAACATTTTCTTTTAAATTTTAGAAACAATTTTATATTTACTTATTCATTTTCAAAGTATATAATTTAAAAATTAATGTCAGCTCATTATTCTATATTTGTATATGGTGTGTTCAGATATTTCTGCCACAATAAATCTATTTGGTGTTTCAGTTTATGTTTTCCAATCGAATAGATTTAAAAGGTTGAAAATATTAGTAAAACATAGGTAAAACTTTGTATCTGTTTTTGAAAGTGATTTTCATTTTCCTTTTGTGCACAGCCTGTTGGATAATGGTGAATACAACAGCATCCTTATTTTATGCAAGGGTTTCTTGTGTCTATGTACCCTATCCTCAGTTCCTATGAAGGGATGTTACTAATGATAAGAGTCTCTTGTTAGGAGTGCTCTCTCACTTAGGGCTCATTGCTATGCTTTCTGTATGTGATGCACATATTGAATGTAAGCTGTGGTTTGGGGCAGAATGTTCTATTAGATGTGTTTAAGTGAGTGCTGATGCACTAACTCAAGCTTGCTACTCTAGATGCTCCAGCTTCTCTTTCTCAAGGAAGCAGAACATGGCAGCTTGTCAGTATCTGTGAGTTCACTCTTTCCTTCAGCCTTTACAGAATCAGTTGTCTTCTCTTTCCTGTTTCTACTACACATTCTTATTGAAGCACTAATTACCCTTGTAATAAGTTTCTGTCTTTCATTCTTGATTCTTAACTTATTAATCCTAATCCAATATTTCTCATATTATAGAGGGCATAGTTAGTATTGAAAACAAACTTGTTGGACAAATGAATATGGCAAAGATAGCATTTAGGGAAGTGGATTTTGAAGACTGTCTATCCTGAGCTCTGATTTAAAACAAACATGAATGTTTAAAACAGGTAATTTTCTGTAAATCAATGGATATAAAGTCATAAGTATTATTTCATTGCAAAGATAGCAGAGGGAAAGAAGTGGGATAGAATTCAGTTGTCCTTCAGAATAGGGAAGATAATACGTTTGCTCAGAATTCTTCTTCTCCTCTTCTTTTAGTGTCTACTTACTTCATTTTTTGGATTTGGTTTTGCAAATCACATACAATTTTCTAAAATTAATAGCCTATTCAAGGTGAAGTTTGAGCTGTTTTGATTTGTAGCTAGTTTGAAATGCATCTCTGTGAGCTCTGTTAGCTCTTTCAGTCAGAAATGCTCACTGGTGTTGTAAGCCTTCCTGATCTGTGAGGCTCGGCCCAGACCCGCTTTATCAGCTTTCTTGGCTTGGAAAGACTACCTAGTACTTGGATTGCTTCCTGTGTGACATCATCTTTCTTCAACCACTTGAGGGTTCATTCAGAAATACCATCATCACAAATTATGTTACAGCGACTCTGGGTAAGGTCTTCAGCAGCTTCCAGAATCATCAATTAAGCTAGAATAGGCTTCTGCAGCCAAGTAGGACTTTTACGACCCATTAAAAACCACATTTTGTATCCATGAAGAAGTATCAGAAATGGCTGTCCATGAGAGTAATTAGACAGAGCAGAATGACTACAATCCAGCTTTTTACTCTACATATTTACTTTGAATTCAGAAAGAATGTACTTTTTCTTAGATGAAGTAAAATTAAAGTAAAATATATGCCACTTCTAGTCATTTAGTAAATGATTATTTTCTCTTAAAACACCTGGACCTAATGACGAGTGTGTATCCAGATGCACACTCTGCCTTAGCTTCACATGGTATTCTATTGATGATCAATTTTGTTTGGCTTTGTTTTTCAAGACAGAGTTTCTCCATGTAGACTTGGCTGTCCTGGAACTTGCTTTGTAGACTATACTGGCCTTGAACTCATACATCTGCCTACTTCTGCCTCCCAAGAGCTGGGATTAAAGATGTGCTCTACCATCTCCTCACTTATTATCAATTTTGAAACAGCCATTACTTTTCTCTTTTCTAGACTATGTAGCCCTGGCTGTCCCAGAATACATTCTGTATATGAGGCTGGTCTCAAACTTAGGGAGATCTGCCTCCTAAGTCCTGGTATGAAAGGCCTGCCTCAGTTTGCCTTCTTCACTTCATAAATTTCTGATTTATGAAAATGAAGGAAGAATTTTCAAAGAACTATTTGAATTCATTAGAAGGAATGAAGAACATTGCACTGAAACCGGACAGGTGCGCATTGGTGCTGAGTCTTTGGTGAGAACTCTGCACCAAAGATATAAGGATATCTCAGCCCTTACAACAGACCTGGACACTGCTGACATTGTTATTTTATACAAAGAAAAATTAGACTTTGAGAGGCCAAGTGATCAGCTCTAGCTCCAGAGCGGCCAGAATAAAGTGGAAACCTGAAGCTAGAATTGATTCAACATAGCCAAATCCACTCTAGAGGCAGGGTGCTTTGCCATTGAAGGGGCCATAGGCCTTGGATTCCAGCTGCCGGGGGCTGATCCTTGACATCTACAGATACTTATGGGAGGGGCAAAACAATTAGGAAATGGAGTTAGAGGTCCATTATTTTTTAACTTACTTTATTTTTTTAGCTATTAATAAAAATTGAAAAGCTGAAGTTATGTTACTTTTTTAGCATTTACAGTTTTGATATTTAGATAGAAAGTCAACTTAAAGCCCAAATATGGAAAATGTCTATTCTGCATTTGGGTCAGGATGGACGGATGCTATCCTGATCTTTTTTAATTCTAAGGAAGTATTGCATTCTTTGTTGAGTAATGACGTTTCTTAAGTTCTTTCGTAGAACACACTGCTCTATATTGAGGTTATCAGATATACGAAGAGAAACTTAAGATTACGGTGTAAAACGTGACATCTTCCGTTAGAGAAACATGTGGTACTCATTCCTTTGTAAATAAAATAGGGAGTCCATGTTCAATTATAACAGGAGTTTGTGTTGACAACCAGATTTTGGTGACTAACTTTATTTTTTTCCTCAGAATTTTTGGAAAGAATTAAATTCGAGCTTGCAAGTTTTTCCTGTTTCTCTGAAACTCTTCGCACTTATTTAACTAGGGCTTTTCAGAACAGAATGAAATCTGTTCACCTTAGTATTAGATCCCAACATGGATCTCATGGATCTCGTGCCTCTGTTCATGAAGACTGCCGGCCTCCGGCTGAACTGAAATAGATTCCAAGCTTCTCCTGTGTCGTGGTACATGACTCTGCTCATGATGCTGAGATAACAGTAGCTGTATCTCCATCCTTATTTTCTCTGTGTGTATTAGCCATCTGTATGGTGGCTCTCATTCAAATTCAACTGTGTTGTGCCACGATTGAAAGTTTTAGTTATGAACATAGCAAATATCCTTGTTGTATGGTTGATGCGCCAGTCCTGATGAAACCTGATAATCTAGGGTCAGATGAAAGGGGAGGAGACCTCCCCTATCAGTGGACTGGGGTAGGGGTATAGGAGTAGGAGAGGGAGAGTGGGTGGGATTGAGAGGGTTCGAGGGAGGAGGCCACAGTCAGTATATAAAGTGAATAAATTGTAATAATAATAAACAAAAAAGAAAGATTTATTCAACAGCTATCATGGCAATTTCTTGAATTTCAGTCTTCTTTAAAAGGTACAATATAAAATATTTTCCTCATTTGAAAGCTGCTAAACTTTTCTATTTGAAATTTGTCATGTTTAAAAGATCAGCAAGAGAGTTACCTGGGTTCTAGAGAAGAATCTAAATAGGGAGTCTGCCCTCCAAATATTCACTGTCAGGCAAGGGCAAGGTACGGCAGGCTGAGCATGCCTGATCCATAATGTAATGCACAACATGTTCCAAAAATCCAAGACTTTTGAGGACTTGCATATCAGAAGGGGAAATTCTATTCTCGACCTTATGTGACAGCTGAAAGTCAAATATGATTCATTGTACACAAATTTTTGTGTTTTAAAAAATGATGTGTGGTGTTACCTGTAAACAGGGTGCATAAGAGGCACAAAGGAATTTCTCATTGGTGCTTTGGTCTTTCTTGTCTCAACTATCTCTCTAACTTTCTACCTGACATCTATAATCCATATATTATTATGCATATACAAACATTTGAATATTCACAAAACAGCATTTGCAATCATAAATTTAAATATGTTCAAAATTTCCAGAAGTTTGAGTAAGAAACATTCAATCTGTATATACAATCTGGAAATTTTCTTATCTATCTATCTATCTATCTATCTATCTATCTATCTATCTATCTATCTCTATCTATCCATCCATCCATCTAGTCATCCATTCACTTTACATCCTTATCGAAGCACCCTTCCTCATCCCCTCCCAGTCCTGCTGTCCCATCTTCTTCCCCCTTCTCTTCAGAAAATGGGAGCTCCCCTCTCCAGCTCACCCTGGGACATTAAGTCACATCAGGACTAGGCACATCCTCTTCCACTGAAGCCAGACAACACAGCTCAGATAGGGGAAAGTGGTCCAAAAGCAGGCAGCCCCCACTCTAGTTGTTAAGGGACCCTCACAAAGACTAAGCTATCAGCTGCATTTGGGTAGGGGACCTAGGTCCAGTCAATGCATGCTCTTTGGATGTTGGTTCAGTCTCTTGTGGCCTAGGCCATTGGCCTAGATTAGGTGAAACTGTTGGGATTCTTGTGGAGTTTTGTCCTCTCTGGGTCCCTCTCTCCTTCCCCTAACTCCTGTACTGTATATGGGGTGAGTCTAGCTGAGACTCCTTGCAGCAGGCATATGGAGAGTGAAGTGGCCACCTCCTATACCAAGGCAGGATTTTCTGTGGAGGTAGTAGGACACCAACTCACCCACAAAACTTTCCACCTAAAATCTTCTCTGCCAACAAAGTGTGCAGAGATAAAGGTGGAGCAGAGACTGAGGGAATGGTCAAGCCATGACTGCCTCAACTTGAGCCCCATCCCATGGGAGAGGGCCAAACTTTGACACAATTAATGATGCTCTGCTATGCTTGCAGACACTCCTAGGGTAACTGTCCTCTGAGAGGCTCCACCCAGCAGTGGATTGAAACAGATGCTGAGACTCTCGGCCAAACATTAGGCAGAACTCGGGAATTTTTTGGAAACTTTCATTAGGGCTTGATTGTGCCCTGTCCTCTCTGGGAGGAAATGTTTTATTATATGGGATGCATGAAGTTTTTACAGCTAGGTTGGTTATTCAATTCCACCCAGCAATAAATGTCTTGTATGAGATGTAGGGAGGAATCCTTTTTATTAAAACTCCAGAAGATTTTTTTTTTTACTTTTATGCTTCCAAATACTTATGATAGCAACCAAAAGATCAAAGGAAGGATGTGTTTTTATCTCTTATTAATAGGCTTCTTCATTTACCGTGGAGAAGCAATCATTGATGCTGACTACAGACAAAAAGAATAATGATACACAATTCAGAGTTCTTACCACCAAGTAAGCATAATGTTGCCTAGAACCATAAAGATATTAAAGTCTTAGGAGAAATACCCATGGCCTGGAGCTTGCATGTAAACAGAAATAGAATGGAAACTTACTAAATATTGGTGAAATGAATGAGTCAGGTACAATTTGAAGTGTGCCCTGTGATTTAATACTCAGATGAGGCGAGTTCCTTCATTATAGAATTGAGGTGAAATACAAAGAAATGGTAGGAAAGAATGGAGGTTAATGGCACAGTAAGGGAGTCACAGTCTGCAGTGTTCCTGGGTCACTCAGGGTCAAATGTACACTCTGCAGACTTTTAGTACGTAGGACATCTGACATGAAGATTCTTATGTTCACAAACTGAATTTTGCATTCAGGTAATCCAAGCAATACTTATCAGCTGCTGCAGTCTCCAAAAGGAGAAATTCCTTCAGCTGCGCTTGAGGAGGCAAACATTAGCATACTTTCCTTTTAGGTCAGAGAAGGCTCTTAAGTATAGAAATACACAAGACTACATGAAGTTTCCGCTGGCTGCTAGGAACCTGGGCCCTGTGTGAAGTTCAGTTCTGTCCACTTAGCCATGCTTTCCTCTTAGGGACAACGCGAGGATAGCCATGATTTATTTTATCTATCACTTCAATTTTTTTCTCACTTCCCATTAGTAGCTACTCAGACTTAATGTTTGTTCATTTTTAGCAGAAGAGCCAAATATTTACAGTTATGCAAGCCTGAGAAAATAGCATAAAAAGTTAACAGTTACAGAGAGGACACTGAAATAACAAGTCTGCTTTTGGATATTTTCCCATATTACCACTTAAGATGCAGTTCTTCCAGAATCTTCTATCCACACACAATTCCACTTAAAAAAAAAAAAAACAAACAAACAGTGAAGGCTGGCATTTTTTTTTTTTTAATGACTTTGTACCTTCCACAGGAGTGATGGTTCCCTGTCCATCTTTCCCCTCGGATATGCTGTCTTCATTACAGGAGCAGAAGCTGCAGGAGGCTGCAGCGGTTCCCACGTCTCATTCTCAGTGTCCCTGAGTCATTAAGCACAGCTTCTTGAGAAACTGGAATCTGAGCCAAAAGTGTATTTATGAAGATCCTTGTAAGCCCCGACGAGGAGTTAGGACTTTATTCTCAGTTCAGTTTTAATTTAGTGGCATTTTCCCCAAGTGTTAAGGTGGTCAAATGTGTGGTGAGGGGAGGAAAAACCCCAGCTTCATTGGAGAGAACGGATGAACGAATGAACGTGTCCTCCAGTGAACATTGTTAAAACAATGTGTATCTCTGTGAATGTAGGTTAGTGCAGCGCGCGGACACCACAGCGGAAGATTCCCCGCGCAGTGGCTGACGGTAAGGGTGGGAACACACAACTGGTCAAACTGCAGACTGTGAATGGAATGCTCAGCCACAGAGGCCATGCCAAATCTCCCTTCTCCCCGAGGCTCAGGGGCGATTATAGGCCAGATAGCAGGGAAGACTAAAGCATCTTTTGGTTGAGACTGGATAGCTACACGCATGAACTCACGGCAGCTACAGTTGCCTGCATAAAACCTACATGAGATGGAGCCAGTCACCTTTCTGTCGTGGGGCGGGAAAAGGTTCGTGAGTCCCTGCCCCTCAGTGAGGACTTATGGACGGTGGGAAACTTCTAGAAAAGGGAGGATTTGTCTTATTTAAGGTTCCTGGATGATCAATCACACTCAAGTGGATGACTCCACACCCAGAAGTAAATGAACAGTACAAATTAGAGTTTATGGATTAATTAATTTTTTTTTAAGAGGACACAATGTTGTGGGTGTTGGGAAGTGGAGCAGGATTTAAGAAAAAGGAACTGTGAAAATAATTAAATTTACAGAATTGACAAAAATATTTGTTAAAAAAAGGTAAAAGACATAGAGGGAGAAGAGGGAAGGTTGGTTGGGACTGAGAGGAGACAAGGGAGGGGGCTGCAGTGGGGATATAAAGTGAATAAATTTTAATACATAAATATAAGTGAAATTAAATTTAAATAGTAATAAAAACAATCTAAGATTGAAGAGTAGTATCCTGTATTAGTGTACCATAAATTATTATTCACAATAATAATGACCCTAGCCTATCAGGTCTCATCAGGACTGGTTTCATTGTCCTCCTCTGTGGCCTGGCAAGGTTGCGTCTCCCCCCAGGGGAAGGTGAACAGAGAGCCAGCCAACTGAGTCCATGTCAGAGACAGCCCCTTCGCCTCTCACTAGGGAACCCACTTGGACACTGAGCTTCCCATAGGCTACATCTGAGCAGGGGGTCTAAGTCCTCTCCATGCATAGTCTTTGGTTGCTGCATCAGTTTCTGCAGGCCGCCCTGGGCCCAGATTTGTTGGCTTTGTTGTTCTCCTTGTGGAACTCCTGTCCCCTCCAGGTCCTTATATTCCCACAACTCTTCCCTAAGACTCCCAGTGCTCTGCCCAAATTTTGGCTGTGAGTCATCTGCTTCAACCCCCTGCTGGGTAGACAGAGAACAGCTATGCTAGCCTTCCTTCCTGCTCTGTCTCTTCAACTGCTTCTGGTGCCTATTATATCCTTCTGAATTAAGCCTCTTCTTTAGGGTCCTCCCTGTTATTTAGCTTTTTTCGGTCTATGGATTTTAGTATGGTTATTCCTACATTTATGGCTAATATCCACTTATAGGTGAGTATATACCATGCATGTATATACTCTAGTTCTGGATTACCTCACTCAGGATGATCTTTTCTAGTCCCATCCATTTGCCTACAAATTTCATTGTTTCCTTGTTTTTAATAGCTAAGTAGTGTTCCATTGTCTAAATGTATCACAATTTCTTTATGCACTCTTCAGTTGAAGGACATTTAGGCCGATGCCAAATTCTGGCTCTTATGAATAAAGCTTCTATGAATGTAGTTGAGCAAATGTCTTTGTTGTGTGGTAGAGCGTCTTTGGTTATATGTTCAACAGTGGTATAGCTGGGTCTTGAGGTAGCACAATCTACAGATAAAATTCAGTTCCCATCAAAATACTTATACAATTCTGCAAAGTTATTGAAAAAACAATTTTCAACTTCATATGGAAAAACAAAAATCTGAGACTAGCTAAAACAATCCTGCACAATAAGACAATGTTCTGTAGGTATCTCCATCCCTGACCTCATACTGCGCTATAGATCAACAGTAATAAAAGCTGCATGGTACTGGCACAGACAGGTGGATCAATGGAAAGGAACAGAAGACCCAGAAATCAACCCACTCACCTTCAGACACTTGATTTTTGACAAAGAAGCCAAAACCATACAATGGAAAAAAAGACAGCATCTTAAACAAATGGTGGTCATCTAACTGCTATCTACATGTAGAAAAATTCAAACATACCCATATTTATCATCCTGTACAAAACTAAAGTCCAAGTGGATCAAAGACACACTAAATCTGTTAGAAGAAAATGTGGGGAAGAGCCTTGAACTCATTGGCACAGGAGACAGCTTCCTGAAGAAAGCATCTACAGCACAGGCTCTAAGATCAACAATCATTAAATGGCACCTCATGAAACTGAAAAGCTTCTATAAAGCAAAGACACCATCAACAGAACAAAATGACAGTCTACATCTGACAGAGAGCTACTATCCAAGATCTATAAAGAACTCAAGAAATTAAACACCAACAAACCAATTATCCAATTAAAAAATGGGGTACAAGGATACACAGAAAATTCTAAACAAAAAACCATCGAATGGTGGAAAAACACTTAAAGAAATGTTCATAAAACTAAAAAACATAAAAAAGTAAAAAAAGAACAAACAAACAAACAAAAAACCTCAACATCCTTAGTCATCAGGGAAATACAAATCAAAACCACCCTGAGATTCCATCTTACACCAGTCAGAATGTCTCAGATCAAAAACTCAAGTGGCAGCACATGCTGGAGAGGTTGTGGAGAAAGGGGAACACCATACATTGCTGGTGGGAGTGTAAACGTGTGTAACCACTTTGGAAATCTATCTGGCGCTTTCTCGGAAAATTGGGAATAGAGCTACCTCAAGACCCAGCTAAGGTCCTACTTCTAAAGAAGAGCTGTTGACAATGAGGGGCTGTAGAGAGAGGGAAAGTCAGTCATCTCTAGGGAAGAGTCCTCTGATAATTTAGCCAGTCTTAAGTGGCCAGACCTAAGACACACACAGACACACACACACACACCCACACACACACACACACACACACACCCTGTCACACGCATCCAAGCAACACTGAAGGGACTCAGCAAATTGTGCCTGCTATATGGTCAAAACTTAGTAACAGTTTCTTCATTCTCAGATTTTTATTTTATTTAAATTAAGATTAGATTCTGACAGGTGCTAATTACATAAAATTTAAATTTGTTTCCATACATAAAGTTGTACTGGAACACTGCTGTTCTCACTCATTTGCAAAGAGCACATAAGGCCCCATTTACATTAAAACTGCAAAGTTGAGTCAGTGCAGCACAGGCCTTTCCCTCCATGAACCCTTAGAACTTTTATTACCTAGCACTAGCACTTTTTAAAAAACAAAAATGTTTTTTTTTCATGATTTTTCTGTTTTTAATTATTATCATTTATTCAATTTATTCAATTTATATCCTGGCTGTGGCCCCCTCCCTCTTCTCCTCCCAATCCCACCCCTTCACTCTCTTCTCTCCCTACCCCCTCCCACAGTCTACTGTTAGGGGAGGTCTTCCTCCCTATTACCTAGCTCTTAACAGAAATGTTTGTGAAGCCCTGTGCTAAATGATTGTTGCATTCTCTAATCTGACAGTCTTTATTTTTTAAAAAGAATATTTATTTTGAAAATACAATAGTATTCCAGTTTAGGGAACATATAGTTTAGGTTGAGTTTTTAGATTTATGATCTATGTCAGCCAGATGCTCCTATGTAAAACTTATTAGTGCATTTAATTAGTATTGACTTTTATAATATTTATGATTCCAGAGAAGCATAAAAGTATATTTTAGAGAAGGTATTATTAATTCACATATGAGAAAAAAATAGAAAAGGCAGATTTGCTGGGGTTGTCTTTACACTAATATTAGAAAAATATCAAATGCTTTCTCTGGGCAGCTTCAAATTGCAATTATTAGTGATGCAGACATAGTTCGTGTTACAGTAGCTTTATTAGAATGTGTTAGGTAGTGAGGTGATACTGTGTGCTACATAGTAGCTGCTGCAGCTAAAATTGGCTTTAGTCATGCTTCAACCTATTTCCTTTTAGAAAAAAAAATAACTTTAGCCAACGAACCATAGTAATAACTATTTTTCAAGTAGCATCGTATACCGTTTTCAGGATTATAAGTAAAGCCAGCAACTATGGGGAAGATTTTCTACTGAATACAAAGCCTGGCACTTGCAGACATACACTTGTTCCATTTGCTGTAGGTATTATGGGATATTAGATGTGATATCAGGTATTGATTCCTCTCTTCATGTTTCCTCTGCTAATCACCAAAGTCTTGTCAAAGATGTATCACATTTGATTTAGAATCTCTTGAATTAACTCATTCTAGTTAAGGATATGCTATACTTAATTTTAGTCTTTAAAAATAATGGTTGCATGAGTGATAAAATTCTAGGGAACATTTAAATGTATTTGATATTGAATTAATAAGTTTCAAAGAAAAAATGTCAGCCCGTAAGAACTGTTTTCATTTCTATTGATATTTAAAAGGGACAAAAGTTGGTCCATTGCTTTGACTTTGTCAGTCTTACTATTTAACTTTTTTTTTGGCAAATGAAATAAAAACAGTGCCACTGAGGTATGAGAACAGGATTAAAGTGGATATAGATTTAAATTCTATACGTAATCAAACTATCATTATAGTCCTCTACTCTGAAAAGCTAAGCCATTCTATATTATTTCCTCATTTTTCACGCCTCTTGAATTTTCCAACTATCTTCAACATGAGATGTTTTCTGTATGAGATTTAGATTTGTGGGTTTATTTCATGTCTCTTACTGGTGCATAATATTCAGTTTCCATAGATACTAAATGGAGAAGTCCATTTGCATGAGACAAATGAGTTCATGGAGCCCTGTGTACAGTAAGGAAGTCAACTTTAAGGACACTTTTATAAACATTCCGGTCTCAGATATTACTTGATTATGAGTTGTTAGGGAGTTTTGTTGTTGGAGATATTCCATTCTTCAATATGTTTTATCGGTCTGGAAGCCATTTAACTCTCCTTCCTTAACTTCTGCCTCAAACATTCCTGACTTTTTTTATTTTCGTCCTCAGTTTTCTTTCGAATAGCCTTTCTAAGTGGATGATAGGATGAGTAGCAGAAATTGAGGCCAGTCTACGGGCTCAAGAACTGTCACTGGCACATCTTTCACGCACCAATCCCCTCTGAGAGACTCAAATGAAAGCTTGTATACAAGCTTTCTTACAGCTAACTTAGGAGGAAAAATACAATTATGTCCAAATGAAGAAACAGAAACTCAGGACAGATGCCTGCTTTACCAAGTCATCCGTCAGGAGCTTCAGCCTTAAGTTGGATTCATCTGCCTTCATCCAATGATTTTTGTAAGCCACCTGCTTGTCCCAACACAAGAGACATACTAAAAGGAGATAAACGTAAAGACAAAGCTTTAGAGAAAACTCAGTCTGAAAAAAACATTCAAGTATCAGAAGCCAGGAAAGACAACCAACAAAGTAGAGAAGTATAGCAAAAAACAAAACAAACGAACACAAAATAGTACTTGTCTTCTGCAGAAGCCACATTAAACTGAACTTTGAGAGATAAGGATGATCAGTGTGTCTGAGTTAGATGGAGCGATGTACATGAAACAGCCTCATTCTTGGTCTAGCAGGACAGTTGTTTTTGTCTTCTTGCTCTCTTTGGCTGCAAGTGTTATCTCTGGAGACTCAGGTGTCTTCTGCAGCTAATTCAGTATACAGCCATCTCAAAGCCTCTCCTCTTTCTACATTTTGCATCATGAACTTGCTGACTATAGAGCGTTTCATTCCCAAAACAGTCTTGTAAATAAAGTCCTCCTTATGCACTAGGGCAGCTAACTCTAAGCAGAGTGCTTTTCTCTTCTTTTTCTTGCAGAGCACTTCTTTGAAGCTGGTGTGTTTTAGGTGTGATTGTGAGAGTCAGCACTGCATGGTGCTTACTGTTTCCTGAGGCGACCTTATGAGAAAGCTTGAGAATTTTAACAAGTGTCTTGACTTTCTGCACCTAAAGATTAATGTGGTAGTAAAAACTTTATGAGCCCTTAATCATTTATCACAAACATATCAGATCCTCTGAAGCTAAAAGCTTCAGCATTCATAATTAAGAGACAACAGAATAGGGCCATGAATATATGGAAACGGCTTCCCAGAAAAAAAATTAGGTATTTCCCTCTTTTCTTTACATAAGTTCTTGGTACTTAAAGTTTTCATGGAAGTATGCTTTTTGGTTAGAGAATATCAAACATAATAATATGACCAATAATATTTCCCGAAATAATACTTAAGTTTGAATGTTAGGTTTTTGTTTTGTTTTGTTTTAGTTTTCTTGCTCTGAAAAGAACAAGGTACTATCACATAAATTGATGCCACCACTTTCTGCTTGTTACCACCACTATTATTTTCTTAACATGTGTATTACTTTCTCTTTGAAAGAATATTTAGCTAGATTAGGCTACCCCATGTACTCTCTAGAGCTGCTACAATGTATTGGGCCAATAATGACAGTAAATATTCGTTGTAAAATAGCACAGTGAACCAAAAAGCAAGTGACTGTTGAAATCTATTGTCTCGGGTTTGGGAACATTAGATGTACAACATCAAGATATTACTAGGTTCAAGAGAGGTGGGCGCACAAGTCTGCCCAGGCTTCACTCTAAGCTCCTCCCCATTTGCCTTCAGCTTCTGGTGTTCTTTCGCATCTGACATAACCCTCTGATATCTGCCTCAGTTTTTCATGACATTTCCCGATAAGAGTCTGTGTCTCAGTTTACCGTAAGAACACTAGACACATGGGGTAGAGACCTGCCAGATTGTAGTGTGACCTCACCTTTCCCTGCCCATTGTACCTCTCCGATCCACAGACACACAGATAAGTCGCATTCTGAGCTTCTGTGAGGTAAGATTTCAGAATTCTGTCCCCGCAACAGACAGTATATTGTTCTTTCCTTCTAAGTGAGACTTAAATAGCCAGCGTTTCTTTTTTCTCCAGAGTTCTGCTCAAGTGTCCTTTTTACCCGTGTTTGGGCTGGGTGCTGCCCCTCCGTGCTTCCGAGTCTCTTATGATCCGAGAAAGGAAACAAAACGTCGCAGACTCCACAATATTCAAAACCTGTTTTTACAAGAATCATGTGTTCTCACGTATTATTCACTGAAGGGGATCACGTTTCTTTCATAAATTCAAAGACTGGAGAACCCATTTCCTTTTGTGTGGTAAGGAAGAAATGAGCCAGATTGAAAGTGATACAATATGTATCTCTTCACCATAGATTTAAGAAGGATATTTATCTCAAAATTTCTTATGACAACATACTATTTATTAAAAATTAATATTCATTTATCTTATTTTCTTTAAAAATAAACTTTGCTAATTAATATACATCATCACCTCACAGCATTTACTTCACAAGACTCTGATATAAAACATTTTCTTGGATCTCCTGCTCCGTGGAGTCTTTAGAGGACATCTGTGGTAGGCTCCCATCCTGTCCTACCGCTTCCAGTGTCTATCCTGTTTTCCCTTCCGAATGAGAATTAAGCATCTTCCCAAGGGTTCTCCGTGGTGTTTAGCTTCTTTAGGTCTCTAGATTTTAGAATGTGTAACCTCGATTAAATGGCTAATATCTACTAATAAGTGAGTATATACCATGTGTGTCTTTCTGCTTATAGGTTACCTCACTCAGGATGATCTTTTCTAGCTTCCACCATTTGCCTGAAAATTTCGTGATTTCTTTGTTTTTAATTGCTGTATTCCATTGTGTAAATGTACCATTATTTCTGTATCCATTTTTCGGTTTAGAAACATCTAGGTTGTTTCCAGATTCTGGCTATTATGAATAAAGTGCTTATGAACATAGATGAATGCAGGGCATCAAAGCAGATGCAGACACTCACAGCCTAACTTTGAGCAGAGAACAGGGAGTCTTATGGGAAGAAGGGGAATATAGAAGGACAAGGAGGGCACAGGAGACCAACAAAGCCATAAAAGCTGGACCCAGAGGGGAATGCAGAAAGTGATGCACCAACCAAAGACTATTCATAGAGAGGACCTAGTCCCCCTGCTCAGATGTAGCCCATAGAGAGCTCAGTCTCCATGTGGGCTCCCTAGAAAGAGGAAAAGAGACAGTCTCTGACATGAACCAGGTTGCCTGCTCCTTGATCACTTCTCCCTGGTGGGGAGACCAAGCCAGCTCAGGGAGGAAGAGGATCCAGGATCCTGATGGCACCTGATAGGCTAGGGTCAGACAGTAGGGGAGGAGGACCTCCTCTATCAGTGGACTAGGGGAGAGGGATAGGGGAGGAAGAAGGAGGGAAGGGGGGACTGGGAGAAGATGAGGGAGGGGCTAACCAGGATACAAAGTGAATAAACTATAAATAATATTAATAACAATAATGAACATTTTCTTGCTGTGTTTGTAGGGTAATTTGATGTAGGGTGCATCAGATTGGGCAGAAAGTCTTGACCAAAATGATTTCTTTTAAATTGATTTGTTTCTATTTTGCTGCTGATAATTTTTAAAATAGAAAAAAACATTTTTTAAAGAAATACCTTAAAAAAGAAGTTTAGCTATGATTTGTTTTTTAAAAATAGAGACAAACTTTCTGGCTCACTTTTTTCTCTAGCAGTGAACAAGGATACAAATATTTGTGGGAGATTTATTGACTATGGAAATGGCAACAGACGACTGTAAAATTAGTGCTAGCTTGCAATACGATTTGAGCATCTCATTGCTTTGTTTCCTGAGTTTAGGAAAGTCACTGGCCCAGGAACTTCTTAACTACGCTTGTCAGATCCTGTGACATGGAACAGAGAATTACGATGGATTAATTTTTAGCAGGGCTGCATGTACTTATGTCTCCAACTTGTCATTTGAATGTCACTTTTTACTTAATCATTAGCTTGAGCTCCTCTGACTCAGTTAAGGCACGCTCTTTGTAACTTTTGAACTAGTGCTGTTGGCAGTTCTGCTTTAACAGAACATCCTCACATTGCAGTCTAGGTAAGTGGCGGTGCCTTGAAGTGGTGCAATGTGCTGTCTAAATTTAGACTCAAGTGAACAAAAGTATGGGGATTGGAACACACAAGTCTGTTAACATTTCAAGTTGTTCTCAGCGGAAGTGACTGACCGGTTGACTTCTGGTGTGTGGTCAGTGCTATCTGCTTTATTGTTGCCTGTCTCCAAAGTGGGGCTGCAGTCACTTCACAGTGTCTATTGAGGCAACCTTGCTGTAGCTCAGGGTCTAGCTGGCGTCCGTACAAAATGCTGTCACTGCTTATTACTCATTAAAGTCACTCTGACCCATTTCTAGTTATGAACTGATGTCACTGTGATGGATTTCCGACCTTGAAAGACTTTCGCAGCCACACTGATGTCATTCTGTTTTTTCTGTCTCTGTATCTTGACCGGGTAAATAGTTTTTAATTACTGTGGGTTCTTCAGCCTTGGGGAAGCACTTGGCAATGTTATCAGTTTTTACATTGACAGCGTGAAATCAGAGAGCCTTTGGACATAATATTTTCAGTGAAAGGCTTAAATATATAAGCCTTTCCAATTAATTGTGTATGGAGAGTTAGATTAAAAAATCCCGTAAACATTGTAGATCACTCAAAATATTGCATTTAACACTGAGTAATGATGATGATATAAATCACAATTTTCCATGACAAAATGGCATGGAATAACCTTACCCTGCATAGATCCATTTGAATGCTTATCAAATTTTTCTTTTTTTTTTCTTCTAATCAATGAAAAGGATACCTCTTGATGTATTAGGGAAATAGTAGGGGAGTTAATTAGTGTCTAGAAGTGAAAAGGAGCCATACTGATAGTCCTCTGGAAGATTATAGCCCAAAATGTACTTTGAGGAAAAGTTGTGTGAATCACTGTTCTTGCTGATTAAACAAACTGAGTGATATTCTATCTGCAATGTGGTCAAGCTTTCTATAATCTTGACTGATAAAGCTGTAGATTGCTGTGTGTTTACACCCTTTAAAAATGTCTGCAAGAAAAAATGAATGTGGAAAACCTTAAGGGATTTTCTTGTTATTATTATTTGTTAATTTGTTGGTTTATTTTCCAGCCCAGATTTCCTTGTATAGCACTAGTTGGCCTGGAACTCACTGTGCAGATCCAACTGGACAGGGATACATTGAGACCCACCTTCCTTTGCCTCAGTATACCAGTTAAGAATAAATATCCACCTCCATGCTTAGGCCATCTCAGTTTTTCACTGTTAGCTTTTAAATCCTGATTTCCTCATATAGGAGTTATTTATAGAAATTTTTAAAATCACTTTAAAAATTGCCCTATCCAACTACATCCCTGAAGATTGCAATGTAGTGAGTTCTCCAAAGGCTTAGTTTAGGGGACTGCTAGGAAAATCCTTCCCAAATGTCTTGTTTGGTAAGCATATGATACTTATATTCAGGTTAATCAGAACAATGAATAAATTGTCGTTTCAGCCTTTTGCATACAGTGAAAATGGATGCTCATTTTTCGGTGCCAAATAAACCACCCTTTAAGGATAGATAAATTGAATCCTGTGCGTAGATAGTACACTTTTTAAGAATAATTTTAGGGTATCCACTTGGATACTGAGCTACCAAGGGCTACATCTGAGCAGGCGCTCTAGATTGCATCCATACATGGTCCTTGTTTGGAGAAAAAGTCTCATAAAAGACCCCTGTGCCCAGATATATTTGGTCCTTGTGGAACTCCTGTCCTCTCCAGCTCATATTAACTCCCCTCCACCTCTTTTTTGGTTCCCTGCACTCTGACGGAGATTTGGTTATGAGTCTTAATATCTGTTTTGATACACTGCTAGGTAGAGTCTTTCAGAGGACCTCTGTGGTCCCTAATAAGGGGAACAGGGACTGTTTCTGACATGAACTCCATGGTGGGCTTTTTGACCTCCCCCCGCCCCCGGGGAAGCAGCCTTGCTAGGCCACAGAGGAGGACTTTGCAGCCAGTCCTGAAGACACCTGATAAACCAGTATCAGATGGAAGGGGAGGAGGTTCTCCCTTATCAGTGGACTTGGAAAGGGGCAGGGAGGAGATGAGGGAGGGAGAGTGGGATTGGGAGGGAAAGAGGGAGTGGGATACAGCAGGGATACAAAGTTAACAAACTGTAACTAATATAAAAAAAATTAAAAAATATATATATACTGAAGATCAAAAAAAGAATAATTTTAGTTTTTCTCATTGTTGTATTATGAATTAAATAAACTATATAATCAATTAATTTTAGAGCTGAAAGGAGGGTTAAAAGGTTTTTTGTTTTGGTTTTCGTTTTTTTGTTTTTGACCCTTTGCCTTCAACCAAAACCCTGTTTTAGTGTCATCTTCCAGTTGACCCTTCATCTGGTTGACAGAGATATAGTGACTCAGGGTTCTAAGTTTTAGAACCTTCCCTTCCATTTCTCTGTGAATCTTTGTATATTGCTCATATTTTGGACTCTGACTGATATTTATGCTGCCTGCCACACACTCCTTTTTGTGTGAATATATAAGTAAACAATGCGCAGGTTTTCGGTACTGGAAGTGATACACATTAGTAGTGACTGAGGAGAAAAAAGCAGGCCAAGGGAATCTGGACATCTGAACCTGCCTGAGGAAGGAGGGAGGAATTTCTAGGGAGGACGATGGACCCCTCCAGGAACATGATGAGTGAGAGTGAAGGATAACAGCTGCATTGGTGTCGGAACAAAACAGTTTGTGGATTTCAGCTATTACGGGTGGATGCGTGTGAGCATCAGTGAATTAACATACAATAGTGTTGCATGGACAGATTCGTTTAACTTAGTTTTTATTTTATGTGTATGGTTGATTTTACTGGCATGAATGCACGTATGTTGCCCGCATGGCAACATACCGCATGGCAGTAGTTACAGAGGCCAGAATAGATCTCTAAAACTGTAATTAAAGACAATTGTGAGCTATCATATCGGTACCAGTAATTAACGCTATGTCCTCTGCAAAATAAGTAAATGTTCTTTTCCTCTGAACCATCTCCTTATCCCCATCAATATTCGTACTTTTGTCAGTAGTAAATACAGTAACATTTCTTCAAGGGACCTACACATCGTTCTGAGATGTAGCTTTCAAACCAAATACTTATTCTTCCATTATATTGACAAAAATAGAATTTGAACACAAGTTTGGTTTGTGCAAGACATATGTTGCACAGTGCCAGGTCTTGAGTCCATGACCATTATTAAAACTTAGACATTTCTATCACCAGTTCAATGTTCCAAGTTCAGTTTCACTCTTCTGAGGCAACAGTACCTTTAAGTGGCTGAAAGAACGAGGGGGGGTTGTTTTTGAGAGCACAGACTTTCAGGCTTGAGTAGGATTCCTGCACTGCACACAAAAGCCACATGTGACTGCATACTTGTAAACCCTGTGCTCAGTGGTTAGAGATGGGAGGCTTCCGGGGTTTGTTTTCAGCCAGCTGCGAGCCCTGGTTCATCGAGATGCTCTGTTTCCAGGGAGAGTGAGAGAAAAGGATACACCGTATCCTCTTTTGGCCTTAGCACCAGTGCTCACTGGCCCAATTTCCTGCACAGAAATGTGCAGACACACCTATCCCATGTACACACAAATATTATTTTTTTATCTCTTCAACTTTATGCCATGCTTTTAAAAATGCCTCTATTTTCTATTATCTTAATGTTTGTAATGGCTTGACAGAGTTATTGACAGTCTTTGTGGATGATCTAAAATGGGGAAGTGTGAAGTAGCAGGAAGAACTTCCAGATTCTATCATAATACTTCAAGCACATTGCACAATATCCAACTTACAAGCCATCCCACCTCCTGAAGATACTTATGATGAATGAAAAAAAGAAAAAAATCAAGATAAATTCCTCAATAGCTCTGAATGTTAAATAATCTCTTAGAGCCATGAGAGCCTTCATTTGCTTTCGAGAGTTATGACATATGGTCAGAAATGGCTAGAAGATTTATTATGTCTTCTCTGTTGGATGAGATTCAAAATGTACTTTAAGAAAGATTTCATCCTTCATCATCCTTGGAAAGATCCTTCAGGACTCATATCACATATAGAATGTGGACAGAGAATGATGAGTAGCATAATCCTGAAAATGACACAGTCTAATCAGGACTGCCAAGCTATCAAAGAAAATTATGGAGATAAAACACAACGTCCCTACTGATACCACACTTTTAAACGCTGATGTCCCATTGACCTAAAAAAGCCACATTTTATATTTATATAATAAAATATTTTAATCTCTCTCCTCTAATGTGGAAGCTAAATTCTAAGCTGTTTTAAAATTATATACTTCAAAATTTAAGATTGTAATATAAGTAAAACATTTTCCCTTCCTGACCCTTCCTTCAAATTGTCTTTTATCCATCTTCAGACTACAAATTCATGGCTTCTCATTCATTATTCCTTGCTATTCCATGCATATGTGTATGTTTACACATGTTTACTCCTAGATATAACCTGTGCAGTGAGGACCAGCTGCTGTGCCCTTCCGCTCTCCCAACTTTCCTTAGTTGCCTATAGTTCTTTAAGTGGGGTTACCGCTCCGTAGACTTTCCTCATCCATTTTGGCATGTCTCCCTCTCTTCTTTTAGAAATGTTGTATAAAAGATGAAAAACTTGGAAACTCAAATTTTCTAGTAGAATATTGCTCTTTTTAAAAGTTGTAAAAAAAAAAAAAACCCGCTTGTATTTTCTAAAAAGTGGAAAAACTAAGGGATAAAGGGTAATACTGAGTGTGTGTATATGAAAGAGCAGAACAGCCTGAGTAAGACATTACAATAAAGAGGTTACCCGACTTAATACACTCTCCAGGCCAACCTAGAAATAAGCCAGCCCACTGTGTCTATAGAAAGGAAAGAATCAAAGAGCAAACCCCACAAAGCCACGCTATTGGTGCTGGCAGATGCCCAATTTTGGTTATGTCCTCCCCTTTTCTTTTCCCTGCCCTGTGTCCCATTTCTGTGTCCTTCACCATTTGCCTCCTGAGGTTTCCAACTACTGCTGAATGTATTTCTAAAGCCTTCCAGACGCAGAATAGTTTGTATATAAATCATTTTACTCAGGAATTAGGGCAGTCTTTTTTTATTTTTTGAAGTAGTGTAAATTGTGCTCCCATTTTGGGTGCTTATGAAAAATATGTTGTACTTCAACCTTAATATTGTGTTGCATAAATCATTCTAGCCATCAAAATCTGAATAATTTCCACATTAGAAATGAAATTATATGGTATATAACCTATAATCATTTTAGAAAAATACCTAATTACTTCCTAGTTGGAATATTTTATTATGCAGCCTCAATACTGAGGCCTTTTACACTGATAATTATTTGAAGGTGAGAAAATAAATACTGTCTAAAAGGCTGTACGTGACAGAAGTCTGACAAAAAGGAACAAGGCCATCATGAGAGGTCATGACCAAAGGCCCAGTAGACAGGGGTTCTACTCCATCTTGCCAGAACTGGGCAGTAGTACCTTCCGTTGGTCTGGATTCAAGCCGGATATGAGCACTGAGTTCATTGTGATCAATTAGTAAGTGTGTTTGAAGGTAAAGGGTTCATGTCAGCTCAGGGTGTGGAAAGTTTAGAGCTGGGATTTGTTTTTGACAGCAGACCTTTGTCAGAGTCAGTGGTCGGCATCTCATTAGTCTTTGTCGGCTTGTGCCTATGTATCGACCTTGACCTTTGTCCATTGCTGAGGAGACCATGTTCAGACATAAATGACACCACCTCTAATTAAGCAGAGCCGCACTCCTGAAGACCTTTAGAAGAGATGTTGCCTGATAAGCAAACTGACCTCTGTTTTTTCTCTTTCACTAATCAAGCTGGGAGCCATCATCCAAAGATTGTCTTTTATCCATCTTCAGACTACAAGTTTTACTCTTTTAATCACTCTGGTCTTGCATTGACCCATTTATTTTCTCCCCTGTTTATTAATTTTATGAATTATTTATTTATAAATATTTAAAATATATTATACATTATATCATTTTTATGTAGATATATTAACATTATATACTATATCATATTTTATGTAGATATTAATATTTTCTTAAGTTATTTAAGATTAACTTAAACTATTTTGTGTGATATCATCTCTGACAGTGACACCTTTTTTAACATGATGCTAATCTAAATTGCTGCACCTTTTGTCTTTTAGTCAGAATATTGCAATATATGTTTACTTTCTGAGTATTGAATTATTTTGTGATGATATATTATTTGTGATGATAGTGACTTTGAACTTTTAAAACTTATATTTCCAGTACTTAACATCACTGATTGTAAAAAAAAAAATAATAAAGTCATTGAGTGAGTTTTAATGAACAAACACAGGAATTGCATCATCCAAGTTGCGTTTTTTATACAAGTATGAATAATGCTGCAGCTTTATTTTCTGTTCTTGGGAATGAATGTGTTATCTGCTTCACTATAGTTTGTTGAACACCATACTGATTTTGATGGGAACTAATCTTGATATATTGCACACAATTCTTTAATATACAAGTTCTGACTCTCATCCTCCTGATGTACAGCACAGCTGACTCCGTGCAGAACTCCTAGAAAGTGTGCATGGGTCCAGTTTCCAAGAGTCTCATGGAGAATTGGGCATAGCAAGAGAAGAGTAGTGGTTGGGGTCTTCGTCAGGTGGCACATAGCTTGCCTAAGAGGTAGAAAACCTTGGGTTAGGTTCCCATCACAGCTAAATGAATGAATGAAGGAATGAATGAATAAATGAATATCTATCCATCTATCTATCTATCTATCTGTCTGTCTGTCCGTCCGTCCGTCCGTCCGTCCGTCCGTCCGTCCGTCCGTCCATCCATCCATCCATCCATCCATCCATCCATCTATCTATCTATCTATCTATCTATCTATCTATCTATCTATCTATCTAATGGCATCTTTAATTCTTATATGTGAGTAAATATTACTTTGGTAGTTACAATAAAAATTTCACTCTCTTTACATGTTATTAATTGTTTTATAATAAAAATTAAGTTCTAACTGTAGTCCAATATCCACATATATATAATCCCATTCTCAAAACTAAATTTTTGAGAAAATGTGTAATGCTGATTACCGATTAACAAAAAAGATATAATTTTGACAATATTTTTATACAATTATTGTGTGGGTTCCCCAGTAAGAGGACAAGAGACAGTCTCTGACATGAACGGGGTTGCCCGCTCCTTGATCACTTCTCCCTAGTGTGGTGACCTAGCCAGCCCACAGAAGATGAGCCAGGCAGTCCTGCTGGGACCTGATAGGATAGGGACAGATGGAAGGGAGGAGGACTTCCCCTATTAGTGGACTAGGAAAAAGGAGAAGGGGGAGGAAGGAGGAGGAAGGGTGGGATTGGGAGATGAGGGAGGAGGCTACAACTGGGATAGAAAGTGAATAAATTGAAATAATAATAATAATGATAATAAGAGAAAAAAATCTTTTTTCCTTTTACTTATTTTGTTTATTACAATTTATTCACTTTATATCTCAGCTGTAGCCCCTTCCCTCATCTCCTCCCAATCCTGCCCTCTCTCTGTCATCTCTTCTCATGCCCCTTCCCTAGTCCTCTGTTATAGGAGGTCCTTCTCCCCTTCTATCTGAACCTAGCCTATCAGGTCTCATCAGAACTGGCTGCATTGTCTTCCTGTGTGGCCTGGTAAGGCTGCTCCTCAGGATGAGGTAATCAAAGAACTGCCATTGATTTCATGTCAGAGATTAGCCCCTGTTCCCATTACTAGGGAACCCACTTGGTCACTGAGCTGTCATGGGCTACATCTGTGCAGGGGTTCTAGGTTATCTCCATGCATGGTTCTTGGTTGGAGTATCAGTCTCAGAATAGACCCCTGAACTTTTCAGAAGTCTCAGAAAAGAACTATGAGCTCCTTGTAGAGCTCGTGTCCCCCCAGGTCTTTAAAAAACAAAACGAAACAAAGATACAGAGTCATAGTTCAGCTCCACAGTTTCTCAATCCAAGTTTTGAATATTTATCTGTACACAAAGTTGTGTCTCATCTCTCTTCCTCCAGCACTTTTATTTTTAAGCAAAACACCCAAACATCTTTCTAGGAGAGAGTTCTAGTTCCCTCTGCCCCTGATATTCTGGCAGTCTAAAAATGATGATGCGCCAGGATAGTAATGGCAATTGTTTCTGCCGTGACCTCTCATTGGTAGAGTACAGAGGAGAGATTTTAATCCATGGTGGCCCTGTCACAGTGAAGCCTTACCAATGTTCTGTTCTCTGTACCAGAAAACTATCTGCAAGATTGTTATGGTGACCTGGACTCTGTTGTGGGTATAAAGTTTTTTAACAAGATGACTCTCCTGATCCCTGTCTCTGCCATCACATAACAGTGTGGGTTGCTATAGAGAAATCTGAAGGACTGTGTCTGATACTTGGCTGCAAGCTCTAATTCCTGTCCTTGTGAATGACGCCATCCATGCCTCCTCTTGTGAGCCGGGATGTTTAACTCAATGTGATGACTCTTGAGAAGACTGCCAACAAGTTAGTAACTAAGTATGTTTCCGCATGCATGAGGTATACCTTCATAAATTACTCTTGATTATAATGACTATTGGTCTGTACTAAATCCATCTGGCCTCATAATGAAAGATTCTGTTTATTTTAGCTTACTTCCTTGATTTTGTGTTTGCCTTAAAATAACAAATTTCATCTGTTTATTCTTATACTCCATATGAGACTACTGAATGTATGTTTTTCATGAAACATTGTGCTAAATGCATGGTGTTCGCATAGTCTCACAGTGCCTAAAAATTTAATTGGCTTATATATCTTATTGTAATAAAGAAGCGCTTTGTAATTCTTGGTTGGGGACTGAGGGTTTAAAACAAACATTTTTAATTCTGTAAGAGTTATGTAGTTTGCCATAATAATGTGTATTTTTCTATTTTTAAGTTTAGAATGCTGTTTATATTCATAGCAGATAGGACAAAAACATCTGAATTGTGATGTTAAGGGCAAGCATAGCACCAAAGGGGACTAAGCATATAAAGGACATCTAAATGACATGACAGCAGTCAGCTACCTTAATAGAAGAGTTAAAACCTAAGGCAAACTCTCTGGTACAGTTTCTAATGATTGCAGCTGCACTGTGCAGGCACAGGTATGTTTCATTAGATAAAGGAAAAGCTGTATGTTGGCTGTTAAAATTTGTCAGTGAAAGCTATTACAATAACTAGCTCCTGTAACATTTCATTTCAGATAATACTAATTACACCTTTTTATTTGGTCCTTGTCTTTTCTGAGATGAGAAAATTTCTATTTAGTTGCTTCCAATATTTTTTTTTCTATCCATTACTATTACCAGGGCAAATAAGATGTTTTTATGTAGTATTATTGGGAAGTTTTTAAAGTAAAAAAAAAAAAAATTAGTCACATTCTTTTAAAACTTTAGTCACACAACATACAACCAAGAAAATATAAAAAGTATATAAATAAATTAAACAAAAATAATAAGCTAACTGTTTATGATTATACTTTTCAATTTAGGAAATGTTATAGGAAGAGGCCCTATTGAAGTTCATGACTAGATGTTGACAAAAGGATAAACTCTAAAGAATATATTACAATTTCAAATAGTTTATAGCTAATCACACAAGTTGAAAATGTTTAAGGCAAAAAGTGATAGCACTACAAGGAAATGCTAGCAGACATACTTTTGTAGCAGTTTTAAACATAGCTCCCTCAAATGACAGGTTGCCTCAGAGAAAGAGGTGATAACAGTTAGGCCGGCTGGACAGAACAGTTGTCAAGACACGGCCTCATACCTGTGTCTAGAGTGTGCTCCCAACAGCTGGAGAAAATCTGCATTCTTTTAAGTCACGTTAAGAACTTCAATTTACAAAAGAAAATTAATATAAATAACTAAAGTATGCTTTAGTTCTTACAACACAGTGCAAAATAGGATTTTTATTAATTCTCTGAAATTTTCATAAAATTACTCACCCTGTCCTTTCTAACTAACTTTCCTCCATTTTCACTCTCACTCCCTTACCTACACAACATTTAAGTTTTTTTCTTCATTTTTTCCCCAGTTTAGTAGAGGATCCACTCCCAAATGTAGTTGGGGACCACGAATTATATGATTATTACAGGTAGTTGACAACATGTTAATATAGCTAGATTTTACATATAGGTCTGGACTTCCAACCTTGCCAAAATACAATATAGTTTGTATGATAATAAAATAAAGAATAAAACTTCTATTATTTAATATAACTTCCAAATTGTTGGTATCATTTTAAAATTAGCATGTGTATAAAGTGATTCTGTTGTTAAACTGGCACAGAAATTATACTTGCAGACATGCATGTAATAAGTATTGGACTTAACATCGAAACAAGAACGGCATTTACTGGATATATGTGTTATATACACATTTTCCTTCAACTACCTTTTGAGTCTCAACTGAATCTCACAGACAAATTAATTTTCAATTCTGTAAAGCTCAGTATTTAATTTTATTCCTTTGTGTTCTGTGTTTAAATATTCTATCTTTTCTTAACACATCATAGAGTTACCTCTATGTATTCATATGAAAGCTGTACAACTCTGTATTTTATATTTGTATTATGATTTAAGTCTTGTCTGTGTAATGTGTGGCATCTGCACAATTACTTTTGCTTGTTTTGTTTGTGTGTGGAAGTTATATTGCTCCAAAATAACTCACTAAACAGATAATTCTGTGTCCCTTTGTTGAAAACCCAGTGTCAGCGCTGGAATGGGTTTCTTTCTGCATCGACCACATTATTTTTATTTTATTTGTATATATAACTTCCTAACAGTTTTGAATATTTGATTGGAGTAAGTGTTAAAACAGGATGAAATAGTTGTTTTTTTTTCTCATCTTCATCCTCCTCTTCCTCCCCATCCTCCTCCATCTTCCTCTTATATAAACACGTGTTTATAATGTTATCTGTTTTGTCTTGTTATATATTTACTTTAGGGTTAGTGTGTGAGTACTGGATAAAATAATGTTCTCCCAGTTTTTCTTCACTTATTGCATTGGCAAGGATTACACAGCATTGCAGTGACTCTCCACTCACACAGCAAGTTAGGTATTCAAGGACTTTCTGGTTAGGTTGAAGAAGTTCCCCTTTATTTTGTTGAGAGAATTCTGATTCATCACATTGCATCTCATGTCTTGTCAAATACGTATTCTAAAGTAGCTCTTATTATCATAAGAATTTTATTCCTCAACAGAAATTATGAACAATTTTACATATTGTTGGATTAAGGTTTCAAGTGTTACTGCTGAGGAGTTTTGCACCCGAGTTGTCAGGGGATGTAGCACTCAGCCTCAACACTTCTTTTTGGTTGCTGGTTGTGTATTTTCATTGTTGAGACAAGGTCTCAAAAACAGCTTAAACATTCTCATAATTTTTATCCTCTTCTGACCTCATGAACTAAGGAAGAAATGTTCTCAGCCTGTCCCTTCTCTCATCCTTGTAACATTTTTTATTTCATTTTTTTTCTCAGAATCATGTCATTCTACATATCAGAATAGCAATGGCCTCATGAAAGGCTTCCCACTCCTACTCTACTTTCTTCATCCTTTTTATTCCCTGCCTTTCTTTTTTCATTGTTGATATATCTACCTATCTTTATCATCTATTTAATTGAATTTATTCTCTTTTAAAATATTTCTCCTGTTTGTCAATGAAGTTATCTAGAGCTTAAAATATCTTTGCCAAAGGTTTATTTTTATTAATTATAAGTCCATTTCTTTAATATTTATTATATCATAATTCTTACCTATTTCAGCCTCAATCATTCTTTTCCATTTGTATATTTTGAAGAATTGGACATTTTTACTCAAATTATTAGTAACTTAGAATGTTTTTTAATTAATTTATTTTTTATTAATTACAGTTTATTCACTTTGTATCCCAGCTGTAACTCCTCCCTTGTCCCCTCCCAGTTCCACCCTCCCTCATCTCCTCCCAACCCTCCCTCCCTTCCTTATCCCCTCCTGTGCCCCTCCCCCAGTCCACTGATAGGGGAAGTCCTCCTCCTCTTCCCTCTGACCCTAGCCTATCAGTCCTCATCAGAATTTTTTTTAAATGGTCATTCAGTCTTTATAAAAAATGTTGTTTATTCCTCATGCTGGTAATCCCTATGTTCTAATTTCTGTTTCTCCCCCCCCCAAAGGCTTATCAATATGGAGGCTTAAGGAAACTTAAAAATTTGATGTTTTAAAGAAAGTTTGATTTGATTTCTTATTTATTTCTTAAATTCTGAGTTTCATCACTATCATTCTTTGAATCATGTATTTTGCTACTTATCTTCTTGGTTAATAAAAAAAATTTAATACATTTTTTGTAATGTAAGCAATTTGTGCTGTCAATTCCTGATATATTGAATTGTTTGTCACAAAATCTATCATGTAAAAGTGATATTGATCACCTCTCCCTGAGGGGGGAAGGGCAACATTACCAGGCCACAGAGAAGACAATGCAACTGGTCCTAATGAGACCTGATAGGCTAGTGTCAGAGGGAAGGGGAGGAGGACCTCTCCTATCAGTGGACTGGGGGAGGTGCATGGGAGATATGATTGGGAGGACAGGATAGGGAGGGGATGAGAGAGGTGGCTACAGCTGGGATAAAAAGTGAATAAAGTGTAATAAATAAAAAAAATTGAAAAAGAAAATTATTTTTTAAACAAAAACATTTTCTAATTTACTTTAAAATTTTTTGATCCACAGATTTATCAGAGATGTATTATCTTTCTCTGAGAGGGATGTTATGTTATGTGACTGATGATGATTTCTAGTTTAATTTAGTTCCTGTCTGAGAACATTCCTGTCTGCTCATGAATTACCATTCATTGTTGTTGATTTTATGACCCAGGATGTGGTCTGTCCTGGCAAATGTTCAGGTGTCTGTGAGTGGAGTGCGCATTTGGCTGGTGTTGGGTTGAGCAGCCTATTAATGCCAATTATTAGTTTTCTTGGTAATAAATAATTTTTTTCTGTCCGTACTGACTTCTTAAGCACTTGTGTATCTGTCACAGAGAGATGGGTATTAAAGTCTTCAGCAATTTGTGAATATTTTCATTCTTCTCCTTTGAGTATAGCTGGTTTTGTCGTTCATAACTTATTTTGTGGAACAGAGACAATGACCCTGTTTTTTCTGTTTTATATGGGCACAAGGCTCTTGGGGTCATGACCATTCTAAATAATCTAATGACACCAATGCAGTATCTTTCCCTATGTAATTGAAATTCCTTTTATTCTTCATATGTTGAGCAAGGTTCTATGTTTTCCTGGGTACTGTAAACATTACTTGAATCTCTGCTTTGTTTAAATTCAGTGGAAGATGTGTATGTGTGGGAGATGAGTGTTGTTGGCTGTTTAGGTGTTGAGTAAATTCGACTGTCCTTTTGTGGTTCAAATGTCAGGTCTATGCTAGAATCTATACTCTATCTGTTTTGGATGTGTCTCATGTACACACCACAACTGGCCACATTGTATGTTCGGCCTGTTCTTCTTTTACTTATTACGTAGTATCAACTCCACACATGTGCAGTGACCGGGAAGCTCGGTATTAGTGTAGGGACCACTTCTCAACATTATTTCTGCAGAAATGTCTGGTTTGTTAGCTCTGTCCATCTCTCTGGCCAGAGTGCTGGAGGTTCATCTCTCTGTTTTTACCATCCAATTCTACAACTATGGCAGCACATAAAAAGTAACCAAAGGAGCGAAGCTTAGCCCTGCCTTCATGGAACCCCAGGGTTCAGTTCTGTCCAAAATGCACCCAACGGGGGAAATGCTAAGCTTATTCTTGAGTTTGTGTTTATGCTCTTTTGCTCCTGATTTGTTTATTTATTAGCAGGATCTCATACAGCCTAGAGAGGAGGCTACACATGTGCCCACAGGAAGCCCTGCACTCTTGCTTATCTTGCCTCTGCATGCCGAGTGCTGGAATTGCAAGTGTGCACCACCGTCCTCGGCTTAGTGTTTCAGATTTCAATCGCACACTCAGCAAATCTGGATATCACTCACTTTTCACAAGCGTTCATGGGCACTGATTCCCTAACGTGCAAATTTTATTATTTTATTTGTTGAAATTCTTGGTGTAGATAATTCCGTCCTACCTGCGACTGGAAAACTTCATTCCTTCCTTTTGGGCTTTGGTTTGGGATATTATTCCCTCCATATGATTTTGAGCAGCATGTAGTAAATGCTCTGATAATTGACAGGTGTCAGAATGTAAAATTTTTACAACTCAAGTAACTGTAGAACTGATGGGAGACAATTGTTTGAGTTTCTTATAGACAATTCCAAATTGCTAACCCTAGTTATTTAGCATATTGTTACTTTAAAACTGAGTAATTTTTTTTCATGAATAAAACTGTACTGACAGCATCTTAATTATATTTTATTTGAACCTCAGTACTTGATACTCCTGTCAATATCATTCACTGGTGAATAATACAACCCTTTGTCTGTGAAACCTTTAAAAGCAATGAGCTTAGACTTGGATGCCAACATTGATATCTTACTCTTAAACCAAATATGCAGAGAGAGACAACGATCTATATGGCTTTTGCAAGCTAGAGTACCCTGTTGAACTACTTCTTTTACTATGTTCAACAGAGTACTTAGGGAGAACAAGATTAATTCATTTTTAATGCTAGGAAAATACAGTCATTAAAAAGCAGGTAATATAAAATGCCAGAAATGCTTTTAACATCACGAGAAGTGCACTTCTTTCCTAAATAGCATGCTACTTTTAGAGATTTAGATATGCTGAGTATTAAATATTAAAATAGAGGTTGCTCTTTAAAATGCCGCGTTTCTTATCAGAAAAAAAATAGTTTGAACAAGCATTCCTGTTGTATAATTCATGCTATTGCTAATAACATAGCTTAGGAGAATTATTTGTCATGCTTTTGAGAATGACTAGTTTTTTTTTTTCTTTTTTAATGACAGACTTCCTGATTCACGTCATCTCAGTATCTATAGGTTCTGTTAACTTACATGACGTAGTCACATGACAATTTTATTGCTATACTCTATTTTTGTATTTCATTGGAAACTCCACCAAAGAGTGACCTTGCTATGAATTTTGCTAACTTGAACATTTATGTGTCACTCATTTGAATTCATTATGTTATATAAGTAAATAATGGGAGATGTGTCTTCATTTGCTCATACTCTGATTTTTCTAGGCCAGAAATGTGCATTTCCGTATTCATTAACTTATTTACTTTTAAATACCTTTTTGATATTATAATATACCTACACTATTCCTTCCTTCCATTCCCTCCCTCCATATACTCCCGTATGCCATCCGTTTGTTCTTTTTCTGATTCTTGCTCTCTTTATCTTTCATGGGTGTTATGCACACACGCACATGTGCAGATATGCACGCTCATACACACATGTATGTGTCTTCTTGAGTACATAAATATAACATGCTCAGTTGGTATAACGTTACCTGTATGGATTTATTCTGGTATTAGATAACCAACTGGTGTTCTTCTCCCTTCTCACTTTTTTTTTTTTTTTGTCTCCGGTCATTTCTTAGCTGCCTGTTGTGTTTTTTGTTTGTTTGTTTGTTTGTTTTGTTTTTGTTTGTTTGATTGATTTTTGTCTAGGATTTAGACCTTGTAAAGTTTTCATGTCCTTGGTGTTCTCCTTTTGCAGATTGTGTTTTGGCAGCCATCTTGGTGAAGTTAAGGCCTTCTTACCAAGAGCAAAACCATGCCTGGTTCAGGAAACCTAGCCACCTAGTGAAGTCATAGTTCTTAGAGGAGAAGCTTCATCCATCACTGTTCTAAATGAGGATAATCCCTAAGTACATTTTAAAGAAATGTCCCTTTATGCACAAGAAAATTTTGTTCTCATCCTCACCAAGGAAACTTCATTCTACCACAGATGGAGTCCATTATGCAAAACCACAATAGATTAAAGTACAGAGTGTGGAGCTCAGTTCCAGCACATACATCTACAACCATCTCCTGCAGAAAGGCTCAGGTAGAAGAGGACCCAAAACCTGTCTGAGAACCAGAGGAACAGGGAATTGGCTATCGGATTGTATCTTCGAGAAATGGCAGAAAATATACTATATTCACTTTTTAAAAGTTTGTTTATATGTATTAGTGCTTTGTCTGTATGCATATATACATACCCCATGCCTTGTGCCTGTGAAGGCCAGAAGAGGGCATCAGATCTCCTGAAAACAGTCATGGCTACTTGTGAGGCATTATGTGGGCTCTGGGAATTGAACCAAGCTTCTGTAAAAAACAAGTGCTCTTAACCTCTGAGCTATCTCTCCAGCCCTTATTCACTCATTCATTTATTTATTTCAATTATTTATTTTATTTTTAGAGATTACAATATAATTAGATAATTTCTCCCTTTCATTTCTTCTTTACAACTCTCTCATATAACTGTTCAGAATCTCTGAGGCCAGTTTTTTGGAAAGCCGGCTGTCCCCCTACTTAATTATTCATTGTTATTAGCAATATCTTTTCATCGTATGAACCAACTGCAGGCACATAACACACTTCTTTTAAATAACATTTCAACTTCAGGCTTTTTTGTGCTGAAATAGTTCACACAGACGCACAATTTATAGAAAAGCCATCCATAAAGTTTGCTGTATTATGCTTGAATTTTCTTCATGGATAAAGCCCCTTACCTACAGTCATTGATTACTGAGAGTATTTTTCAAAATCCTTTGTACATCCACCTCTGTACTGTTGTCACGTGTGAAAAATAGAAATAACTTTCCAAGGAAAGTTGGTTGGTTTCCACTTCTTCATGCTCTTGTGCTTTTCAAGGGAGTCATCCAACATGAAAGGATGGCAGTATTTTAACAGATAACATATCTTTTTGTGCGTGTGTGTTCCCACTCAGGCAAATCAAACACCTGGAAATGGCGACACTGAAAACGTAGCATTCAGTACATCACAGTAAGAGTAGCTGAGCGGGGGAGAGGACTCAGAGGACAGTGCTTGTACTTGTAACGGCTCTGACTCGGTTCTCAGTACCCACATTGTAGGGTTTACAAACGCACATAATGCTAGCTCTAGGGGCTTCCCATCACCGTTCCTGAGCTCTGAAGGCACTGTACTCACATGTATGGACCCACACACATAAATAAAAACATCTGAAAAATAAAAGAATGTGAACAGGTTGTTTTTGAGATATATTCCATTAATATAATAACAAACATTGAAACCAAGTCCCTTCCAGCTCATATTGTCTAATATCCCGCTTGTATTTCTATTTGAGATGAAATCAGTATTCATTAATATATGTAGTAAGGAACAGACCTGGGTAATCTTTATCAAGATTTCGTGACTAATACCCACTTTAATTGAGCAAGCTATTATTCTTCATGAAAGTATAATCCATTCCCAATAGGTTCATATTTAACATTTTAAAATATTTCTTTTTGATAAAAATTATGTTATTTTTAGACTGATAAAGATTTTAAGTATTTAATTTTCTTTAAAAATAGCTGGAATTTCTCACATAGTTAAGTCATAAGCATATTTTGGTTAATTAAAATATGTATTTGTTGCCTTGTGCAAACCATTTTAAGTATTTTTTTTTTACCATGAATGGTATAATGGAAGTATCCAGTTGTTTCAAGGACAACAGAGTTGCAATTAACCACTGAGTATTTCTATGTTATTTATAATTTGTAACTGTCCTCTAGTTTTGGCTGATAATGACATATTTCTATGATGTTGACACAAGTTTTCATGCTTCCAAAGAAAACCCAAGACAATGACTAAGTCAGTAAGTTCCCAGTATGCACTGTAGAAATGTCAAAATCTAGTTAACTATCATAAACAAACAGCGCATGATATTCACTTAAATAAACAATGACCAGTGTAACAGCAGGACATTTGGAAACAGGCTTATGTATGGTTGTGTTCTGATTTAGTATCATTTTCAAGGAAAATTCTCATGTACTGAGCTAGAATAGAAACATAAATGGATCTGACTCTTTTCTCAGGGAAATTGTTTTCTGCAAGTAAGCTGATATTGAGAACTCCTTTAATTACTTTTTCTTTATTTGTTTCTTAGACACAGAATAAGTACAATTTTAACAGCAGGTGTCCTTTTTAATAAAAGAAAAAAAATGTATGAATCTCTTTAATCTTAATATACTACTGTATATGGGAGCCACTTATTTAAAACTATTATGTAGGATATTCAATGGTACTTGGCTTGGTGTTTTCTAAACATGTGCTGATTTTTTTCTTATTGCATCTTTCAATGTGGAGGTTATTAAAGTAGCTGGGACGTTGTTGCTGAATGTTTTAAGGGTACTTATTATGAACTGGCCATGGAGAATGATTAAACCTCTTGGGGAAGTAATTTCACTCCATAGATTGTTCACCCTGGAAATCACTCGATGATTGCGTTTCAGTTCATGAGGCTTTCTGGTCTCAGCAATGAAGTTAGTAAGACCTGGTCTGGGCCGTGCATGATTTGATTAGTTCTTGGGCAACCAGTTAAGGAGACTGGCATGGAAATGATCCTGAAGTATAAGCAGTGAATTAAGTGCTGTCTGAAATTCTTATCTACAAATCATTCTTGGAACAGCAGAGTGAATCTCTGTTAGTATCACAGGGACAGTAGTTTACAAACAAGTTTTCCTTTGCTGATGGCTGCTGGAGGCAAGCCTGGCCACTGACAGAGGCCCTCAGAATGCTTTCTGGAGCTTCTGCAAGCACAGTGCAGGGAAGGGGTGACTGGAGAGGAGGGATGCAGGGGGGTGAGGATTGCCCACACTCCGGGGGTCAATTCTGAGATGACACTGTTGGTGCTCTAGTTAGGCCCACCTGAGAATCATGTTGCACTCTCAGGAAATGGCCACTAGGAGCACTGTACCACTCCATAAAGTGACCCAGGAGTGTGGGCAACACTCCGAGTTTAAGAAAACATATACTCCAACTTACTTTATTAGTACCTCGGAGATCAGATAACACTGTGGAAGTAATCTTAGAAATCCCTCTAAAGACTCATAAATCCCAGGTATGCTGGGCCTTTCAGAGAGAGAAAATACAAAAACATTCTATAACTGGCTACACAGATGAAATCAGAAAGGGGGAATTTTCTTTGCAGTACTGCAGCTTAAGCTATTGAGTGAACAAACCGAAAAGAATTGTTTGCCCGGAGGCTAGCTGAACCAAATGCCATCTAGACTTTGAAGGGTAGACCCTGCAACCAAAATGAAGCCACAGCATGTTTTAAAAAGAGTGTGCCTGCTCAGAAGTAGGGGGAAAGGGCGTTTCATGACAGGAATCTGTTACACATTCTTTCTACATATGTGTATGCCTCCATCGATATGAGCGTCCATTTCACTATCTATCCAGCATCTATCTATCTTTCTAATTGAGTTTTACAGTCCAAGGTTAGTCTGAAAAATAAATTTGGGATCTGAGATTTCAAAATCCTTGTTTCAAACTTGAATAGTTCAATTAGACAAAGGTATCAGCATAAAGCTCTGAGCTAGGAAACAAACATGCAAAGCCAGACAGCTGTACAACAGCTATAAAACATACTCAGTCCAGAATTTCCCTGGGAAACACACGAATCAATGTAGTTAGCCACAAAAAAACACAGGCAAGGCTACGATTTTTTCCTTTCCTTTCGGTTTCAATGAGTAGAGCGGTTCAAATGCGCTGGAGGACCCAGGTTCATGTGGATGGCTGACGGTGGGTGAACGCTGTACAGCATGGTCTTTGGGAGCAAAGTGATAATTTCTTTCCCACAGTGAGTGAGACAGAGACATCAGGGGCCAAGTTCCTCTGGATTAATTTATTTTGGAAACAGAAAGGAATAAGACATGCACAGAGGAAGGAATCTGTGAAGTCATGACTGAAAAATGAAATTTACAACAAAAGCAAGATAAAAGCTGCATTTTAGAAACATTGATAAGTGCATGTCAACTCATACATTTCTTATGAGACAATTTGGTTACTTTGGCAACAAAGATATAACTTCTTGTTTCTGATAAGCAGTGTTCCTTTCATTTCCACCTGTGGCTTTTGTCACTGTATCTCTAAGGAACGCTAATGCTTAAATGAAAACTAATTAACATTTTAAAGTGTAAAGCATACACATTGGTTTAGGGAGTCTATTTCCTTAATACTGCTTTCCCTGACACATAAAAACATACCCTGCTGATTTCTTCACTTCTTTAAAGGGAAGGTCTTTGCAATGCTTAATTAAATTTACTGGTTCCTATTATCTTGGTTACATTTTCTATTTTCTAGTAAAAGCAGCTGGGGAAAGAGAAGCTGGATTTTATAACCCGGGTTTTGCAGGGTTAATTACTGCCTTAGAAAGTGGCTATGTGAACATGAACAGGTACTGTTTTACAGCAGCAGCTTTGTCAACATACAATTTACACAAAATATAATTTATCTCTTAAAGTATGCATTGGGTCGAGAATTAGTATATCTACAGAATTCCTTTTCAATCACTATTTCCTAATTCTAGAACATTTCAACACCCACATGGAAACCTCCTGTTCTCTTATTCTAGACTCCACTTGGCGCTATTCTGTTTTCTAAGCATATATAATTGTCTACCGTATTCATGTAAAATGCACGTTTTGTCTTTTCCATGATGTCTCATCAGCAGAACTCCATTTTTGTGGTCTAATAATATTCCATGGAGTGCATCTTTCCTTCTATTTGCATACTGAACTATTAGCAGACATTGGAGCTGCTTCCACTCTTTTTTGTGTGTTATAGATAATATTCTCGTGAACATGTGTTGCCAATTCCATTTGTGAATATATGTTTTTATTTCCCTTGAGCATATACCTTGGAGTAGAATTGCTGGGTCAGCTGGTAGTCTGTGTATACTGAAAAGCTGCCGGACACGTTCCCTGAGTAGCTGTGCCAGCTAGTGTGCTGCGGGTGATGTGTGAAGCTTCCCACGGTCTTCTTCTGCAGGAGAGTTGTTTTTGTTTGCTCCCTTGACTCTCTCCATCGGAGGTTATGATGTCCTGTGATCTATAGCTTTGACTGTACTCCTCGGCTGGCCAGTGATGCTGAAGGTCTTCCCAAGTACCGAGTGCTCACTTGTGCAAAATCCTGGGAGAAGGGCCCGCTTAGGTCCTTACCCATATTTTAATTAGGTAATTCATCTGTTTATCCAACAGGTGAGCAAACTATTTACACATCTTGAATATGATCCCTTGAATACATATGTGACCTGCAAATAGTCTTTCATCTTGTCTGTTGTTTCTTCACTTTCTACATAGATTTTTTGATGCAAAATTTTATTTTTAGTGGTTTTGATGCAATTTTTGATTTATTGACTTTTCTTTTGTCACTTATGCTTTTGGTATTTTATCTGGGTTACTATTACCTAATTCAGAACGATCACTATGTAGTCTTGTTTCTTTATTCTACGAATTTGATTATTTTATACTTTACATGTGTTTTCATTGAGGTCACATGGGTATTTCTTGTGAGCCAGACATCTGCCTCTTTCCTCTTGTCTATGGATAAACACGTTCTAGCCTCATTTTTTGAAAACTGTGTTTGGCACAGACAGCTGAAAGAGTGGGGGATATTTTAATTCTAGATACTCAATGTTCATCCATTATTGTTGATGTCTGTCTTCTGTCAGAAGCTTATTGTCTTGGCTTTTGTGGTTTCGCAGCAATACTTGAAAGAGTCCCATGAGGCTCCTGCAGCATTTCTCTTATAGTAGCCATTTAGGCTGTTGGGGTGCTTTACATGTAGTATGAATTTCAGACTCTACTTCTCAGTTTGTTAGTGACTGCACTTGGACTTTGGGTCAATATGGAGTGTTGGTCCCTGAAATCATTTATTGTGGCTTTTACTTCTTTTATATTGTTTTACAGTTCTCAGCACATAAGTCTTCTACTTACTTTATTTCTAAGCATTTCATTCTTAATTGCATTTTTACACACTCAGTATCCGTGTACAGAAATAAAATTCTTTTCATGGGATGTTTTTAATAACCTAAAACTTTGCTGAATTCACTTATTAGCTCTATTTTTAATGGTTTCCTTAGTTTTTTTTTTCTATGTAGAGATCATACAACTTATAACAGAGATACCTTTATTCCCTTCTCATTTGAGTGCCTTTTATTTCTTTTCCTTTCCTAATTGCTCTTGTGATAGTGTGATATTTTAAGAGAATTAATTCACCAAAGGTAAGATGGAAAATAATTGGTTGTATTCTTCCAAAGTTAGTCTTAAGGTTTGTTCAAAGAAGATTCTAAAATAAAACACTGAAATTTACATGAATCAGACTAAAGTTAAAGTTTATCTTCAGAAAGGGAAGTTTGGAAGAATTTCAGTTTTCATGTATTATTGTCCACTTCACTATAGATATGTGACCGAACCCTGTGTGCCAACTCTGCTACATTATGACAGTCAGCCTGGTAACAGAAACAGACTTTTATTCTGTGGCCGATGGGGAACATGGGCCAGAACGTATCTCATGGAGCCAGTATTTGAAGTGATGATTCATATCCTGGCTGATTGTTTTAAGACACTTCAACACATATTCATCACACTATTTAAACTATGGATAACTTAACATGAAGGGATTGGTTTTTTTTTCTAGAATTTTCTATGTAATATTTTGATCACTGTTTAATTTCCTATTCTCATAGGTATGTTTTCAAACAACAACCCGTGTGTGTGTGTGTGTGTGTGTGTGTGTGTGTGTGTGTGTGTTTGGATTATATTATCTAGGATAATTTTTCTAAGTTCATTACACTGTAGCAAACATTAGGTCTTCTGACTTTCTCAAGGTTGAGTACTGAGTCATAGATAGCTCTAAGTCCTGTAGTTCACTGTGGATAACTGAAACCACAGAAAATAAAATCACACACACACACACACACACACACACACACACACACACATGTATATGTATATATTGCAACAATCAACAGAAACAGAAACCATAGGTGACATGAAATATGTATCCTATGCTTTTATGTATGAATATGTACCCAAAGAAACTTCACTTCTAGTAATGACATCTAAGGATTTATTTGTTAGCAGAAAATTCAGGCCCCCAAAGCACAGTCCATGTAGCAGCCCTCTGGGTTACTTGTGTGTCCTGACCATCAGGATGGGTCCTAAGTGGATGCCTCTCTCATGGAACACAGTGCTCTTGCCGAGGCTCTTGGCCTTGAGTCTGGGATGTGCTTTGTTACTAATTTCCTAAATTATTATTATTGTCTGAGAAAACATGTCCAAGAAGCCTCCTTCACCACAAGGAGGAAGATGGCAGCGATGGTGGAGAGCTACTCCAATCCACAGTGGCGTGTACGTGTCTTACAGTGGCTGGCTGGTGACGGTGAAGAAGAGTTGGGATGGAGATGATGAGTTAGAACTGTGAGAAGGTGATCCTTACTTTTTTTCTTTCCTATGCAAACCATCCAGTGTCTTTCTTTGAATGTATCACTTTAAATCACCACAGTCCTGTTATTATGACACAAGGAAGAAAGGCCTTTGGAAATAGAATGTTTTCTGCACTCTACTTTTTAGGAAACAATGCTAAGATATAGAATCCATATGTCCTAGAAGAAACAGTAATAATTACTCAAGTACCTTATGAACACAAAATTTAAATTTGATTTAAATTTAATATTTGAAACCTTATCATTTATTGGGATTTTAAAGGCAAATATTATTATGGCTATATCTTTGATATTTGTTTAGAAAGTTTTAGTGAGTGAATTAGATCATCTGCCTTCTTTATCTTAGCAAATCACAAGACCTTTGGAGCTTAAAATAGAAATAATTATACATATAATAATAGAGTATTGTGCACACTTTTTCTTTATCCATATTTTGAACATTATTGTTCTTTCTTAACAAACTTAGCTAGGCTACTCAGGTTTTAAATGTTGGCCATTGTATTGGGTACTGCTTTGTAGACACAGACAAGCTATTATAGTTGTGACTCCAGAAATATTGGAGCCAGCCTGTCTGGCCATGCCAATTACAAGCTCTGTGACCTTGGACAACTTACTTAACTTCTCTGTGCTTTTATGTCTTTGTCTATAAAAACTGATGGTGATTTGGGAGCTATTTTATCTTGCTATTGTGATGATTTATTCAATTAACCTTTATACTGCACTTAAAATGTGCCTTATTCAATAATACTATTCATTAAATATAAGTAAATGGTGGTGATCCTTAGGTAGAAAAATTTGAATTTGTCAGCTTTAGTTTCTGCTCTGAGCACTGTGAGGAAATCCAGGATTCGGGATATCTACCTGAGCTGAGTTTCTCTTCCTGGTGTTTCTCCAGGAAATTCAGAGAAAGCAGCAGTGGTGAGAATGGGCATGGGGTATGATATGATATGGGATTGCTACCCCAACATGAGTGTCTATGGTTGAATATGTCTCTGTGACATTTAATTCAGAAGATTAAAACAACCCAGATGTTGGTTTTTTTCATATGGGATGAAAGTGTGATGTTTCACCCATCATATTGGATAGGATAGTAGCCCGCAGCCTGGACACTTATATTGTGCTCTGATTGCTTGTGAGAAAGCTGAAGTTACGCCATTCTCTTTATTGTTATGTGATGAGAGCTGTCACCCCTCTTTACGAACAGCAACTTCTTAGCTCAGGGAGCAGCCAGGGGCAGATTCTAAAATAAAGGATTATAGAGCAAAGATATTAGTGAAACAGAAACATCAGCACTTCTCACTGTGTTTAACTCAGAGACAAGGTCTGCCTGGCGAGCTAATACTACTTAACTGTGTTTGGGCAAAAAGCCAAAAGGAAATTGTATTTCAAAGCGAGAAAGTCTGGCATCCCATATGCTGGGTAACCCTGGTCAGCTAACAGGGGTATATGGCCATTTTACACCAAAGATAAAAAGCTAAAAATAAACTTTTATGTTAAAGAACACAATCTTGATACAGTTTGGTTCTGGAGGGCAATTGATACAATACCAAATCCTTACCTAATTCAAGGTGGTTGGTGGAGCTAAGCAGGGGTCTTTCAGTGCAGATGACATCCCATGTGCAATTAATTCACTCTCTGTATTGTCTGAGCCAAAGAAACAGCAATGATGCCATGACAAATGGGTAAATCCAGAAGTCAAGGGTGAATTCCAGATGTCCATCAAGATTCATTTTACCCGTGTGTATGTATATGCATGTTTATGTGAGTGTCTGTTGTGTGGGCAGTTGCCTTCAGAGGCATGACGAAGGCATTGGAGCGCCCAGAGTTACCGATGGTTGTACTTTGCCTGTCTTGGAGGCTCTGTATTGAACTCTAGTCCTGTGGATGAGAGGCTGCCACTGTTAACTGCTAAGCCATCTGTTCATCCCCTGCATTTTCATGAACAGAATCCCACTTAAGAAGGCAGGTTAGATAGAGATGGAGAGGTGGGTAGATCTGATTCTTCGAATTGTGCTGTTCTGTGTGTAAGAGTTTCTAACTTTGGTGAAATTGCAACAACTATTGTAAATCAACTTGGCAGCATTCATGCCTGCATCAAAGGTCTTAAAAATGTTTTCCTCTAGCTGGACTGTGGTGGCGTCTGCCTTTAATGTCAGCACTCAGGATGCACAGGCAGAGGAATCTGTAAATTCGAGGTTAGCCTGGTCTTCAGAGCTACATGGAAAAACCTTGTCTCAAGAACAAACAACAATAACAAAATTTACCTTTTCTTTCCTGCACCCTAATAAAATAACAAAAACATAAAGTGAACAAATGACATTCCTGTTATATGATAAGAAAGTAGTTTCCAACGCACTATCTCTTTCTGTGCCAGGGAGGCTCACTGGGAAACCTGTGCAGGTAAAGACTCCAGGCTGCCCACTTCTGGCCCTCATGTGATTTCCTCGCTCCTAGTCCCTCCTTGATCATCTCTGTGACTCTGCTTGACATTTCTCGAGACTTGTGTGCACTGGGGCAGAGTGGCCGGCTGCATGGTGAAAGCACCCTTATGCAGAGCAACATCCAAATGAGACCCTTAAGGCACTGTCCTTATCCACGTGTCCTCCTGGATTTAAGATAAAACTAACAGACGTGATTCGTCAGAGGATCAAGTTCACAGGAGAAAGGAAGAGGAGTTCACAAGGACTCATTTGGAAGTTTCAGTAGTTCATTTAATGGAACCCTATTGTCCTTAGGACACTGCTGTCTGTGACCTGAACAGGACTGATAGTGGCAGTAGCATTGTGTACAATATGATGTGTAGAGATAGGACCTCCCATGGGGTTGGGGATATATTTTTCTGTTTAGGCAAGAACAAAGCATATTCACTTGAATAATAATCTAGGTCTTGTTTGTAAACAGAGTTGGCCGACTAGATTCATGGGAATTCATGACATTAAACTGCAAGACTGGATTCAGGTCTAGCTTTTCCAAACCCTTCTCAAAGAAAGAAAACATATTATTCACTGTTCATGTTTCTTTCCAGCTTTGCCCATGTTTAACTAGTGCAGATACCATTTGTCGTTCTTTGGTTAAGCATCTAAATGTGTCTTCACTGAGTTCCTGGTGTGACGACATTCCATAGCATTTACATAGTTTCAAGGTGTACACAATGTTGGCAGGTGTGGGTTCTCTTGCTAGTGTGTCCTAACTTGAGCTTGAACTGAAAAGCTTTCCACTCTTGAGGACCTTGTTACTGGTGAAGTCTGGCAGTGGCAATGGTGTGATATACATCATGACGTGTAGAAATAGGGCCTCCAGTGGAGATGGGAATGTCTTTGTCTACTCTCTCTGGGCTGCTTCCTCAGTGGGGACTCATCACTCCTCCCTGGCCAGGCCACCTGCCTTTCATCTCCTGCCCTCAGTTTTTGCTGCATGGGCTAGTTTTTTTTTTTTTTGTTGTTGTTGTTTGTTTGTTTGTTTTTGTTTTTTTAATCCTGTGCAGTACAGCCCACCAGGAGTGCATAACAGTGATGACACGTATGAATTCTCACACGAGTGGTCAGTGAAAGGTGCAGGGAGGAAGGACCCAAATCAAGGATCCCAGGGTGCCTGCTGGACTGTAATTGTAGATGTAAGTGATTTATTGGATGGTGGGACTGGGCTTGGGAAGAACTCAGTGAAGAACAAGAACTTGACGTTCACAGGGTTAGAAGAGATTTGGATGTTGTGGGGCTTGAATTATGAGGTTACCCTCAGGGCTTCCATCTTTCACAACAGTCAGTCATTGATCCGCTGTCAGGGGCTGCAAGAGAGGCTGGGCCAGCAGTGAGGAGCGCTTTTATAGAGTAGTTAAGAAATCCACTTTTATATGAAAGTATACAAACCATAAAGGGACATTTGCAGCTCATTTGATATTCCACCAGCATATATCTATTCTATATCCTGGGAACTCTTCTTCAATATTCACTCCTGTTTATTTGGAATTAAATGTGGATTAGCCAGTACACGCTAGGAATATGTTTTAAAGTTTTTTTTTTCAAACAGCTCTGTTTAAACATTTTTTTTCTGTAATGAAAATTTTATACTCTCACAGGTAAAAGGGTTCCGTATAATCACCTTTTAAAGATCATAGAGAGTGTTATGGTTAAAAATAGTCAATGAACACTAAGGGCATTGAATTTGCAATAGCAGTTCTAATCTGATTCTTTCAAAATATGGTCCAATCTCCTCCCACAGGAAAACCTCCTACAAAATGTCACACTCGGGTGACTCAGCCACATGCATGTGTGAGAAATGACACCTGAGGATAACTATGACCTCCCTCTGAATCTGTGAGACTCCTGTGGTTAACAAGCACTTCCTGTTCCTTTAGACACCTTCCCTGTGTGAAGAGAGCCACGAGCGATGGTAGTGCCCTGCCCTCTGCAAGGACCTGGTTGCACATATTTCTAAAATTTGCACCTGTAGGCAAGGAATCCACGGAAACAAGATGACAGCCTCTCTGTTGTTCTGTTTAATTGGAGGACTGAGCGTTTGGAAGTCATGGAGGACAGTTCTAAAGCGCTTAAATCCCACTGTTCTGGTCAATGCTTTGATTCATATTTGTTAACAGAGGAATTGCCCTGTGGAGAACAGTCAGCCCAGTGAGCTCCTCCCACCGTAAAGCCTGTCTCCTGCAAGGTCAGGGAATCAGAAGTGGCGCGATGGTTGGAGGACCTGATCTATGGAACCAACATTGCTTGCCTGAATTTGCTCTTGAAGCATCTCCTGAATTTTCGAACTGTCAATGTGAACATAAAAGTAAATGGCACTTTGTTTCACTTTTAAATTTTGCATTAATTTATCCATGTGCGCAAGTGTGTGTTGGGCCACAAAACTGAGATACTCCCAAATACTGCACTGAAAGATGCATTAGGAAATTTAAGAAGCAAATCTTAAGGAGAAGTCAAACGTTTGCTGACTAATTATGAACAAAAGGTTGGATGTTAGCAAAATTGTGAAACAGAAAGAACACACTAGTGTTCAGTAGTGTTGTGCACTGCAGCTACACCCCCAGCACCAAAGACACTTTTGTAATCAATACATTGATTTGCTTCCTTTTTATGTAGCCATGTCCTGGTCTTCCTAATATCTCTCATGGGCAGTTTGTCACGAGTAGTTACATATTTATGTACTAACTCATTTAACACACACTTGTTTAATAGGGTTTCTGAGATGGTTACTGGCTTACAGCACCGGTATCCATGTCTGAATATGGCCAGTACCTACCGCTGTTAATTTCCTGGGTCCATTTCTTGTAAACAAGGCTGTGAGAAGATGTTTAGGGCAGGAATCAGCACAGTTATCTATAAAGGCCCAGATAGCACATATTTTAAGTATTAAGAGCCATATGGAAGCATAACGTCCATATAGAAGATAGGAGATTTTCATTTCACAGACTTAAAATACAGAAAATCACATTTCTCCCAGTCAGTCATACAAAGCAGAGATTTTGCTCCTGGGTCACAGTTTACTGATCCCTGCTTTTAGAGACACTGTTCCAGGCATTGATTTTCTCAGCATTCCGGACCACCACAATCTAATTTGTTTATCTATTTTTCTTTGTATGCATGTATGTGGGTGTGGTCCCACAGCATGGGTACAGAGGTCAAAGAAAAACTCTCCGGAACCCTTCCTTTCCTTCTGCAAAGTGGCATCCTGAAGATTGATTGTAGGTCATTAGGCTTTGTCTCCTACACCATGAGCAACTGAGCTATCTCAACATTGGAATGAATCCTTTTATATTAGGCAGAGAGATAGCTGTGCCTTTTGCATTAAGGATCAAGAAAGGTCACACATTCAGCGAAAGACGTCTGCAAACAGCTGCTTATCGGAAGGGAGGGAGCCACCTCAGAGATGACCGAGAAAGCCCAGAGTGTCAGGCATAACATGCTAGGCTTTTGGCTTATATTCAAGAGAGTGACGGAAAGAAGGGAGAGGAAACGTTACGTTTTTAGTTAGAAACTCAGAAACCCTGGCATGCTTCCCAGTGCATATGGCAGGAGCTCTATAAAAAGCTTCATTATGGAAGGGGCTTCTGGGAAATGTGAATGCATTATGACGTTGGGATAATTATTCCTCTCATCTGCTTAGCTCGTCTTCAGGTGAATCAGCTTTCCTGAGGGTTGCACATCAGGCCAAATGAGTGATAGGTCTAGCTGCATTAACCCTTAAAGGAGCCAGTGGTATGTAGTGTTCCAATGTCATGTAACTTAGCTAGAGGTAAAACTCAGACTCTACAGTTTTGGCCAAAAGGGCGTAGTTTTCCTTTAGGGGGCCTCTTGAAAATATTACCTTTTCCTTTTCATATATTTTAATGCATAAGGAGGGGCAGTTGTGAAGTTTCCCTTTATAAAGTTTCCTGTCTGTGAGCTGTTCATTGAAGAGAGTGAGCAGGTAGCCTACAGCTTCGGTCATACCCACACATACAGCTTCCAAGCGGCTGTGTAAAATGAGAGGGTAGTGAGAAATCAGACCAGAAACTAAAGCTCGCAAACATTCTGGCCACTGGCCATGACAAAACCAAGACCATTTCCAGATTCTGGCTGAGGAGAGGTTGCTTTCCAGGTTTCCTCTCTAAACTGTTAGCGGAGTTCCTGTCTCCTGTTCGGTTCCTCCCATATGGTAGAAAGTAGGATCTGGTGGTACTGGGGATGGACGTGAAGCTCTACTTCAGATGTCCTTCTATGCGTATACCATGCCCTGGTTCTGGAATCCTTCTTAGTGAAGTCTTGTGTGCTTGTGTGGGCAGAGCACTGCAACATAGAAGACCTAGTAAGAATTCCAAGATTAAGTCATGCCAGTTCTCTCACATCTATGAAAACTTAGCAAAGACATTGCTAAGGAACTCACCGACTATATAATATGCATTGTGTTCAAGAGTAAAGCTTGTTAGAGAAAACTTTTGACATGTTTGGCAGATAGTGGTGACACTTGCACACAAGGATATTAAATGCAGAATATAATCTTAAAATTTGGAGAGATATGATTTTCTCTTCAGCTCCCCTCTGTCTGGTGTAGTGTTATCCAAGGACAGAAGACCTTTGCCTTCCTAACTCCCATGTGCCCACTTATGTCTAAACGCTTAAAAAACAAACAAACAAACAAACAAACAAACAAACAAACAAACAAACTTGCACACGTTGTGTGCTTCACCGGGAGTGGTGGCGCAGGCCTGTGCCCAGCACTCACAGGCTTTGCACAGAGGGCTGCCCTGAGCTTCAGGGCAGCCTGGCCTAAAGCGTGGGCCTTGTCTGGGAAGCTAGAACAATGTGCATGCTTCATGTCTGTTCATCTCTAAGCCAAAGAGAGAACACCAACACTAAACGGATTAAGGACTGAAGGAACAGCAAGAGATTTCTGATATAAAATAGATTAACACAAGAGCAAGAAATAATACTTTTAGTTTAGTAATATATTAAAGATGTAAAAACAGGAAATGACACGAAACAGGAGCAGTCCTTAGTTTCAAGTGTAACTGGGGATTGTTTTCTCCATAGTAAATTGCCTGAATTGGCAGATGAAAATACAAAGTGGATGATTAGGTTGTCTTTCAAGTAAAAGAGAAGAGAGTTGTCATACATAAAAAGGGATACCTTTTTTATAACGTGGCTATTCAGATTTCAATAGTGAAACGAGTCAAGGAAAAAGCAGTGGAGTGGGCCACCTGGCACACGGCAGAGGACAGTTAGGGTGTGCGGACGTATGAAGCAGAATGACAAGCTGACCGTCACCTCGTCTGATTATCATAGAGTCCTACTCAGGAAACTGAGTCAAAGAACTTAAAATGGTCACCACTCTTAACGTTCCCCCCTGATAACTTCGAAGGCACATATTGCTTTGAGGTTACAAATAAATTGTAGCAAATAGATGTATTTCACAAGGGAATCAATAGATAATGAAGATAACAAATGTAGATAAACTTAAGTAGGAGCCTAAAGAGGAATGGGCATGTACTTGGTTAAGTGGCCAGCTGGCCCCAAACAATAACAAAATCCAGTATAGAGCTCTCATTGCTTTTCAGGCTGAGTTAGATACCTAATGTAGTTATTGATTCAATTATGATTCTTTCTCAATAGTCCAGTGAATTAATGCTCCTGTCTTCAGTATCCTAAGGTCTTAGCAACTGATAGTAAGAGAACTGCAATTCACTCCCACACCAAGGAATATTCAAGGCAATCCTTTTTGTCCTCCATCTGAGAGCTGTGTTACAGATAAGTCTAACATGCCTTCAGACAGCTTGGTTTTGTGTGTTATTACCCACAGAGGAAAACAGGAAGTTTCATTATATTCTCAGGATGAGCCAAGCCTTTGGCTGGGCAGTCTCCTAAGGCGCTTTTGTGGCTGTAGCTTGACTGTCTCCTGATTTCTTTTCTTGGTGATTTCTGTTCTAGTCTTTGGCTTGCTGAATATTCATCTGTTGTGCTAGCTTCATCCTGCCCACATGAAGCTGTAGTTCTAGGTCAGTTGCATTGGGATGATTTCCATCTTGCCAGGTTGCCTGTCACAATAGGAGAATTAGCTGTTTAGATTGAAAACCACAGAAGTCAGGTAAAAATTGGAGGGAAAATGCTGTTCTCATTCAAATATGCATGTGCTGACAGCACAGAGAGGCTAGGTCAGAGAGAAGAGGCAACGCTAATGCCAGAATAGTTCAGATCACAAGAAGCCTTATAAAATAAGGAAGGATCAGAACATTTTAAACGAGATATATTTTACCTTCCATCCCCACTGATGCCTCATAGTGTTTCTGTTTGTTCTTTCAAACATCTACTAAATAACAAGATCTCACACTCCATTTCCTGGTTGTGATTATAAGTAATGGCTCTCGATATACTCAATCTTGACTCTTTGAGTAGGGTCTGTATGATTTCTTTCTGTCCAGCTTAGAGCGGTATAACGCAGGTAGCACACTATGTAATAGATTTGGTACCAAAGCAAATATAGTCATGTCTGTTTTGAGAGCCACACTGAGCTCATCAAACTCTGATTAGTAGGCACATGTAAAAAGTACATACCACAAAACCTAACTATTCCTTTCATATCTCATAGAAATCAGCTAACCCACTCATTCACAATAGCCCCTTCCAATTTAAACAAAAAATAAATGGTAATGTACTCTAAACAAGTGGAGGGTATGATTCATTTAATGTTTATCTTTTCTCTTGTTACCTGAACAATAAGGTTATAGGTTTGTATATTAAAAGTTCATTCATTTAGGTCAGACCTTTGTCACGAGTCTGGTGGTTTGAGTAGGTATGGCCCTCATAGACTCATGGCTTTGAATGCTTGGCCCTTAGGGAGTGACACTGTTAGGAGTTGTGCCTTGTTTAAGTGTGTCCCTGTGGGGGAAGGCTTTGAGTTCTCTGATGCTCAAGCTCCACTCAGTATGGCTCAGTCTTCTGCCGCCTGTGGATCTAGATGCAGAACTCTCAGTTCCTTCTCTAACACTATGTCTGCCTGCACTCTGCCATGTCTCCTGCCATGACAATAATGGACTAAACCTCTGAAACTATAAGCCAGTCCCAGTTAAATGTTTTCCTTTATTAGAGTTGCTATGGTCATTGTGCCTCTTCACACCAATAACATGCAATCTAAGACAACAGCGAAATATTTTCATATTCACAGAGTCTAATAGTACTATTTCCCCTGTCAACTTAACCATTTGCATATGTATACACTCAACATTTGACACAAGTTAAGGCTTGCATTCTCACTGCAGTTGTGACCCCTGTAAAGTCTGAATACCAAAACTCCTGTAAAGACTAAACATTTCCTGGTAAAGACCTGTTTTTAATTTATTATTGCTCCACCAGTGTAAGAGACTTAAACATGTTGCAAATATCCTTATTCTGACATCAGAGTGGCTAAAGTCTCTGTACTGGAGTCACAATGTTAATAATAGCTTTATGGTCATAGGTCAGAAGTCAAGGCCAGTGTAAGCAAGGCCTGACTTCTATCTTCAGCACTTCACGCAAAAGTAAAACAAGTAATTATTCAAGGATAATGATTGTCTCAATAGTCCTTTCCATGCATTAAGTGTGCTGAGTTGGTGCGAAATCTTCACCATTTCAAAAATAGTTCCCAGTGTGAGGTTGTTCAATGAATAAAGTGCATTTGATTCATGAAAAGTGCATATATCTTTACTTAGGTACATTTACACTCGTATAATGTATCCATATGTAATGCATATATAGAATAAATATAATGTGTATATAATGGGTTATACTGTTTGGATATCACTTTTCTTATCTTCTAATTAGTGTTTAGAAAAAGTGGGGCTCTGGGTTAAAGTTTCCTTATTATTCCTGAATGTGAGAAACTTTTGTAATTTGTGACATTGGACATGGCTAAATATGAATCTACTTAGCATTCTCTACACAACCTAAATTTTGTTTCTGAGGCTGCTCCAGCTTCTTGTTTACTTATTCAGAGCAGTACAAAATGTGAAACGGGCTCTTAAGTTCTTCTTTTGCTTGATAGCGCTGACTCACCTGAGCACACAGAGTAACTGAAGTACAGCAAAGCCTCCATCCAGTCTCTGCTCTCTTGTTCCTGTGCTTTAGCTGAAGCCATACAGATCCGTGACTTTCCTTCACTTTATCTCTTTAGCTATTTTATGTCTGGGAAGAAAGAAAACCTCATGGTACAGAGCTTCTCGCCAAATGGGGACAATTTCCCCTGAGGGAAAGGCTGTACCTTCAGTGATTAACACATGAACAATTTATATGACCACTTCTCAGTCCAGACCAGATCAGAGACTGTGCTAGGCACCTTGAATAAGACTTCTTAAGCATGAACATACCTTGCCTTCTGTTGAAAACTAACCCCAGGCTCAGAATCCCGCACATGAACCTGGAATTCCTGAACCCCTTACTTACCCCCAGTGTGGGCTCACTGAATAACTCATCTCTCTGCTTTTCACCCTTGTCTCTGTAATTGACGCACAATAATTATTTTTGGGAGGCTTCCCTATCTCTTTAGCTTATGAGCTAAAAATGCAGTTGAATTGTTGATTCTTTCAAAATGATTCTGAAATGGAAGGACATTGGACAAACTTGAAGTAAATCAGGATTTTATTCATTAGCCTTGAAGATAGCAGATATAAAGCCCGCTGCTGCTTTTCTGTAGATTCAGCACCACCGCCATGCTTAGCATAGAGCCCAGCTAGACCTGTGTGCTCTTGCCTTCCAGATGACTGGCTTATCAGATTGGCTTTCCTTGTGCTGCTTTTGCTTAATCAGTTGAACCTCGTGTGCCACCTGGATCTGATGTATGTGTCATGTGAAATAGGAAAATGCTCATCAACTGTGTGTAATATGTAGTACTTAAAACATCAGCTGCTTTTGGGTTTGTTTGCTTTGCTTCTCCAACTATGTTTCTACGACCAATGCTGTAGCTGAGAAAAGCTGGTGTTTGATTTCACGTCTGAAAGCTGACTGAGAGCTAAGAAATGATTCAGCCGAATGCACGGTTAGGGCAGGTTATTTCTGAGATGAGCAAGCTCACTTTGAGAGCAGCATATGTGGGTATCTCACAAGAGTCCACCTCGCTATGGCACCCGCTGCAAGGGCCAATAGCCCTTCCCTTGACCTGGCTCATCTTTTTCAATGTGTTGTATCCCATTGGAATTGCTTCAGCCTTAGCTAGAGTGTGTGTTCATCCATTTCATTAAACTCAGTGGAGTGAATGGGTGGAGTCACACGCACCCCTGTACCGCTGCGCACCTTCTTCAGACTCGGTGTATTCTTTCGCTGCTGTCCACAGTCAGGCTAAAAAGAGAGCCCTCAGATAGTGACTGCCTAAAGCTTCCTCTTTCTGCCGTTATAGGCTCCGAAAAGTTCTCTGAGACTGTAGCGACACTGTTTCTTGCCCCTGTTCCTTGCACAGGCTGCCGTGTCGATATACATGCTGCTCTGGTTTGACTTCGCCATTTAAATTCATACATTGGCATATTAAATATTAGCTCGATAGATTTGTTTTTACTAGCCATGTTTCTCTAATTCTTTTCCCACTTCTGTATAATAGACAGTAGTTGCTATGCTTTTTGATATAACACTACCCCACTTAGCTATTTTTTTAAAAATACCTTTTATTATCCAAATTTTGACTGAACTATATCTTTCTTGGGGGTGAAAGTTGGGCCGTACTTAACTTGTATCTTGGGTAACGAGTCCATATCCTGTCACAGAATGGGCATACCATTATAATTAGTCAAACTGGTGACTGTACGACTGGCTCAAAATGTAGAAAGGATGCAGACAGAAATAATGACCAGTTAATCTTCAAGAGGATAAATGATGCAGACAGTCACAGACTAACAGAATACAGTGAACTCCCACAGTTTGCCACAGTGCCTTAGTGTACTTAATTTGCCTTCCAATTTGCGTACCCAGGTGATGGGCTTTTCTCAGCCACTTGACGTTGGTGAATGAGATGCCATGGTGAAAGCAGACTCTGCATGTAACCCTACGCCATTCTCTCACCCCTCAAATCTGCCCCTTTTGGGGTATAACACAAGAATGAAACAGTACAATGTGTCTTGTCATTATTTATTCTAATTTTATTTATTTCTACTTCATTGCACATTTGGTATAAAAACACATGAAAGGAATTCAAGGTTGTACCTGGAATTTGGTATACATAAAAATAGCATAATGATATAGACATTTTATACAGATGAAGTTAATATGATTCTGTACTGGCTGCCTTTTCATATTAACTGTGGTCTAAGATGTCTTTGGCCTTCGTTCAATCCTGTTTTATATAGTAGCTATTTTCTGTACAGTAACTACACACTCTGCTTACCAAGCTATTACTCCTAAGGGGAAATGGAAGGGCAGGTTCTTGTGAACCTTGGCCACAGCATCTTCATGAACTAATCAGTGCTCAGCAGTGTTTTATGTATATTTGTGTAAAGGTGCTCGTGTGCGTACTGCAGTGTGGCATCCCCAGATGATACACTTTTCCTCACTAAAGTGTGTGTCTTAGGAACATGAAACAGCACCTCAGCATTACACTTGGGAACCATTTTAAACAGCAAAATTTCCAATGTAAATCACAAAACTGTAGCACAAATGTAGCAAAAGAGGAAACTTTTTTGCAATATGAGAGACAAAACATTACAAAATGTTACTTACCCTCAGATGAGAACCTGTCTTTCAGGTGACTTGAACTTGGCATACCTGTGGGTGACTGGGAAAATGCTTCTGAGGTTGATTTTCCGTTTATAAACATTTTAGTGAATGAACAAAAGTAAAAACAGAATTTGCAAACATCATGGGCTGACCTGATATTTATTGCCAGATAGGCTCACTGTTATTAATGTTAAGCTTTGTGCCTTGCTTCCTTTTTGACCTTTCATCTTGCTGTTGTCATGCATACTCTTATGGATGTCTACATTATTCCTTGTGGCTATTTGGTTTTGCCTGTAGACAGTTTCTTCAGAAGGGAGAAATCTGTTTTGTTGACTGCAGTTTTGTAAATTTGCTAACTCATGTCTCCAATATCACACTAAAGCCTCAAGCAATCATTAATAAGGTAAGATTAAAGTTTGTAGCTCTTAGCTAAAAAGCATTTTGATGTTAGCTGAAAAGGGAGAATTTGCAAAACTTGGTGAGTCTTTGTGTTTGGTAGATTCTCTCATACATTCATACATTCAACTCATCACTAGGAAGTCGTCCATCTCGGGAATGCTGTGCTGGTTCTATTCCAGCGGGTCAGGGCGTTCTCTTGGGAGTTAGCTATTAGCAGGTTGTTCAAAGACTATTAAGTCTACATGCTTGGGAATGGAAAGGGCCAACAGTGACTGTTCAGTATGAGGCTGCCTTAGCTGTGTACTCTCCCTCTCTGCTGGGAAGGTTAGGCAAGGCTGGAGGTTGCAATAGTTCTTCCAGGCTCACAACAGGTCTTTTAAAGCTCTAATATTGTGAATGATACACTTGGGTCTTGTAATTGAGCCTGCACACATACAATCAATGCTTCCACGATGCATGGTCTAACTATGGTAGTTCATTTTAAAGTAGTATAACTATTTTCTCTTTTTTTAAATCAGACTATAGAGTGTCTGAATATTAGACATTATAGATTGTTACAAACTTGGAAACTATCCAGAGTCCAAATGAGGACTGATCTCTTTACATTCCTTGTTTGAAGAATCCAGAGAAGGCTGTAGAAAGGTGTAGAGTGGAAAGAGAGAGTCTTGAGGAACCCTGCAATTACCTACTGGGACCCTGGGCTGAACTAGTCATTCTGTGTAGATCATGACAGGACAGACAGTTTCTCTTTTCTTTTTCTCTCCATTTTTCATTGCGTAATCTGTGACCTTTAAAAATATTCTGCTTATCCAACATTTTGAACTGTTCAAAACCCTTTACTAGGAAGAAGACTAGCTCCCTACTCTGAGAAATCCAGCACAATTGGTGATGTTCTCATTGAGAAAGCAACCCCCCCCCAAAAAAAAGAAAAGGATGTCTCAGCGTACTTAACATGCTTGTTCCACTGAGCAACTTGAAAACACACAAGTTTCAAGTTGTGTTTTTTTAACACATTATTTAAATAGTATCTGCTTGTAAGAGATACACAATGTGTGTTTACACGTTTTGTTTGCCTTTTTCTTTTCATTTTGATGTGCTCATATAAACAGTAGAATGCAAGAAATAGTCTCAAAAGAGTATTTGATCTGTTTTTATTTTTATGTAAAAGTTATCACATTGTCCTTTGGGAGAGTGGTTGAAAATAAGGTGTGAAAGATTTTTATGCCTAGTAAGCATATGGGTTAAATAATACCTTTTTACCAAGTGCTATTTCCCACTGAACATGTTTAAAGTTCCAGAACTCCAAAAAAAAGTATGTGTCAATTAAATATCTAAGGAATTTAGTAACAAGACAAAAGAGAACTGTAATAAGCATTTACTTGAAACCTATTGAATGCATAGCTGTGCACAGTGCACTGTTCTCCATGCTAAGAATTAACCTCTTGCCCTACAAAATTACATTTTAATAGCAGAGGAAGTCATATGAACTAACTGAGGAAGTCATAGAATAGTGAGCTTGAGGAAAAAAATAAAAGGGTAAGAGTGTTGCCACATTTCCCTTTAGAGTGCTAATGATAAGAGAAGAATATGAACATGGTTGATAATGTGTGTAAGTGTGAGAAATAGGCACGATCAGGGAAATAGGCTTGGGTCAGCATAGATAACCACGCATTTTGGCACTGTGTCGTGGGGAGTGTCTCTCCAACTGGTGCATCTAATTAGCACAGAAAGTGTTGGAGAACAGGCAGTCAGGACCTGGGGAAAGAACTTCTCAGATATATGGAGAGTTGAGAACCTGAGCCTGGTTCTCAGTCTGTATGTTTAGACAACACTAAAGATGCTGGTGTTCCACAGAAAACACATCCAGGGTTCTCTCAGTGTTTTGGAGCATCAGTTGGCTTGTAATAGAGATGGTGTAGCATAATCTATGGAAGGATGGCTCCATTATGAAGATGGAGAAAGAGCAAGGACCCAGCCTCAGCCTGGGAGATAAAGCTGTCAGTCCTTTGACGTTGCCCATTCTGTTGGGCAGATAAGTGGAAATCAACATATTTGTTTGAAGAATGCTCTTAGGGTTAAAGAACATTGTTATTCCTCCAGTTCCTGGTAACTGTATAATAATGAAGGTGAAAATATAACAATGTGCATTGTTTCTCAGGTAACACACCATTTTGACATGTTAAAAGATTCTCCCAAATGAGAATTGTCATCATTCTGTGTACAGACTGAGGAGACATCAGAGTCACACCTTAATCCCAAAATGCATTGGGCTACTTCATCTCACCAAGGGACCCATCACTACTTTGCTCTTCGGCTAGATTCAAATTGTCATGAGTACAAGGAAAATGTGGCACCTTTATTTACTCTAACCAGCTCATTAAGAAACTCTACAACAATACAATGAGTAGAAACCAGCCTCGCATTGCTAGCGTGCCCTAAACAGAGGATTTGTTTGTTCACTGAGATGGTTATTTACTTAGATTCTGTATGAATACCGGTAGATATGCCAAGGCAACTTGGCATAAACAAGAGAGTCTTCTCAGGAGCTCACAGACAGCTCTGGGATGAAGGTTGAGTGCCATTTTCCCTCTGTATTTTGAGCAGCACTAGCAGCGAAAGACACGCAGGTGCTTGTCATTGAGAAAACGAGAACTCTCAAATATTCATGAAGTGCCTGCAATTGCATTTTAATTTACTTTAGGAAAACGCCTGCTTTGTTACTCATTTTTGTTTTGCATAATAGTTATGACAGCTCCACGTGGTTTCTGCTTCTTAGGAGCCTGTGCAGATTCAGTTTCCCAGATACCCAGCACATAGATTTTTCTGTGGAATCATAAATCAAATTTCATTCACGAGAAGGTAATTTACACTTTAAGGCATATTTTTGTTAATATACTGGATTCGTTAAACTGGCATTTCTTTTCAATTCTCTTGAAGTTAATTTTTTTCTTCCATTTAAAACTGTTTTTACATAATTTTGGTTTGGAGAAGGAAGAACTTACTAGTTATTTTTGAGGGTATGTGGTTACTGTAAGTGGATCAATTTTAGAAGGAAATTAAATTTGTGGCTAAATGGTAGGTCATTTAAAGAAAATGACATTATCCAGATGTCAAACAACAGCACGATGGAAATGTTTTCTATATTTCTACATGTAAGAAAACATATTTCTATATGTAACAAAACAAAACAAAAACAGATTCCTGTAACATCAGTCACGAAATAAAAAAAAAAAAAAAAAAAAACCAACAAAACACTGAGTTACCTTTTAGAAGACATGCATGAAAATCAGACTTTTAAATCTACTGCGGTGCCTAGTGGCCATTTAATTTGAGTAAACTGACTACTTTAGATGTCTCTGCTTAATGTATATTGAATGCGTAGAGGACTTGACTTAGCTATTATCTGATGAAAAACTTGGATATGTTGTGAGTTGCATTAAAAACATGATTTCCTAGGGTTCTAGTCAATCTTGATTTTTTGTTGTTGTTGTTGTTGTTTCTTTCTTTTTTCTGTTCCACTTGGTTCCTCAATGTATTTCTACCGAGATGAAGATTTTATAATTAGTTTTTTACAGGTCTCTCATTTCTCTGTTTTAAGGGTTTATTTTTATTTGTGTGTGTGTTAATGCACACTTGTGCAGGTGCCTTTAGAAGCAAGATGGGGGTGGCAGGGATCTTGCATCTAGAATTTCAGGTGGTTTCACACAGCCTGACATGAGTGTTGCGAACTGAGCTCAGATCATCGGAGGAGCAGCAAGTGCATGTAGACACTGAGCTACCTTCCTAGCCCCTCTTGTAATCCGTCAATCTTTTTAGACTCTATTTTACTCTCTTCCATGGGCCATTTATTGCTACCCACACTCACTTTGAGATGTTTCTGGCATTACTAATCTGTGATTAGTTTTGAGCTTCTGCCTTGTCATCTCCCACCTTCTTATGTGATTGTAAAATGTATGTGTTCAACAGAAATTTAGTCAAATTGAATTGTTGTTCTTTATTGATTTTGATTTCAGAATATTTTTAACCTTTTTGACAGGTATTTACTCGGTGTTGGTATTTGCAAGGTGACTCTTTTCCTGTTCTGATTTTCTATGTTCGTTAAAATAAGACAGAGAGATTGTGACCAAAAGCCCAGTGTGGAGAGCTGGGTATTTATTCCAGCCCTTCCCTGACACGGTGGAGCCCCGACGGCATTGCACAAATGATGACTGGTCTGAGGTCAGACTTGCCCGCGGAAACCTGTATCACCCATGAAGTCTTTGTATTACTACCCCTGGATAAAAACCCTTGGAAGTAAGTGTAAAGATTCAGTGCAGTTGATGATCTCCCCAAATATCAGAGAAGTGAAATTCCATGATGTTAAAACATAGTGTGTGGATCCTTTGTTGAGAGGAAGAATGTTCATCTTTCCAGCAGGAGCCCAGAGGCTCAGCCTCCTGGCGAGGTCCCTGTGTGTGCAGAGCACACTCATGGCTCCTCCGGGGAGCTACAGCACCCTGAATTACATACAAAACAGGCCCAGGGGTTGACAATCCAAAAGCCAATTTTGCTAAAATAGGGGTCTTCCAGTGGGGCAAGAATAAATAATAAATACAGACTCATACTCTTAAGGCAGCATCCCAGACAGGCTATCCCCCACTTGGCATAGAAAAGTGTTAAAGCAGGGATGTATACACTCAAGAATAGCATTCATCTTTTCAATACATTTCACATCATGGGTAGACATATGCCGCGGTCCTTAGAACTTCTCACTTGTATATCAAGTCTCCTCTTAATGAACACGTGTTAGAATTTTATCTCATTGTTTCTTTTTGCACTAGGACTGGCTACGCAGCTAGTTTTTCATGAAGCATGAACCACACTGAACTTTCCCGTTTCAAACTGGATGTTTTAAGAGCCAGAGTACGTTTTGCCAACAGAAGGCCACTTATCATTTTCAAATCGTTAACCTCCCTGAGGGTTCAGGCTCCTTACCAGCTCATGCTTGATAAATAAGCTGTGCATTCTGATAATGACATGGCTCATTGCTATAGACTGAAGATACATGTCCTCCCAAAATTCCTCCATTGTGCTGGCATGTCCAGGAGGTCCATGGAAGATGCTTTGGTCCTAAGAATGGCGCTTGAGAAGAAACAGATGATCACTCCTATCTTTCTTGTAGAGTCCCCTGTAACCCAGGAAAGAGTTTCCTTCCCAGGTACTGGAACTCTTGCATCTCTCTTGTAGTTCTTGATCTCCAGGATTTAGAGAAACAATTTTGTTATTGTTGCTTAAACTGCTTTATCCAGAATATATATTTATAGTAACCCAAATTAAATTGTTCATCTCAACTGTTGTATAGTTCTTTAACATTGTTTAAAGTAATTGCTATTTATTTTGCAAGTACTTTTAGAGACACTAAGGCTTTGATCCAGACTATCTTAAGTATTAGCGTTAGACGGATAGAAAACTACCTTAATGTTATGTACCTTAAGTTTCTTCATGTAGAAAAGAAAGCAATACTATTTACCCAAGAGTATTTTTCTTCAGAACAAAATGATTAATTATATATTCACATAGAAGAATACCCCAAACAAAATAAGCACCCACAGTGTGTTTATTTTTATCCTTCTATTAAACATTGGCTAGTGGGAGGGTGATGTTTTATGGGGAAAAATAGGAGTGCCTAAAATATCAGGAAATATCATATCTTTATAAAATTCATATGGAAACTGTGGAGAGTAAACATCTTCCTAGAAAAACAAAGAAAAGACTAAGTACCTAGTAAAAGTCAGAGATTAACATGAGTCATTTCTTAGAAAACTCTCCAGCCTTTTTAAAACATGTCCATCAAAATCCATCCAAAATCAGCAGGTTCACCACGAGACAAGTAAACTCCCCTCCAGAACCAAGTCACTATAGAGATTTGCTTTATGAAAAATTCATGAGCAGCAAGTTTAAACTTTTAAAAGTCAGTTTGTTTTTTAGAGGAGTTCCCAGCCAGAGAAGACAGAGGTTGCACATCAAAGGAGGCTCTGCCCAATCCTTATGCTGTTGATCTTCTCAAATATGTGGCTTTCCACCTTCACTATTTCATGTCTCATTAGTAAACATCAGTCTTACACATACTGTTAGATTTCAGAGCAGAGCAGAACATAGGGCACCAAACCATTGAGTCCAGTCTTGTCCTTCACATATGATCTTGGAATTAACACATTCTAGATTAACTATGCAATATAATATGGCACCAGTGATTACCATTGTCAGGTGTGTTTAGCCAGGATATAGATACAGATCATTGAAATCGTATGTGCATTTTCCAATGGATTGTCATAGGTCATAAATACCAAAAAAATTATCACTAATATTAAAGCAAGATCTGTGTTGCAATATAATAGCATTAATAATATTTATAGGAGTAGAGAATTATCCCTCCAATATGCACACAAATCAGAACAAAAGAAAACATCTTGATTTTTCCTTTCTATAACCATGGTTCTCTGTAGCGTGTAGGTTAATAGTCACGCATACACATGAATAGAAGCATTGGAAGCTTTGCTGTCTGTGGACTTAGCTGAGTCCCTAACTGTATCTGTTTGCAGCGAGTGAGGAGGGTTTCCATTAACCTTAGGAGCGCCCAGGAATCTCCTTGGAGTACGTAGGGAATATGCAGTTGGGTCAAGCTTTTCCTTAAAAGACAAGAGATGGAAGACCTAGGACTCCATCGCTTGCAGGCCAAAATACATCTTACATGAGAAGGACAACGAATCCTGTGTTATTTTTGCTGCACTCATAGACATAGAATTATTGCACACTGCACAGACTTTAAAGGGCCTAACTGACATGACGAAACATCTTTTTTAGATATTTATGATACCGGAAGAAGCAAAATATAAAACAGCTGCATTTCCCTACGCCATGTCTGAGTTATACAACACTTTCTAGGCAATGTGCTCCCAAGACTAACTCTCCTTTTAGTTTACATCACAATAAGATGTGACAAATTTTCTATTGTCAACTCAGAAAAAATAATCATTTTGGAGTTGTAATTATTTGGATTTAATCTGACTTTTGGGCTGATGTGAGCCACATAATGGCAATTTTGTTAGTCATTTCTTTGAAACTATACTAGTCACTTTCCATAATTTACTCATTCACAATTGATGCTCCTTGAATTTAGACATTACTTTAAGTTTCATTTTGGTGGCTTGGAGAAAAATTAACTTCAACTGCATTTCACTCGATTTCATTATTTTGTACTTGTATTCCGCCCAGATGGAAAGATGACCATTCTTACGTCTCTTCAAAGTATTAAGGCATTATAGGGCTTATATTATTAATGTTTAAAGAAACACAAGGGCTTAAGTTAGGGTTGATGCTATTCGCCTTTTATCCCAACATTCAAGGGGCAGAGGTAATTGGATCTTTGTGAGTTCAAGGCTAGCATAATCTAGGCTAGCTGGGTTCTAGGTCAGCTGCCATTACACATGAAAGTCTGGGGCAAAACAAATAAACCAAGTATCTTTGACTACATTTTTCCTAGTGAAATGACAGGAAACAAAGATTAAGTGTTCAATATCACAGTACTTTCTGTAAAGTAGCACTTTAATTGATGGAATAGAAAAGCAGAAGGAAAACACTTTAATTTAATGTAATTAAATTAGTTTTCTGGATTGGTTATGAAATTTTAAATAACAATGCAGAAATGTACTATGAAAACATAGTACATATCTAGTTTTCTTTCATCAGGGTCTGAAGTCCTTGACAGGACTTAACTTTTTTTTTTTTTTTTTTTAAGAAAGAGTATATGTAAGGACCTTTATACTGGATTCGTGTTAGAATTAAAAGAAAATTTTATGTTACAGTCTGGGTTACATAGATTTCTTTGAAAGAAAAAAAAAGCAAAAAAACCTCAAAATTCACTTTCTAAAAGAATGTTCCCACAGAGTATTTAAGAACTGAAATATGTCTTATCAGCTCACATTGAAAAACTGTATTAAATTGAATTTTGTAATGAAATAGAGGAACCATCCTCTGCAAGACGTATTTGACACCTTAATTTTCTTGCCTATTCTGACATGGAAAGTATCAGCCCTTCATTCATCATGGATCATACTGAACTTCAGTATGTAAACTTATGATGAATGATTAAGACACACCGGGCCAACTGGGAAGGCTCTAGTTTTCATTTTCAAAAACCATAAAAAGCTTTGATTTGCAGCTGTTAGAAGGAAGTTAAAATATTATCAGAAAACCGCAATCATTCAGAGTACAGCTGATATATTGCTGGTGACTGTGCAAAATTATAGCATTGTCCAATCCAGGAACCAGATGGTCCATCTCCTGTGATTTGAGAAGCACTGGCTGACTACAAATTTTTCTTGCTGCCTTGGGCTGCATTCTCCCCCAACTTTTCCTTCTACCATTTACACATGAGTTATAGATTCCATAGAATCCCTGCCATGTGACAAACTGATCTAACAGGCCTCTACCTAATAATTAATAATTAATAATAATAATAATAATAATCATTATTGTTTCCCATTCATAGAACATGTTGCAAATAAATGACATTTTGGTAAGTTCTTTAAGAAAATCAGTGATAATTTTCACAAGTTATTTTCTGAAGTCAACTTTTCTCAAGTACTTGAGAATATTAAAAGAAGTTTAGAAATTTAGGAAAAATCTTTTAATATTGCTTAATATATAAATATTGTTCGTGTTTTAACTCTTCTGTAACATATATATTATAACTAATGAGTAACATTTATGTGATGAGAAAATGTTATAAACATTGTACGTTTGGACTGTTCTTATTATTTAAATTTTTTACGAGTATGTATTATATGTATAACACATCTCTCCTTTCCACCCTCCATCCTCTCGGTATTCTGATTATCCATAACCTCCTTTTATCACCTCACATATGTTTTATTCCTTTTTTCTTCTCGATAATTCTGCTTCTACTTTCATGTTTTACAAACATACATGATTTTATGTGACTATATGATATCAAGGAGCCAGAAATGAAAGAAAACAAGATTTGGTTTTCTGACATGATCTTATTCACTTTAATTAAATTTGTTTTCTCATAAAGGTGACTTTATGTTTGTTCATGGTCGTGTGTATATCGTATATTTTCCTTATCTGTCCCTCTAGTTTTGGACAACTAGTTTGGTTCCCTGACTTTGTGAATAGTTCTGCAATAAACATTGTAGAGCAAGAGTCTCCGCAATGTGCTGATTTGCACTACTTCGGGTAATCTTCCGGGGTAGAATTAGGGGACTATGTGATAAATGTATTTCTAGGTTAGGAGATACCTCAAAGTGGTTTCCGTAGGAGGTGGATTGGTTTACATTCTCGCCAGCCATCGGGGTCTGCCCCAGTACTGACTGCTGTTGGATTTCTCAGTGGCTGACATTTTGAGAGGAAAGGCAAAATGTCAGTGTAGTAGTCTTGATGTTCATTTCTTCTGTGGCTGTTGAATTTGAATGTTGCATCTTATGTTTCTTGACCAAATCTAGTTCATTGTACACTATCTGTTCACTTCTTTATTGCATTTACTGACTGAAGTGTTCCTTTTCTTCCATGTTCTGAACTTTTGGTTTTGTTGTTGACAATTATAATCTCATAATTAATCCAGAGACATAAATAGGACATTATGTCAGGGTGCCAAGCCACTCTGTCCCTCTGTCTTAGAACCTAGTGGGCTCCACCGTGTACTTTCATCTGTATAGTTTGACAGCACATAAATCAATCCATACATTGCCTTCCAAATACAATATCAAGATCATCACAATTTAATTGCCCTTTCTAACGAATGTGAACATGTTAGGTAAGCTAAAACTTGAAATTAAAAAAAATAATAATAAAGTATTGTTAAAAAGATGCAACTTTTTGAAATCTACTACCTACTCTACAGCACCTCATTAAACAGGTTGTAGGAATTTTTAAAGAGGATCTATTTTCTGAGTTCTAAACTAGAATAATATTGCACTTTCTTTATAAAAATAGATTTTTTTTAAAAGAGAAGATTTGCCACCAGGGTAAGAATATTTCAGAGATGAAAATAGTAAAAGAAACAGTAAAAGAAATTATCTTAGTTCTGGTAGAGCACTGTTCTTTGTGAAGTTGCTGACTACATTAATCATCAATCCTTAATGAGGCACCCACTGTGTTCTCAAGCAGGGCTTTTGTTTAGACCTTTTGGCACTTCACAGCTAACCTGTACTCAGCTGGCGGACACGCCTGCACACAGTGCTGGACTCCCCCGGAGCCTGAAAAACTACAGCTTTTACAGTTGTCACATCTACTTTGGCCTGTACGCTGCGCCAGCATTGCTTCTGAAGGAGGGATTCCCACGGGCCTCCATGGCTTCTACTACTGTGTGATCGCTCTCGGAAAACGTTAACAGATTGTGACAAATGCTAAGATAATACATCAAGCATACTTCTGTGGAGCCATTGGTGGCAAGGCCATATTTAACGTGTGACCCTAGCTGGCTCCAATGTAGTGCTGGGTATCTTGCCTAGCTTTATGTTTGAAAATAATAATATCCATGAGACATGTTTGCATCCATCTATTAAGAACAGCCCTACTCCAAATGTTGGGAAGAGGGGAAATGCCTTTTGTCATGAACTTTCTTTCTGATATTCTCATTTGTTTATCCACAACATATGCTCATCAAAAAACTATGTTTTTTTAAATAAATCTTAAGAACAGGTATCAGTTACTACTTTCTATTATGTTTTGTTTCATTTTACATGTACATTTTAGAACACATTATAGATATTTTGTGAGGATCCAAAACGGTTGCTGATCTTCTTCGTGGAAAACCATATATTGGCTGGGTTTTCTAATTCTATGTGGCAACCTCTCCAGTCTTTATCTTTGGACAGTTCATTCTTTTTTGGTTTAGATAATTGAAAGTGATAAAAATGATTTGTCTATAGATTCATCTTTTCATGGTAACCTTTGCTATTTCTGCTTCTTAGATGATATGGCAATAAACATCAATGTTTATATACCTTCGTGGTATATCTTAGAGCTCTTTGAATGTATTCCTAGAAGTTCAGTATTTGGATCATATGTTCATTATATTTTTTCACTAAAAAAACCTTAATAATGATTTTTGAGTGATACAGAAGTTTAGAAGTGTTGGCTTTCTGACTGGGGTGAGAAGGAATCTCAAAGCTGTTTGAATTTGCATGTGCCAGATCACTAGCTATGCTTAAAAATTTAATGTGTGTGTGTGTGTGTGTGTGTGTGTGTGTGTGTGTAATATTTGTACTTCTGACTAGACTGTTATTTATTGGTGTTTCTAGTTTGTATTTTTTATATAATCTATGTAATAACTGAATATCTGAAGTATAACTGGCCACTTTCCATCCAATGGATCTATAGCTTACCTTAGCTCTGAAGTTTCTTCACTGAGTTTAGTTTGAAAGGTCTATTTAAAGATGAGAGGGCATAGTGAGGCCTATTTTGCCATTACAATAGTGGTGTTTATTTGCCTTGCCATTCTTTTTTATTAATGGATCGGTAGGATTAACATAGTGAAAATGGCCATCCTGCCAAAAGCAATTTACAGATTCAATGCAGTTCCCGTCAAAATACCAACAGAATTCTTTACAGACCTTGAAAGAAAAATTTTCAACTTCATATGGAGAAACAAAAAACACAGAATTTCTAAAACGATCCTGTACAACAGCAGATCATCTGGAGGAATTTCCATCCCTGATCTCAAGCTGTACTACAGAGTAATAGTAATAAAAACTGCGTGGTATTTGCATAGAAGCAGAAAGGTGGATCAATTATTTTTATTAATTACAGTTTATTCACTCTGTATCCCCCTGCCTTGCCATTCTTTTAGTATACATTTTATGAAATTAGGAACCCCAATTTTGGTGACTAAATATGTATAATTGTTACATTGTATTGATTAATAGTTCTTTGTCATATTTCCACATCTTTTGGCATATTGGTATTCTCTAGTTTTTTATGTTTCCACGTTTCCTATTCCTTTCATTGTGTATATTTTCCTGTTGAGTTTCCTTTATTTGGAGTTTGAGTCCTATCATTGTGAGGAGCTAAGCTAAGTGAAATAACAGATTCGGGTCGGCATCGGGCTTTTACGGGTACCTGACTGCTTCACTTATGTCCCTAACATTGCTCAGAGACACTGGGACTAAGGCACTGATTGGGTGAAGTATAGTTGCTATTGTTTTGAGGGCCATACAGATTAATAATTAAGCAGTAAAAGGAGAGAATGGATAAAGGAGAGGTGAGTACATTAAGAATGAGAAGAAGTGAGCCTGAGTTCGCTGCAGCGATAGTAGCAGTGGAATATTGTAGTATATACTCCATGGAAAGACAGGACAGGTGCAAGAGTGTGTCTACAATACCAAAGCATAAACAAAAGAACAATATATATGGAAATGTAAAAATAAAAAGGAGAAATACTATGAGATAGAAGATATTAATACTTCAGTGGATTTGTTTTAGACCTGGAATATGCTGTGGCTTTCCTGAACCCATGAAGCGGCTTTTGTATCAGTCACTGCATGTGTGGGGATCACGCCTAGTGTGGACAGGCCATTCTATAACTGAGTGACCCTGTCTGGGGCCCTGTCAGTTGTGCCTTCCTCACTGCAGATGGGCAGTTCTTTAACTAACTGTAGGACGTTCTGTGACAGGGAGTCTCAGGTGGTATCACAGATGCACCCCGTTATGTTCTCCTTTATCGTGGGGAGGAGTCTGTGCTGCACCTGTCAAAGATGTCAACTTGTTCAACACTGCAACTCCCATGATCTCATGTAGCTGACCCACGCAGTGGCCAGGGCAGAGCCAGGCAACTGATTCCCAAGCGCTCTGTGGAGAATTTCACCTTGAGGCTCCGGGGTGCTTGACAATCTGCTCTGCTCTGGCTTTCTCTTGCTACATTCTGTATCTAGCCTCTGGTTGTATCTGTGGCTCTTGCGGCCTCTCTGGCATTTCCGAGGTCTTGCATGCATGTCCCTGGTAGTCACTCCTGATCAGGGCCTGACGTGAAGAGCACGGTACTGCCAGTGCTTCATTGTCACGAAAATGGCACTGCCACCGCTGTCCTTGCACCTCCTGGCTCTGTTTCTTCTAGCAGACTCTTTAGGAGCCTATTATTTACATTCCTACTCCTGTGTTTCACAGGTCACACAAAAGCAACTCTTATCTGCCGTTTTACATTGCAAGTCTGTTCGCATTTTTAAGACACTTTTCAATTTAAGATGTCTATGCCTGAGTTCCTTTACTTTACTTTAATCCAACTGTGATTAAAATTAGAAGGAAGGAGGAGCTTACCACCAATGGTAGTTATGAAGAGGAATGGTGTCACTGGACATTTTTTTCTTTATCATTATCATAATTTATTACAATTTCTTCACTTTGTATCCCAGCTGTAGCCCACTCCTTCATCTCCTCCTAGTCCCATCCTCCTAGTCCCCCCGCCATGCTCTTAGCCTAGTCCACTGATAGGGGAGGTCCTCCTGCCCTACTATCTGACCCTAGCCTATCAGGACTGTCTGGGTCCTCTTTCTCTGTGGCCTAGTTAAGGTCACCTCACCAGGGGGAGGTGATCAAAGAGCAGGCAATCAAGTTCATGCCAGTGACAGCCCCTGCTCTTTTTACTGGAGAACTCACATGGAGACTTAGCTACCCATGGGCTACATCTGAGTAGGGGTTCTAGGTTATCTTCATGCATGGTCCTTGGTTGGAGTATCAGTCTCTGAAGGGCCAAGTTCTTTGGCTCTGTTGGTCTTCTTGTGGAGCTCCTCTTCCCTCCAGGTCTTTCTAACTCCCCTTTCTTCTATAAGATTCCCTGCACTCTGCGCAAAGTTTGTATATGGTCTCAGAGTCTCAGCATCTGCTTGTCTTTCAGGGTCCCCTTGTGGAAGACTCTTGTCCTGTTCCCTCCCTGTCTTCTCCTACTTCTGATGTCTATCCTGTTTGCCTTTCTGGATAAGAATTAGGCATCTTAGAGCTCTCCTTGTTGTTTAGCTTTTTTTTGGGACTATAGATTTGAGTATGTTTATTCTGTATTATATGGCTAATATCCACTTTAAGTGGCATTTGCTCAACTATGTTCATAGCAGCTTTATTCATAATAGCTAGAATCTGGAAACAACCTAGATGTCCCTCAACTAAAGAATGGATACAGAAATTGTGCTGTACACAATGGAATACTACTCAGCAATTAAAAACAAGGAAATCCTGCAATTTTCAGACAAATGAATGGACCTAGAAAAGTTCATTCTGAGGGAGGTAACGCAGAAGCAGAAAGACACATGGTATATACTCACTGGACATTTTCAAGTGCCAAAGCTGCTGTGTATGTCATTTTTTTTATCAAGGGTAGCATAAATGATTATGTTTTGGTGATGATAAGCATCAAAAGCATTACCTGAACAAGCCTCTCTATGTGCAGTTGCAAATTTAGCTAAAATAGCACAACAAAGCATGTTCATTTGTACAGGAACTACTACTGAGCATTTAAAGGTCATTTTTGTGCCTCATGCTCTAGACTGTGTTTAGTAGTAAATTCACATCTGGCTCCTCGCTAAGAGCAGAGATAAGGCATCTTATCAGAATTGGTTTAGGAATAAATTTTATGGAAGTTCCAAATGGATAAAATCCACCATTCCTTGTAGCACAAAATGTTCTCCTATGACATGGGAACCAAGAAGAACAAAATTAACTTGGAGGCAGAAGGAAAGAATTTGTGTGTTTAGAAGAAAGAGCAGTGCACTGGAGCAGCTTCTAGGAATATATCTAGAAAAATAGTGAGACAGTCTTCTAACATCTTCTAACATCCACAGGTTCACTTAACTCATGCTCTTCATCTATGGAAGCTTCTCCAATCAATGTCTAGAGTTCTAAATGGATTCCGGGCTTGGTCTGTTCTGCAGTGTTCTTCATTTCTGCTTGCCTCTCCAGAATCTCTCAGCAGAAGGAAGCTGGAGGAATGTTGAGCTTGATGTTAATCAATGGAATTTTCAAACTGGGGGCTATGCTGAATATCATGAGATAATTGGTTACAGGATGCATTACAGGTACTTCATAAAGCATTACCAGCCCTCATTGGAAATGACGGAAAGAGTTGTTGAGTGTACGGATAGTGTGAATGAATAGCCATTGACCATGAACCAAAACTCTGATGTCAATATGCACGTTATTTGAAAGGGTGTTATGTTTAATTAGTCTAACTCTCTTTCATGCCCGATAATTCTTATATAATTTTCTATCTTTTGAAATCATTTATGTCGCTACTGTTGCTTGAACACTACCCTGCTGTGGATGATACCTTCCAGCAAAATGAAAACACAACCTCTTTGAAATTTGTAAGGATTCTACACCTTGTACTAACAGAGGAAAATTCTTTTCATGGTGTATCTGTCCTTAAACCTAAATCTATTTGACTACCAAAAAAATTTCTATTCTATTAGTCTCTTCATTTCTATTCTATCCTATTCCAGTCTTCTATTCTATTCTATATTATTCTAATACTATAATATATAACAATATACTTTGAATTGTCCAAGGATGTGAGTATATTATTTAGGAAAAAATGTTTGTCTTTTTTTTGCATTTTAAAAAAGTTACCCTATTTTCACAAATGCTAAAATTTTGGAGTTCATTTTATGAGATAAGATCTATGTAATTTGTGAGATTTAAGGTGTTGTTAAAGTATGCCTTTTTTACTCTACATTTAGAGCTATTTTTTTCTTAATTGTGGTATCACATTACACTAAATATTTAACTTCTTTTTCCAGCACTTCACTTTTATTCATGCTACAGTTATCTATTTATAACATGAATATTATTTTTTTCATTTATTTATTTTATTCACTTTCCATATTATTTTAATGGAATGCTCTTACATTTTTACCTTTAAATGTCATTGCAGTATTACATTCATTTAATAATTATGTATATGGGTAGTAGCAGTAACAATAGGTTTTTTTAATAAAAGATATAAATGGAGAGCTCAAATACATTTTTCATAAAAGGTGGTTTGAGTGGCAGTATGTATGAAAATCACCATGCACTCAGTCTATGAAGAAGAATTCCTGGAGACCTCATTAGCTTTCCTGCTTTCCTCTGGCTGTGCCATAGTCTAACAATGGTCTTTTTAACTGTTTAAAAATGAACCTAATATTTTCACTGAATTTACATAATGAATGTCCATTACTTGTATTATTGTATTGATTTATTTTATTTCTTTATTTTTTGAACCAAAATATATAAAAAGTCATTATGGGCTGGGCACTGAACTAGGTGTTAGCAACTTAGGTGGCGGAGTGAGCAGGAAATCAGTTCTCCAGCAGATTCTGCTTCTTCTGGAAACACGGATGCACTAAGTGCGGCGGTGTGAGACCCGAGGACCACGTGCCGCGATTTGGGGCCAGCTGCATTGGCATCTAGACTCTAGATCCCGGGAGACTGGGGAAAGTCCTAAAGTGATGTTCAAGTGAGAATTAAAGAGATGTAATAGAGAGGAGAAGGTGCAGAAGGGAGGCTTCTGGTCTCCTACCAGGTAGAATACTGTAGCTCAGTAAGGTCTGCACCAATCTAGGACTGTCAGCGTCCTGTTTGGCAGAAAATGGAAGGACAGTGGTAAGACATGTATGGAAACATAGGTTTTCCACAAGCACGTGCTTGTGCGTTAAAGTGAATGGTATTGTAAATTTACAGACAAATGAATTTGGCTATGTTGTGGATATATCCTAATTTTCACAGAGGTAATCAGTGTAGGATTTTGGTGGTTTTTCCCCATACAGTTTTTTAAACTTAGAGGATGTTTCAAGGAGTTAGGGAGGGATTTCTAAATACTTATCCCTAAGAAAACATGTAGGAATCGTGAGGATGTAGACTCAGACACTCAGATAATAAAAGTTCTACATGAAATTTAATTTGTGTTTAAAAGCTCCATTAAATTGTTCTTTGTAGATGGTTCGCCTTAAGGTTTCTTATATGTTTTCTCTTTTCTTGACTCAGTAACATGAGGAAGTTTAAACCTAGGCGGTAATCTTTGCTCTGACCATGAAGAATTCATTGACCTTGACTGAAGTTAATTTTTTGAAGCATTATTTCTCCTTAAAAATATGATGTCATCTTACTCTACCCTTTACATTAACAGACCCAATACCTTCTGCAGCAATGTCTAACTTTGAAAGAAGCAATCTGATAGAATGCGATTTCTTGCAATTTAAATCATATTGACTTATTCAGTATATTTGCATTTGAACTCTGGGACCCTGCAGGGTCCATATGGTTTTCAGCAGCATTATAGAATCTATTTAACTGTCAATTCCACCTCCTTGAGGGGCAGTGTGAAAACGAACAAACAAAAAGCCAAAAAAGCAAAAACAATGGCAAAGGCAGTGCTCTAAGAAAATAATGAGAAGATGAAGGAATAACCATGAGTATGCCACCAATGGAGTTCTAGTAAGATCATTTGAGAATTTTGAAAATTCATAGTGATTTTTAAATCTTCTTTCTTCAGTATGTTCTTTAACTGAGAAATCCATTTCCCTTTTAATCGCATGGAATGCATGCTTTACTTTCAAGGGGGTAGTTGTCTTGTCTTTCCGAGCATCTTTAATCACGCAAATGTGTTAATGATAATGCTTAGCTCCACTGCTGCCTCCTGACTGGGGACTCAAAAGCCCCTGGTTGAAAAAGATTCTTGGATTTATTACAGCATTTGAAGCAGTGTCGTTTGAAAGATCAAGGTCCCTGTACAAACGTTTCAGAAAACCACCCCTTGCCCTTTATTAATTGCACAAGAAATGCCTAGGGATGAGGGCTGTCAGCTTTATGGAGGCCTCCCATCAGTCATCTGTGAAATAGGGACTGATGCTATTTACCTGTGGGCAACTATCTTCGATGAATAGTGGGAATTAAAGCAATTATTGTAAATTAATGACTCCATGAGATGTAAAAGATTGGATATTATGGAGTTTCATTGCCATCGAGGCAGACAATTAGTGAAATATACACTTGTGGACTGCACTACAGATCTTGTGACATTTCCAGCCACTCTGCCTTTCATTGCTTTTCTCCGTATGATACCATCAGTTTCAGTCATAGTTTTACAGATGCCCAATGAAACAGCAATATTTTATAGAGGAGAGAATAATTTTTCACAAAAGCTTACATGCAGTTCAGTTTGATTAGGTTCTTAATCACTCTCACCTAGACTTGGCCCCTGTACTGAATCAGACTTTGAACTAGTTTACAGCTATTGAGCTTTGAACAGTAAATCCTAAGTTTTCAAGTGAGCTGTCATATAATTTAGTAGGAATGCTGATCTGCTGTTATCAAGGTCACAAACAAGCACTTTGTAAATTGGTTTATTGTCTATCACCACAGGATCACCAAATTCAATTGTAGAAATGGCCAACTTTGAGTAAGCAAAGATGAGAGTGGGATTACAGCAGCAATAAACTCGAAATTGATCTTCATCTGTGGGTGAATTTGTAGGAGGCAGTTGGTTTGATGGATGCAATACGGGTCAGAGAAAGCAAAAGAAAAAAGTCAGCATGTTGGTCAGTGTTGCTGCAGAAGGTGATGGGAGCTGGTGATGTATGTGGATTGCCTGTGTTTGGAAAGCAGTTTTGGAGAAGCTTAGCTAGATTTTGCCAGGTTGGTCCATAAAGATGAAACCTGGGAAGCGGAGAAAAATAAGAGAAGATGTCACCCATGATGTTGTATTAATGACATCTTGAACATCAGAATATGAAGATACGGACAGTCCCTTAGGTAAGGGTGCTAGGTATCTGAGGAGGGCTGAAATTTGCAACCTGCTAATAAATGCCATTCAAAATTCCTGTTTGGTGTTAGTGGCCAGCCCTTCTTCAGAGCACTAAGAGTATTTGTTTTGTAAACACATGTGAAAAAAATTAACCTATATAAATAATTTTTGTAAAGCAAGACATGCCTTAGCATAAGTCCGTAGATTTTTTTTTTATATGCATGAAGGGGACAGAGCTGAAGTCCGTTAAACATATTCCTGAGAGCATTTGCTATTATGTTTCGCAAGCGTGCGCTGGTGCCTTAGTGTGCACTTTAGCTTTACTCTCTTCCCTTTCTGTCTCTGCCTGCATATAACCTCAGCCTTTAAGTTACAACTTTCAGACATTTTACCCAGAATTACCATGAGAAGTCTGTCACATACTGCAACCTAATACATGCACAATATAATGTAACTGTGGCAGAGGTTCCAAGGAACATGCGTATTTGAACGATAACCTCTGAAATGTTCTTTTTTATTTTAAACTTGATTGCTAAGCTACTCCTGCTAAACGAATTCAGTTCCTGCCTTTTAAAGGACACTAGTCAGGGCAAAGGATTCAGGTGCGACTTCCCTACTGAAATGTAGCTTGCAGATATATAGGCAATATGGTTACTACTTGACTGGAGATCAATTAAGCAAAAATATCATCATACAGCCCATGCAATTTGATTTTCTTTTCAGTTCATCAAAGCCTGGGAGATGGACAGGTGTCCAGATACGTGCTGTCCCACAAGTTGTGTTTATTCTAAAGGAAGACTGAGATCCTGAGTGTGGTTCTCTACACCATACTGGAGTATTTAAGCATAAATCTCTTAGTATCTTTTAACATTAAACCTACACATGACAGGTTAGGTACATTTTGTGCCCCGTTTGAGAAATGAAGAAATGAATGAATGAAATGTGAATTACATGTACTCTAATGAGAAGTGTGCTATTTTGGCTGGGGTTTTGTCCTTTTGTAACACAGTCAGAACTAAGGCTTCATAGATGCTCAGTAAGAACTCTACAACTAAGCTAAATCCCCAGCTTATTTTTCTTATAAAAAAATTCTGACAAAACCTATAGTAAAATGATGATTCCTGTGAAGGAGTAAGAAGATATGAGGGCAGTGAGGAGGAACAGCTGTCTGTGGAATACCACGCTTTGGCTAGTTTATCCCTTTAGTATCAAGGAAAAGCTTTTGCAACTATATTTTCTGTCTCGGGCCATAAGCCCTCCAGAAATTAGTTCTGTCATCATGGTTCCTCTTGTACAGTACTGGCACAACTCTGACCGATGGTGACTATCAAATTGCGGGGGAGCCTAGGTTCCATTGTCTTGCCATTCTGAAAGCAGATAAACAAGGCCACTCCTCTTTTGTCCAGGAAAGTTTTTGCTAGGCTATGACAGTTGTCAATAATGAAGAGCCAGTTTTTCTTTGTGACAAATATGTATTTCAACCATAGGTCTTTAAGTAGATTATGAACATGGAAGCTTCTCATAGTCTAGGGCTTTGCTATTACACTCAGGGCTTAACTACGATCCGAGCAGCCACCAAGCATGCACGTCACTTTTAGCTCCCTTGTTGCTAGGCTAGTAATGGCATGGTCTGGCTTTGGGGAAGTGATGGTCAGATTATCGGTTATTTGGAGAATCAGTTACTAAGCATGGGGTTACTAAAGCTACATAAAGGAAGCAGCGGCTGGATACTTGCCTTGGCTGCATAGCCTATGTAATGAGAAAAGCCAGTCTGTACCATACAGTGAAGACCGCTTTCAAACATGGAAAACAAACGTTTACACTTGCCAAATCCAAACAAAATCGACTATACTGTATACATTTGTAATTAAGTAACTATCACTAAAACAGAAGTAGGGAAACACAAATCTCATTCTTTTCTGCCTGTTCTATGGGCCAGTCATGTTCCCCAGGCCTGCAGAATCTGAGTGAGGGCATGTTCTAGAAACATCCCCTCCCAAGTTGACAGTTGGGAATATCATTTTGGTTGCTAGAAATCAGCCACATTGGGGAACATTTATACTATGGCAATTTGTGTAATTTGGAAATTACATTGGAATATATATTCTTTTAATCAAACCCCACAAATTAAAAATCTGTGGAGGTAATATTTAATAACACAACAGTGACTTCACTTTTAATCTCTCGTATATCGCTATTGATTGACACTGAAAGAAAAAACCTTCCATATTCATAAGCTGTGCGTTACATTTCTAATAAATCTAGGCTGTTGGAGTGAGGGCCATTGTGGAAAACTGAGAAATGGTGTGCGTTATGCTGAGGTAGCAACGCTTTTGGTTGCAGAAACTTCGTTTATGTTCAGAAAATCAGAACCAACTGTATAAAGCGCTCCATATCTGCACATAGGTAAACACACATGCACACGCATGCATTGAGGTTTCTTTGAGGGGTTGCCCTGTGTGAAAAGAGACCCGGGCTGGCAAGTTCACCATCTTCAGGCCAGCGTGGCAGCCTGAAGACTGAGGCAGGAACTGAGGCGGCCAGCTCGAGGAAGACTTCCTTTCGATGGTGCCTCCCTTCTCTCTGACAACTTTTCTAGGGATTGGTTAAGACTCTTACATTATTAGTCAGAACTTTCTTCTTTAAAAACAGCTGTTTGCAGATGTTAACTGCATCTTCAAAATGCCTTTGCTCCACCTCCCAGCTCCCCATTTGAATTCCCAGGTGCTCTACCCCAGGACACAGACCTAACTAATTATTCCAGTGTCTCGATCTGTCCATGTCATCCTAGGTCAGAGAAACATGAAACATTTCATTTACTTTCCGGTCCAAGCACAGTATGAACACTCCAATAAACTTAGCAGACATTTAGCTCCCAATACATTATGAAATAGTTTATTCCGTTATTAATTATCATTTTTTTGTAATAAACACGTTAACACAGAAGCTTCTCAACATGAGCAAAGATGGATGCCACCACGCTCACTTATGCTCTGTTACAGTTTCCTTTGCTCTTTCTGAACTGAATTGCAAGGGAAAACTTTGCTATGCAAGGTTGTAATGCCATTGAAAGGAATGAAATATATCTGAATATGAAAATATAATCTACCTCCAACAATGCCTTTAAAGTCTTTCCTACAGTAGTCAACATCCCCTCTTACTCCGTTGCTCCAGTGAGCCTTGCTATAGATTAGCATGGTTACAGGGTTATTGGTTGATAGACTTTGACTAGTAGAATCATATTATTATGGTTCATTATTGTTCCTGTAACATACAACTAAAATGTTGCTGGGTTGCTTTCTGTAGAAAGTTATGTGTGTTGAATCATATCAGGCATTCTTCTGAGATGTTTTTGTCACTATCTTTAAAAATAAATGTGGGACATACAATAGGAGGAGTTTGTATATGAGTATTTGTTATAGCTATCCATATACATTATGGAGTAACCTTGTGTTGAGGCAGTATTCTATGTTTATGTTTTGATTGTATCAATCAATAGATTATATACATTTAAGACAAGGAGAAAATGTTTTTATTGTATATTGACCATGTTTTTTTCAAAACCAGGGTTTCATATCATTTCGATAGTTCAACAAATATATACACACATGTACGTGTACATATGTCATATATACATACATAGAAATTGAGACACAAAGAAAACATAATAAAACACTAAAATTGGGAATCCAGCTAAAGAGTGTGGAAGAGTTCATTGGACCATATATACACACATGTACATGTACATATGTCATATATACATACATAGAAATTGAGACACCAAGAAAACATAGTAAAGCACTAAAATTGGGAATGCAGCTAAAGAGTGTGGGAGAGTTCATTGGAGCACCTAGCTACTTTTCCTCCAGCTTGGGGATTTCAAACACAAGGACATAGATTTCCATGATCATGTAAAGGTAACTTACATTGTTTATGGGTAGAAATACTACTAATAAAGTGATAATTTGGGACAATGGAATTCTGAGAAGGATAAGCTTATGAGGGAGAGCCTCACAGGAGCTTCTGATATGAATGTTAGATTTTCCTCTCTAGTTATTAATTATACAGTCTACACATTTTTTTTCTGAGTATGTATTTCCAGACTAGGAAAGGTGAAAAATAAAATAAAATATATAATACTTTCCATTTTCAATTTTAACCTCCTTACATCCTGATCCTGGCCTCCTCCCTCCTCTCATTCGAGTCCCAGCCTCACATCCCCCTCCCCCATTTTCCCCTCTCCTTCTTTTCAGAGAAGGGGAGGCTCCAAAAGGTATCAACCTACCCTGGCACCTCAAGTCAAGGCAGGAGTAAGTGAATCCTCTCCCCCTGGGACCTGACAAGGCAGCCCAGCTAGGGCAAAGGATCCAGTGTGGCAGGCAACAGAGTCAGAGACAACCCTTGCTCCTATTGTTAGGGGACCCACATGGAGACCACACTGCACGCCTGCTGCATATGTGTAAGGTGTCCAGGGACAGTCCCTGTGTGCTCTGTGGTTAGTGGCTCAGTCTCCGTGAGCCCCATGGACCCAGCTTAGATTGCTCTCTACATCTTCTTGTGGTGACCTCGACATCTCTGGCTTCCTCTATCTTTCCTCCCATCCTTCCACAGAATTTCCAGAGCTTGCTCTATTGTTTGGCTGTGGGTCTCTGTATATGTTTCCATCAGCTGCTGGATAAGGCCTCTCAGAAGACAGTTATGTTAGGCTCCTGTCTGCAAGCAGAATATCATTAATACTGTTGGCTCCTTCCCATGGACTGGGTCTCAGTTTGGGCCACTCATTGGTTTGCCATTCCAATGAGTACTTCATGCACTCTGCCCAACAGTTGGCAGGGAAGAGCCTTTCAGTGGCAGGTTCCTAGCTTGTTTCCTGTTTTCTTATTTTTCTGATGTCCATCCTCTTTGCCTTTCAGGATGGGAATTGACCATTTTAGTCAGGGTCCTCTCTCTTGATTAGCTTCTATAGATGTACAGATTTTAGTAGGTTTATCCTATATTACATGTCTATATGAGTGAGTATATACCATGTGTGTCTTTCTGCTTCTGAGATAGCTCACTCAGGATGATCCTTTCCAGGTCCCACCATTTACCTGCAAATTTCATGATTTCCTTATTTTTCATTGCTGAGTAATATTCCATTGTGTAGATGTACCACAATTTCTGCATCCATTCTTCAGTTGAGGGGCATCTGAGCTGTTTCCAGCTTCTGGCTCTTATGAATAAAGCTGCTACAAACATGGTTGAGCAAATGTCCTTATTGTGTACTTGAGCCTCTTTTGGGTATATGCCTAGGAGTGGTATGGCTGGATCTTGAGGAAGCACTATTCCTAGTTGTCTGAGAAAATGCCAGAGATAACCTAGAACCCCTGCACAGATGTAGCCCATGGCAGTTCAGTGTCCAAGAGGGTTACATAATAATGGGAAGAGGAACTGCCTCTGACATAATCTGATTGGCCTGCTCTTTGATCACCTGCCTCTGAGGGGAGAGCAGCCTTACCAGGCCTCAGAAGATGACAGTGTAGCCATTCCTGATGAGATCTGATAGACTAAGATCAGAAGGAAGGAGAGGAGGACCTCCCTATCAGTGGATTTGGGGAGGGGCATGCATGAAGAAGGGGGAAGAAGGGTGGGATCAGGAGGGGAGAAGGAAGGGGCTTGTTGGGGGATAAATTTAAAAAAAATGTTGTCGTGGATGCTGTAGTGTGTCACGGTGTATCATGCAGTATGCCCACCCCTTGTCCACACTTCTTGACTTGCAAATGTTGATTGCAATAGGTCACTGTTCTGGTTGAAGGCCTCTGGCTGCTTCTACACTCTCAACACTGCGTCCTCACTGGAGCTCCTCTAATAACCCTGATGTTGGCCTGTTTCCTGGAGCTCCTGGAGCTTTGGACCTGGAGAATCAGGATTGGCCCCTTCATGCACTCCATAGATGGGGTAGATGTTGGACAGGGCTAACTCTAAGCTCTGGATCTGGGCCTGGAAGGTAGCTCTGTTGGACAACCTGCCAACCTTTTTGTGCCTGCACCACCAAGGCGAGCTCTCCATCACTGCCCCAGCTTGCTCACCCAGAGTCGGGATGAGGTCATCTCTCCCGCTGTCATGCTCGCAGGCCCAGCTCACCTGCATCTTCTCCACCAGGGCCAGCTATCCAGGTGATGGGTGGGAACAGCTCTCCTGTTCTCTTGACCTGGGGGCCAACTCTCCTACTTGCAACAGGTGGTGGGGGACAAGAGGCATATGAGAGAACTTGCCCAAATTACTAGCAATGTAAAATTTTCAGAGTCAAAGTTGAATGTTGCAACAGGAAGGATGTCTGTCCTTTGTCCTGCTGACCTCTGAGCCCTATTCACATACATATTGCCCAAGTCTTTTTCTTGTACACTCTGAGCATCATATCTTCTGTCATCATTGTTGTCCCTACACAGTAAGACTCTTTGATACATGAAAGTCACCCATTGTTATGGAGACAATGTGCCTGTGACCATTTGTCAGCATCACCAAGGGAAGTATGTTTGAAACATTGGGGATTACATTAAAAAAACAAAAAACAAAAAACAAAACAAAAACAAAAACCTAACTTCTTGATTCTATTTTATTTTATCTATTTTTATTTTATAATTTACTTAGGTTATATCCTGATTGTAGCTCCCTCTCTCATCTCTTCCAGTTCCCACCTTCTCTCTACCCCCCTCATCCCCTACCATCTGACCCTAGCCTATCAAGTCATATCAGGACTTCCTGGGTCCTCTTCCTCTGTTGCCTTCTAAGGCCACCCTGCCAGAGGAAACTGATCAAAGAGCTGGTAACAGAGTCCATGTCAGAGACAGCCCCTGCTCCCTTGACTAGGGCACCCACAAGGAAATTGAGCTGCCTATGAGCTACATCTGAGCAGCGGTTCTAGGTCCTCTCCATGCATGGTCCTTGGTTGAATCATCAGTGTCTGCAGGCCCCAATGGGCCCAGATTTTTTGGCACTGTTGGTCTCCTTGGGGAGTTTCTGTCTCCCAGGTCTTTTTATCTCCTGCTTCTTCAATAAGACTCCCTGTACTCTGCCCAAAGGTTGGTTATGAGTCTCAGCATCTGCTTCGATTCTCTGCTGGGTGGAGCCCTTCAGAGGACATCTGTGGTAGGCTCCTGTCCTGTTCCTGCCCTGCGACCATTTCCTGTGTCTGTTATAATCACCCTTCTAAATGAGAATTAAGCATTCTCCCTGGTGTTCTCCTTGTTTAGCTTCTGTAGGTGTATGAATGTTAGTATGGTCATCCTGAATTATATGGCCATTATCCGCTTATGAGTGAGTGTATACCGTGTGTGTCTTTCTGCTTTCATGTTACCTCACTCAGGATGATCTTTTCTAGTTCCATTCAGTTGCCTGCAGATTTCATGATCTACTTGTTTTGTAAATTTTGTAAATGTACCACAATTTTTTTCTTTCTTTCTTTTTTTTACCACAATTTCTTTATCCATTTTGCAGTTGAGGGACATCTAGGTTGTTTCCAGATTCTGCCTATGATGAAGGAAGCTGCTGTAGACTCAGTTGAGCAGACGTCCTTGTTGTGTGGTGGAACATCTTTTGGGCATGTGCCGAGGGGCAGTGTCGCTGGGTCTTGGAGGAGCGCCATTCCCAGTGTTCTGAGAAAATGCCAGATTGATTTACAAAGTGGTCGTACATGTTTGCACTCCCTGCAGCAGTGAGGGAGTGTTCAACTTTCTACACAGCCTCAGCAGCATGTGCTGTCACTTGAGTTTTTGATCTGAGCCATTCCGATGGGTGTAAAATGGGATCTCAGAGTTGTTTTGATTTGCATCTCTCTAATGACTAAGGAGAGTGAGCAGTCCTTTAGGTGTTTCTCCGTCATTCGATATTCTTCTGGTGAGAATTCTGTTTGGCTCTGTACCACACGTTTTAATTGAGTTATTTGGTTTTTTGGTGTTTAACTTCTTGAGTTCTTTATATATTTTGGTTATTAGCCCACTGTCAGATGTAGGGTTGCTGAAGATCTTTTCCCAGTCTGTAGGCTGTCATTTTGTTCTGTTGACAGTATCCTTTGCTTTACAGTGCCTTTTATTTTCATGAGGTCTCATTTTTAATTGTTATCTTAGAGCCTATGCTGTTCATGTTCTGTTCAGGAAGTTGTTTTCTGCTCCAATGAGTTCAAGACTCTTCCCCACTTTTTCTTCTAACAGATTTAGTGTGTCTGGTTTAATATTGAAGTCTTTGATCCAGTTGTACTTTAGTGCAGGCTGATAAATATGTATCTATTTGCATTTTCTACATGTAGACATCCAGTTAGACCAGCACCATTTGTTGATGATACTATCTTTTTTTCTTTTTTCCTTTTTTTTTTTCTTTCATGGTTTGGTTTTGGCTTCTTTGTCAAAAATCAAGTGTCCACAGCTATGTGGCTTTATTTCTGGGTATTTGATTCTATTCCATTGATCTATTAGCCTGTTTCAATGCTAGTTCCACACAGTTTTTATTACTGTTGCTTTATAGTACAACTTGAGATCAGGGATGGAGATACCTCTAGAAGAACTTTTATTGTACTGGATTATTTTAGTTATTCTCGGTTTTTTATTTTTGCACATGAATTTGAGAATTGTTCTTTCAAGTTCTATAAGGAATTGTGTTGGTATTTTGATGGGAATTTCATTGAACCTGTAGATTGCTTTTGTTAGGATAGCCTTTTTTAATATGTTAATCTTACTTATTTATTGGAATAAGAGATCTTTCCATCTTCTGATATGTTCAAGAATTTCTTTCTTCAGAGACCTGATTTTTTTTTTCATACAAGTCATTCACTTGCTTTGTCAGAGTTACAAGATACTTTTTTTTGTGTGTGTGTGTGTTTATTGTGAAGAGTGTTGTTTCCCTAATTTCCTTCTCAGCCAATTTGTCTTTTGTATACAGGAGGGCTACTGATTTTCTTTTTTGAGTTAATTTTGTATCCAGCCACTTTGCTGAAGGTGTTTATCAGCTGCAGGAGTTCCTTTGCAGATTTTTGGGGTCACTCATGTATACTATCATATCATCTTCAAAGAGTAATACTTTCACATTTTCATTTCCAATTTGTATCGCCTTGATCTCCTTTAACTGTCTTACTGCTCTAGCTAGGGCTTCAAGTACTATGTGGAAATGGAGAGTAGACAGGCAATTCCAGTGGAATTGATTTAAGTTTCTCTTCATTTAGTTTGATGTTGGCTGTAGGTTTGATGTATATTGTCTTTACTATGTTTAGGTATGTGCATTTTATCCCCGTTCTCTCCAAGACTTTAAACATGAAAGGGTAATGGATTTCGCAAAATGCTGTTTTGGCACCTGAAGAGAAAACCGTGTTTTTTTCTCTCAGATTGTTTATATGGTTGATAACATTGATGAGTTTTCATATATTGAACCACCCTTTCATGCCTGGGATGAAGCCTTCTTTGTCATGGTGGATAATATCTTTGAATTCGGTTTGCAATTATTTTATTGAGGTTTTTTTGTGTCAATGTTCATAAGGAAAATTGATCTGAAGTTGTCTTTCTTTTTTGGGTCTTTGTGTTGTTTAGGTAACAAGGTGACTGTGGTCTCATAGGATGAGTTTAGTATTGTGCCTTCTGTTTTTATTTTGTGGAATAGCTTGAAGAGTATTGGTACTATCTCTTCTTTAAAGGTCTCGTAGATTTCTGAGCTGAAACTATCTGTCCCTGGGCATTTTTTGGATGGAGGACTTTTGATGACAGCTTCTATTTCCTTAGGGGATATAGGACTATTTAATTTGTTTACCCTATCTTTATTTAACTTTGATAAGTGGAATCTACTAAGAAAATTGTCTGTTTCATTTAGATTTTCTAATTTTGTGGCAATAAGCTTTTGAAGTAATACCTAATGAACTTTTGGATTTCCTCAGTGACTGTAGTTGTGTTCTCTTTTTTATTTTTATTTATTTCTGTGGCATTAGCTGTTAGATCCTGTTGCATACTGTGTGCAGGAAGAGATCTGTGCAGGAAGCTGGTTGCTCCTGCAGAAGCCTACTCAGGATGGTGTGAATGATCTTGGATTGGCACTTGGTTTTGGGGGAATTGCCTGTGGGTCTCCACAGACCTTTGATCTTGTGGACCAAGTGGATTGCTCAGGAATTCAGGGATCCTGCTTTTGCCAAGGGAAGTCCTGTAGTCAGTGGCCCACCACTGGCTTTCTTGCTCACAGTTAGTGAGCACAGACACTGCTCAGACACTGGATTTGCTGGGTGTGGCCTTTTTGGAGAGCTTGTGAGCTCGGAGGTCCTGCTGGTCTCCTTTGGAGACAGGTTGAGCCTTGGAGCAGTGCCTGGGGTTGCTTCCCTTGGTCCTGTGAGTCAGAAGTCCAGAGGTTGGGGCTGCACCCCGTGTTTGGAGCTGTGTGACCCCGGTTCTAGAAGGTATCAACTCCACAGAACAGTGAGAGTGAGACCCCGAAATTGAACCACCTGCCACTGGTATTCAGAAGGTGTCCACAGGATGGTGAGAATGGGTGCCCTGATTTGGAGCTTCACCCCCAGTACTGGAAGGTTTCCACAGATGGTAGGACTGGGTAGGTGGCCTAGGGCTGTGCCAGGCTCACCTGTGAACTTTTACTGAGATTAACCACATGGCCTGAAGCTGGACCTCCATGTTTCCCTGTGGGCTCTCTCACTTGAGAAACACAGGTGTCAGAGTTTTGGGGTCCAGTGTATGCTCTGTAGGTTGTTCTGCTCTCACTGCTGAGCTGCTGTGAGCTGCTGAGTACCTGTGTGGTCGGTGCCGCCATCTTGGATCTTTCTTGATTGCATTTTTAAAAGGTTTATTTTTGTAAATTTCTTAGTGAAATTTTTAGAAACACATGAATTAGCATTTTAAACCCTTTACCAGGAATCTGATACCAAAGGAAACAGCAATAGAGGTGATTTGGATGAGGCCCTCAAAGTAGAATATGAATTTAGTTTTCTCATTCTAGGGGAAAGTTTGAATATTTGTTATGATATTGATTAATGTCCCTAAACAGTAGCTGCCTTTAAATATATGAAAGGATCATTTATAATAAACTTGCATAGTGGAAAATTTCCAAGAGTTCCCATTTGGATGCTTGATAAATTTAAATTCATGGAAACAAACTTGAACCAATCACTTAAAAAAAACAAAACAAAAACAAAACAACAACAACAACAACAACAAAAACGCTGCTTCCTTTTGCTTTACCACACCTGGTTGTCCTGTGTGGGAATTTTAGAAGACTATTACCAGTCCAGGTATATTAACTCCAAAGCGAACCATCTCCCTTATGAGAAACTATAGTGAAGCCTTAACTTAAACTAGAATACCTTACACCCTTTTATCTGTTTCCCTTGATGATTTGTCCAGATAATTATTCTGACTGGCTATATGTGGAGAAACAGCAAATACTAGGCATCTGTGCCTCTCTAACACACATGTAAGTCCACTGGATTTCAAGAGGTAGACAACGAGAGACCTCTGATAGACCTGAAAATGGCCAAATCCAAAGCAAATGCTTCGCTTCCATCAGGCCACAGTTGGCAGTTTAGAAAGAGAAGCGCCCTGTATCATCTTGCCATCTATAGATATTTTACCTTGGCTTTTCTGCCTGCCATCCAGAAAGAGCCTAGAGAGTAATCTTTCTCGGGGTTCTCAGCGTTTAGGAAATTCCGGCTGGAGTCTGAGATGTCACTCCTGTCTAGCACCTTGCTTGTGTTGCTTGTTTGGGATTCACGCTCTGAGGTCCCTGGATTGTCACCAGGGAGCTCTGCAAGTTTATGGTAGCAGATCTGCAAAGGCCAGCTCACTGGGCTAATGAGGTCCTGCTGTCTGCTGCCCTTATGCACTGTGCCACTCACCAAGTCTAATTTTGGTAATTTTCAGACCCAAGGCCATGTTTAGAGGGAGTGGGATTTGCTGGGATCAAATTTCTGCTGTCACCACAGCATCTTGGTGTGAAAATGAGCATCTGTGCTGGCTTTGGGGAAAATACATTGTAAAGGTTGACATAATTGAAGGGGACACAGAGAGGAGGGACGGCCTCATCTTTATTTTGTGTGATACAGAGGACAATTTTAGATCTGAATTTATGCCTGTGAGTTCAGTTTAAGCCTCCTGTAGGACATTCCTTCCACAATATCCAAATATTGCCTTATTTACTTAATATGCTCAAGGACCAAAAGATTCAAAACCTCACTGGCATTAACTCAAGCCCCCTGAGAAGTGTCAACTGGCATCATCTCCCTTGTCTGTGCTTCCATCAGATCTTGTCATGAACCTATATAGTCATTTTCATATACAATGTGTCAATCAGGGACTGAGGAGTAGACATACAATTAAAGTTCCAGCTTTGCATCTTCTTCACTTGTGGCCTCTTATACTGATTTCTGTTCTCATTAATGGGCCCTGATGTGTCTAGCTACTCTCCAATTGAGATAAACGATATATCTAATTATATCTCAGATATGATATAGAGAATCTAGTGCCATGTGATAAAGGAATGTGACTGGGAAATCCTTAAGGACCATTTTTTCTCTCTTTATAACTTGTAACTTTGAAATTACCACTACAATATTAAATACTCCTTAGTGTCCAAATTACTCAAGCTGAGAACAGTTTCCATAGCATGGGTTATAGCTAGTTTTCTCATGTAGTGAAATAGCGTTGAGCATGAGCAGAGGAACTTAAATGATTTTGTTATTTCAGGCTGTGCCGACTATCATAACTGTATTCATAGCATCCTAATGTTGATAGAGTCAAAGAAACTATGCAAAAATTAGAGACTGCTGTGGTGTGTTGTTGGCATTTTATCTACTGATACCTGGATTTGAATTTCATAAGACTTCATTATAACACAAAATATTATTCATTGGTATTTTTCCCAGCTGTACTCAACAGATCTGTATAAACAGCAGTTGGAATGGATTTGGCACAGAGGCCATGGATGAAGAGCAGTAATGTAACCCTACCCAAACATGATCTCAGAGCAAAACCCGTTTTCCTACACTCCTCATACTATCTGTGTTTGCATGTGCTTGTGCATGTGAATGGCTATGCAGCCATGTGCATCTGCACTCACCTGTGCTTAGACCTGTGGCCTCCTGTATGTAAGAGCCTGCCTTGCCACCTCATCACAGTATTAGGTTCTTCACGAAGACAAGGAAATGCCTCAAAGGTCAATTCAGTTCCTTCAAATTGACTCCTTGCCTGGAAGACCCATACTAACAGTGATTGACAAGCATGCAGAGAAAACGTGGAGCCACAGGGAAACAAACAGGAGAGTGTTGGCCCTTACCTGATGGCGCAGTGACCTTGTTTTCTGTGTTCAGACATGATAAGTTGAATGGTCTTGCCCTGTCTATTTTGTTGTGGCCTCAGAGTAATATTTGTCTGAGGTTGGAGTTCTGTGAGGTGGTTTTGGAGAGTAGGACAGTGTGAGCATTACACTGGCTTTTGAAAATCACAGAATGCTCCTTTTCTTTCTTCTTATCTAACCCCCCCCAAGACATCTCCACAAGCGCTACTTTTTGAGGACCAACTACCAAAGTGTGTCACAAAATACTTAAAGCATACAGACAGTGTAAAATGATGTCACACAATGTTTTTCTTTCTATCAAATTCTAGTCCCTCCTACAGGAGCTATGAACTCGACTTGGATGTTTCTTACTCGCAAAAATAATAGTTTTACTTTTGTTATAAAATTCTGTGTGATGTTAATGAGCTCATACCATCCTAGAAGTTACATAAATTCTACTTTTAATATGTAAACTTGGGACAGCATGTCATCCCGGTCGTGTTTTCATAAGAAGCTTTAAATATCAAATTGATTATGGGAGTGTGAGACACTCTAAACTTCACACTGAGCTGCAAGAAACTTTCACTTGTCCTGTTTAACATTATATGTGAATTTAATAGGTATAGCTTAAATACTCTATTTATTATTTGGTTTCAGTGGCCAGGTGACTCTCACATCAGGGAGTAAATTTTGGTTTTATATAGCACAATGTTGACTCAATTTTCCTTCTTTCTGCTAGACTTTCTGATAAATAATACTGACACAATCTGAGCTGCCTACACTGGAGATTCACATTCTGTACAGCTAAATTTCATTTTAATTTAATGCAGAAAAAGATAGAATTTCTCCTTGCCACAGCACTAAATAAAGTAATGTCAAACAGAGTGTCCCAGCATCAAAGTGGCTGGGTTAAGCATAAGGCTTTCTCCCTTTGCTTCTACATTCAGCATGATGTAAGCATTAGTTAAAACTACCAATGGCTCTTCCCTTCCAGAACAGTTCCCATCTGACAAGGGATGCCAGCTGAAGACTGGGTGACACAGCAGATCACCAATAAGAACACTCTCCCTTTCACCTCTGCATTCCCACAGGCAGCCTGACAGGAGCATGCCAGCGTCTATTACCAGCATCTCTGGCCCCTGTTACCTAACCAGCTGTGGTGACGAGACTCAGTCATTCACCTTGTTGACATTTCCAAAGACAAGTGCACTTAAGACCCTCTGATACTTCTTGTCACCTGGTGGTGTCATTTGGGACATTTCAAATAAAAGCAGGAAACAAAGGGGGAAGAAAGCAGGTGTTTTGAGAACTCCCACACACCTGCACTTACTTATGTGGTGGGGGCAGAGAGCAAAAATCAGGTTCAAGTCAAGTCTCTCAGGCCTCGGGGGCCTGAGTCTACTGGTGCTGAGATCCAGACTGGGTCCAGACAGATGGCTGGGAGGACAGGGCACAGGTGCCTCCAGGATGTAAATAAAATCCCCCCCAATCTGCCGAAAGTCCTTGACATTTCACCCTGATGTTTCTTTTCTTTCCATTTCAGGGGAGCACTTACGGATCTGTCCTCAGGAATATACCTGTTGCACCACGGAAATGGAAGACAAGCTAAGCCAACAGAGCAAGCTGGAGTTTGAAAACCTCGTGGAAGAGACAAGCCATTTTGTGCGAACCACGTTTGTGTCAAGGCACAAGAAATTTGATGGTAGGTGAACCTGATGACCTTTTCATGCTGTTTCCGCTGAGTACTTTTTTTCCCCCAGGAGGCTTTTGCTCTGCTGGGAAAAGCATTTTTAGGAGAAGAGGCCTCTATTCCTTCTCAAACATGTACAGTATTGTCTGTGTTTAGGAAAGGCATGGACATCCATGGCAGTATACTATTTTATGATAATGTCAGGAAAAAAGACAATCCCAGTGAACAAAGCTATTTTGTGCTTGTGTTCTGCCAGGATAATGGCTCAGCCAAATGAAATTCACCATATCATTATTTGGGTGATGCTAATTCAAGTTTTTTCTAAAATTTAGATTGCCTGCAGTTTTCTAGTGGGAAGTTTCTTTTGAAAAGTCATGTTACTCACAATTACTTGCACTACCCTCGTCTTTTGAAGAGGATAGGCTTGTCTGAATGGCAGGGACAGGGTCTCCTTTGCCTTAGCGTTTGCCATGCACTAATATGACACAGTGCATGCAGCAAATTGGGTGAATTCCACAGGGATTTTCTAACCCTCCTTTTATTTTCCAGATCGTAAATAAGCACCTTCATTTCCAGATTTTTAACAAATGTTCTTGTGTTAGAAAACCACAAAGAATAAGGGTAATTCTGAGTATAATTTCATCTTATATTTCTAATCAGGGACTCAAAAAATACTCCAATATGATCTGAGTTTTACAACAGTTTCAATTCAGATAGCAGTTAGGGGTATGTTTTTAGATGATGCATAGTTCTTAGTCGTGTGAAAAAGCATGCACTAAGCTATGATTCACTGGAAACTGGACTTGCAGCTTGTGCTAGACTTCCTTACCCCCACTGCTCCTGTTCCCTTGCCTAAGGCCCACAGAACCTATCCATTTCCCTCACCCTCTTCAGTCAGAGAACCATGGATCCAGTGAGAACAGGCTTGCCTGTATTTTTATTTCTGTTGTTTTTCTGTAGTAGGTAAGAGAGTCTACTTTACAGCTGCTTTAAACTATTACTGACACCGCTGTCTTTCAAATTGCTTCTCCATGGTGTAAAAAGATGAGTGGCCGATATACTCGCGGTGTGTACGTTTATGTTGGTGAGACTTCATCTTTTCTGCAAGGGTGTTCCAGCCCCTCCCCGGTCTTGTTTCGTACTTTGTGTATAATGTGAGCTGTGGATAGATGTGAAGTCAGCTGCTTATTTAAGTGTGATGCTATGAATGTTTCAATCTAACAAGGGCGTACTTGGAGGTTGCCCTTGATTGACAGATTACAAGTTCAAGCAGCATTCAGTAAACTCTGGGGACAGGTACCCACAATTTATCATTGCACATTGAAACATCTTGTCCTTCTTGAGAGCGCAAGTGTGGTCAGCTGCTGCTCCTCCTCATCTTGTGGTTAGAAACTAATTCTAACGCATTTGCAAAGCTGTCCTCCAAAATTTTGCTGTTCATTCTAGGGTAGAATTCAGAGGCTGGAATGTTTATTCATCATGGGAAAAATATTAGATGGCACCTAGCTTCATGAAATCTTTGGTTATTTCTTTGTGTAAAGAAGATAAGGTATTCAACTCGGCCAAGCCAGATACTTCTGTTATTTTATCAATTAATATTATATTTCATTTGTCTTAATTGAGAAATCTTTCCCACCCTAAAAATCAAGCAGGTGAGTTTTACATTGTGCTTACAAAAGTAGGGACTCGTTAGACAAGGGCAGTGGTTTCTCCAGGACTGCGCCTGGCATAGTGATGAATTCTTCAGCGATGCTCGCACTCGTGGCAGTTGTATTAGACTGCCATGGGAGAGAGGGTAAGATATCTTGATGGCAATTTCATGAGATTTTTTAAACAAAACCTGAATGTGATCTAGATGCGGAGGATCCTCAAAAGTTTGTTCTTGAAAATAAGTATGAAATTGAACTACGTGTGTGCGATTGTTACAGCAATGATTTATACCTTTCCTTCTTTCAAATTCTGCTATATCACTTTATGCTCTATCTTATTAGACCACAGAGGTGAGCTTTATAACAAACCTTTGCAAAAGATGGGACATCCCATGAAACTTTGGGCATAGTGCATGCTAGACAGGTACCTGTAGTATAACCCAGGCCTTTATTTCCCAACCCCTCCTCTTTTTTTCCTCTTCCTCTCTCTCTCCCTCTCCCTCTATCTCTTCCTCTCTCCTGTCTCTTTCTCTTGTCCTCTCTTCCTAACTCTCTTCCTATCTCTCTTCCTTTCTCCCCTCTCTCTTCCTCTTTCCTTTTCTGTTCCTCTCTCCCTCTATCTTTCTCCCTCTCTCTCCCTTCCCCTTTTTCTCCTTCCCTCTCTCTCCCCCCTCTTTCTCTCTCTCTTTCTTTTTAAGGAAAAGTCACTCCCTTGGGGCATTTCCTGGTAATTACAAGTGGTTGCAACCACAGGAGAACTATCTAGCTAAACTCAGCTATGGAATGTTACCCTGTAGGTTTTATTTTCTTGCATAGCAATCAACATTGCTGTGAACATCTTAGTGTTTAGTTTTAGAGATTTTTTTTAGTTGGTGAGTCCTTTTGCATTATTACTAAAGTCTGGGATCCAAAACATCCCATTGAAGATTCTCCTCACAGTCCAGTTCCTCAGAGATGTTGCCTTCACATTTATAGTTTACATGTCTGTGCTAGCTATACTTCTTGATAAGAAAGCAATTACTATTTAACTTAAATCTGAGAACATTGGTTCCTATGCTCATTAAGGATAACAAAAAGTTCAGTTGCATGTGGTGTATCTTTGATCCGATCAATACTATATATAGAGGCTGACATTAATCACAGTGTAAATTAGTCTCTAATTGTTGGCTTCTGTATTATGTTAGAGATGCCTTGTTTTTATTTTGCCTCCTCCTCCACCACCCAAATCTGTAGAAATTTGAAACTTGGCATACAACATATTAGTATGGGTGTATATTTTTCTCAGCTTTTAATTAACATTCTGGGTGATATTTAGAAGATCTAATGTATATAATTATAAATAATTATTAAATGATAGTAATATAGCCATGAATACATTTGAATTCTTCCATAACATTCTAAATCATGTAGTGTTGTTTCCAGTCCCATTAAACTAATATTTGAAGACAGGAATTGAAAAGATATATGTTGCCACATATAGAAATTGTATTTTCTGGCAGAGATTTATCGGTGTAGACAATTTTCTTTAAGAATAAAAATTAGAAATAAATCATCATGTGGTTACGTCAGAGCTCCTTTAGAGCTCTCAACATACCTTGTCAGCCTAGCGTTTCTGTTGCTCTCCATAAGTTGAAATTGTACTAGGCACCAGCCAAGAGTGCTTATCTCACAACTTCATATCTTGGCTTTCTGGCCTTGGTTTGCCACACACCCTGGAAGTTCAAAAACAAGCAGCAAGGTTACGTAAGAGTATAAACACTGAGACAGACGTCCTTGTGTACTCACTCATGTAAGGATAATTCTATGTTCAGTGCCTACTGGGCACGTCACTTTTGCACCTTTGCCTAAGCCTTCACTGTTTTTATGCCTCTCAGTAGCTTGTTTGTTAGGAGCCCTTAGGAAACCTTCTGAGAGTGATAATGGTTACACAGAGGCAACACATGGCTTCATTCTCCACACTGTGAGATGCTCGTCCACATGTCAAGGATAAGCTGCCGTGGAAAACCACACAAGCATCACGTGGCAGAGTCACAAGTCTATCCCCGGCTGAGCACGCCTTCTTGTTTACTGCCATCTGTCCTTCTACCCCATAATCTAGTCTCCATATGTGTTGACATTTCATGGTCAACCAACTAGCTATGCTTCTGTCTCTCCTGCCTGTCCTGTTCTGATTATGATACAGAAAAAGTAGAAATGAATGTCAGAGAATAAAAGGACTTAGAGGCATTTTTAATCCAAAAAGAAAGGAAAGAAAGAAAGAAAGAAAGAAAGAAAGAAAGAAAGAAAGAAAGAAAGAAAGAAAGACCTAAATATAGTTCAACTCCCTGAGGATCTGTTTTCCACCAAGGAAAAGGAAGCCAAGATTGTAACTTGATACATACAGTAGTCTTATAAATAGCAATGGTGTAGGAAATAAAAATTTAGTTTATTTGTTTTAAGTAGACACTGGCCAACCTTTCCTGATGCATCTTCAACAAAACAATCACAGTAATTGTTCACTTGGAATCTACTCACATGGAAAAGGTAGAGAGGGGATTTAGTTGACAGTTCTTCCAAGGTTTAGAAGATTACAAGAACAACTTACTAACTCAATGGAGGCCTCTTGTATATCCTCCTTAGCTTACTTAACCAGCTGGAGTCTATCCTGGTGTGGGAAGTGGGACCCTTCCCCGGAATGCCAGTGAAACACAGGTTATTACCTTGCTTGAACGGATGTGATGTATATTCAACCCAAAGTTTACTTACAGTTTGAACTTTCTATGATTTTTTTCATAGTGTACCTCATATTTTGCTTATCTATCTATCTATCTATCTATCTATCTATCTATCTATCTATTGCAATTTATTTCCTTTGTATTCCAGCTGTTTCCCCCTCCCTCATCCCCTCCCAATCCTGCCCTCCCTCCATCTTCTCCTCCCAAGGCTCTCTCCCAGTCCACCAATAAGGGAGGTCCTCCTCCCCTTCCATCTTTAGTTGTTGTTTAGTGTTTTCTTCTTGATCTTATTATTAGACTTTTATTTATGATTTATTTTATGTATTTTAATGATCTACATTTGTCCAGAGTTTTGGCAGCAAGTACATTTTTAAAAAGCAAACTAAAAACAAAAGAACAGTAATTTCCATTCTTATGCAGAACATATTCTATAGTAACACCTTTGAATACCCATTGCACTGAAAGCAGAAATTATTTATGCACTGAGGTATAGTATTTTCATAGTGTAAGTCTGCTCATGTTGTCTTTTAAAATGCCATTTCTCATCTATGTGCCACCAAGATGACAATAATGTAGTAACTTCTTTAAAATATAGTCTAATTTCCTCAAAGAATGCACTTACATGAAACAGAAAACAAAAGGGGTTCAATGTGGGATAGAATCTTCCATATTTTTGTCATATGGGTCATGGTGTATGTGTGTGTGAGAGAGTATGCATGTATAATTATAATTTGAAAAACATTCTGCATAGACAGACAGCTCTCAAACAAGTGTGAAGTATATTGGAAGATGACTAGCAATGACTAAAATATGCTCATTGTTTGCAACGGATCATCTTTTGAGAGAGATGTAAACATTAATTTAGCATTAAAAGCAGGTTTGCCTTGGCGTGACAGTGCACATCTGAAATTCCATAGTTGGGGGATAGAGGCAGGAAGATCAGAAGTTCAAGGACAGCCTGATCTACATAAGGCCAGGCTGTGTCACAGAAACAGAATACAAATAAGAGCCCAGAATTGACCTGTATCCTAGAGTACTCATGAATAAGGAGAAAGTACTAAGCTGTTTTCCCTAGGGGTACCAAAATAGACTTCTTGGAAGAGCTGCCTGTTAATACCCTTAAACAAAATTACAATAATCAAAGCAATGGCAGAAGGTATGAGGCTCCAGAGAGTTTATAATCATGTACACACATGCTGATATCATAGTTACTACTGACTGCTCTCCAGCTAGCATTAGTTTATTAATGTCTAACATAACTATTTAGGTAGGCATTGTGATTTAGGTACAGATATCTTCTTACTTCTCACTTCTTACTTCTAGTGTTTGTAACAACCATACAAATTTTAAGGAACAAAAAAGTGTCTAATTTTGTTTAATTAACTTGGGTTTAGTTTTTCAAATCTGTCCTCAGGTTGACATGGTTAAAAATAATGTATTGATTGGGTCCATTTTATATACTTAATCGTATTTGGGGATCTATACTCTAGCTTGGACATGTTTATTTTTTGGTAAGACTTGGAGATAGACAAGAGGTTGAGGTGAGGTGTCCGTTGAAGTATTAAGTGAAGTTGATACATGTCGCCTCAGGTTAGGAGGGCCAAAGTGAATTTCATGGCCATGATTATTCCCACTAACAATAGTTCAGAAGATCACGCTAGTCTTTGGAGAGGCAGAGTGGAAAGAATGGTTTCCTCTATACTCTTGTCTACGATCATTCTCAACTGGTTCCTATTGCTCTCCTAAACAAATTGGCTTTGTTCTATAGGTTTCTCCAGAAATTCAAGGGTAGTAGGTGACCTCTAAATAAAGCATACTTAGATGGGCACAACTTTATGACCCTACTTCGTGTCGTACAGCAAAGCACACTGAGGATTATCTATAACGTCACACACATGCACACACATTGTCCCCACTCCCGTGCTGTTGCTGAAAAAGAGAGAGGTGTAATAACTCACCGTCTTGTGCTCCTTGTTCCTTGGCTCTTTGTGGTGCCTATAACTCATACGGGTTATACTGCCAACCATCATAGGAAGCAAGTAGCCAAGTGCCTTCTTCATGTTTTCTAGGTCATCACCACCGTGACGTGTGCTCCATCTGTAGCATAATCTCTGTGAGGTCAGAATGTGTTTGGAAGAGTTTAAATATCACAGAAATGTTCTTTCTAGCATGGGAAAGTAATCTGGTAACTTTCTCTAAGGGCAGGCCTTCCAAAAATGAAGATGAACGGAACATGGATTTCACTTTGACCTAGAGAAAGAACATTCTTATGACTCACAAGTGTCTTTGATTTCTACAAGGCAGAACTGGATGCATACTCACACTCACAAGGAGATCAGATCAATTGGTCTTTCCTTCTCCCTTCCTCTGCAACTTCCTCTCTCCTTTATTTCATTTCCGCCTTCCCTGTATTTCAATTCCTTCCTTTGTTTAGACTTCCGCAGCTGTTTCAATCACCAAGATACAGAGTGTGAATCAAATGGTGCATGGATTATGTGAAGTGCAAGGAATTCTTTTCTAATTCTTAGACATTCCTACTCCATACCTCACAGTAGTTTACAGTACATTCTTCTCCCAGTGTGCTTGAAATATTATCATCTTATTATTGCCAATCCCCTTGCACAGTGGCTTTGCTGGGAAGCCATTTTGCAGACAAGTCAATTTCTTTTAAGGGTTGCTTTATCAGACACTGAAAACAGCCCTACCAGGATGGTTCCTGGTCATGAATGTTAATGAGAAGACAAGTATCTACTCTGTGACAGAGGCTTACTAATACTTTGAGTAAGTATGAGTAAATTACAGGAGAAATTTTATTACATTGATCTGCTACTGAATTGAAAAAAAAGCTGATTTTTTTTATTTTAATGAAAAATCAAGAAAAATATTTAATGAGATTATAAACTAGAGGCTGCTGGAAATGCTTTTGTCTTCTAACCTGAGAATGCAGTAGCTTTGCATAGACTGGTCTGCCAGCACTGTGTGTGAGGCCAGCTGCTGCTTCAGTGAGCTGAGCTGTGTGTTGGGTGATGGAATTGAAGTGCTGGCATTTGATATCAAGAATTACTTAGTCTTCCTTAGCGATGAGAAATGGGGACAGAAACCATTTTTCATTACTGTGCTGGGACAGCATAAGATTGTCCATTTATAAATAAATAAGATGTCAAAGCCATAAATCCCCCCCAAGCCTTTGTGTATTAAAAGATTTGAGATTCAAAATAAAATGATTCAAGTAAAATTTTATTTAAAAAAAAAAAAGAAAAGATTTCCATGTCATTGTCAGGTCCTAAGGAATGTCCACAGATAGGAAAGGAATGGAGAGAAAGACAATACTCTTTGAAGTTGGTAGATTCAGGGAGAATTATGAGAACATAACAATTTTCTTTAAAACTTCTGAACCCACGTGGATATTTGTGTGTGGATATGTGTTTGTGTGTATGTCCATGGCAGAGCATACAAAGCATTGTGTTTTCCAATCAAAAAGGCACATGTGACTTTCTTAGTCAATGCCACTCACCTGATTTCATCTAAGTATCTATGCTTGTTTTTCCTTCAAGTAGTGTCTGTGATAATCAGTGCAAATCAGAGACTGCTAAAGCAACACTCCATCTCCAGATCTTCACCAGCTGTGATCAAAGTGCTTACCTTTTATATAGACAGTATGTAGATAGAGAAATAAGGAAAGTATTTTTATAGCGTAGATATGGGATACCTCTGTTATCCTCTATGAGACAGAAGCTTGATCAGCCAAGTGGAAGGAGAGTCAGAGTGGGCATAGTAGGGTTTGTTCCCATCGTTGAATACATATCTTCAGAATGAAATGTGGGGCTCTTGTCTCTGTGCTGTTCTGTATTGTGCTTTCTTTCCATGATTTGAGTAGATGGTTTTGCTTTCCTTCAGAACCCAAACATGATGTGGTGTCTTGTCACAGAACCAAGACAGCAGGCCAGTAGATTGTGAACTAGAACCTCCAAAACTGAGACAATATACACTTTTTTTCTGTTTAATTTGATTGTCTCCAGTCTCTGGTTATAGTGATGGTAATCTAATTAACACTATGTTAAAAACAACTTTCAAAATTGGGAAGCCACCATAATGTTTCATAAAAAATTACCAGCAACATCTCCCTATCATTTCTTTACAAATAACACTTCTCTATCATTCACTAGCAAATTTTGGTTTGGATGATGCTAACAACATTTTATCAGTGCAAAGAAAGCAAGTATTTCTACAAGTATTAAATTTCCTATAAGTATAAAATTCAGTTTTGCAGGAAAAGGATCCAGAACCAAATGTTGAGGAAGCATTGCTTACCAGCTTAGAATAATCCTCCTTAGTTCATAAAGCTCAGATTTTAAAAACACACATTTGCTGTTTCAGAATGTGCCACTTTTAATTTTTTGAAAGATTTGTTGAATAAATTCTAATCTTGATAATCTTGAGAATGCCCATGCATAACTTCCATGCTGTTTAATCCTTACTTACTGGTTTAATTGAATACCAACAACTTGAAATTGGAAAGGAAACTTTGATGTAAGATTAAAAAAAAACCTGGAGGCTGTAAACTGTATATTTGGAGATATAGTCATCTATCAATCATCTATCTATCATCTATCTTTCTTTCTATCTATCTATTTATCATCTACCATCTATCTTTCTATATGTATCTATCTACCTACCTACCTATCATCTATCTATCTATCTATCTATCTATCTATCTATCTATCTATCTATC
>NW_026591086.1:54856143-54857098 GCF_907164565.1 Psammomys obesus
ATCTATCTATCTATCTATCTATCTATCTATCTATCTATCTATCTATCTATCATCTGTCTATCATCTATCTTTCTATCTATTTATCTCTCTATCATTTATCTATCTCTCTTCTACCATCATCTATTCCTCCTCTAAAAGGAATCATTCTATGGGGTTTAGAGAAATCTCCTGTGTCAGCCTCTCCTACTTAGTATTTATTTATTTGACCCCTTATAAATTTTTTCTTTTTTGGTATTCTTTTAAAAATATGATCCATTGAATATTTTCTGATTAAGTCTAATCTGATTAAGTACATGAATTCTGTCTTCTGTTTTTATTTTATCTTCTTATACTTGACTTAATATAGGGCATAATTAATATTACTGTAGTGTTGTTTCACTGTGGTACTGACCTGTGCAGACCCAAGGGCACACACTGCCTAGATGAATTGCTAAAGGTCCTATAATAAATATGACAGAAGAAAATAGGAAGCCTTGAATTCTACTTATCCATTAACTCTTAGAGTCTATAAACCTCGAATTCTTATTTGATTTCAGTGGTGCATGTTCCAGATAATTTAATGGAACTAATTTTTAATTTCCAAGACAATGGTGGACTTCACCCAGGGTGAAGCTAGTGGAAGCTCTTTCATTAACAAGCAGGATGGTTTTGAGGTGCTTCCTCAGTCAGAAACTTGCTTCCAGTGTAAGCATGAGTTACTGGAGTGGGATCATCAGAACACAAGTTAAAAAGCCAGATATGGTGTGTTCTTGCAATCCCAACACTGGGGAGACAGAGGCAGGTGGATCCCTAGGGCTCACTGGGTAGCCAGCCTAAACTAATCCATGACCTTCAGGCTAGAGAGGCTCTGCCTCCACTTCCAAAGTAAACAGTTTCTGAGGAATCATGCATGAGGCTGGTTTATCCTCCAAAATTACATGTACACACAGACACATACATTCATGCATGCACACAC
>NW_026591086.1:54857108-54893944 GCF_907164565.1 Psammomys obesus
ATGCACACACACACATACATACATGCATGCACACACGCACACACACATACATACATGCATGCACACGCACACACACATACATACATGCATGCACATACGCACACACATACATACATGCATGCACACACGCACACACACAAATACATACATGCATGCACACACGCACACACACACACATACATTCATGCATGCACACACGCACACACACACACACACATACATGCATGCACACACGCACACGTTGCCGTGCACACGCACTGGAAGGGTTAGGAAGCACATTTTCTCTTACACAGTCAGTAATATAAAACTTCTGTTCGAGATTATGATTGTTTGGTCATTGGGGGACACAGAAATCTCCATTCTGCAGAAGCATGCTCCAGCTATAAAGTCAGTCCTCTCTAGAAGAATGTAGGGCTAGTTGCAAGGACAGAGCTGAGCTCTAGAACTTGATAAAACTGAATTTCCATGAGATCAGGTAGGCACAGACTTTCACTGTGTAAGGGATTGGAGAATAACAGGTTTTACACATGAAGCAATTTTCTCATCTTTCTTATTAATTATGAGAGTGAATTATACCCAAGAATAACAACTCATTTGATCTGTACCTTGTTTTTTTTTATTTCAGTGTTTTCTCTTTTGCATCCTAGTTCATTAATTTTAATTTCTTGCTGTTTTTTCAGAAGTCGGTGTTTCACTTTTCATGTTACTTTTGACCTGGACGTGCTGTGCTAATTGCTGAAAGTTTTGTAGCTTAATAAGTTATAGATTTTTAAAAGTTCATACGAACTTGGTGGAAAATAACAACAAAATCCCGACATTTGAGAAATGGGGATAAATGACAAAATTTCTACTGTATGGTTTCTTATCTCTAGGTGTTCAATCAACTGAAGAATTGGCAACAGGCAGGTTGACCTTGCTGAGAGTTGAAGCCAGAGGCTTACACACATTAGACAAGCACTCTTCCACTGGTTTATATGCAGATCACTTGACATTTAAAAATGGCAACTCCTGTGTTTAATATAAATATAAAATTAAAAGTGTATTCCAGTACCTGAAGGTTGAGAACATATCCTATTTTCCAGAGATAACATTCCTTTCCCCTAGTACTTTATGACTTTTAATGAATTTGAGTATGGACTCTTTCGCCATTACCAACTTTTTTCTCTTCAAAATACAGATAAAATCTAAGAACAAGAAGCTAGGAACTTTTGTGGTACATAATAATTCAACATGTCTTATATTAAAGACTACCTCAATGAAGTACTAAAACAAATCATTCTGTGAGGTATTGAGGTCAAGAAAATGCTGATGTAAGGAAAAAGAAATGTATATGATTTGAGAAATTTTTAACACTTTCCTTGACAAAACCCAAGTTGGTTAATCCTTCCTACTCAATGCTTTGGTCATCCATGTTTGTTCTCAATTCTACCTGAATTCCGTAAGCATTTCCTAAAGGAAGTGACTTCTTGTCATATGTTCATGAGTATTGCAAATTTCTCACAAAGTGAAGGCCTGAAATCATGCAAAGCCTTCTGTCAAGTTCAAGATTTATCTTTGTGTCTAATTCCTAAAGCCCTAAATCATATCCTGAAACCAAAAGAAAAGAAGAGTAAAATACAATAATTAGGACATGATTTTACATAGATAGATAGGTAGATAGATAGATAGATAGATACATACATACATACATACATACATACATACATACATACATACATCATACATACATAGATAGATACATAGATAGATACATAGATACATAGATAGATGGATAGATAGGTTGATGGATGGATAGATAGATAGATAGATAGATAGATAGATAGATAGATAGATAGACAGACAGAGCAAGGAAGCCTTGAACTTAATGCAAATGGGTCTTTAATTTCCTCAATATTGAAATGCTTACAGCGTGGAAGATTTCAGATTTTCTCTTAAAGTCAAAAGTATAATTTTTTTTTACTTTCATTTAAATAATTGACCTTATTGTTGAAATCAAGTTCTACCAACAACTTAAAATTCCCAGTGAATACCAACTAGCAAAGTTTATATGGTAGTACTCTATTTGTGTAACTGTTGGCTAGATCTGGCTTGAGGTGAAGAAACTGAATACTCCTCATTTGTTTCTGTCCTGTATGTAATAGTATAACAGTACTTTTAAATAATGAGTAAATTCCTGGCCATCTACCCTCCTTCGGGTTTTCTCGAGTCCATGTACAGGAATCTTTAGATGAAGGGCTGCTAACACTTTGGATTATATGCACCCAACTTCCTAAGCAATGTGTACAAAGTGTTAGACTTCCAATTGGGCTTTTTCCTCCTTTGCTAGCCTACTTTCCATTTATTTAATTAATATTAATAATATGATTACAAAAGTTAGTTTGAGTTTTGAAATGATTTTCAAGTTGCTATCTTTGCTTCTTTGTATCTCTCCTTTTGTTCTTTTTTTCTTTTGTCTTCCTCTCTTTCGTTCTTTGTTTTGGTTTTTTGAGACACGGTTGCTCTATGTATGTAACCTTGGATGTCCTGGACTCATATTTAGATCAGTCGTCCTTGATCTAACAGAGATTGACTGATCCACCGTCCTCTGCCTCCCAGAATTCTGGGATTGTAGGCGTGTGCCACTGTGTCCTGCTTCCTAGCTCTTGCTATCTTTCATAGAGCTATTTAACATACATCATACATCTTACATCTCGATTTATAAAATTATTTGTTATGCTGACATTCTTTTCATGATAGTATCACATCTCAATTCACAAGCAAGTATATGTTGAATCCGTGATATTTCCTTTGTCTTTGGAAAACTTTATACTTTCAAATATTTTGCATATAACTTTCCCGAAATATAACATTTTGTATATTTATAGGGCAAATCATCCTAGTATACCCCAACCAGCGACTCTGATGGGCATATAACATGATAATTGTTCAATACGTGCAATGAATTGAATTTTTCTCAGTAAGCAAATTTGCTACACAACTGACTTAATATATAGATCACTGGGGATGGATGAATATAAACAATTTCATGCACTCAAGTTTCCCGATCATTTCAAGTCTCAATGCATACTATAAGAACATGAATATTCAATGACTTCACATTTATAGTGCTTACTAAATACCCATTGATTTTTTTTATGATTGTATTTTAACAACTTTAAATTTGTATTCAAACTGTCCATTTCTTAAAGCTTCATTTGTATACTCACTAGGAATTATGAATGAATAAATACACAATAGCATGAGGTAGTCTAGACATGCTGCCATGAATGAGAGATATATTTCTAATAACTATTGGTATTGTTTTATCTTAAGGCTCACTCACTGAGTTAACACCGTCGTGAGTTTTTTTATGCCATGTGTAATAAGACACAAGATTAAGATTCTTTAGAATAAATATCATCCTGAACATATGAATGACTTTCATGACAATGAATATTTCCTTCATAATTCCTTCATTTCATGGTCTGTAGAGATAACACCAGAACCTCCTGTCGGGTGTGTTCCCCAATCCTATGATCCTTTGGTGGGCTGACCCTGTGTGCTCTTTTTCTTTTTCCCCATGAATAAGACACTTTGAAGGGATTGCTCTTTTATGCAACATTGTATTTGCTTTAAAGTCATAGAAAAAATGCCAATACTTTTTTCTTTCCCTGATAAAATATAGCTCAATGCTCAGCATAACAAAATAATTTTCTGTGAGCATAGCAGAAAGTACTTTGAGAATTGACTGGAAAGGTCAGCTGTTTGTCCTCCCCTGATGAAAAACCTCAAATCGGACTTTATTCCCAGCTCGCCTTGCCCATTTGTTTTATTTCAAAATTTCTTCTTTGTGTATTTCAGAAGCATTGGAGAAATACATCATCACTGTCATATATTTTAACCTTACATTCAGTGGTGTTTTTTTTTTTTTTTTTTTTTTTAGTTATATAATAAGATAAATACCCAGCAACTTTTAAAAGGCTAAATAATGTGGGCTGTGATGACTAAGGACCTTTTTGTTTCATAAACATTTCCTTGCCATTTAAAAAACAAACAAACAAACAAACAAAAAAAACATCCACACATGTAGTAAACTCGACTGCCAGAGAGCCAACTTTCTATGCTAAACAAAGTTGATTTTCCTCTTACACTAGGTGAAAAGATCCTCAATTTAAATATTATAATTAAATTCTTCCAGTAGAATGAGATTTGCAAAAATAGCATACATAACTTTTTAGAATAAAGAGGAATATGTTTCAAAGAGATGGATAACTATTTACATAATTGACTATCATTTTAGGTAGAGTAAACTACTATTTATTATTGCAAATAAACATGCAAATTTTGTTCTGGTGGAATTTGTTGTTTTGTTTTGTTCCCCGCCCCAGGAGAGGAATGAGCATGGTCCTAGATTATACACTCTAGGACAGGCTAACACTGTTGATTGTTGGAAGTTGACTTGAGCATGCAGGAGCTCAGTGCTTTTCTTTTTGACTTCAAATCATGCCCAGTCTAATGGAACATCATCTGGATAGCGCTATGCCAAGCAGGCTGTTCATTAGATACAACTTAGGATGACTCTGGAGTTTGCTTTTCCCATCCCCTTGTTGGAGATAGTTGCATGCTATTCAATTAAAATCTCCATTTCCATCCAGCTGGCGAAGTTAGCATCCCTTTTACCAATAGAGAGCAAAGGTCATTGACTCTTGCTTGGACAGATGGTTAAAAAATGTTTCCTTGCCTTCACCATGCAGATACCTTTGAGTCACCGTAGCAGGCCTGGGGAGCAGATTCTGAAGGGTGAAATTGCGCGTGGACTTTCACCTTATTTACTGATGTATCTTTGGGAGCTGTTGGTCCAGATGCTGTAGCGGCTGTTGCTCTGTGGATTGGGATTCAGGAGCAGCTGTTGTGCATTGCTAGAGTGTTTTTCCGAAGTTCAGAATTTAATAGCCTGAGACCCTAGTCGTTGAAAGCTATGCTGAAAGTTAATTTGCTGAATCCAAGTTTATTTTCCTGCCTCAGCTATGGTTTTTGATGGAGCCTCTCTCTGGTGAAAAAAGTACTAAATTGGAGCCTGATAGATGCAAGAGGCTTAGGATGTTCTGGGTGCAGGGCAGGCATGAGTTTTGCAGTTTAGTGTCTTAGCTGGGTTTAGATGGTCAGAAGTTTAAATCTGGGAGGGGCAGTAAATTCTACTTGAAGTGATATTTTGAGAGTTAAATAGAGCATGAACTATAACCTTTGGCATAATGTCAGCTTTTACTGTATTTGTCAAGCCTGTGATGCTACTTTATAGTTTTTCCAATACACAGTGTTTTGTTTCATTTCTTTATAGGGAATGATTTTCTTTCCCCAATAATTTGAAAATTTAAAAAAAAAAACCACCACTACTGATCTAGTAGATATATGACCTTTTGCCCAGGTGTGTGTGGACAGTCCAGATTAGACTGATGGGCTATTTAAAACATATAGTAAGTTGATAGTGGGCACGTAGTGAGGTAGTGATGGATCTGAGAGGCATTAAGAGGAATGGGGATGAATATAATGAACATACATTGTATGAACTTCTCAAAGAATTAATAAAAATAGTTTAGTAGGAGAAGAAACTTCAATAATGTGAATGGGGTGCTGTAATTAGAAGAAAGCAATGGGAGGAATTAATTTGTCCATACTCTACCGCACTGATTCCCCAACAAGGGAGACAAGTCTTATTACCTTGAGATGAAGTATTTCAGCTCATTTTTTTATTGTAATGGGGACTTCAGTTGCCTCTAACCACCTTCTTGTGTGGGGGAGTTTTGTTTTGTTTTCCAATCATTGGACTATGTAAGTTCGTAAATAGAGTTGCAGTTTTAGTTGTCAGAATTTTGTGAATAAGACTATGTTCTGGCATTCTTTTTCTTTTAAGATTCATTTATTTATCTCATGTATATGAGTGCTGTATTTGCATGTACACCTACATACCAGAAGAGGGTATCAGATCCTAGTATAGATGGCTGTGAGCCATAATGGTGTTGGTGGGAATTGAACTCAGGACCTCTGGAAGAGCAGACAGTGTTCTTTACCTCTAAGCCATCTCTCTAGTCACTGTCCTGACATTCTTAACTGGACAAGATTGTATGTCACAGTTAACTGTTGGGAAGGTCATAGCCTGAACTTGACCTTTCCACACCCAGAAGCACATAGGGGTAGGCTCCATGATTATAACAGGAGGTAGTAACTGTATCTGAAAATTTGAGCCACCAGAAGCAGTCCAGCCAGCCACTTTGTAATCCCTTCTAATTTAACAGGCTTCTCCAGAGATCGCCAGAGCTCCAGCACTGGAGAGAAACTGGTAATATGTAAGGCCACACAGGTACAACTGACCCTGAGAGACAACAGCCCTGGGTGCTGAGGATGGGTCCGTGCGTTTAAGTCAGAACTCACACAGAAAGCTTAATCCTTAACTCAGCAAGAGCACCTCAGAAATTAGATTGGTATGTGGTGTTTCCACAAACAGGTTAGCAAGGCTGGGACCTAGGGGTGGTACTTAATCATTCACTGCTATAGACAAAAAAGACCGCTATAGGACCATCGTCTGGTAGTAGAAAGTGTCATGCTCAGTGTGAATGCTGGAGTTTTTCAATCAAATTTAAACTCCTGCCAAATGCAAAGGCATGCATTGCTATCATGAGGAAATGATGAAAATATTAATATCATGGCTACAGGATGATAGTGTTTCAAGTTGCCATGTTCCAACATGTTGCCATGTTGATTACATAAAATAAATAATACTTTTATTAAAAATAAACAATTGTGATAACTTTTATATGGATTTCAATTTTGTTTTAAATGTGGACATGGAGTTTGTGTGAATATTTGTATATATCCATATATGTGTGCATGTGTGTTTACGTGCTTGTGGGTATATTTACTTATAACATTCAGGTACATGGCAATAATGCGTTTACTTGAAAGTGGAACGTTGCTGGATGAGAATAAAGGTTATTATAATTATATTGTTTTGTAACTTTGCATATTTTACATGTGAGTTATCTATTAAAATAACACTAGCGTAGCATAATTGTAAGTGCACTAAGGAAAACCGTTAATGATTTAGTCCAGTGCTGTATACTGAAGGCAGGTTTTACGTCCTTTTAATTTTCTGTCCCTCACTCTCCATCTCAAAGTGACTATGTTCATGTCAAGATCCATGATAAACATTTCTAATTTCAGCCGAGTGCATTCACTTGTCTTCTGAAAAACACTTTCTACCTTCCAAGAAGTGAATGGTTTTGACATTTGGATGTTCTAATGTTTTTTTTTTTTTCTTTCAAATAACGTTTTGTCATATGAATTACTTCTAGGAAAATGCCAGTGCAGTCTTTAAAGATTTTATATTCTGAATAAAGTATTAACAAGGAGCTAAATTTCGGGAATTGGCAGCTGTTATTAATACTGCAAGTCTATTTTTAATTCTGCTGTTCCCTTTCATGGTTGGATATTCCTTGTGATATCTCAAACTCTTGTCTTTTGTTCATAAAGTGAGTCCGAAAAGAATTGAGAGAAATGGACTTCTGTCATATCATCTGTTTCTGTCCCTTTTCCACTGTTAAGAGACTCACTTGTCCTCTGCCTGTATTTTTCTGCTTTTCTGCAGTTTTCTTTTTCCTCACAGATGCAGCCTAGCTCATCTACCGTATGTTTGAACTTGGTGCCTTTATCTTTCTTGATCTTTGCCTCTGATTCTGTGTTCCTCCTGCCTCATTTTTCTTGTGGGTAGGGTGGAACTCCCTTGGTGTAACATTCTGCAATTTCAGACTTCAATTATATACCTGCTCCGCTCTGGCAGGTGTTGGCCCCTCTACAATTTTGGAAATGAAACGTATGTAGGGAAACGTCTGAAAAGAATTTTAATGGGATCTCATCCACTGCCTTCATGACAAGGTTTTAAAGGGAGTTTGTCTGGGATAAAGAAATGTATATCCTTTGAATTACTAAACTTGAGCTTCCGTTCACCTCCTTGTCTTTTCTGATAATTGGAAGGTTTTCAATCTTGTGTTCCTTGTTTGTGTGTTTGTGTTTTTTGTTTCCTTGATTTGTAAAGACATCACTATTTTATTGGGTCTTGAAAAAAAAAAGTGTACTGATGTTTCTTTTTATCTAGTGACCCTGACAAAGTAGACTTGTTGATGATAATTCTAGTCAGTGTAATCTCTTCACTTGCATTAAGAGAGAAGGAGAAAGTAATGAGTGTGATTTATCGATTGATGGTAGATGGCCTTATAGCTGACCTAGGATGAGATCCTACTTAAACTGAACCTAATAGGCCATGGCACACTGATTCATGCAGTTAGGACATTGAGAGGCCTGGCTATGCTATAAAACTTATATTAATACTATTTTGCTGGTAATAATCTTGTCACTCACTGACAGCTGTCAAAGCAGTTTCCATATGAGTATGTGTAAGGAATGTTGTGAGGTATTGTTCTATCAGAATGCCCAAGTCATGTGTTCACTAAACGTGCTGTATATTGTTCATATTGTTGTTACTCACTCCTATGTTCACCTGCACAAGAAACATACAGGCATACAAAAACATGGTATTTCCCAGGTGGTGCATTTTTGCATGCACCATCCATTACCTCTGCTTGTTTAGTGAGCTGCCTCCTTCTAATTATGGGCTCATGTTTAAGGTGAAGGTTACAAAGTCATTGCCATAGGTAAGTACAGAAGGTCGTGTTAACAGAAGAGTGAGGATTTACTGTCGTGCATGCACAGCTCTGGCCACACTCTGTGCTCACTCCCTATCCCATGAGTCACTGGGTTCTTAACAGTGATGATGGTCTCTGATGAGGTATAGGACAAAAATAAGAATTTATGAAATGAAAAAAGTTATTTGATATAGATGAAAGGGTACAGTTTTTTTTTTTTTAATTTTTATAAACCTGCTAGATTGCTATGGCTTTTGTGAGATTTAAAACAAATCATTCACTGTTATCATAAATGTAAAGTGGCAGATTTTGGACTAGATCAATCACCCTGACACTTCTTCCACATTCCTGTGAGGCTTCGTGGTTGTGTCTCAATGCTGGTTTTGGACTTAGGTTTTATGTGAACATGGGTCAACCTGGTCCTTAAACGGGCTTCTTGTGGGAGAAAATTTCAGCCTCTGCAGATCATTGCTTTGAGAGAAGGTCATGGTGATTACAATGGTATCTTTGTTTATTACTTTCAATCAATGTATTATAATCCTACCTTGAAAATGCTTAGGGACTCAGTATCTGGCTCTTTGATCACCTCCCTGAGGGGGAACAGCCTTACCCAGCCAGAGAGAAAGACAATGAAGCCAGTCCTTATGATAACTGATAGGCTAGGGTCAGATGGAAGAGGAGGAGGACCTCACCTATCAGTGGACTAGGCGAAGGGCATGGGAGCAGATGAGGGAGGGAGGGTGGGATTGGGAGGAAATGAGGGAGGGGACTACAGCTTGGATACAAAGTGAATAAACTGTAATTAATATGAAAAATTAAATTAAAATTAAAAAAAGAAAATGCTTCCAGAAACTTGTATTTTATTGTAGGAGCATGCAAATTGGGCTTGGAACACAAACAGTTCTTTAGAAATACATGAATCTCTTACTGGGTGTCTTGTAGTCAAACATTTTATAACAAACACCACAGTTAGCTTAATAATATTACCCTGCAATGAGTTTAGCACAACCTATATTCTAGAAGAATATATTGAAGTGAACATATGTATTCTTAATTATATTAAGATATATAAGAACATAGTTAATGGTACTATTAAGTTTCTGGGTATTAGTTCTTCAATGCTGGAAACTATAATAGCAAATGGACTTAAGTAAAATGACGTGTTAATGGGTGTGTAGGAGACTGCCACTTCTGAATGTCCAAGTGACTCAGATTTCTTCTAAGGATGCAATAGTGACCTCTCTTTATCATGTGGTTGGCTTAAACCTGGCACTAACAATTGAGAAGTATTCATTGTGTCTTTTGGTTACCTCTGGATTAGTACTAAATCTCATCAATACCAAACCTCATTAAAATATTACACGTAATAATTAATGTGTGTCACTTTTCACATTTTTAAAGTATAATATTTGGGGACAAAAGTAGTGCAAAAAAATAGTAACATTTGATAGTAGCTGTTTTCAGTTACTGAGAATTTGAAAGCAGTGTGTGATGGAGTGAGAGAAATAAGAGAGTAGACAAGATTATACAAATAATTTAAAGTATGAAAAAAGGGAGGTATTTGGAGGAAAATAATTACTGGAGAGAGAAATCATCTCGGAAAAACCACTGAGTAAATGGACATTCTCAGAAGCTGAAGCTGGGCTCTGATCAAGATGCAGGTGTTTCTGTGGGAGAGTGGACCCCTTGCTGAAAACGCTGCAACTGGACGGGGCAGAGGGCGTCCATGTTGATAAGGCATGGACGCAGGATCCTAAACATGCAGCTTAATGCTGCAGTATTCATCCTCAGTGCTGCTTATATTGGCATATATGGAAGTGAAAGTCGGGCCTTCATCACAGACTGATAGCTGGGCTGGCCTCACCCTAGGTTTCCTTACCTTTTCCTTTTTCAATTTTCTCTGTAGAACTCATTCTACTTTTTGATTACAGGAGGACTTTTTCAATTTTCTTTTTTTTTCATTCATAATTTTTAAATTATTTTTATTAATTAATGTTTATTTATTTTGTGTCCCCCCTGTACCTCCCTCCCTCCTCTCCTCCCAATCCCACTCTCTCTTCCTCTTACCCCCAGTGCCCCTCTCCCAGTCCACTGATAAGGAAGGTCTTCCTCCCCTTCCCTCTGATCCTAGTCTATCAGGTCTCATCAGGAATGGCTGCATTGGGGAGGACTCTTCTTTACCTCATAAGATAAAGGCTTGTATGTTTTTTGTAATGAAATTGGTTCCTACAATACTTCCATAAATTTACCGAGTATATATAGCATCTGAAGAGAGCCTACCCCAAGACATTTTGCTAAGACCCCATATTTAGTTTTTTAATATTTATAATGTTTTACTTACACAGAACAGTGTAATTTGTTATTCTCTTGAATAGTAGACATTACTTGTAGGATGACTAATGAGATAAGGTGCTACTTAACAATAACAGGAAGTGTTAACAATGCAGCAGAAGGGTTATTTGTTCTGATGGGCAAGTCAGTTGGCTGTTGTATTTACTCGTCATATGAACTGAAGAAGTCCCTTGACTCAACACACAGTTCTTTCTTTTCTGTTTGCTGCTCACCATAAACTTAAGAGTTCCCGGTGATGGGGAGTAGTTTCAAACTATTTCACACAGTTACAGATTGGCTATGGAAGATGTTCCCTCAGACTGTTAAGTCTGTTTAAACCTCATAGGAATAATAAAGTGAGTATACAGTGCTTCCTTACCCTCAAATAACATTTTAGTCACTCATACCAAGAAGAGGGTTTACTTTTTTTATGTATTACACATTAACACAAAACGTTTTTTGAGCATGGTCATATGCCTCAGAAGTAATTTCAAGAAAGTGTGTGGTATTAAATATATAAAATAACACCCAGAGGTGGTATTGCCGGCCTCGAATACTAGCATTAGGAAGAGATAAGCAGAAAAATCAGGAGGTTTTTGTCTTCTTCATCTATGTAGCAATTTTGATGCCTACATGAATTATATGAGGCCATGTCTCAAAAAAGTAAATAAAGACAAAAATCTATGAAACAAAAATATTCTATTCAGACTGAAAATGAAGCAGCAGACCTTGTGCATATACTTAAATAAACTTTAAGCTATATTTTTGTACTCATTAGATATAAAAGGAATTTCAAAGGTATTAATTGAATTCACTGTTATTTAGTGTTAATCTTTTATCTGTCTTAAGGTTTGCTTCCATATTTATTTCATGCTCCCATAAACTGCACAATGTTTTTAATGTCACTGAACATGTCTGTAGTGCTGTTTAAACATCAGTTCCTGATTATATAGATGCATATATACATTTATGTACATATGAACACTAACATGTGTATATATTTGTTTCCTGATTCACTTCTAGTGAAAAATGAAAAAATTTCAAACTAACTAATATCACCTTAGGCTCCTTTATCTTTCCAGTGGAAGATGATATTCTTTTATCTGTAATTCTACATTACCTGATGATTTGGATAGGATTAAACATTTACTTGTCAAGCCTGGCATCTTTTGTTGATCATTTTCTTATCACATTAATACCCACAGTTCACATTAAAGAAGGAGATGAACTTATTGAGAATACATGGGAAAGACATGATGAAGTACCAGTGGTGTTGAATGACACAAACTTGGAATGTTGCCTCACAAACAAGTTCCAAAGAATATTCCAAAGATGCTAAAAAGTCTTCTCAGAACTTAAGGACATGAGGATGGATCAGGGAGAGAGAAGAATAGGTTAGAGATGGAAGAAGACAGAGAAAAGTGTGACAAAGGAGAAGGAAAGGAAAAGAAAGAGAGGTACAGAGATAATGGGACAGCATATTAAGAATATAAAAGTTTTGTTATGTTCCCCATTAAAAAACAGAAAAAAGACAGAGTTGGATGAGCAGTTAATATAATATCATTGATATTCCCTTACTTACAATTTGATTGGCTGATGCTAGTCTTTGTATTCTCTTCCAACATGTTTAAGTCTGATTTTATTTCAGCACTTATATTATCTGCTTTACTGTACATTTTTGAAACATTGAAATAATTTGTGTATATTTGTTTCATTTATGAAGCTATGGGATATAGTTTTGGCCGCCATAATGTAGAGAAAATTCTGCCCTAATTTTGTGGTAGAGTCAAGCTTATCATTATACTACTTGCTTCCTCTTGCTTTCTACTCTGCTCAGCTCACATAGTCACTGAAACACACACACACGTAATTACTGCCCTGGTTTGAAAGCTCTGATTCTGTTGATTAGCCACCCATACATGAGAATTAAATTTAGAGTGTTTTGGTTTGAGATAAATTTGCATGGAGAGAAATCTTGTTTTCATTATCTGAGATGAAATTGGTTCATTAAGGTTTTAATACACCAGAAAATCAATAGTAAGAATTTTGTTTGTATAGTTTTATACCTTTTATAAATTTATAACTTCCAGAAATCTATGTACTTTCCAATGACTGTTTTGAGATGTGATATGTAACTATTAACAGAGTTTCCATCTGTGAAGTAAAGTCGAAAGAGGGGTGGCTTCACTCATGAAATATAAGAGTAAGTCTCATTCTTTACATTCTTAATTATTGCCATGAGAATTGTATCTTTCATTATCATCTTGGGCTCTGAATACTATACCTGCACTGAAACACGCTAAGTCTGTGGCTCTATGCCTTGGTCTTTGGTACACGAGATTTTTATACTCTTTATTCACTATACATTTGGTCCAGATTCTGTGAAAGGATCCTGAAGATATGCCCGAAGACTTTGAAGAAGACCCTGAAGGGATCTTCTCTCTGTGCACTCTCAGGAATTTCAGTTGGGACCTGTGATTCTCATGCACAGCGTGGCATCTCATAATGAGTTTGGGAGGAGAAGGAAGGAAAGAAAAGAAAGAAATACTCAACATTTTATTAACTCAGGATTCAGAAAAATCTTGGATGTTATCTTCCATGTGAGGAGGCTATGGATATGTTGGATCTAAGAGGAAGTAAATGAGATCTTGTAAATGAGGACGAGCACCCGTGAGTTCTCACAGGGTAGTGCAGCAGCAGCAGCAACACAGCACCACATGCAGCTCAGTGGAAACTCCAATCTCAGGCCACATCTGAGGCTGCTACGTGGGGTACTCGGAAAGCCATCACAGGAGCCTCTGTTCCAACAAGCCTGTAGGTGACAATGTGAGTTTACTGCATGTTCCCAGGGCCCAAGTGATATTCAGACATTTGCCATCATTTTGTGGAACACAGGAACAATGCAAACATCTACAAACTCTAGGAGACAGTATGTGTTATTGGCCTGTCAAGATTAGTTGAATAGTCTTTTGTACTTTCTCTTCCAGAATAAGCCTTTAGATATCAATAAAATGCTTTGTTGAGCTGAGTTTTTCATTTTCAGAACAGTTTTCCTTCCTATGCTGAACTGCAAGACCTCAAAAATGTTTTGGTTCTCTGTTTCATGTTAGGTTCCTTATATCTCATGGCTCTAGAGAAAATATCCTATTGTGCATGGTATTTCATAAAAGAAAACAGAGTGCATTGGGAAAGAGCAGTTAGTTATGAGGAAGTCACCGTGAGCCTGTCAGGTCAAAGGCAGACATTACCTGCAGTGCTAGGGAAGGCTAGGAGGAGGCCTAATGTATTATAAATTATGAGAGACAACACTAGTAAATCCAGTGAGTATCTATTGAGACCATAGTATATGCTATTTCTTATTCACCTGAGTGATTTTTTCAATGAAAAGAAAACAGGTGACAATCCCAACACTGGTAGGTTATATTTTATGCAGCGAACATCATGGTCAAGTAAACCATACCCATGTGAGAAATGGAAAGTTATGGAGTGTGTTTTTAAGACATAGTGTCATGGACAAGTTGGTAATTCACTGAAATGGATTTCCCTTTGATGGAACAGTCCAGTTTCTTTAACAATTTTTACCTATGAATGAATTTGTAAAGTACACGAGAGTTTTCCTCCCAATCACTGATTGAAATGCCACATTTAATCATTCCTTTTCCTCTTTTTTTTTCTTTCTAAAAAGACATTCTAATGTAAAAGAAAAAAATGTTATGAGGCCTCAACCCTACTTGTCTTTTAAAAGAAATAGGGCAGGTACCACGAAAAGAGTTTTCAGATTTAACCAAGATTTAGCCACAGTTCTGCCAAACCTTAGGGAATGGTGTGAGCAGACACATGAACTTAAAGCGGGAGGGGCTGGGTCAGGCTGAGTCACTACCAACGTGCTCCTGTGTTGTAGACCCAGAAGTGCCTTCTGCCGGTGAGTGGACCCTGAGGCCCTGAGGCCGTGTTGTAAGGGCCTCAACACAGCTACACCTTCCAGTATTATTAATGGGTAATTAAAAATGCATTTCGGTTTCTGTTCTGTATTCTTTGCTCATCTATTTCTACCACTGTGTTAATTAAATTTTATCTACTTGTGCATGATCCATTTTTTTTTTGGGGGGGGGTTGTAAATGCCTATACTGTGTTGATGGACGTAAGTCTTCAGGGTGTTGTTCGTTTTTTGTTTTTTTGTTTGTTTGTTTGTTTGTTTTTTCCCAATAATGTGTAATATCGCATCAGTTGCCAGTAGGAATCTTTTTGAATAGTATGTTTTTAGAGTATCGCAATACTTATATAAACGTTTTGTCATCGTTTTAACAGCACTCTGAACACATGATGCCTCTAGTTATTACCGTGCGCTTGTTCTTGTGTCTCATATGCCTATATTGAAGTGCTTACTCCTGACGTCCAAACACGCACCCTTTAGGTCAGCGATGCTGTAGCAGATATAACTTGTCAAGATGTGATAAGCCTGAAATAAGACTGTCTCTTAATTCAATATGATTGGTGAGATAGGAAAAGAAATAGCAACGATGATCACCAGAGGTGATCAAGTCCGCATCTCAGTGATGGCGTCTATAAGACTAGGCTTATGCAGAGCTGCTAGATTCATTCACAAGCCAAGAAAAGGTGAGAGAGATAAGTCCACATATTTCCACGAAATCATGATCCTGTAGCACTTTGATTGTTCACTCTGTGCATTCTGAGCTTCGAGAATGTAAACCTATTTTAAGCCGTGTGGTTTACTGTTCCTGCTACATTAACCATAGTAAACTAACCCCATACTATACGATTGAACAGTTCTAAGTGTACAATATAATGATTTCCAGAATATATAGAATTATGCAACCATTACCAGAGTGCAGCAGTAGAATATTCCACTGTACACAGAAGACCTCCAGCCCAATTTGCAGGCATTTCTCTTCCATTACCCCAGCCCTCAGACCTCTTCATCTGGAATGTGCCTCCATTTATCTTCTCAGTTTCATATAGATGGAATCATAAGCTGATTTTGTGTCTTTATCTTTTTCAGCTGGTATTACATTTCAGGGGGTCATCATGTTCTAGTTTTATTTTATAATAGCAAGTTAATTTTGTCCAGAAAAATCTATATATAATGGTATGCATTTGGAAATACTTGAATTTGCACATGAACAGGCAAAACATGTTGCCATAATGTAATTGTCAGTTAGTGGCACTTAAAACTCAGCTGATATGTATGTATCGAAACATGATTGGTGATTACCATATTGATGTGTGTCAGAATTAACCGAAGTTCTATTATGATATCTGTGGTCAGCTGTAAAGTCAGGAGCTTTTAGATTCCCTCAGCCTGAGCTGGAGCCAGAAGACAAAGGAAGAGGCAAGGTCATCCAAGAATCATTCCCAGATTCAGTGAACCCTGAGAATACCCTGTGCAGATGAGAGCATCTTGGCCCTCAGTTTGTTAAAGGACAAGAAAACTGAGGGAAAACAATTGCTGGTCTCTGCAGGTCCTCAGAGATGGGACTTCCTTTAAAAGGTGCAACAGACTGTGATCTCAGATGCTATGTGGCCAGAGATGATGTAGAGTGTTTGTTTGTTTGTTTGTTTGTTTTTTCAAATTCTATCCTGCAAACCCAAAGTTTTCAGCAGCTACACTATTCCATGGAAGGCATGGGGGATAATTATCAAAACTTAAATATAGCCTACAAGGCTATCTTAGACTACAGTCATTTGGGGTGAAGAACGAGCAAACTCTCCTACTTATTTTGAGACAGAGAAGAAGGCAGAGACTTATATGGTTGACACAAAAGCCTAGATATAAGTCATTCTCATGGGGCCAGAGTGGTAGCTCCATATGGGGATGGAGGTATCACTCCAGGGCAGAGCCCTTTCTTAGTGTGCAAGGGTCAGAGTTCTAGTCCTGGTGCCATAATAAAATAAATGAAAACTCAGACAACAACAAGGCATTCTAGATATTTCCCTATGAACTAGATCAGGCTGAGGAAATCTAAAGCCCTGCTAGTGACAGCAGATAGCCCACATCCTAATTGTCTCTGCTCTACCAAAGGAAGGATTTGAATTTCGTGTTGCATGTCTTCTGTGTCTTTCGTGTTGCAAGTATTCTGTGGGCTCATGGTTGCGTCTGCAGAGTTGTTGCTAGAGAGAGAACATACTAACACACAGTAACATTAACAGTGGGGTATTAAGGGACAGCATAGATTCGTTTGTATAAAACTTGTATAAATGGAGGGAGAATAGATAACACATTTTAATTACAAAATACAAATTAAGGTTATATTACAAGGGTGCAAAATTTCATGACAAACAAATGTTTACCATGAATAATGAAATAATACCAAATCAAACAAAACCAAGGGTGACAGACAACAAATGTAGAAGGTTGTCTTTTATTAGTGAAAGCTCAGAACAGTTTTTTTCAGCTTTATAAAATTATATTAACAGTATAATTCTAATGCTTAATTACATTATGAACTTTCATTCAAACATAAAACTAAACTTTACCTAAATATTCACACATTAGGAGCACTAGTATAAATACAGAGATGCTAAAATAAAATCTGATCAATTTAGTTTCATTTAGTCTCTACCAGGAGACTTATCATTCATCAGTACATCCTGAGTCCTTCGGATCCACGTGGAGTTCTTTCGGTATTCAACATCATGAGAACAGACTCCTTTACTTCACCTTCTATAACACGATTGTATAAATACTCTATAGATAAGTTTTGAGCATTGCGATGCTTTCTCTTCACTCCTCTGCATACCGGAACTTCTAATGGTGTCATTTCTGATACTTGTTTTGATGAAAGTCTGGTCTTCTCTTCAGTATCTTTCTTAACAGAAGTCTGAGGTGCTGAATGCATGCTGGGGTGCCACTCTCGTTCTGACAGCAGTCACTTTTAGACATTTTGGGGAAATACAGAAGTATAATGATGCAAAATGATGACTCCCCATTTTCTCTATCTCCCTCACCTTCTATGCTCTGAGCTCTTTAAGAAACCTATCACAAAGGGCCTCTGAAAGACTCTACCCAGCAGGGTATCAAAACATATGCTGAGATTCATAACCAAGCATTGGGAAGAGTATAGTGAATCCATATGAAAGAAGAGGGAGATAGAAAGACCTGGAGGGAACAGGAGCTCCGCAAGAAGAGCAACAGAACCAAAAAATCTGGGCACGGGGTCGTCTGTGATACTGATACTCCAAACAAGGACCATGCATGGAGATAACTTAGAACCTCTGCACAGAAGTAGCAAATGGCAGCTCAGTGTCTAAGAGAGTTCCCCAATAATAGAACAGGGACCATCTCTGACATGAACCCATGGGCTGGTTCTTTGATAAACTCCACCTGAGGAGGGAGCAACCTTAACCAGTACACAGAGGAAGACAAAGAAGACAGTCCTAATGAGACCTGATAAACTAGGGTCAGATGGAAGGGAAGGAGGATCTCTCTTATCATTGGACTGGGGGAGGGGCATAGGAGAAGAAAAAGGATGGATGGTGGGATTGGGAGGAAGTGGGGAAGAGGACTAAAGATGGGATACAAAGTGAATAAACTGTAATTAATAAAAATAAAATAATTTTTTTAAAAAAGCTCACAATGCTGAGAAATGTGGTTCTGGAGAGGCTGGAGTGGAAAAGAACACATACCTATCTAATTGCAGATAAACTATCTATCTCACCTTTAGAAGTATGACAAAAATACATGGTTCTCTGAGCCCATTTTAACAGCTCTTCCTCCAAAGCCAGTGAAGCATCTTGACTGCTCTGAAAGCACACCTCTGCCAGATTAGTGAAAAATAGCTGAGAAATGTGATGTGGAAGAAAGAGCAGGAAAGGTTTGATTGTAGCTGAGAAACTGTGACTTTGGTATGAAAGGGAGACGATTGTTTCTTAAATTTATGTTGACTGGCCCGGAGCTGAGATTACGGTGATAGAGGACATTATGGCTGGTGCTTCCCAGCTACGTTTCCTTCCGAGGGATTGGGAGCTGAGAGAAGTTTAGGGTCAGACCCTGGAAGTCTACTTCTCAGTTTCATGTGAGTCTAAGATGAAATTTCAACTTTTTGAAGCCTTCTGATCTGAGACCTGCATGATAATAATGGCTGTGAGATAAATCCCTGTGCTTCTCCCTAAAAAATTGGACGGAAATCCTGGAGCCATCTAATCATCCTTCCATGCTACATTTGTTTTCTATTGTTCTATCATCTGGAAGCCATTCAAAGCACATTGCTCACATGGACCCTTTTAGAAAACCCCTAATAAGCTCTGAAAGTGCTGTGGGTCATGAAAAAGTAAAATTATCCTTCTTCCATTTTATTTATTTATTTTATTTATTTACTTACTTACTTACTTACTTACTTATTTATTTATTTATTTATTTATTTATTTATTTATTTTGCTTACCATAGGTACCAGTGCTTAGGTGATAGATAAACAGAAATGGGTTTGTTGTATGTCTGAAGGCTGGGAAGGCCAAGGTCAAATTGACAGCAAGATCACTGTACAACCAGAAATTTCATTTCATTCATAGACAATATTCTTTCTGCTTTCCTGTGGTATAAGGATGAGAAAACTCTCTCCACCACAAATTAAGTCACTAATTGTGGTTTGCTAGGCTCTGTCCTTGTGGGCTCATTACCCCCCCCCCAATGCTGTATCTGCTAAAACTAATATCAGGGGCTTAGAAATTCAACAAAGGAGAAATTATTTGTTTAGTTGATTCCATAAATCATAGAATCTGTAGTTTGCTTAAGAAACTCATGCCAGGTTGTGGTGGTGCACGGCTTTAGTCACAGCACTCAGGAGGCAGAGGCAGGCAGATCTCTGAGTTTGTGGCTGCCCTGGTCTACAGAGTGAGTTCCAGGTTGGCCAGGACTACACAGAGAAACTCTGTGTCAAACCAACAACAACAAAATACTCATATAATCTGAAAGACTTTTTGAATTCACCAATCTGAAGAACATAACATACGTATATCAGAAATCACAATGTTGCTTTTAGTTTTTTTTCATTTTTCTATTCATATGATCTTCATTGAATGCCTCTTACATGCCAAAAATTAATACATTCATGAAGAACAGATAGAAATTATATTTTGCAGTGCTTACATTGTAGCCTATGTGCCCCTAGAAATAGTGCACTCTTGTTTTCATCTTTCCTCGCCTATATTCATCAGAGGTGAAAACTAGATCTTGCGGAAATATTGTCGTTTATCATTAAGTGCAAGTCATTCTTTATTTCTAACATGTGGCCAAGTCAGAGGCTTCTACCCACAACAATCTACATGAAAATACAACTATTTACAGCCAGCATTTATGGCATAGATATATTGCGGGTGTTATAGGGTGTGGTGTGTGTGTGTGTGTGTGTGTGTGAAAATATTGTTCTGAGCAGGTAATGTTTTTTTTATTATTAAACATAAAAATGTTTTAGATCTTTCTATCACTTATAGGAAAAAAGTATTTGTCATAATAAAAATATTGAATTGTCTGAAGAAAATAAGCAAATTTTAGCTATAACAATTGCTCTTTGAATATGTGTGTGAGAGGGAGAGAGAGAGAGAGAGACAGAAAGATAGGGAAAGACAGAGACAGAGAGAAAGAAAAAGACATACACAGAAAGATAGAGAAAAAGACAGAAAGATACACAGAGAGAGAGAAAAATTGAGACAGAGGAAAAGAGAGAGAGAATTTAGCCTAGGCTCAGGTTGACCTTGAACTGTTGGACCCTCTGCTTCTGCCCTCCATATGCCATCATTCCTGAATAAAGCTTGCTTCCCTAAAAGATGGTTTCCCGGGTGTAGGTTGCACAGAGGGCAGGTACAAGGTTTATTCCTTGATGGACACATTAACACTGTGCTTTGTTGTGGGAGCATTCAGTGGTGATAGTCCAGGAAAGCTCTGCTGCTCCAAATCGGCCCTTAGCCTGTGCCCCAGTCAGTAATCTGTCTTCACATGGCTATTATAATACCTTTCAACAGACAAGAACATTGAGACCAGTTTCTGTGTTCGTTGGATAAGAATTTCCTGCTTTTATAGTTTTTTTGGAGAAAAACCAATTTAATATATAGTAAAGAAGAAAAGTATAAGGAGTGAAAATACAAAATAATTATATGAAATACCTGTCAAAGAAGCTCATGTAATTATACACCTTACATTTTTTTTCTTTGCTTCCTGGAAGATTAAAGAAAAAAAGAGAAATGTTGTTTCACAGGATTTTTTGTCTATTGAAGAAAGTGGACATAACAGTTCATGAAGAGAGGCTTAACTCTGAAACGTTATATTATGAAATAATGAGAAGTGTTTACCACAACCAGCCCACTCATGGCTCCACATGAAACGACAGCTGTCAAGAGCTTCATTCTAAGTTGAGTTGAAAGGGTTTCCTCCAGGAGTCGGTGACACCATTGTATATTGGAGAAGTTTGGCAGCCTCTGCTGAACTCCAATGAATGGCTGGCAACACCTCATTGCAGGACTTTCAGAGTTTGTTGCTTTTAGAATCACAATATAAGTGTGGAAATGTACAACAATTAAGAGTGTAATGCAGACATCATCATTGTGCAATGTCCTGAGTTGAGGATGTGTTATGGTGCCACACCTGAACAGGCCTGTTACTTGAGGTCAGAGTGAAGTCATCCTTACTCCTTAGTGAGGTGAAATCTCAGATCAGTAGGTTCCAACTGAGTGGGGAATATTTCCATATTCAAATCAGGGCTTTGGTGCCAGAACCCACTGAGATTTGAAATAAAGGTATTAATTGCTGTGTAACACATGATGTCCCTGGCTGACCAGCTTGACACCTCTTCTCCTTGATGGGAGTCAGCACCCTCTGTGTGTTCCTTTTTTGCTCATTTTAATGTGATTTAAATGAGTTAAATGTTGAAAGTTTATGTGTCTGAGAAGTCTCTGTTTTTAATACTAAAACCATTCTTGTGAAAAATGAATGGTTAACACATTCTTGCGATTTGAAATAACTATTTGATGTTATTTTATAGGAGCTTACAAATTAGAAGCTGTGTAACCTTTCAACTGACCAGTAGTAGAAAATGGTGTGGCTCTAACCTCTTTTTTCTTAAAAGATATATTTGTTTTATGTATACAAGTGCTCTATCTGTATGTACACCTGCATGCCAGAAGAGGATCCCAGATGACATTATAGATGGTTTTGAGCCACCATGTGTTTGCTGAGAATTGAACTCAGGACCTCTGTAGGAGCAGACAGTGCTCTTAATCACTGAGCCATCTCTCCAGCCTGGCTGACTCTAACATCTTAATCCTAGGATCACTTAAATTCTTTTCTCTGGTGAGAAAAAGAGAAAGAGATAGGGAAATCTCAGTGGGTATGGGCATAGAATGAAGGAATGAACCTTTTATCTTCCCTCTAGATCACCAGAGCATGCTCACATGGCTGCACTACTCTAGGAAGGAGACTGAGCTATCGGGTAAAACTTGGGCATTCTTCTGTAGAAGAGACTGAACATCAGTGGATCAGTACATTTCCACCTTTCTTCTCACTACTTATTGCCTTTCCCACTGGACGCTGAAACTTAGCAAAGGCCCCAAAGGAACTACGATTAAGTGCAGGCATATGCTGTAGGGTGGAATTATTTCCTTTGGAGAATAACTTACAGATTCCTTTTTAATGTTTCCTTTAAAATTAGAAGTGACTTTGTATAATAAAGAACCTCTACGTATCTTTAAGGGACCTAAGGAGCAAAGAGGCCATGAATTTGAAAAAGAGCAGAGCTATTTTAGAGGGAATAAAAGAAAAGGAGAAATATAATTAAACTATAATCTCAAATATAATAAGTATATGTATAAAATAATATTGGATCTTGTTTTATATAATTTTAAGATACTGTTGGGGTTTTTTTGGACTATTATTCTCTCTGGAATGTGAAGTAGGATTTTTGAGGGGCTAATGAAAGATTGTATGTGAACGTATATGTATATATATGTGTGTGTGTGTGTGTGTGTGTGTGTGTGTGTGTGTGTGTGTGTGTATTTTTAGAGTGTGTACTATGAGGGCATGTGATTAATCCATAGTCAGTATAAGTATTAATACTAAGCCTGGTGGTATATCTAACCCCACAGAGAATAACTGAGGCTCCTTCATTGTGTATAGGAATGCACACATTTTGAGGGGGTATGTGCCCTTGCATATGACTGTGGAGGTTGGAGGTTGACAGCAAATGCCATCCTCTAGTGTTCTTTGCCTTACTGTTTGAGGCAGCACCTCTCACTGAACCTGGAGCTCGCTCTTTTGGTTATCCTGGCTGGCCAGCAAGCCACAGGGGTCTGACAGTCTCTGTCCTCCTGTTGCTAGGTGAGCATATACTCACCACCATGCTGGGCTCTCATGGGGTTGGTAGTGCTCTAAACTCAGTTCTTTGTGCTCGTGAGTCAAGCACATTTGTCTGCTGTTTCTGTCTTGGAGACAGAGTCTTAGGCAGCTCAGGTTGCCCCAGACTTCACTATATCGCAAAGGGCAGCCTTGAACTTCCTGGGACATCTGCCTCTACCCATCCAGTCCTGGGAATATAAGTGTGTATCACCAAACTGGCTCTGTTATCATGTGTAGGAGTATAAAGAAAATTAGCATAAAAACTCAAAAGCTACCACCTCGAGATATACTTAATCTGTGATCTTAGCTATGGGTACCTTCTGAAAAATTCATGCAAGGATCATTCTGGGTTCAGCTTCCCAACTATGGAATAATGTGTTCATTATTCCGTGAGAATGTTTTGTCGCTTTCGCTCCCCGTAAGTGACAACTTTTCGTAGCACATTCTAACATTTGGGGACACTCTGCACAGTGTGGCCACTGCTTTTCAGTGCCTTCCTTTTGATGTGGTAGTGGGGAGCTTCTTTTCAGGAGCTAAGCTGAGGTGTGACTGGCTAAATTGAGAAAATGGTATTTCTTTAGTTTCTCATATGTATGCTGGTGTGGAAGGTTGAAAGAAAAGAAATGAAATGATAAGCTAGGGTCAGATAGAAGGGGAGGAGGTCCTCCCCTATCAGTGGACTAGGGAAAGGGCATAGGAGGAGGAGAGGGAGGTTGGGTGGGACTGGGAGGAGACTAGGGAGGAGGGATGCAGCGGGAATACAAAGTGAATAAGTTATAATAAAGAAATAAAATAAAAATTAAAAAAAACCCTTTGTTTTCTAGTTGGTGTTTCAGTCTCTATAAGCTGCTATGGGCCCAGGTTAATTGATTCTGTAGCTTTTCTTGTGGTATCATTGACCTCTCTGTCTCTTTCAATCCTTCCTACCCTTTTCCCACAAGATTCTGCAGGCTCCTCCTAATGTTAGGCTGTGGGTCTCTTCATCTGTCTTCATCAGCTGCTGGCTGAAGCCACTCAGATGACAGTTGTGCTAGCCTCCTGTTTGACGTATAGCAGGAGAGCATTATTAACATTAATAGGGGTGGACTCTCTCTTATGGCTTGGGACTTAAGTTGGGCCAGTCACTCCTTGGCCATTGCCTTATTTCCTGCTTCCTGTTTATATCTGCACCTGTTACGGGCAGGAAAAATTGTGGGTCAAAGGTTTGATAGCTGGGTTGGTATCCCCATCCCTCCACTGGAAGTCTTTCCTGGTTACAGGGGGTCAGGGGGTGACTGTTTTATGTTCCATTCCTTCTAGCTAGAGTATTGACTAGGGGAAACGCTCATAGATTCCTGGCAGTTTCCACTGTCTTATATTTCCTGCTTGTCCCAGCAAGAACCCCCAACACACACTGATTCTAGTTCTCTCCCACCCTCCTGTCCTCTTCCCACCCCTCCTCCACCCAGTCCCCTCCTCCATCTGCCCCAGATGTCTATTTTTATTTCCCCTTCTCAGTGTGTTTCAAGCACCCACCCCCAGATAATTTGGCTCTGTTGTTCTCCCTGTGGAGTTCCTGACCCCTCCAGGTTTTTCTATCTCCCTCTTATTCCATATGGATTCCAGCACTCTGCCCAATGTTTGGCTATGAGTCTCAGTATCTTCTTTGATACCCTGATGGGTAGAGTCTTTCAGTGGTCCTCTGTGGAAGGCTCCGGTCCTGTTCCTTGTCTTCTCCTACTTCTGATGTCTATCCTGTTTGCCCGTCTGAATGAGGATTAAGCATCTTCCCTAGGGTTCTCCTTGCTGTTTAGCTTCTTTAGGACTATAGATTTTAGTATGTTTATCCTATATTATATGGCTAATAAGAAGGAAAGGAGTCTTTCTGTTGTCATGGATTGTGAAAGAGGCTGTTGAGAACATGTCCTTCCTCCTCTTATTTTCTTGTTGTCAGGAACTAAGTGTGTGTGTGTGTGTGTGTGTGTGTGTGTGTGTGTGTGTGTGTGTGTTGATCAGTCATAGTGTGAGATCTTGCAACAAATCTGTCTCAAAGCAACAAAGGCATCCTGGCTCTGTACTGAGATGTCTGAAACTCTAAACTAAAATAAACCGTTTCACTTTTTAACTTGACTTAGGTCCTTTGTTGAAAGCTGATGTAGGAACTAGTAATATTAGTTCCGAGAACTAACAGAGTTTTCTGAATAAACTGAGGCTTCTTCTACATCTAAAATGTTCATTTACTTGAAAGACCAAAATGACAAAGTCTTAGTGCCATAGTATTTTTGTGCCATATATATTTCACAAAGAGGTGGTTGGGAGGGTCTGTGCACAGGAGCCTGTAGTGAGAAATCTACATCAGCTGTCTTCCCCAATCATGCTTTAAGTATGTATGTAGGCATGCATTTATTTAAGTCATTACGCCTGTCTGTTTGTTCACCAGAGACTCGCACTAAGTCTGGAGTTGCCCCTGCCTCTCTAGCCCTGGGATTACAGGCATGGGTTTACATGGGTGATTTTTGTAGCATTCTGGTACTTAGATATGCTACTTTTCCTGGATTTGATAAGTTTTTTTTTTTTTTCTGGTTGTTGTTTTTGATCAGTGTTAACAAATTTCAGGGAAATTCTCAATTTCCTTCCTCCAATTAACAATTAAAAAACAAAACAAAGTATCAGTAGCTTTAAAATGGCTTTTGCTGCTGTTTGCATTTGTTACATGTGCGTGGCACATTCATTCCAAAATTTCGTGTGCACTGGTAAAAATTATCCATACACACTGATTCTCTCGCATGCATCTGTCAAAGTTTTTTGTGTGAAAGTTAATGATCAAAACCTACTGTTATGAAGGAATAGAGCAAAGAGGGAATATAGCTTTTTAGATATTCTACAGTAATATATTCAAACAACACATTTTGCCTAAAAACATAGCAGTGTAACACAAACTTGTCTTGTTTCACTCATTAACTTTTAACTTCAAATAATTAAATTTTATAGTAAACTTGTAAATTCATATACAAATTCCCCCCTGTATTTTACCCAGATTCCCTGACAGTTACCATCTCATCAGGTATGGTTTCTGTCAGACTATTTTGTGAATAAAATACTGATGTTTTATCAGTATATTCCTCCCTCACAGTATATCAAATAAAATTACAAACAAACAAAAAGCAGAAACAGATTTTTCTATCTATAAGGCCATTCCTAATTCTTCCATCACCATGTTCCTTTGTGTTTTATTGCAGATCTGTTATCCATCCATGTATTTATCCATTCGCTCATTCTTCCCATTATCTTTTTTTTTTAAGCAACAATTAGTGGCATACCATAAAGTTCATTCAAAGAGGAAAGTGAACTTCTGGTTATAGTCATCTACTCGAGATAACTGTGGTATATCTGAGTCAATTCATAGGGAAGGGTCATTATCTGAGCGCTAGTCCCTGTGCCTTTGTCAATGGAGACAGTTCAAAGGGTGCTAAGTCACACTGCACGGCCTGGTTCTGTGTGGTGCTTTATGTCTTCGGAAGAAATCAACAACCTTTGGAATCTTGGTCTTTGAAAATATGGAATGAGGCCACTTGTTCCTTTGATCAATGAGTTTCTTGTGCCTCTAATTTCTACAGAAATTCTAAACTCTTAAGATCCCCACTTTTGGGCCCCTTACAGAGTCCTACATTTTAACTTCTGTTTGCCTTCCTCAGAATTAATCCTGATGACATCATGTGGTGAAGTTAGCCTCAACATTTAAGGGGATAAAACACTTGTGCCTCAAGGACTCTCCCAGAGCGAAGCATTTGCAGCATTCTTCTGGGGAATGGGATCTCGCTGTTACTAATGCGGAAGCCTGCTGGTAAATGCTCAGACTGTGCGTATTAGCCAGCTGGAGGTTGAGTTCTGACTAGTGAGCTGCCTAGAATTGGAATAATTAATTTTCCTGGAGAAAGGACATTGTATTGTAGCTTTATAGATTTGTGGCTGTAGTATGTAATTGCCAGGGTCTTTATTTTTATTTGTTATTATACCAGACTTTGTAATTTATAGTAAAGAGTTTAATAAATAGGACGCATAGAGTTGTGAGTTTCCATTGATATTTTCTGTGAATTTTGTATAATATAACCTGAACTGTTAATGAAGAACTGTTAGCTAGTCAGATCATAGCTGTCTTATCTGATGAAAGAAGACTTATCTGCTTACCTCTGGAGCTGTTCCATTAACTCTATGCCTTACTTTTGTATATATAAAAAAAATGCAATGTAACTCTAATCTACATTCTTTTAAAAGTATGCCTAATAAGAAAACTCCGTTTCCTGCTCTTAGTTGTTTGTTAAGTTTTCCATAAAGCATTTCCTTTATTTCATTCTGTTTTTGGTGGGTTTTTTTTTTTTTGGGGGGGGGGTTGTTTGTTTCTGTTGTGTTTTTCATAGAGGCTGTCATGTAGTCTAGGCTGGCCTTTAACCCATCTGCTTGCTTCGACCTGGTCCAGTCTTACTGTCTGGGAACACCCAGACCTCTGGACCTGAGTGCTAGAATATGCAAGCTGACCACTGTTTTAACGAGTATCTCTATCTCTCAAAATGTTTATATAACTATTGATCATCATTCCTAGATAAGCCCTTATGCCAACAACATAAAAACAACTTTAAAATCCATAATGTTGACAGAAATATTTCATCTTTTGTAGATTTCTTTAAAATTTGAAATTTTATCAAATTTGTATTTATTGATTTTTGAGATGTGGAAAATGCAGTTCTTTGTGAAACTCATACAGTTATGGGATGGAGGATTTCTGTTTGTGACCAACTGTCTTGCATGATATAAATAATTGTAAGATAAAATTACAGTGGTGAGTGCAGTTCTATAGCTCCGCACTCGAGGCTACAGCGAGTTGCACAAATGCCGATAGGGAGCTTCCTGTGCTTTAGAAATCAGAGCTTTATTTGTTTGCTCTTTGAAAGGCAATGCCATTCCTATACTGCATTTTGCATGCCATTGTTGATGGGATCAGGCCAGTGTATCAATACTTCTTCAGGAAAACGCAGGGCTCGGCCCTCTGAGAGATCAGCAGATGTGGCAGGCAGCAGTCACCTTTCCTTTTGGAAGTCAGGTATATTACCATAGTTTCCATTACTGAAAGTTGGTTTTTTGTTTTTCTCCCAGGGTTTTCCAATTTCAGAATTAATGGTAAAGGATTAAAATTTACTATGAAACAGATCATTTCTAAATAATTTTGAGCTTAGACTGCATTTAAATATTACTTAAATTAGCATTATATTCTTATTGCTATAAGGTAAATGTGAGAAAATGTTAAACCTTTTAATATTTTTAATAAAATATGAACTAGTCTCAGTGAAAGTGAAAATAAACATAACCTGTAGTTTATATCACACATCTGTCTTTCCATTAGAGTTGTTTGTTTGTTTGTTTGTTTTAAAATTTTAATTATACTCAACATATCTAGACATTTCCTAAACATTTTACATAAAATTCAGTTGCTCTTAACCCAGAAAACTTTAGTAGAGCAAATTAAGCAATTATTTAAAATGAAATGTGCTTCCTTCTTCCCCATAGTGAAGCTTCCTCAGAAAGTAACATTGCTATCGTCCATCTTAAGGACTAGTTATCCTGTACTGAGTAGTTATAGAGAAAAAAATTAACAAATAGTGCTGTTATATTAGATCAAATACTGTCTTCGTGATTGTGACAAACCAGGTGTTTAATCATCCTTGGTGGAGTATTTTGAAGGACAAGTAAAGCTTAAATACCTCATACAAGCTTTCAAAATGTTGGTTTTAAAGATGACCTGTATGAATCAAATCGTGTCAGCCAGATCATTCTGTTTATTCCCATAGTTCTGTGCTCTCACAAAGCAGGAGGGGGTCCTTAGATGTATGGAGCCTCAATGGCCATTTTATATGTTGACATATTAATTTTATGGAGGCACTAACCTTCAGATCCTAGCAATAACAACAGCAACAAAAACAACAAGCAATGACATTGTTAGGGGTCTATTTAGATTTAGAGTCTGTATAAGATAAAAATCAAGACTCTTTACTAAGGTTTATGATATTTATTACAACTGCTGATTAAATCTATGTCTCTATACATTAGTATTAAAGGATTTCATTGGGATGGATGGCATATAAATAAAACAGAAGGATAAGAACATTAAAACATTATGTGAATGAGAACAACTATTTTTAAATACTTGCATACACAGTGTTGTGAGATACATTGAACAAATGCTTAAAATATTAAGGGACATGGATGATAAGAATGTGTTTTTATTCCTTGAGGCATTAGTACTGGAAGGTAACATTATATAAGGTATTACAGCTAAAAATGTCTCTGTAAATGAAACCCAACTCCTCGTATGTATGTATTTTATATGAACCGTGACTATTTCCAAAGTATCTATAATTTTTCATATCTTTAAAAAACAAGTTAACTAACACAAACCATTTATATCTGCCTGTTTTGAAAATAAAATAAAATTTGAAGTGTCTTATGAAATACTGATGTACCTTGAACATCAAGAACTTAGAATGCTATGCTTATAAGACACAGCAAACTGAATGATGGAAGATATGAATTCTATTTCCTTTTGATGCCTCGTTCTATACTTTTCAGAGTATTTGAGAATAATGACTTTATATAAAAATGTGTAATTTCTTTTCTAAAAATTAATAACCACTAGAATATTTTTGTCCAACACTATTATAGCACAAGGCTCTTCTTTAATAGAATATCTTCCTTTGTGGATTCAGGGAGAGATAGAATGGAGAAAAAAATGCTTCTAAGACTCATATGAACTAGTTTCCTTCCAGTACGTAAAAGAATGCAGGCTATTATTCTGTATCTCATTCTAAAAAACCTAATGTAGTTATATTTGTACATACAAACACAGAGACAATGCTTGAAGCTGCTTTTCTTTGTCAGCTTGTATATGTAACAACCTGTATACTCATCATTTTGCAGGCCCAGTGTCTAGTAACCTTCAAGTATAGAATTGACATGTTGGTAGTGTACGACAATGTATCATATATCAGGATTGGTGTCTTCTCTGAAAATGCTTCACCTAGTGACTGATGCTTCTTCAACCAGAACATATATGCATTTATATATGGTAGGAGAACTTACACAGTGCAGACACGGAAGCTGAGAAGCCCTGAAATCTTCAGTTGAGTCTAGATAATCAGTGAAGCTAATAGTGTAAACTTAGTCTAAAAGACAGTTGGATGAAAATCCCAGAACCTATATTTCAGTTCAACCGTGAAGACAGAGCAAAGAGGAATGTCAGCATGTTTGTTCTATTTAGACTTGAACCTATTGGGTGCACCAACACATAGGAGAGAGGTAGCCGGCTTCACTCATTCTGTATAGTTATCCAGGAAAACCCTCACAGACATTCCCAGAACTATGCCTGATTAAATGTCTGAGAATCTCTGGTCCTGTGAAGTTCAGACATAAATTTAACCACCTCTGTTCTCTGTGGTAGGCACATCATCAGAGAACCACTGATGAATTTGTCAGAGACTCTCCCAGAGAACACATGTACATCCGAGTGATACAACGTTTCGTAAATTAGTGTTCTGAACATCTCTACTCTCACCCTTCTAACATATGAGGTAAATGAAAGCTGATGAGAGAACAGAAGAAGCTGAAAGAGCTATCTAAGAACTGTGAGCCTTATTTCGCCTACTGTTGAGAAGAAAAACTATTTAGGAATCATAAAGAAACGGGCAATGTGAGCACATCATTCAGGATCTCTCAGACTTTCATGAGGTGTGTGTCGTGAATACTCACGTTGTGTTCAGTGTTCAGTTTGGCTGGCTAACTTTCCAGCTTGCTCTGGGCTGGAATCCCTTGTTTCCACCCACTCTAAACTGGGATTAATGGTAAAGAGGTGCCACAAGTACCTAGCATTTACTGGGGTGCTGGGTGTCCCTCCTGTGGTCCTCATGTTTTCATAACAAGAGCTTTACTAGCTGAGTATTTTCCCATCCTAAATTTACCCATCCCATCTAAAAAGCCTGCTATTTAGACATAGAAAAGTGAGATGCGTCAGTTTTATTTGAAAGAATAACAGCAGCTAAGTCTTATAAAAACAGATTTTATGACTTTCTTGCATGTCACTGATAGCCAGAAAATTCCCTATGTCCTACACAATTATAAGTGAAAACTGTTTCAAGTAGGATGAAAATAATTTGGAATTTTAATGACTGAAAGTTGTATGTATCTCTTTTGAAATTGAAATATAATTGTAGATTTAAATAATATAGCTATCAGTAGCTTTCTTTTACTTTACTCCAACATAGTTTTTAATTCCTTTTCCTTGCAAATCTTGAGGTCATTGTAATTGATAATCACCCATGGAAGTGATAACTGAATTAAAATAATGTTATAGTTAATACCATTGTTTACAAAGTTTGAAAATATTAGATATATTTTTGAGCCCAAAGAGTTATCACAAGGATATAGAATGTACTGACTGGTTTCCTTGAGTTAAATTTATAATTATTAATTTAAATTATGTAAGAACCTCTGTGCTAGCTTTGTTGAATAGGTATGCATAGAAAAATCAGCCCCTAAATTATTTACAGAAATGCATATTTTATTGATTGATCTTTCTGAGATAGTACCGAGCTTTCTCTGAAGTACCACTAACAATGGAGACATTAAGGAGCTCAAAAATCATGCTGCAGCGTGGTGTACGTGCACACATACACGCACACACATAAATTTTTTGGCTGATCAACTCCGACTGTTTGTTCATAGAGATCCATTTTACTACAAATAAAGCTGGTCAGAGAAGCATGAAATTGAGAGCATTTGGAGGGTCTGTTGGAATTGAAGTCACTACACCCTGCTTACTCTTGATGATCCTGCTTGTGTGATTCATCTGAAAAAGGAGGCCAAAGAGTGAGTTACAGAAGCAGCAGCTACACTTGGTCCTGCCTGAGTTCTCCATAGGTTATCACAGCAGCCTGTAGGGCCAGGGGTGGCTGAGGGGGGAGGAAAAGCAGAAAGTGCCCAGGCTCGAGTATCGAGATGCAGAATAGCTTTTTAACAGATGTCTTACCGTTAATAGTCTTAACCTTGCAACCATAAAGGTGAAAATAAATGTTAGAACCAGCATGTTTGCCACCATTTCCTTTTAAAAAGCACTTTACCCTGTTTTAAAATCACCACTTACAGAGGTGACATACAAGATGAGAGTAAATAATTCAAATATGGTAGCGCAACCTGTTTAGCAAAATTTTCCTCCAACTTAAGATGTGTCATAAACGCGCACACTGGAATCACTTGAGGTGGGAACAAACTACCTCAAGTGACTTTATTAACGTGAACTCCTAAAATCCTCATGAACCTCCTTTCTTCCTGAATTCCTAATCACTCTCTCTCTCAATCGCTCTGTTTTGTTTTCTTTGTTTTTAAGGCAGATTTTTTGTGTGTATCCCTGGCTTTCCTAGAACTCTTTCTGTACACCAGACTGACCTCGAAATCACATAGATCCACCAGTCTCTACCTTCAGATTTCTGGAGATCTTATTGTGAAAATGGGAAAAGCAGCGTTGTCCTATTATATATGTTAGTACAAAGAATCCAATGTCTAATTGAATGAATATCTTTGTTTATCTTGCCTGGTGGAGGCGAAAGCAGAAATAAAATCTGGTTAGAAACAGCAAAGATCATTGAAGCTTTCAGCTCCTTCCAGCAAAGAAACTTTACAAGACGCTAGGCAATTAATGCTAAGTGGCATGTTGCTAATGTAATTACAGTTGAGGTTTCAGAGAAAAGTAAATTCGCCACAGGTCAAAGCATTTACAGAAGTGTTTGTGGAGAGAGAGAGGATTGTCTGGGCTGTATATTGACTTACATCCTGTGAACTGCACAGCCGTGTCTTGATACGGGCTCCCGTGCTCAATTCTGTAAAGGAGGGTGGGGTCTATTTTTAATACACCCCAGGAAGAAATCACACAGCTTTAACAGAGCCTCAGTCGAGAGAGAATTCTGTGAGTTTGTTATAAATGTGCTGCTAGGCACATTTATTCAGCCCTATTTTTTAATTTATTCTCCATGAAAAATACTTTTCTACATCCACGCATCTGACAACACAGAGAAGCATGGGATCAACCCCATAGTATCTTCACTGAGAGAAAACCCTGAAAACAGCAGGTTTTTATGAACGTGCAATGTGAGTGTGTGAAGTTACCCTTGGGAAACAGCTTTCAAACTTTAGTTCTTGTTTCACGTAGGGTTAGACATTAGTTTATTCATCCGTTAGTCTTTAAGAGCCTATTCAGTGTAGTTGGGTGCACTACAACCAATTGGGATTGTAGTGCATTGGGATGTTTTGGTAGAAGAGTTAGCTAAACTATCTAGATACCTATGTGTTGTGTGTGCGTGTGCACATACATATGCATTTGTGGGGAAAAAAGATATTTAAAATGGTAGGTAATGGATGAGAGCATTGATGACGTGTGAATTTTGACAGTTAGATCCAGATTTCAGCTCTTTGCTGTTTCCTTGGTCCCTGCATTGCCTAATACATACTCGTAGATATTACTCACCCGGACTTTGGTCTGCTTTTCTCTACATCCTCGGGTCATAAGGTTTGGAGAAGTAACAGTTGCTCTGTGATTCCCGTAAACTGGACATTCTGTGAAGTGAAATGTACCCTAGCTTTTAAAACATGGTGTTGGAAAGGATAAGGTACACCGCCGGCCCCAGTTCTGCCCGTGAAAGTCAATTCAATCATGATTACACTCCTACTCTATTTGAGAAGGACAAAGTATTCTCAACTAATGGCTCTGAGCTCTCAGGCAAAACTAGATTTTTTTTTATTATTATTATTGAGAGAAAAAACTCATAATGGCTCTGGAGAATAGTTTTTATTTTCTCAACCAATACAAATATTATTTTTTGATACAAATTGAGAAAACATAATGTTTTGGGGGATGCCTGTCCAAACTTTCTTGAAATATTAAACTGAGTATGTCTGAGACGCAATTGATTCTCCTTCACTGCCATGTGTAACAGGAGGATAATTAGTTTGACACTATCCTTGAATGTGAAATGACCCCAGGAAAGTCCGATTCCTGGGAGTGCTATTATTTTCCAGAATAGTCTTCTACAGTTACTTTCTGAAAGGCTATATAAGGGAAATTGGAAAACTGGAATGATTACTCATATTAATTATCCTGAGGGAGGACTGTGGCTTGGTGTGTAAAGTACTTGCTGCACAACCCAAGGACAGGAAATACGCACCCGTGAGCCCACGTCGGGGCCAGGTGGCTGTGGGGGCATGCTTGCTATCGAGAAGCAGCTGGACACTTAGAGCAAGACGGCCAGCTAGGATAGCTACAACTATGAGTTTCTAGGGTCACTAACAGGCCTCCGTGTGCCCTTGTGTATGTGCACACAGCCCACAATGCACACATGCACACGTAACCTTGTGGGGCTATGAGATGTTAGGAAGTATAGTGCATCAGACTTGTTAAAATATATTCTGTTCTGTGTAACTTACCTATGTGAAATATCAAGTACAACATACCACTTTGTTGTCTTATTATTCACAACTTTTTAAATATTGACAAAAGAAGAAGACACAAAAATTGGTTGTAAGCATACGCTAAGTGTCAAGGGTATAGGAAAATCCGTGCTACCAATTTCTAGAAGATGGCCCCCGAAATTTGGGAGATATTTAATAACGATGAACTCACTAAAGACTTGTAGTCTGTAGATTTTTCTCTGTTAGAAATCAATGTTCAGTTACTCACGCCTTAGTGGGATTATTTCTCACAAATATATTATATTACTGGTACCAAAATTTTTCAATATGCTAGTGTATGTCTTAGTATTTGCACAACTTTTTATAAATAGTTGGTACTTTAACGCTTTTGGTGTTCATTATGTCATTCACTGTTCTCAGAACATCTCATACAGTAACTCGTCTCACCTTTTGGTATTGGCAAGGGATTGTTAAGAACTTATTATCTGTTAAACTAATAAGCTACCAGGAACTTCAATGACAGCAGCTCATTTTTTTTAATTTAATTTTATTTTTTTATTATCAGTTACATTTTAACTCTGTATCCCAGCCATGTCCGATCCCTCATTCCCTCCCAGTCCCTCCCTCCCTCCCTCATCTCCACCGTGCCCCTTGCCAAGTGCACTGATAGGGGGGACCTCCTCCCCATTCATCTGATCCTGTTTTATCAGGTATCTTCAGGACTGGCTGCAAAGCTCTCCTCTGTGGCCTAACAGGACTGCTCCTCCCTTGGGGGGTGGGGAGGCCAAAGACCCAGTCATTGAGTTCCTGTTAGAGATAGTCCTTTTCCCCTCACTATGAGAAACCAATTGGTTACTGAGCTACCACAGGCTACATCTGAGCAGAGGTTCTAGGTTACATTCATACATGGTCCTTGGTTGCTTGTCAGTCTCAGAAAAGACCCTGTGCCCAGATATATTTGGTCCTTGTGGAGCTCCTATCCTTTCCTCATCAGACTAACTCCCCTTCTTTCTTATGATTCTCTGTACTCTGCCAAAGGTTGGTCATGAGTCTTTGCTTTGAAGACACTGCTAGTTAGAGTCTTTCAAATGCGCTCAGTAGACTCCTGTCATATGTTCAATGCGCATCCCATCTGTCTTTCTAAACGAGGATTGATAATCTTACCCCATGTCCGCTCTCTTCATTATCATTTTTAGGTGTACAGATTTCATTATGTTTATCATATCTTATAGGTCTATATAAGTGAATATATACCGTGTTTGTCTTTCTCCTTCTGGGATATTTCACTCAGGATGATCTTTTCTAGATCCCACCATTTGCCTGCAAATTTCATGATTTCCTCCTTTTTGATTGCTGAATAGTATTCCATTGTGTAAAAATACCACAATTTCTGTACCCATTCCTCCATTGATGGACATCTGGGTTGTTTCCAAGTTCTGGCTATTACAAATAATGCTGCTATAAACATGGTTGAGCAAATATCCCTTTTGTGTACTTGAGCAAACTTTGGGTATATACCTAGCAGTGGTATAGCTGGGTCTTGAGGAAGCACTATTCCTAATTGTCTTAGAAAGCACCAGCTAGATTTCCAGAGTGGTTGTATCAGTTTACATTCCCACCAGCAGTGGAGAAGGGTTCCCCTTTCTCCACAACCTCTCCAGCATGTGTTGTCCCTTGAGTTTTTCATCTTGGCCATTCTGATGGGTGTAAGGTGAAATCTCAGGGTTGTTTTGATTTGCATTTCCCTAATGGCTAATGAGGTTGAGCATTTCTTTAAGTGCTTCTCTGCCATTCGATATTCCTCTACAGAGAATTCTCTGTTTAGCTCTGTTCCCCATTTTTTAATTGGATTACTTGGTTTGCTGCTTTTCAGCTTCTTTAGTTCTTTGTATATACTCGATATTAGTCCCCTGTCAGATAAAGGGTTAGTGAAGATTCTTTCCCAATCTGTAGGCAGGCGTTTTGTTTTGATGACAGTGTCCTTTGCTTTAGAGAAGCTTTTCAG
>NW_026591086.1:54894344-54904497 GCF_907164565.1 Psammomys obesus
CTGTTCCCCACTTTTTCTTCTAACAGATTTAGAGTATCTGGTTTTATCTTGAGGTCTTTGATCCACTTGGACTTTAGTTTTGTGCAGGGTGATAAATATAGATCTATTTTCATTTTTCGACAGCAGCTCATTTTGCAAGGGCTGATTTTGCTCTGTGTTCTCTATGAGCAGGCATTCACTTATTCAACATACAATCATTGAGCTTTCTCACTAACGTGCTATGTTTTGTGCTTTATGAACACTGTGTATGGAGTTAAATTAGTAACACCTTCCTCGCTAGTGGACACAGCAATGTGGAAAGGCTGCAAATCTGCACATTCAATTTACGATTTCTGCTTCAGAGTGTTTGCAGAGACAGGGTCTCCTGCTGTCCAAATCATGATATTTGGAGGTTTGTTACCTCTCTTAAAAGCAGACTCATTTTTATTACTTATGTAATAAGTATGTATTATTAATAAGTATGTAATACATACATATTACTTATGTAATAAGTATGAGTGTATGTGTGTATGTGTGTGGAGAGGCAAGAAATAGCCTTTCTTTGGAAACAGTACACATATTTAGTAAATCAGTGAATCAATGAACAGGTGCCTTTCATATGACATTGTAGACATAAATATTGTTCCTTTTCTATATAGAAACCTACAGAGGCTTTGCAAATTCTAACATTCAAACCCTGGATACAAACAACTTATTATGAATTCTGAAGTTAACTTTTTAAGTCTCTGTGTCCAAGACACAAGTACTCTTTATCTGAGTTTCTTTGCGGATAAACAGAAGATAATGGCAGTCCTACCAAAACGATAGGTCTCTCTCTACCTTTCATCTTGCATTTCCAGTAGGTCCGGACTTCAAACTGTAGATTAGACATAATGTAATATTAGCCCTCTCCCTCCAATTGTTTTCTGAAGACCACCATGAGGTAATAGTATATGTTACTTCTGCCTTCGTGATACCGTACAGACACAACCCTAAGTCAAAGATTCTTTGTGAGTGAGATAATAAGTAAGTTACCTGGTAGGGGTAAGCTTGAGTGAGATAATAAGTAAGTTACCTGGCATGGATAAGCTTGAAAATATTCTGTCAGACAGGCATAGTGTAGTGACTCCAGCAATTCATGAGTGAGGCAGGAGAATCACAGTGGAGACCAGATTTTGTTGCTCAGTGAGACTCTGTCATTTAATTAATTTGTTTCCATTTTAGAAACAGAGAAGTTATGTTAAGCGACTACATTTTAATTGTAGGTAAAACGGAAAAAGAGAATCTATAATGTCTTTGTCTGTAGTTTGAGAATTTTAATAAATTCCTAGAATTCTCAAGTAAATGTGGTTATAAAGCCATTACTCATAACCTATGCCAAAAAATTGGGAGTTGGAGGAATGCCAAGAGAAACACAACAGCCTTTATGTTTCAGTATATATATCATGGGTGAGGCATATACTCTAAAAGTGTAGACAGGCAACTTTAGTGCCAATACCCTGAAAGAAACCAAATGCATTATTTAAAACTTCCAAAGGAGAGGAGATGAGTCACCGAGAATAAATTACAGCATGCTGAGCTCACAGAAACTTGACAGACTTCAGGCCAGTAGATCCAGGACTTCTACAACATCACCTGGACACCATTTTCAAGCAAACAATGCTCTCTTTATACCCCATTTGACGCTCCGGAAAGTTGCATAGTCGCTGTCCCCACACCTTTCCCCAGGAGGGCACACAGTGTCTGAGTCACTGTGAGGTTCAACCTGCCTGCCCTTATATTTGAAATGCAAAATGCTGCTACAATTACAGGCCAGGGATAAAAACATTGTTTGATATCACCCACAGTGATGTAGACTTTCATGTCCCAGATAAAAATTCAGTATGTGTTTTCTTCTGTAGCTTCTAGGTTAAAGCGTAGTATCCAGAAGGTAATGAAAGAGAACAGTGTCATGTTTTCCCTCAAGACTTACAACAAAACATTTAACTTTTTTTCTGTCTATAAAATAAATGAGAAATCAGTATTAAGCAGAAAGTATGAAGGAGGGAGTGGGGAGGTAGAGAGAGAGGGAGAGAGGAGAGATAGAGAGGTAGAACTTAATACCGTTTTGATACACATTAAGCACACACTGAATAACGATGTCTCAGTATCATCAGTACATTATAGGTGATTTCATTTTGTACTTTGAAGAGAAACACAAATAAAATGGAATGCAAAACTCTTAGTTTATGGATTCCATTCGCCTGCTTTACTGTGGCAAATATAAGACAAAGAGTATTAGTAAAAACTGTTAGTTGACTGAGTACAGTAAGACTCATAGAGAGTATGATTTCCAGTGTTTGCCATGTGGAAGATTGAGGAAACTGGATTGATATTCAAGGTGTTACAACCAAGGATGAGAAACATGTTCAGGGTTGGCTGCACGTAGTTTTATCTATGCAATTATCAGGCAGGCAAATTACACAGGATTCCTGTTTGGACAAAGACTTATCTGATTAGCCTCCGTGTAGGCTAAACATACGGCAGCATGGAAAATGAGCAGTTAAGCATAAAGCAAATGAGCCCAAGTGTCTGGGCTGTCTGTCCAACAGTGTGGAATGCAGCATACTGCCCTGGGAAGTGGCACGCAGAGACTAAGGGGAACGCTCGGTGAGATACTGAGCAATGACCTTCTCACTACGCAGGAACATAGAGTAAATATGCTTGTTACACTTACTCTAATTTCCTGGTTTCTTTTCTGATCTGCTTGCTGTGTTCCTAGTTAAAAGAAAATTGCCCATGAACATATGTCCTATTGAGGCCATTGTTAGTCCTTTAAATGATCTGGTTTGTAAATTGATCAATGCTCAACATGACCTGAAAATACTGGGAATATTCACAGCATTTTGGTAGCACCTATATTTTTCATATCTCTGAAAGGTTAGAATATTTTGAAAAAGATAATTGAATATTTTCTACTTCTTTTTTCATTTCCTAACATGAATGGGGGAAAACATGTGATCTTTATTGAACCGTGTTAAACTTAATGGCTTAGAATTGTGTGACCAAATCCAAATCACTAATTAAACCTGAACTTACCTCTTGTGAATATACAGCATCAACGTATTTTTAACAAGTGCGATTCGAGGAGCTGGGGCTGTCTCTGATGTGGACCAAGTGGTTGCTCTTTGATCACCTCCCCCTGGGGTGGGCAGGGGGCCAGGGAGGGCCTGCCTTGCCTGACCAAAGAAGAAAACAATGCATTGAGTGCTGAGGAGACCTGATAGGCTAGGATCAATGGAAGGGGAAGATGACCCCCCCCCATCAGTGGGCTAGGGGAGGGGCATAGGGAGAGAAGAGGGAGAAAGGATGGGACTGGGAGGAGATGAGGGAGAGGGCTACAGCCAGGACACAGAGTGAATAAATTGTAATTAATAATAATAATAATAAAAGAAAAGTAGTAATCTTCTCTTTAAGGAGCTTTATTTCTTCTCCATGCTGAGTTTTTTCAAACCTACCTCCTGTGGCAGGTGGGACATTCGCTCTGGCCTCCCTCACAGCATTGTATATTTTGATTGTCTGTGGTTTTGACTAATTCCACATAAAGGCCATTAGCTGAGAGTGCACTGCCAAGGTTCCTTTCATTAGGATCATTGAGAAGTCTAGCATATTGCCCTAAAAGCACTAAGCCTTCAGGAGATGTTTTTTTGAGTGGAAAGAATGCATCTTCTGAATCAATTTTTATGGAACATGTTCCCATTTTCTATTCAATGACTGATATACACTGTTTTTCTTTTATGTACCTTTCCCCCATATTTTCACATTGATTATATTTCTTATTCTAAAGATAGTAACAAAATAAATACCAGGTATTTACTGCATAGTTCAAAGGAAAGAGGTGATTAAACAAGTTAACACTAGAGTCATTGTTTTTCCTTGTTTTGGTTTTTTTCCTTCTGTATTTACAACTGTGGTTGAAATGTATTTTTAAACAGTACATTTCCTACATTCCACTTTTTAAAGAGAGTTGCTAAAATTAGATTTACTTTCCACTTTTTTCCTGCTGTGTTGACCCAAAATATTTGAGGTGCTCTCTCTAAGTCTTTAAAATCAGAGTTTAGAGAGATACCTAGTCAGCAGTGCATGCCTGCTCCTCTCTTCAAGCTCACAATTGCTACTTTTCATGAAGGTAACAGTAGCGAGGGAGACAGGCCCCAGAGGAAAATCTTTTTGGTAAATGAGGAAGGATTTGTTCTCTGTAACTGAAGTATTGTGAGGTCACTGACATTACCGCTGCAGAGCCCCAGGTATCTGGTGTCAACGGGGGTGTTTGAGATTTGTTCCTTCCGTGTCCGTTAAAGTCACGTCTACCAAGTGTGCATTGCCCCAGACCTGGGACTAGTGTGCACGCAATACTGAGAAGATGCTGCCTTGAATTGTTAATTGTTACTGCCAGGAAGACACAGTTCGGCATCTCCCACATCTGAAGCCCTTGTCTGAGGGCGGGGCAGCGTGGCAGGAGAGGCTCCTGTGCAAGCGAAACGCAGTCTGTTCTCTTCCAGCGCCTATAAACGTAAGCAAAGGAAGAAACTAGCAGAGACCGCTCCGCCGGGACTGGTCCCATATTTCATTCTTTTAATCCTTCTTCCATCCAATTAATTCCTGGTTCTTATGCCCTTCCCCAGAATCCGTCTTATTTCACTTTTATGCTGATTCTACCTTCTTCTTCATTTCGAAATCTCCTCCAACTTTGATTTCTACGGCAATTGTCTAATTGTGTGGGCTGCCAATAAGGTGAAAACCTTTCCATCTGTCCTGGCTTTTGTGAACTTCCTAATATTTAGGAAACTCATTATTGTGACCCTGATATGCCTAAATCTTCTGGTAGCTTCCCTGCCCCCAAAGAAAGCCATATTCTTTATTCTTTCACTTCAATCAAATGCATATCTTTGAATATTTTCACCTCACCCTCTAGTCATCTCTTTCTGTAATCTTCCCCTCTTCTGATACCAGGAAATCTCAAATTGGCTCTTTCAATTCAGCTTTATACCTAATCATAACTCTCACTAGTGTTACAATGAGCAGAACCACCCTTTAGGTCTGCTTTTCATTCATCATCCTGATGACACAGTGGACTCCACCACTAACCCAGACTTTATTCATATGCACTGCTCCACTGAGGAGCCTCTGTTTCCTTCAGCCACTGTCTCACCCTATCAGGTGAATGTTGAATGAAAAAGGATAAATGAATAGAGTGAGTAATTTACATAGTGAGCAGTTTCAGGTTCAACTTCCTAAGACCAAATGTTTTGTGTGTGGGTTTGATCTATTCTTATGTTTCTTTTTATTTTCCTAATATGTTTGTTTAAAATATAGTTACATCATTTCTCCTTTCCACCTCCTGCCATTCCCCTCCCTTCAAACCTTCCCACGAGCCCTACTTTAACTCAGCTTGATGATCTCCTTTACTTTGATTTTAAAATTTAGTCACTGAAAATTATTATTATTTTTTTTCAATTTTGAGATGACAGTTCTTGAACCAAAGGCCTGTGGCATGCCAGGCAGGTGCTGGATGAGTGTGCACCCTCTGGGGCGATCATTGTGACAATGGCTTTTGTTTTAAGACTGTGAGAGCTAGATGTGTTCTATGTGGAAGTTGGGTAAAATCTTTATCCTTTGAATGCTAATTCTACTTCCTATAACAAATCATTTTAATTGAGTACGTATCATTCTCAGGTAAATAATGAGAAGTATATTTGCCTCACATTTTTCATTATAAAGCTATAGATATAGTTTTTATTCAGCACACGGCCACAAAGCATTGATATTCCAGGTCAATGTTTGAAAATCATAGATTACTAATGATCACATAGATACCCCAGTTCTATCCATGTTTGCCAAAGGGGACACTTATGATTGAAGCATTGAACCCCACAGTTGAATCAGTAATATAAATCACCAGTTGCATACAGCAAGGTAATGCTTCTGATTTTAAACTGGGTTATTTTCTTGTTGTTTATCTCATTTAGTAGAAATTTTCAGGTATTAGATAGTATTATTTTCATGTTAGCAGTAAGTATAATAAAGAAATCATCCTACCGTTTACAGGGTGCATTTAATTATTATAATAAAATAATTAAGCAAAGCTAACTGCATGAAAAGATTAATTTCTGGCATGACTATTTAGATCTATGTTTTCTGAGGTCATGTAGGGCAGAATTAATTATTGATAAACCAGGTCATTAATGAAATTAAATTCATGCTTGTCATCTTTAAAGGTGACACATAATTGCAAAGTAACTGATCTCTACAATAGAAAATAAGGGAGCTATGTGCAGCCGAGGTGGAAAACTTGCCTCCAATGCAGAAAAATGGATTTGAGCTAGATACTACAATACAATAATAATGTTGATGATGATGATGAAGAAGATGATCACGATCATGAAGAATATAAAAATATTAAAGCAGTAACAAAATTTCAAAGCTTGCCTGTGAGGATTCACTGAATAACTGAGTTTTTAAATTTTTTCTCATGTATTGATTTGTTTATTTACTTTATATCCTGATCACAGTCTGGTGTCACCATCTCCCCTCCCCGCCTTTCTCAGAAAAGCCCCCACATATGTACCAATACACCCTGGCACATCTGGTCGCACCAGGACCAGCAACATCTTCTTCCACTGAAGCCAGACAAAGCAACCCAGCTTGGGGAAAGTGATCCGAAAGCAGGCAACAGATTTTATGTCAGAAACAGCCCCCACTCCAATTTCTAGTGGGCCCTCATAAAGATAATGCTGCCTACTCCCTGGGTATGTGTAGCAGGCCTAGGTTTATTCCATGTACACTTTTTGGTTGGTGTTTCAGTCTCCATGAACCCCCATGAGCCTAGATTAGTTAACTTTGTTGGTCTTCTTGTGGAGTTCTTGTCCCTTCTGGGTCCCTCTTATCCTTTACCCAACTCTTTCACAAGACTTCCCAAGTTCCATTTAAAGTTTGTTTCCATCTGCTGGTGGGAGGAGGCTCTCAGAGGACAGTTATGCTAGACTCCTGTCGGTAAGCGATTATCATTAATTGTACCAGGGGTTGGCTATGGCATGGGTCTCATGCTGGGCCAGTCATTGGTTGGCCATTTCTTCAATCTCTCTCCATCTTTATCCTTGCACATCTTATAGGCAAGGTAAATTTTAGGTCAAAGGTTTTGTGGGTGGGTTGGTGTCTTCCTCCCTTCACTGGAAGTCCTGCCTAGATGCAGGAGATGGCCACTTCAGTCTCCATGTCCTCTGCTGCTAAGAGTATCAGCTAGAATTACTCCCATATCCTCAGGAGCCTCCCCCATTGCAGGTCTCCAGCTTGTTCCAAAGATGCTCCCCCATTGGTTTCCTTTCTCTCTTCCAGCTCTCTCACTTCCTACTCCTGCTCTCCCCACATCTGATCCCCATCCTCATTCCCTCCTCACCCCCTCTGCCACCCGGTTCGCTCTCTTCGTGCACTTCTGATGTCTATTTATTTCCCTTTCTGAACGATGTTCAATCTTCCTTCCTTGGACTCTCCTTGTTACTTAGCTTCTTTGAGTCTGTGGATTGTAGCATGGCTATCCTGTACTTTATGTCAGTTTGTTATTTTGTAACCAACAATGGTCCTTTTGATTATATCTAAAGTCTATGATAATTCATTTCTAAAATACAATTAATGGTATTTTAAAGCTAAAATGAATTATGATATGCCTTCCTTTAATAGACTAAAATAGATTAATTGTTCCTTATACTACTATACAAAAAAACCTTCACTAAAACTCTGGCTTTTATTTTTTTTTTACTCTTTTTTATTATTATCATTTATTACAATTTATTCAAGTTGTATCCTGGCTGTGGCCCCCTCCCTTGTCTCCTCCCAATCTTACCCTCCCTCCTCTTCTCCCTCTATAACCCTCCCCTAGTCCACTGATAGGGGAGGTCCTCCTCCCCTTCCATCTGACCCTAGTCTATCAGGTCTCATCAGGACTGGCTGCATTGTCTTCCTCTGTGGCCTGGTAAGGCTGCAACCCCCAAGGGTAGAGGTGATCAAACAGCCTGTCACTGAGTTCATCTGGTTCCTCTCTTGAAGTTAAGATAATTGATGAAATTTAACTGCTAAATTTAATTGAACAGTTTTGTTTAGAAATCTACTGCTATGTGAACTTGCCTAAAGATGGTGTTGAAAATGACAGGAAAAGGAAGGAAAAAAGCTAATTTACAATAGAAAATATGATCATCTTCTAAACGACCACTAGAAGATGGAGCATAATTTATATTATTTTTTCCTCTTACACACGTAGAAAGATAGGCAGTGTGCATGGGTGTTTCTGCACTGAAATAAATTGTGATGAATTTCATACCACTCGTTGGAGGTATTTGGAGCCCTGAAGACAAGATGGTGAACAGAAACTGCTCCCCAAAATCTGGCTAGAATTTCTCCACATGCCATAACTTCCAGGTGTCACTTCAGAGATGTGAAGAGTAGGGCTCTGTTCTCTTTAACTGTTCCTTGCACATATGTGATCTATAGCTTCAAATAAATGCTAATGGCATGCAGTGGGTGAGTAAAAAGGTGTGTCCCGACAATATCCCAAAGTCTCTGTCAGAGTTACCTGACAGTCGCTGTCATCTTTGGCTAAATCTACAGGATGTGAGCAAAGCTGTTACTCAGAGGATGGAAGTACACAGCAACAGTAATTCTCATTGCCTGAGCTAGTTTCTTAGTTTGTACCTGACGTGGGGTAAGTGATTTCTGTGGGTGACAAATGTAAACATTGGCAGGAATGTGCAAGTCTATAAAACAGCTTATAAAGTTAGAACGATAGAGTTTCCAATCGTCTTCTACCACAGGGACCTTTTCTCTACAATTCTTTATATGGGTGCTTTACTGTCACTCACTTCTCTCTCAGTCTTTTTATTTCGGAGATAGGTAAGGACGCACACAGAGTGAAGGTGTTTCTTTCCACTGAGGCCACCTTGGTTTTCCAAATACTTGGTCACTGCTCCCTAGAAAAGCCAGTCTTCTTGTTGACTGCTTGGCTTTGTCCTCACATTTCTATGGCATCATTGTGTGACCTTGCTCCTTAGTCCTCCTGGGAGGCCATCAGCCAGAGCCTGCCCTGGCAGAAGGATTCTTAGGCAGGAACTGCACCACTGATTGCTTCCATGGCTCATTCTCTGCTTTGGTCATGTGTTTCACACCACTAGAACCCCCTGCACAAAAGGTCAGTACCCCTTTAAATGTGGGCATTTCTTCTTTCTCTATAGGAGGATGCAGAAATAATGCTTCTTTTCATTGTGGCCTATAAAATGTAGAAATTGCCTGAATTCTAGTCAATTTGGAACAATTGGCAGTCAATGGACTAGATCACCCATCAATCTGCTTTGGCAGTTATTGTGGCCCAAAACCCCAAAATGCCATAAAGCTGTCAGTCTCCTGGTGCACTGATGTCCAAGGAGTAATAGGTTTTAGTCCCCCTTCCAATATTTTTTGATTATCCAGCAAGTTATCAGGAAACTGTGTCAGAACTTCAATATTCTCTATCACTGGGCTAACACAAATGTTATTTTTCTGGATAAAGTGAATCGTGGTTTATTATTTCTTATAATATTTTAAAATTGAGCTACAGATTAATAGCCCAGGAAAGAACCAGTATTTTACTATCAAAGAAAACTCCAGTATGTCTGTGCAAATTGTTGTATACAGATCCACAAAAGACTGGGAAAAGAAAAGTGGTTATAAGCATGAGTTTCCAGCCATCTAGCACAGCGTCATCTATCTGTGACCTTGAGGATAATGTATAATTTCTATACAAGTTTGTTTTCTAATCTGAAAATTTTGTAGCAACAGTTACTAGCCACTCATATGGTGCTCGCAATAAAATCTGAAAAGTAATGGTTGCTGCAAAGAAGTATCTTTGTAACCTCCGGTCGTTGCCATTAGTTAGAAGCTGTGATGTGTTCTCTTTGCAATGTGGTCAGTACACACCATAGTATTCAAGACTCCCAATGCCCTTTATTATCTTAGTCAAAAGACAAGAGCACTGTAAAATACTAATTAGTAGATATTTAAAATAGAAGGGAACACCTATACATTTTGACCCAAGCCAAGTGATCAGATTATATATATACATATATGTATGTATGTATGTATGTATGTATGTATGTATGTATGTATGTAT
>NW_026591086.1:54904507-54912068 GCF_907164565.1 Psammomys obesus
TATGTATGTATGTATGTATGTATGTATGTATGTATGTATGTATGTATGTATTCACTTTACATCCTGATCATAGCCTCATCCCTCATCTTATCCTGGTCCCATGCTCCTTCTGTCTTCCTACCCTATCTCCCTGCCCTAGTCCTCAGAAAGGGAGAGCTCTTCTCCCTTACCAACTGGCAACAGACTATGAAATCTTACAGACTATTTGCATCCTCTTCCTATGGGGCTTGGGAAGGAACCCTGCCTGGGGTAAGTGAGGGGCATGCACCAGAATCTGTATCAGAGACATGTCAGACAGCCCCTGCTCCCCTTACTAGGTACCCAAATGGAGACGAAGCTGCGTGTAAGCTACATCTGAGCAGAGGCCTAGGTCTTCTTCATGCAACATCTTCAAATACATCTATATTTATCACGTGCACAAAACTAAAGTCTAAGTGGATCAAATACCTCAACATAACACCAGACACACTAAACCTGTTAGAAGAAAAAGTCGTGAAGAGCCTTGAACTCATTGGCACAGGAGACAACTTCCTGAACAGAACACCAACAGCACAGGCTCTAAAAGCAACAATAAATAAGTGGGATCTCATGAAACTGAGAAGCTTCTGTAGAGTAAAGGACAATGTCCGTAGAATAAAACGGCAGCCTACAGACTGGGAAAGGATCTTCATCAACCCTACATCCGACAGAGGGCTAATATCCAGAATATATAAAGAACTCAAGATATTAAACACTGATAAACCAAATAATCTAATTAAAAATGGGGTATAGAGCTAAACTGAATTCTTGACAATATGATTTCAGTTGATAAAATTTGTAATATGAATTATCTTTGTTTTTCACTTTTCTATTTATTAGTTTGTTTGATTATCCTTTCATTTATTTGGAGACAGTGTCAGGCATATAGTACAGACTACCCTTGACCTCTCAAGCCTCTCTGCTTCTTCTGCTGGAATGTTGGCCTTTACAGGCCTATAACACCACTAGTGGCTCATAATATAATTTCTTAATAAGAAAACTGTGAACCTGTGAAGAAAGCGCATTATATGCTTTGATTTGGGGAGGGGGAGGCTAAAAATCCTTTCAAAGGGAAATTGTTCGATCTTTCTTTTCTGAATTTAATTTTTTTTTACAATTTATTCATTATATTATCCCAATTGAAGGTCCCACCCTTAACTCTTCCTACTTCCACCCTCTCTCCCTCTTCCCCCATCACCTTCCCATAGTCCACTGAAAGGGGGAGTTCTCCACCATTGCCACCTGCCCATAGTTTGTTAAGTCTCAGAACTGCCTGGATCCTCTTTCTCTGTGGTCTGGCAAGGCCGCATCATGACGGGTAAGTCATCAAAAAACAGTCAACTGAGCTCATGATAGAGGCAGTGCCTGCTCTCCTTACTAGGGAACCCACATGGAGACTGAGCTGCCATGGGCTACTTCGAGCAGGGGTCTAGGTCCTCTCCATCCATGGTCCTTGGTTGGTATATCAATCTCTGCAGGACTACCTGGGATCAAGATCATTTGAGCTGTGTGTGTTTTAAATAGAAAAACAAAAGTGAGTACAGGGACTCTGGGAGGAAACACCGCTTATCAGCTGAGCATCAGTGGTAGGGCTCCTGATTAGACAAATATCTTCTTCCTCAAGTTGTAGGAGTCAGAGAAGCAGCTCACTCAGAGGTACTGGCTCTTCTTGTTACTAACACACTAAGTTAGACATTTCCAGCAACTGAAATACTCAGGCCAGAATATCAATCATTTCTAGAAATAAGTGTTTTTTTTAAAATACCATTTTATGAATACCCAGAGATGAAAGAGACTCAAACCACAGTTCCCACAATCAATGGAAACGTGTTTATGAGGGTTAGAGGACCAGTCAAGCCCTTTCAACACCATCAACCACCTCTCCTTGTCTTTTCTTCTTGAATCATGAGTAATAATTAACTTTTTAAAATACCTATGGTTATCCGTTCTTCTCTAGCCTATGACCACATAACCAGAGGAAATAGCACATCATTGTGGCGCTTACAGTCCTCCCCAAGACAGATTGCATGCTTTAACCCCCTCTAAACTGCACAGTTTTTAAATGTCCCAGAATCTGGCATTTAGAGTAGGGACTGTGTGAAAGCCAGAGACAAATTAAATTTGTTCATAGTCCACACTGGGGCAGGGAAGTAGATACTGGAATAGTCTTGGAAGTGGGGAGAAAAGGTTTCTTCTTGGGGAAACCTTTTTTGGAGAGATTTATGACACACGTTGACTATTATTTTTTAATAATTGACATAATTTTTCCTTTGAAGCAACTTTATCATTGTAAGAAAGATTCGACAAAGAGGCTTGAGTTTCCTATTTGCTTGATGTACCCTTGTGAACTTGGTAAGGACCAGCTCCATGAGGAAGGCTTGGCTGTCATTTTATCAGTGGTAGCAATAACACTGTTTGATGCAATGTCTCTAAAATATAGTTGGATGCAAAAAAAAATGCAAAAGGAGATGTAACTTTAAATGCATTAAAAAAAGTTTTGCTGTAGGTGACTAGCTGATGGAACCTAACAGAGCATTAGAAGGCAATCCGGACCACAACTGTGTGGAGCCCTCGGCTCTTATGGTGGAACAGAAAAATCATTGTGTTTAACTTTCTTATGCTTAGTAAAATGTATCTGTGTTTCCTTGGATGCCTTCTCATTTTCTCCCTCTCTTTCTCCCTCCCTTCTCCCCTCCCATCTCCTTCTTCCTTCCCTCTTCCTTTCTCATATATTTTAATGGGAGTTGGAAGGAACATTCTGTGACCATCCTCTGCTTCATTTTTCTGTCAGAGAAATCATTCCAGGAAGCCAAATCATTAAAGAAAATGCCCTTTAACCCACTGACTCTGTAATCCAAGTGGCTGTAATACATTCTTTGAATCCACCAACATTTATATATAATATTTCTTCCAAAAGTCAGGCATACTATTATTTACACATATAAAAACAAACATTGATACTATACTAAAACAGAGAAAATAATACACTACTAATTTATCATTAAGGTTATTTTACCTCATATACATATATCAATGTGGATCTAGATCCTGGTATAAAAAATTATCTAAAGAATTTATATAGGTACGCACACACAAGGAAGAGAAGGAGTTAATCTGACCCTTAGTTCACTTAAAAACTGACCAATATTTTATAAGTCCCCCATTGAAAGCTACAGTATGATAAGAAAATTAAATATATATATATTTAAATTAAATTAAATTATATATATATATATATAATATATATATAATGGTGCCCTACAACTCTATTCTGCTAGGAATTTCAGTGAAGTCAGTGAGCCTACCACCTTACCCTTGATCCAGATCACCTCTGTGGTAAAGGGCTTTGATGAACTGTAGTTAGGGAACTAACAATCAAGGCTTTAAGGAGAGAGCTTAGCAGAGCAGGTGTCTATGGGGCCTCCCTGAGCTCACGGTTTCTAATTATGCATTAGCTGAAAGGAGGTTGGAGATTCATCCTTGGTACCATTTATGGAAACCTTTTCCTCCTACGATGACTCAAAGCATTTATCATGCTTCTAACATTTTAGTTAAAAAATGCTAGGATTTATTTAAAGTATTTAATAGTGGTCGTAATTGGCACATACAAGATAATCATTAAAAATTAAGGCACACGGGGTCTCGACAGTTTTAGTAGGAACATCTTTCCCTTGCACTTATGACGTCACCCTTGCTTGAGAAAATGGGTTGTTTCATATAGTAGGTTTTTATTTTTGAGGTGTGTGTATGGGGGGGATGTTTGTACATTAAGAGCTTAGTGGAGACTGTCTACCATTTTAGATTCAGCCTTAAATATGTCAATTGCATAATAAGCCAACCTGTGCTCTTTTTGGAGCGACTCTTTGGCTTCAGACAATGACTACATAAATTCTCTTTAAAGAAAAGCAAATGTCTGTTTCACAGCTTTAGAACTGAATGTTCACAGTGAATAGTTTCGGAACTCGGGAAGGTCTGCTTTTAAAGTGCCATCATAAAAGTATGTTATCATTGTTCACTGCTTATGCTTTTTAGTTATAAATATAAAACACATTTGGGTGTAGGTATATCTTTTAATGAAGTTGGTTTCTTACCTTGTATTTCATAGTATACTTTAGTTTATTTTTCCTTTAATGTGAGGCTCAAATATAGCATCATTCTCTGCAATTTTTGCTACTTATTAAGTGACTATTAAATGTCTTCAATCTATATGTATCATGGCTCAGATGATAAACTGACTTCATATGCAGGACCTCCATGTTCTCAGGTCTCTAAACTTCTGTCTCAGCATAGCACTCAGAAGTGCTTTTTATCTCTTAAACTACACATTTGAGTTTGACGTGATGGTGCAGCAAGTATCAGAACTTGCCATCATGTCCAGTGACATAGGTTCATTGTCCAGAGATTATGTGGTAGAAGAGAACCCATTCATGCAGGCTGTCCTCTCATCTACACACACACACACACACACACAGGCACACACTAAACATATGTCAGAAAAAAATCTTTAAGGATAAAGGAGTTTTGTGGAGAAAACTTTATAAATACAGTCTTAACATCTGTTTGAAGTTTCAAAAATCAGTTAATAAGATTTTTCTGTATCCAAGCCTATTATATTCGTTCTCTTCTCTTGGCAAGACTTACTCTGGCCAGCAGAAGGGAAACACACCATTTTGTTACCACTGAGGCAGTGTTGACTGATTAACACATTGTTCTCATTGCAACATATGGCTCGCTCATTATTAACTGAAAATAATTCCGTGGTCTTGTTTGGCTTTAAATCAAGTTCTAGCTGAGGCAGCAATGGCCAACATAATTTACGATGGTAATAATAATGTACATTAAATCATATCAGTTCATTTCCTCTTTGGTGGTTTCTTTCCCCATCAAGTTTTATTTCTTTAGTTCTAAAATGGTTCCAAACTACATCTGGTTTGGTCTAAGTCATGAGTAAACCTTTTAAGAAAAGTGTGCAAAATGTGTTTTTATTTATTCAAAAGATGTTTTAAATCACCATTAAGATCATCTTTGGTCTAATGTTAGTAGTTTAAGTATTTAAGGCTGTTCTCTGGACACCAGAAACCCACCCGGACTCTGGAAATCTGGTGTATGCTTCATTTTTTTGTGGCTTTCCAAAAACAGCCATTGATTACTCAAAGCAGAAATCTCTTTGATGGTGCAGGTTTAGTCTGAGAAATATAGTGAGTCAGTTAGTGAGTGTTCTTCCTGCAGTTAACAGCCATTGACAATCCTGCTCTACCTGCCAATCCCAACTCACTCTTCTCACAGCCAATGCTAACACTTCTGTTACCTGCCAGATGATTTAGAGCTTTATTCATCCATGGGCTGTGTTATTTTGTTCACTGACTTCATGGTGCTCACCTATTTCTTTCATGGCATATTTAATGTGTCCTGTGTCTCTCAGGCTCCTCCGGTCACCACTGTGCAATAGAGTCAGGAATGAAGTCTTAACCGTGGCAAATGAACGTTCCTCAGTGAAACATGAATTTCTTATTCATAAAGCTGCACAGAATTTTCAATCTGTCTGAAACACACATATAGACTTGCACAAATACCTTACACATAGTCTCACAGCAACACTAATACATGTGTGCACACAAAGACATGCACACACAGAATATACACATAGATTCACACACACACATGAACATACAGAGACATATATACACAGACACTCACACACACACAGAGACACATGCATACATATAGACACAGACATATAGATGGATACACAGACGTATTCACATAGACCCACCTAGGCATACACATACAGAGAAATGACATAGAATGACATAGAAATGACATAGAAATGACCCACATAGAAACACACATACAGAAACACAGAGACATACATACATAGATACACACAAACACATAAGTGCACACACAGACACTGATATATACATACACATAAACACAGACATAGAAACACATACAGACATAGACACACATATACATGCATATACACATACAGGGACACACAGAGATACATAAACACATACACACACAACGTAGATTCTCCTCAAATTAGAGAATGAAAAGCTGTATTCTAGTTTTTTAATTATCTGCATCCCTGGGGCTTCAAATTACTAAACATTTTAATCATTGTATTTAAGGAAATTGATTCTGACACTTAATATTTCACCAGTAGTACCAGAATGTTACATGTTTTCATTTCTTTTTTTCCTCTTCACTGTCTCCTCAACAAAGGTATAGTTCCTCTGAGCACAGATATGGAAAATTGCCAATACAGTGAATTTTCTCCCACTGTCCTTGTATGATCTGAGAGCTAGCAGTGCTGAGCTAATGGAAGACCCAATAACTTGCAACACAGCAAATATGAGAAGCTCTCTTAAAATAATACATCTCACAGGAAGAAATGGATTGCCTCATTTTAAAGTACATTTGAAACACTGTGGGTTTGAGGAGGCTGTAGTGTTATTGAAAGAACATTTTCATATCAAAAGCTGGGCTTTGTGTGTCTGAATTTCACTTAGTGTTATCTTGAACTTGGTTCTATACTAAAAGGACTAAGAGCTGTTTCATTGTGAATGGAAATGCAAGATTAAGAAAAGAGGATAAAAAACAGAGTCCTCCTGATTTTTCTCTGGAAAGTGCAAAAGTAATCTTTTCATAAAATAAAACAGAGTAGCAGGTGTGTGGCACTTAGTGAAATGCCAGATGGGTAAAGTCACACTCAGGTAAATAATAAATTATGGTAATGAGCCTGTTAATAGCACCTGATAACCAGATGTGTAGAAAACCAAGCCAGCCCACCATAAAAGGCTTAACAAAGAATGTAAATCAACACATCCCTACCCCTTATCATCACAAAATAGATTTATACAAACCAAAGGCTGAAAGCTGACTGCATATATGGGAAGATAAACCTTTTCATGAGGAGTAACTAAATGCCAAGGCTTTCAAGAGTGAAATTTTAATCCTGTAGCTGAGATTAAATGATGGTTAGAGCATAAGTGTGGAAGTGGAAGATGGAGGCAAACACAAACTCCAGGGGAAGAAGGGTTTGGGAGAATGTTTTTTATGACATTATTTCTCTCTTGTGGTTTACAGTTAAATACTTAAACTTCCGCTTTTCAGAACGTGCCATATTCCGTAAAAATAAAACGGAATGAAATGTATAGGTCAGAAATCTTGGAATAGCTATAAAGTATGCCAGCACTCAATTATACTCTTATTCACTTCAAATATATCTGAGAAAGGCTTAGTAAAAGCAAGCAATCAAACAAAACTATGCTATGTCTTCTACAGCTAAACCTATCAGAATCTATCTGCGACATTTCACTTTTTACCCTGCTCTTAGTAAATGGCTGTCAAAACACAGATGTCTTACCTGACACATTAGCCCAAAATGACTAGGGAATGGGCATAGGGGGAGAAGAGGGAAGGTGTGTGGGACTGGGAGGAGATGGAGGGGGCTACAGCTGGGAGACAAAGCCAATAGATTGTAATAGATAGATAGATAGATAGATAGATAGATAGATAGATAGATAGATAGATAGAT
>NW_026591086.1:54912078-54934750 GCF_907164565.1 Psammomys obesus
GATAGATAGATAGATAGATAGATAGATAGATAGATAGATAGATAGATGAGATTGTCAGCTCCTGTGACTGGGCCACCTCCAATGGAAGACTAGATTAAATGCCTATAAATCTGTGTTGTAGAAGGATATACTTGATGGGAGCAAGGGGCTGGGTTAAGAGAATCCCACATTGAATTTCTAGTTCTCTGACTGCCGGCTCATTGCCTGGTAGACTTCTCTGAATTCTGTTTGGAAGCTTTCTGCTGCTTCCTTGAATCCAGGTGGTAAAGGGAGTGTGTGGGTCCTTGAGTTTGATGGAAAACTTTCTTCTTCCCTCGGGCATGGGGTGGGGTGGGTGGGTCTTTATATGGAGTTTATGATGCTAGACACTAACAGCCACAAACCTTCCATGGTCATGGTCTCCGAGTTCTTATCTTGCAAGTTTGAAGAATGAAATCCATGGACCACAGAAGATGAGGTTTGTGGAGAAGCTTCTTACCGATTCTTATGTGAGATCTGGTGGGCAGATAGTGGCAGCGCTCCTGTGTGGCAGGAGTGGGTGTCTGGGATTGAGGAACCATAACTCTGCTTGTCTAGAGACATGTTAAAAGACTTATGGCAGAAATTAGGGCGAGTCAAGGGAAGGAAGAGAAGCTTGTCAGTCCAGTTGGCCCAAGCATGGTGTGTCTTTGTGGAATATGCTCTCGGTTTCCTAAGAGATAATAAGAAACTGGAGCCAGAGCTCTCTTCCCATTCCTGGCCTCCAGCAAGGGCATTCTCAGAGGTTCCTTCCAGACCTGCCTAGTTTCTAGCCCTTGTTCTCATCTGGGCTTCCACCCAGGGTAGCTGTAGACCTTACCCTGGGATGTAGACAGCTTCCAAGTGTGAAACACTATCACACTGTGCTCAGCAGCAATCTGACTGGAAGTATGAAAGATCTCTAATTCAATTCTTTCCCACATGCATGGGGCTAAATTCTATGAAGGGACATAAAAGAAGGTACCCTCAGAGTGGCCAGCTTTGCCATACAGGAGTGCTGTCAAACTTCTCCTTTCTTATGCTTGCTTGCACCTCCCCTATGGTGCCACTTTTGGAGTTAGTCTACCTTGACTTTCTTCACTATCTGTAGAGAACAGTCTCCCCTTGTTGGGAATATATAGTTTTCATTCTGGAAGCTTTACATACGATAGATTAATATATTTTCAAAGATTTAAGTATCTCAGATTGGCAACATAGCTCAATCACTGGGCCTTCCTTGCTGAAGTTGTTTTGGGAAAGCCAAACAAGATGACTAAGAACATGCAGTACATTCCATGTAAATTCTTGAGGGTCTCAGAGGGGTAATGCTAGGGCATAGTTAAGAATTCAACTTGCTTGGATGCTTATGAATAAGCTGGAACTTAGTTTGTCGGGCTTGGTGAAACACAGAAATGTGAAGATCCTAATACAGAAACCATTGAATCTCAAAATGGTGGCCAGCAAGGCCTGACCGAAGCATAGACCCTGCAAGTACGGGACTACCATTGCTGTACTATATTTCTAATACCTTTGGATTTGGCCCCATACACAAGCACCTATCTGCTTACAGCAAGAAATATGTCTATAGAAACCTGTTTTTACTTTCTCAGTCCCCCAATGATAAATGATTGCTCATAATTAGTCTTTGACATTTTATTGTTTGATTTCATTTATTCCTTGATTAAAAAGAAAGAAATTTAGGGACTCTTCTCCATATGTTAGGAAATGAAAAAGAAGCCATGTATAAAATAGACAAAGGTAATTGAACACAGTAAGCTTCAGATTTGGCTCAAGAATTGGACAAAATAATAATAAAATAAGTAAATGATGTACAATATCACCTATGATCTTTAGACAGGATATCATGAGAAAAGCCTAATTTGGTTAATGGTATGAAGGAACTGTGGAATAAACATGTGGAGATCTGAAGGTAAACTATTGTAGAAACAGGGAATAGAATGTCCAAGATGCTAATTCAAGAAAGCAGCTTGTCCTAGTAGACAATTAAATAACTGAAAAGATATCCTGTTACCAGGACTCAGAACACTGGGTGTCACTGAGGACCCAAGCCTGAGGGGTCCTTCCATCTCCCCTAAACTGAGCTGGCTGACTGGTGCCCCTTTGCCTCTTCTTGACTCAGTGTTCTCGCTTCCTCACGCATGCATACTTGCCTCTCTGCCGCGTCTCCCTTCCTCAGAGCCTAGAGTAGAGGGTGGTGGTGCCTAGCCACCCTATATGGTGGCCTCACCCCTGCTTCAGGTGTGACTCAAAGGACAATAGCACATCCAGTTCCCATTATTAGAAGCCAGATATGTCCCTCACCTTCTCATCTTTTCTCCAGGTCACATTTTTGTGGCTCCTTCATGATTAATAAGAGTAATCACTGACTGCGATGCCAGTGAGCAGCCATTCTCAGGCCTGTAGGCAGCCAGGTTCTCCAAGGAAGCTATGTTTCAGCAGTTTGTACAGTGATGAATTGGAACCCAGGCACGGTAACTGAGTTAAAGGTGATCCCTATTATTTGTATCTATTTACTTCCTTGGTTTACATAAATGGTTGCGTATGAAGATCTGGTGAGCAGGGTCTTCAGTTTGGAGCATGGGTGAATGTAGTCTCCTTCCTTTCCCATAACCACAAGTAGGTGGGCTAGATTTTGGAAGAAGATATTTTCATGAAGATATCGATATGTTTTAAAATATGTATATTTAAAATATCACTTAGATGAAACACACATTGTTAGAAAATGTTTTGTCTGTCCTTGTCAACTTTGTGAAATGGTTTTTCAATGTGAAACTACTTAAAACTAATAAAACAAAAAGGCTTTCTTTTTTTTTGGTCAAAAACATCAAATTTGGTCAGCGTAAAACAAAACAACAATTGGAATAAAACTTCCAAAAGGACTCTTGGAGCAATTACAGAAAGAAAAAAAAAATTAGAGGAAGGACCAAGAAAATTCAGTTAATATTTTGCGAAGTTTTTCCCAATGGAGAAAAAAATCAGTAACTTAAAATGAGTTGTAAAAATGTCATTCTTACCATAAAAATAGATAACATCTTTTGAAAGCCATTATTTATCACCAAGAGTTCATATACTTCAAAGGACTCTTTTTTAAGTCCAGCTAGATGCTTTTGAGTTCTGCTTAGCAGTTTAAAGCTTTCAGGAAAAGGTTAAGCACACATTCTGTTTATGTAGATAGGGAATGTGGTAAATATTGAAAACTGGCACAACGTTGCCTGCTGCTGTATTCAGAGATTCTAGGATCTCTTAAACCATCTGGAAGCTCTCTTTCTTATTTCACAGCCTGCTGTGTCTATTAAGGAAATAGGTATGCATGTGTTTTCTTCAGTGAGTATACTTATACTTGAAAATAATAGATAATAATAAAATGGTGCATTTTTATTTGAAAATACAAAGACTGCTTAAACCAGCCACTAAAATAATCTAACATAGTAATAGCTACAATTTTTCTCTCTAGATCTTTATATTTCAAAATTAGGTCAAAAGATCCAATTACCCTGAAATATCATATATTGCCTCAAACTTGGAACAGATTGTCCTGACACAATGCTAAGATATAATAAGACATGTTTTATACTGGGCCTAAAGATCCCAATCGGTAATACTCAGTCCTATTCCACTATTTGCATATAAAAGATTGTTGTACTGCTAATGTACTCATGAACTGTCTGAGCCTTTATATCTGCATAGAAATAGAAGAAGCAACTACAGATTCCTAGTACCTTCCCCCAATTCTATTTCCACTTTTTCATTGAAAAGAAAAGTGATTACAACTTTATTCCATCTATACCCTCTTCCTATATCATTTACCAGTATGAAATCTGAAGCATAAATATATACTACTTATACTTATACTTGAAAATAAAACTTGGGTGTATTTTTCAACTCTTTGAATTTTCTTTACGTATCGCTAAGCATGCACTTTTAGCTGAGTATTATGGCTGGATACCAATTGCATCACTGTCTAAATTGCTGAAACTTACTCTCATAGTTGCCTTGGAGAACCTTGCTGCCTACAGGCCTGCAAATTGTTGTTCATTGGCTTTTGCTGTGTATCTAACGCACTGGGCAATGACATAAAGAAATCAGTTGGTAGACTGAAAGCACACATCATTAGGTTTGGCCACAGGTAGCAGAGAAATAAAATTTAGGTATCATAATCATTTTTTTACAGCCACAGTATACTAGGCTCTTTTGAGTGATGTGGTTGGTTGTTTTCGTGATTAACTTCCCTGGGGAACACTGTTAGTTCCTCAGTGGACTCATAGGACAGGTGTCTTCTCTCTCAGCGTTGTCCACTTCATCTCCACATTCAAACCATGTTTGTATTATCAACGGGTGACGCTTGTGGGAGCTGGCCAGAAATGTGCTTGCTAGTTCTAGCCTTGCCCACATATTCTGGCACAGTCTGCTGCTCTGTATAGGGAGCCAAAGACCACATTTCAGTCTTCTTAAATGTGTCTGATGGAGAGGATCAATGGACATATGTTGATGTTCAGGAAATAGTTCTGAAATGCATGAAGCAGGGATGTCACTTCCCCTCATAAAATAAATTCTCTTCTGTATAAGAATATGTATGTGATTTCTTCATAAGACAATATTTGTAAGATCATAAAAAACCCATCCATTTATTTTATCATCAAAATGTATGCGTTTTAGTTTGGTCTCTGCAGTTGTAGAAAATATTCTTTGCCTAGTAACCATTTTTTTTTTTCTAATTGTAGAGACCAAAGTAATTGCATTTCCCAGTAATTCATGTGTTAATGTGTTTAGCACTGCAAATTGAGAATGTGTGTAGAAATATTATTAAATACACAATTAAGTTAAAAGCAGTTTATTGAAGTGGACCCAACATGACTAGTGTCCTTCTGAGCCACTAGTACATAGCAAGTAAATATCACACAGGGAGACCATATTCAGGCCGAGACGGAAACCTTTGTAGACTCTTTATGCTGATCTGGAATTTTAACCTTGCAGCACCCTTTCTGCTTTTTCTATTACCCAGTCTATAATATTTTGTAGTGGCACTAAGGTGGTAATTAATATATGTACCACCCAAACATTAATTGCAAACCAATGTTTCAGTATTTTCTATAAATCTTTTACTTAAAATTCTTCCAATTTTTTATTAATTATAGTTTATTCACTTTTGTATCCAAGCTGTAGTCCCCTCCCTCATTTCCTCCCAATCCCACTCTCCTTCCCTCATCTTCTCCCATGCCCCTCCCCAAGTCCATTGATAGGGGAGGTCCTCCTCCCCTTCCCTCTGACCCTAACCTATCAGGTCTCATCAAGACTGGCTGCATTGTCTTCCTCAGTGGCCTGGTAAGGCTGCACCCCCACCGCCTCAGGGGGCGATGATCAAAGAGCCAGCCACTGAGTTCATGTCAGAGACAGTCCCTGTTCCCCTTACTATGGAACCCTCTTGGACACTGGGCTGCCATAGGCTACATCTGAGAAGGGGTTCTAGGTTATCTCTATGCATGGTCTTTGGCTGGCATATCAGTCTCAAAAAAGAACCCTTTGGCCAGATTACTTAAAACTCTTGTTGACAGATCCCTACAGTCACTTTGCATTTTATATAATATTTTTTTTCTCTTTTAACTGATACCTAATCTACATATCATCTGTACCTGCATGAATATATGCTCACAGGTTTGTTCTTATAGTATTTAGTATTCTCTTTCAAAAACAGACTATAACACATGGTTGTTAATTGTTTTAGTGTTTTAGAGTAATAATGTATAAATAGATATAATTCACTGGTTGCTTTTTACTGTAAGACTGACACAACCTAGAGTCACTGAGAAGAAAGTACCTCAACTGAAGAATTGCCCAGATCAAGCTGTTCTCCTGCTTGTCTATACAAGATTGTGATGATTGATTATTGGTTTGTGGGGGCTCATCCTGCTGTGGGAAAAACATTCGTAGGCAGAAAGAAAGCTTCCGAGTATGATCCAGTAAGCAGTGTGCCTCCACTGTTGCTGCTTGAGCTCCTGCCCCGACTTCCTCCACTCCCCCTCCCCATGAACTGTGACCTGGAAGTGTAAGCAGAAATAATCCCTTTCCTCCTGTAAGCTGTTTTTGATTGTGGTGTTTATTACAGCTACCGAATGCAAACTACAACAACAGTTCTGGCCCTCTATCTCAGCCTGCCTCATTGGCAGAGCTCTTCCGTAGCTTGTTATATGACATGAGCATAGGGATAGGAGGAAGGAGTGTCTGAAACGTGATTCGGAGATTCCATTAGAATTGACCCAAAACAGCTACTCCAAAGTGTTTATTTTTTGTACTTTGATGAAAACTGAGACTGAGCAAAGGTTTTATAGGTTTAAAGCATTTGCTTACCTTGAATCTTCAGTATCAATATTGAAAGCTAAATGCCTTTGAAATCTTTTTATCATAGCATCGTTTTACATTTGTCCATTGGATAGTATTGGTCACAATATGAGAAATATAAAAACTGCAGAATCCTTGAGTATCAACAATGAAGGGGGGGGGGCTTTCCACACATCCAGAGTCTACATGTGCCTGAGTATGTTCCTAGGTCAGTTATTTACAGTAGTGCTTCTCCACCTGTAGACCCTTTTAGGGGTTGAATGACCCACTCACACGGGTCACACATCAGATATTCTTTCTATCAGATATTTACATTATGATTCACGACAGAAGCAAAATTACAATTATGAAGCAGCAATGGAAATGATTTTATGTTTGGGGCTCACCACAACAGGAGGAACTGTACCGAAGGGCTGTAGCATTAGGAAGGTTACAGTGATATTCATAGGATTAAACTGTGCCCTTTTATCACGACCACTGCTACTTTGTGCCCTATGTAAGCAAGCATCCATTAGCACCAAGTAAGTGGAGAATCATGTGTTTAAGTGGTTAAACAGAGCATTATTTATTAGGGCCAAATTATCAATATTGCAAAATTTTATTGGGAGTTTACATAAATCAAAAAAACAAAAGTTGGCCTTTTTAGGGTCAGGATTATGGTGGGGGAAAGGGCAATTATGAATATCACATTTATCTATGACTTTGAGACTTTTCCAGGCTCTTTCATGAGTGAGGGAGACAGAACTTTTCAGCTTTAACCAATAATCAAACTTTTTCCAACACAACTGAATAAGATGAAAGAGAAAGAGACAGACAGTGAGAGAAAAGAGAGAGACAGAGAGAGAGAACAGGAATGGAAAAAGCAGGGACTAGGAAATGAAAGAAGAGAAGAATCAGGTTCTGATTTGCAGTCCTTTGAGGATTTTAAATTCATGTTTTGAAATCGTTCAGCTGATTCTGTTGCTAATTTCTTTACTATAAGAGCAGAATTGCATCTCAGGAAGTCTTTAATCAGGAGCTGGGCATGAAGAGTTGAAAGAACCTGTAATTTCAAATAACTAAGCACATGTTTCCCTCTGCTTCCTCTAGATACACAAGGAGAGTTTCTGAGTATGAAAATTGCCGTTTGTCCCCGACAACTCTCGCCTTCAGTGTGGCATGAGTTCATAATCGTGACCCAGGAGTGACACACTTTACCCTGCCTTTCCTTACACTGGCTTTCTCTGTTCAGGATTGATTGTCTTTCACTATGCTTTATGTGTTTTCAGATCTTGAGAGACTTTCAGTGTAAAATCTTCATATGCTGGTCGCTAAATTGAGGCTTACAAACCCCTGTGCCAACCTAATTTTCTCTGTTCTAGGAGAGATCTCACTGTGCCATTATCTGTTTGACCATGTCTTGCCCATGCTGCACTGTAGAGCCAGGCTAGTTAATGAGAAATGTTAATCATTTCAAATCCCAATCTTAGCAGATTAGAACTCCCAACAATAGAAAATTGTGTTCACGTGTGAATCACATAAAAAGCACTAAATTTAGTGACTAAATAGTGAGGAAATGAGTTCACCTATTCTTTTTCCTGATTATTATTATTATTATTATTATTATTATTATTATTAAGCATTCAGCTGTTTGTGCAGTATGCGTGTGTCAGGGAAAGCTCTTTGCTCTGCAGAGCACGTGTGAAGACCAGAGCTGATGACATTTTGGAGTTGGTTCTGTCCTTTCACCATGTAGGTCTCTGGGACTGAACTCTCAACTCCTCAGGTTTGGCTGGCCAAAGGCCACCTCCTGCTCCCAAGTCTTCTGTGTGTGCCCCATAGAGTTTAATTATGGTTTCCTGCCAAAGCATGGTTAGGAGGGTTTAATGGGTGAATGTCGTGTGGGAGTAGGATTACCTACCATCACGTTAAAGCTCAGGGATGCAGGGGACAGAAAACACAGGCCTAAAAGAAAGAAAAAGCCAAAGGTGGCAACTGCATAAGGGAATCCAAGCTTTTCCTGATTTTTCCAGTAAAGTTTATTTATACACTCATTAGCCAAAACAGTTCCAGATGGCCTCTTGCAGTCCAGTGGAGAAGAAAAAGTGAGAGTTTTTCTTTCTATAGTAAAGGAAGGGAAAACGTGGGTAAAGCTGCCATACAGCTGCCCAGAGTTTGGGGTCCAGGCACAAACTGAAAATGAGGTGTGCCGGGCATATTGAGCTGCCCGGCAGCAGCGATGACCTCCCGCAATGGCGAATCATTAAAATAACTAAATTACATAGTTTCAGTAACATGTCATACCCATTTTAAAAAGCTGGAATTTAGAAAACTTGTTATGATTTCAAACATTGACTCAGACACTTATCCAGGAAAATATGTAACTGGTTTTGGCTCAGTCATGTGAGCGGCCATTCAGATGTGCACCTTCTGCTCAGTAGAGCCATGCTCAGAGCCATCGGGGGCCTCTGGCGATCCGCGTTCTACAGAAGAAGCCCCGCGGTGAGATCTGCTCCGTGTAGGTTTTTCTGGCCTGTTGCAGCGAGAACCACTCTGAGTGCATTAGTTCAGTGACGATATCACAGGCAAAAAGAACACAATTTTTCATGGTACCCCTGATTTCTCCTGCACCCTGCACCTGACATATGTTAGCACTTTTCTGTGGATCAGCTGCTGGGCTCACAGAGCCTGGATTTTGCGGTTCCTGTGACACAGGAAGGAACCACTTGCCCTTTCTGCGGGGTTCGATGGCTCCTATATTTCAACAATGACTAACCTACCTGTTAGTAAATTCAAGGATTTCTTCAGCTGGCAGACAAAAGCTTTGGCTCCCCATCCTGTAACACTGACAGCCTAGAGAGAGAAAGAGATCAGACATTCATACTGACACCCGTAGGATGGAAACATGGATGGTAGCTAGCTCTTTGGGGAAGCTGGCCAATGAGGAAGATCAATGCAGAAAGCGCCAACAGTGCAGCTAAGGTTGTCTCGGTTTCAAAAGGCTACAGACTATTTTCAAGTTATGAAAACAAACTAAGGTTCACATTAAAATGGTGACTGTTACATATCCAATACAACTGGGTTTGAGGGCAAAGGGACACTTGTTCCATCAATAGTCAAAGCACTGTCAGGATGAAGCAAGCATTAAAAAATGGAAAATAAAACACTTGAGATCCTTCATTGAAATCATGGTTTGCTTTTATTGTTGTTTTGGTGCTTTGTATTGATTTGCAAATAACATTGAGGTACTTATAGAATTTCTTAAAATGCTAGTACTTATAGTGATAGAATACTTAGCAGGGGAGCATAGCATAGAATAACATATCATCTCATATCCCTAAGTATTCCACCTGGAAGGACACTGTTTTCTTGAAAAGTGTGTACACATCTCCTAAAGCATTGTGGGCAGTAGTCTGGCTTTGGCTAGAGGAAATCAAGGACACCAGAACAGAACCAGTTCCCTCGGCATCTTTAAGAACCATTTCTTGGTTCCCCGTTTTCCCACATCTTTCTCTTTTCTGAAGAATGGCATGTCCTTTGTAAGATCTTGAATACCCTAGGTCCCGAGGGTAGACTGGAGTGGGACAGAACCAAAACTGTTAGCTCACTTAGAATAACAGTGAGAGGCAAGTTACTTAGTGGCTTCTTGGGTTTAACTTCCCTGGCAATTCGTGGAGACAGAAGCTCACCACAAACTTCCTGTTTATCTGGCTCTCCCAGTCTTTCTGTTCCCTCTTCCACTGTGCCCCTCAGCCTTTATTATAGGTACCTTCTTCTACAGGTATTAGTTGGAGTTGGGCACTGTGTGGTTTCTTATTAGCTGTTTTTAGATTAGTTGTGGTTTTCTATAATAATTTCCATTTGTTTCTTTGATGAATGGTGAGAACTATACTTAACAAAACATGAACAAGGGTGGCATCAATAGACACACTAATATAGAAAGATTTTCTTATGGAGCCTCAATCAAAGACCAAAAACCTACAAGAAAATGAAGAGTTCTGAGAGTGGAAGAACAGTCTTTTTCAAAGAAGAATCCGCAAATTGGTTACCCAATATCAAGTGGTCAACTGTGAGAATATACATAAACTATCACTATATAGATGGAGCAGCTTGTATTTGTGTATTTAGGAACACGCACACACCAACAATTAAAGAAATAAAGGACAAGAATTTGAATTTGACAAAGAGCAAGGCATAGATACATGAGAAGCCTAAGATGAAGGAAAAGAAAGGAGTAAATGCTGTGATTTTATTTTTTTAAATGCCAATGAGAAATTATTTTTAAAATGTTTATTATTGAGATTACATTTTTATTGCATCATGTCCGTATGTCCCTGCATGTTATGTTACATTATAAAGGTAGCTGACTTGAGAGTGTGTGTGCTTGCTTCTTTTAGAACTGGCCATCATTCTCTGTTGTATTTTTTTACTGCTAAGACTTGTATGAGCTTACCTCTTCGTCCTAACATCACAGTATTGAAAGCAGAAACATTTTAGATTCAACTTCAGGAAGATAAAAGAGAATAAATTGCTGAGCATTTTCTTCACTGAGATCCATGAACATTCTCAAGTCAAATCTCGCTTGTTTATTTAGACTGGAAGGAAGCAGGAATGAAGGAAATTCCAGTGATCAAGAAAATCATACCAGTGTTTTCTAAAGCAAAGACTTCTGTTTCGTACTAACCTTTTGCAATTTCAGAGGGGAGAGTGTCTCTCAATTGCTTATACATGGTTTAGTCACATTTATGATGCACGAGTAGACTTACTGAACTTGAAAGTTACTATGTTGGCATCTTTTACAGTTTCTAGGGCTTAGTGACATACTCTTTTAGCCTCCCTCCTTAAAGTTGTAAAAAGTAACTGCTGCCCATGGGGAGAATAGTGAGGAAGAGTTGGGTACTTAGAGGATGTTTTGCCAGGTCCATTCACATAAACTCCATGAACTAGGCTCCATGATATGTCCCCTATATTTTTTTTTCTTTTGAACTTTTATGAAAGAGGATTTATTATTGCAGGTGACAGATATAACATGTTCTTTTATTTTCAAATAGTGTGGCCATGTCCAGAAGCCCTGAATCAAAGTATATAGAATGTTTGTTTCTTATAAAATTGTGTAGGTTTAGCATTGATATCTTAAGTAGCCATGATTAAGAAATTAGTCCTCACAGAAAGTCTGTCTATGAATTAATCATTGTACAGGACTTTATACTGAATACTGCTAAAAATCAACCAATTTTGTCATCTGAGAATGCAAATCTAAACCTGAAATGCATGGGAAGAATGAGCTGATTTTGCTAAGAGAACACTCTCCTGAAATAAGAATGCGCAGACGATGTGGCCTCCGTGTGTGCCTGTCACGATTGAAGCTGCAAGTGAGGCTATTCCCAAGGTGCCCAGCTTGCTTACGTCATTTTGTCTCACTTATGCTAGAAAGCACAGTCAGTTTAAACCAACTGGAGCCTCCCAAGTTCAAAACGTGCTGAATATTTCAAAAAGAAAAGTCAGTAATAAAGTGAACACGTAGCCGTCTTGCACAGGGTAAAAATATAAGACATATTTTAGTATATGGGTACAATGCCTCTGAGTTTGATTTTTATGTTCTTATCACACTGCGGTTAAATTGCACTGGAGTTGTCCAGTAGATGAACAAGATGTGCATAACATTTAGAGATGTGACATTGGTGGTATGTGACTCCCTTAGGGATGGCATAAGCCCTTGAGATGTAACTCTTCTCTAAGCTCTCAAATATGCACAGTGGTTCAGGGTAGGTTAATTACTTAAAAGTATTCAAAGTCATAGCAAATAGATAAGATTGTTAGATTCATATATATATATATATTAAAAAACCTTTTGACAAAAGTAACATTTTTTTCAATTGTGGCTTTTTTAAAAAGATAAAATAAAAGCTGTGTCTTCATTTCATTTGTTCCCTTTCTATTTTGAAAATGCATTCAAAATGTCTGAATTGCATTCTTTAGAACGCAAATGACATCAGCTGCGATTGAACATCCAGTAATATTTCTCCTTCACTAGTACCTGTATGTTTTCCCAAGGCACACTTACCATTTTCTTTAACAGCTCTAACTCTTCGCCTCACTGCCATCTGTGTCTCATCCTTCCAAGCAATTCAGTCTTTATCACTGGGGGAAAAGGAGTGAACATTATAGTTGAATTTGATTAAAGCTGACAACAATATTATACCATATACAAAAGCCAACAATGACAAGTTGAGAGCAGGCTTTTTTAATGAGTAACCACAAAAGAGGTGTAAAGTTCATTTATACTTATTAAAATGTGTCACAATTGTTGGTTACTAATGATATAAATTTCATTTTACTAAGATGAACATTACTTCTCTCAAAAATATTTACATAATGGCAAAATAATATATGTATTCATATTGGAGTAACCCTTCACTCAGACAAAGTTTATTTTGTTCTTTTATGGAGTTAAATTTTAAGTGCAAATAATTCTATCAAGGGGAAAAATACACACAGAAAGAAAACAATCTGTCATCATGGTACTGTATTGTGTTTGGAAAACATAAACCGAATAGAGATAAAGCTTTAACATAATACTAAGCATGAGATGATCAAATCAAAGATAGGCACATGGAGTAAAATTGGGCACTGGCAACATTTTACAATCAGTGTCCAGGGAAGACCAGGTTTTAGGAGACATTGCACATAGTACCTAGACAGATAGAAGCGTAAATGCAGGGGTGCAAAATCAGGGGCATGGATTGCATGTTCCTGAAACCTTAAGTACAGCCATGCCGGGGGTGGGGTGGGGTTAGGGAAAGTAAGATATGTAAACCCTAATGGAGCATGGGAAGTCCATGTAGAGAGTCATGCATAAATGACGTTTTCAGATGCTTCTGTATGCGAGATGGGAAATCACAGCAGACTTTTCAGCAAACTGTGTGTTGTTATCAGATTCTTCTTGATTATGGCCTCAGAGCACAGCTCAAACAGAGAAGCCTCAAGCTAGTCAGGAGACTGTTGAAATACTCTGGAGGAGAGAAGGTGATGGCACAGACCAGCATGGGTCCTCAGCAGGACACAAAGTGGCTAGTGTTTATATGTAGATGAAGTGAGAAGAATGTATTGTTGGGCCATTTGATGTGCCAGTGTGACATAGGCAAATGGACCAAGTCTTGACACAAGGTTCAGAACTGTCCTGCATTTTGTGGACAGAATAACCAGAATAAATTCTCTCTCAAAAGGAAAACACATAGACGGGGCCTACTCAACCCCATGAGGGTTATGGATAGAATTCGCAGACCCTGCATTCTGGAGTAAGCATGTACTGAGCCTTGTTTTGGAACTTAAAATCACCTATAATTATATTCCCAGCTTTCTTACCAATTTAGTTTACACATGTTTGCATATCATATTACATTTGGTACTGATATCTCAAAGTTTCATTTACATTCATGAGTGCTTCCCAATAATGATTGGCAATTAGATCTACTGCCAAGTCGTCTTATTTAATGTATCTATAAATCGCATCTATCAGAAGGAAACACGTCTTCATAAATTCAGTCTAATATAATTATTTTCTTTGAAATACTGTTGTTTTATTTTAGGCAATTTTAGACATTATGCTGAAAAAAAAACATTTACAGATTTTAGGAAGATGCAAAAGAATTCAATCATACAAAAATATTAAAGCTTTACTCTTAGCTATGTTTTCTACCCCTGGAAGTATATCATTGGCTCTTCTTAGAGGTGATATGGCTTCTAATGTAGACATAGATTGTTACGGACCTACTGTGTGCTAAGTCATCATCTATATTATTTCACATAGCAAACATGCAAGGCATGGGATATCCCCAGCTCATGTTGAAAGAGGCTAATGCTTAGAAAAACTAAGGAATTTCCCCAAAGTCCTGTGCCTTACAAGTAAAGACTCAAATTCAAATAAGCTTCCTAACTGTACCTCTTACCCTCAAAATAAATTGCACCTCACGGGGAAAAGGTTAATACAGTTTTTTTTTAAATTTTCATTTTATTTTTATATTAATCACAGGTTATTTACTTTGTATCCCAGCCATAGCCCCCTCCCTTATTTCCTCCCAATCCCACCCTCCCTCCTTTATCTCCTCCCTGCCCCTTTCCAAGTCCACTGCTAGGGGAGGTCCTCCTCCCCTTCCATCTGACCCTAGCTTATCAGGTCTCTTCAGGACTGGCTGCCATGTCCTCCTCTGTGGCCTAGCAAGACTGTTTCTTGCTCAGGGGTGGGGGGAGGTAAAGGAGCCAGTCTTAAGTTCATGTCAGAAATAATTCCTGTTCCCCTTACTAGGAAAACCCACTTGGTTACTGAGCTACCGTGGGCTACATTCGAGCAGGGGTTCTAGGTTATATCCATACATTGTCCTTGATTGGAGAAACAGTCTCAAAGAGGGCCCCCGTGCCCTGATATATTTGGTCCTTGTGGAGCTCCTGTCCTCTCCCGGTCATACTAACTCCCCCTTCTTTCATATGATTCTCTGCACTCTGCCTAAGGTTTGGTTATGAGTCTCAGCATTTACTACAATACACTGCTAGGTAGAGTCTTGCAGAGGCCCTCTGTGGTAGGCTTCTGTCCTGTTACTTGTTTTCTCCTGCTTCCCCTGTCCATCACATTTGTCTTCCTAAGTGAGGATTGATCATCTTACTCCGGGTCCTCTTTCTTGTTTATCTTCTTTAGGTGCACAGATTTTAGTATGTTTATCCTATCATATAGGTCTATATAAGTGAGTATGTACCCTATGTGTCTTTCTGCTCCTGGGATAACAGCACAGGCTCTAAGAGCAACTTGATAAATAGGACCTTATGAAACTGAAAAGCTTCTGTAAAGCAAAAGACATAGTCATCAGAGAGTCATCAGAACAAAACGACAGCCTACTGACTGGGAAAGGATCTTCACCAACCCTATATCTGATATACAAATATCAGATATAGATATGAGGGCTGATATACAGAATATATAAAGAACTAAAGAAATTAAAAAGCAATAAATGAAGCAATCCAATTAAAAATGGGTTACGGAGCTAAACAGAGAATTTTCTGTAGAAAAGGTTAATACTGGTGGTATAGAACTGCACATACAAACTTTTCACCAGGAAGTGGAGGTCGAGGCCTAAAAAGCAGATAAAGTAAAAGCAGCAAAGGATTATATCCAAACATGGTTCTTGGTTGGAGAATTAGTTTCAGAAAAGACCCCTATGCCTGGATATATTTGGTCTTTGTGGAGCTCCTGTCCTCTCCTGGTCAAACTAACTCCCCCTTCTTTCATATGATTCCCTGCACTCTGCCCAAGGTTTAGTTATGAGTCTCAGTTGATACACTGCTGGGTAGAGTCTTTCAGAAGCCCTCTGTGGTAGGCTCCTCTCCTGTTTCCTGTTTTCTCCTTCTTCCAATGTCCATTCCATTTGTCTTTCTAAGTGGGGATTGATTGTCGTACCCCGGGTCCTCTTTCTTGTTTAGCTTCTTTGGGTGTACAGATTTTAGTGTGTTTATCCTATCTTTTAGGTCTGGTAACCACTTATAAGTGAGTATATACCATGTGTGTCTTTTTGCTTCTGGGATAATCTAGGGTCAGATGGAAGGGGCGCCCTTCCTATCAGTAGACTTAGAGAGCAGCAGGAAGGAGATGAGGGAGGGAGGGTAGGATTGGGATGGAATGAGGGAGGGGGCTACAGCTGGGACACAAGGTAATTAAACTGTAATTAATATAAAAAATAAAAATTAAAAACAGCAGCAAAGGAAACATTACAAAGCAAGCACATTTCTGCCCCACCCCATCTCAGCAGTGATTACTACTTCTTTTCTGAGTTCTTACACTCACTTATTAGAAAGCATTTGGACTGTTAACAGGCTAAGAAGAAGAAGAAGAAGAAGAAGAGCTACAGATAGGACTTAGTGATAGAGTATGTGCCTAGCATGCTGTAGGCCCAGCATTCTGTCCCCAGTGCTGCAAAACAAAGCAAGGCAAACATGAAGAACGGTGCAAATCTGTTAGTATTACCGACATAATTTTATACAGCAGTACACTTTTACACAACAGCACAAACAGTAAACTAAATTGGTAGGAAAGCTACATTGGTAAGAAGGTTAGGGATTGATTGAACCTAGAACCTTATTCAGTCTAAACTTGTATTCCTCTGCTGATGTGTGCTCCAAGCCCTAGATGACCTTTAAAAAGAAGTATTATCTCTTTACATACAGCTTGTATCCTCATCACCACATACCTTGCTTACAGACATATTTTTCAACAAACATGTGACCTCCTAACCTTTGGAACTATAAACAGAGCACTGATTAATAGTAGGTGTGTATTAGATTATCAAAGTGCCTACTGTGGGCATTTCATGGAGACTACCTGGGCTTGATTTATAGTCAAATGTTTACGAATAATTCCTGAGCAATTTTGAGCAGCATCTTCTTGCAGAAATGCCTTTTATTTAATTTCCTGTGAAATGAGGATAAGTAATAATTTTTACTTCACATGAGTTATTTTTAGAAAACGAAATACAAGGCCAGATATTAAATGAAAATCTGTTGTTGTTTCTGTCTTCTTGTATCAGATTCTTCATCACATCAAGTAGATTTTTCATCTCAAATCAAACCAACCTATTTGTGCATACTTAATTCTTGGCTGATATATGACAGCGAATAGGGAAACTTGGAAATCCCTCCTTTTCCCTTAATGGGTTAGTGGTTTTTTAATTTGATAAGAGATAACACTATTCAGATCTTAAAGAACTTGATTGGCATCTGTGTTCTCTTAGTATCTGTATGACATCTTCCCAGGCCTTTCTCGCTTTCATAGTCTCTGTTGAGAAGTCAGGTGTGATTCTGATAGGTCTGCCTTTATACGTTAGTTCTGTAGATTTAGGGTTTTGATTATTATGTGGTGGAAGTAATTTCTTTTCTGGTCTAGTCTATTTTATGTTCTGTAAGCCTCTGGTATATTTAGGTGCATCTCATTCTTTAGGTTGGGGAAATTGTCTTCTGGGATTTTCCTGAAAAATTTTTTTGGACTTTGAAATCTTCCTTCCCATCTATTCCTATTATTTTTAGGTTTTGTCTTTTCATGGTGTTCTTGATTTCTTGCATGTTTTGTGTCAGGAAATGACTCTGAGATTCCATGTTACACTTGTTAGAATGGCTAAGATCAAAAGCTCAAATGACAACACATACTGGCTAGGATCTGGGGAAAGGGGAACACTACTCCATTGCTGGTGGGAGTACAAACTTGTACAACCACTTTGGAAATCAATCTAGTGCTTTCTCAGAAAACTGGGAATAGCCATACCTCAAGACCCAGCTCTACCACTCCTGAGTATAAACTCAAAAGAGGCTCTACCGTACAAGGACATTTGCTCAACCATGTTCATACCAACTTTGTTCATAATAGTCAGGAACTGGAAACAACCTAGATGTCCTTTAACTGAAGAATGGGTATAGAAATTGTGGTACATTTGCACAGTGAAATACTACTCAGCTATTAAAAACAAGAAAATAATGAAATTTGCAGGCAAATGGATAGAACTAGAAAAGACCATCCTGAGTGACGTAACCCAGATCCAGAAAGACAATCATGGTATGTACTCACTTATAAGTGGATTTTATTCATGTAGTATAGTATAGACATACTACAATTCACAACCTCCAAAAAGATAAGTCTGAATGGCATCTTAGGCTTCACGTGTGCCCACTAGTTAGGGGAGTGGGGGATACTTCTGACACCGACTATGTTTCCTGCTTTTTGATCACTTCCCCCTGATTAAAATTTCCTACCAGGCAACAGGGGAAGACGACAAACTCAGTCCTCATGTGACTAGATAAGCTGGAATGTCTGGGTAGGGGGCTCCTCTATTCTGAGCAGAGAGGGATACAGGAAGAAGAGTACCACTGTGAGGAGAAGAGGGAGAGGCCTATGACTGAGATATAAGTTGAGTTAATTAATAAAAGAGAACTTGAGCAGTATATTGTGATACTTAGTAAACAACTGGCTTATTTTAGAGATATAATAGCATATTCACATAAATAATTTAATACTGACGACATGCAAGATACCTTACTGGATATTTTAGTGAACTTTTTTCTCAAGATATTTGTATGTGTGTGTAATTTTTTGAGACAGGATCTCTTGTGAATTCCTGCTGCTGGCCTGTAAGCTCGGTAAAATTCTCCTGTTTTTCTCTTGGGTAAGCTGGGATTACACAGACTTTCATAGCTGTGTCTGCCTTTTTGTGTGTTTTTAGAGGGTTCCCAAGTCAGAACCTCTGGTTCATGGTGTTATACTGAACTACCATCTAAGCCTTTCTATATTTTTGTGTGCTCCAAGGCTGGAGTGGTGTGATAAAGACCAAACCTTTGTACAGTTGCTGACAATTTGCAGTTGAGCAATTTAAGTTAGAACAAGGAAAGAAAACTATTTCAAAGGAGGACATCCTTTGCTAGGGAAGACTGTTGTTGGAACTGTGCCATGGGCATCCTTTGCTAGGGAAGACTGGTGGAGCCCTGTGCCATGGTTTAAGACCTTCATCATGGGTGCTGGCTTCTGCGTTTCTGGACTGTGAGGAAGGCTCCAAAGGTGACAGCGTTCTAGGGAAACTATTTACTTGCCCAGTAGAAAAGGAGGCTCAACACCTGTTTTCACTTGATCTTCAAGCCCCACTCACTGATGAAATGAGCTTTCATTACAACTCTGGGAAATGTCAGAGAATGAATCTGGAAGGTAAGTCAGTCAGAACTATTTTAATCCTGACAATATGAATGAATCTTGTAGTCATCTTTTTAGCAAGTATGTTATTTGGCCCATGTAAATTCATGTAGCATGGTTTTCTTGAATTTAATATTCATCCATGTCTAAGTGAGCCTCCCAGTCCAACACTTGATATAGAAGTATATTTAACATTAGTGATATTGCAGCCAAGCCTCTTCTCAGCCCCAAACATTAAATATTGCCTTTGTAGCATTTGGACTGGAGATGGGGTTGGAAGAAGTGACTGACCTCTTACCTCTAATTGTTCCCAGCTGAGCAGAAATTCAACTGAAAACTGATAGATTAAGTCAAGCAAAGTATTCATATTCTTACATCTGTGTGGAAGACCTGAATGTTAAAGTGAAGACAAAAGAGTTGGAAAATCAGGAAAGACTGTACAATTGCTTGAGCGAAAACTAGCAGTAGTGAAAAATAACAGAGAATGCGGCTTTTCTCAGTTATGTTTTTGCTCACTTTTTAAAAAATTATTTTTATTTTTTTCACAATTTATTCATTATATATCCTGATAGCAGTCCCCTCCCTCAGCTCCTTGCAGTCCTACCCTCCCTCCATCTTCCCACTACTGCCTTCCCCTAGTCCACTGAAAGGGGGAGTTCTCCACCATTGCCACCTGCCCGAAGCTTATCAAGTCTCATCAGGACTGCCTGTGACCCCGCAAGGCCATATTCCCAGGGGCAAGTGATCAAAGAGCAGGCAACTGAGTTCATGCCAGAGGCAGCCCTGCGCCGCTCACTCAGAGATCCACATGGAGTCTCAGCTGCCAATCAGCCCGCTACATCTGAGCAGGGTGTCTAGGTCCTCTCCATGCATGGTCCTTGGTTGGTGCATCAGTCTCAGCAGGATACCCTGGGCTCAGATGCTTTGGTATTGTTGATCTCCTTGTGGGGCTCCTGTCCCCTCCATGTCCCTCTAGCCTGACCCCTCTCTTCTTCCATAAGACTCCCTGCACTCTGCCCAAAGTTTGGCTGTGAGTCTCAGCATCTGCTTCAATCTCCTGTTGGTTTTTGTTTTTGTTTGTTTGTTTGTTTGTTTGTTTATTTTTTTCCTGTGCTGGTACAAAGAAAAGGGGCCATATTTAGATGAGAGTTCTCTTATGTTTCTAGTAATAAGAATTTCTGTTTCGTGGTAAACAGTATCCCATATCTCCTTTCCAAATAAACATATTCTTCTACTGGCTGGACCCGAATCTCTGCCCCAGGCTTCTTCACCCCAAGGCTGCACCCCGCACTGACACGTTCAGGTCTGTCAGCGAAAATGACTCAGTGGGTCTTTTATTTAGTCCCCATGGCAAGCTGAGCTTCTGTCTTCAAAACAAAACAAACAAACAAACAAAAAAACAAAGAGCCGTTAATGATCTGGATGTCCTTGTATGGAGCCGTAATTGATCACTTTATGCTCTGTAATCCCATCAGCTTGCAAATATGGAGTATGTTATTTTGCTCTAAGTACACTGTCCTACTCATTTCCCCATGGAAGCCTGTCCCTACTTTTTAACCTGTCAGTCTTCTAAACATTTTACATTTCCTTGAAGCTTATTTATTTAATTACCAAGGGATGTTTATAGTTTCTGCCTTTGGAGATGATACTTCTTCCTGATATCTTTTTAAATACTGAGTAAGGTCACTCTCAGTATTTATGATGGACACTCCTGTCGTTCGTGCTTTAAGGCACAGTTTTCACTGAAGCCCCTTCTTAGTCCTGAAAGCAGTAAACATGAAGGGATGCCTCTGCGACAGCATCGTCCAAGGAGCTGAAATGCCCAACATGGGCTCTGCTTAAATAACTTACATCTGAACATGACACAGAAGTCATAATGAAAAAAAAGAGTAAATTGTGCCTTAAGTAAAGTTAATGGAATAGAAAAATATTTGCTGCAATTTCTTTCAATAAATAATCTGATTATAATTATGTAAGCAGATGAATTACAGGATATTTTCTTAGTCTCTTTTTGAAAGCAGGGAAATGAAATGAAATGCATTATGTTCAAATAAAAACAATGGTTAGCAATCAGTCAGGATGATGCGACCAGCAGGGCGTAGGGCTCTCCTGCTCCCTATTGTCAACAGAGATTACTGTTGTAATTGGGAGTAAGTAAATAAGTAATTGGTAACCTCAAACATGACATTCTGATTTCTTCCCCCTAAATTAAAGAATTTGATGGAACTTAGCCAATGTGTCCATATTCAGTGACCCTTCTGGTTAAAGACCCAACGGAAATTCTTTCAGAATCCCAGAGCACTTTGCTGGAGAACATTTTAAAGAAAGACAGAAAAACAATGGGTGCAAGACAAGGTCAACTAGGAGTGGCTGGAAGGACAAGGGCTGCAAAGTTCAGAGTGAGGCTGGAGAAAGGGAGTCTCCCTGTGAGGAGGGTGGCTAGCGATGAGGTGGATATTCTGGAGTCTGGCCTGTGGGCAAGCACACGGAAAGACTCTCCCTGGAGCCATGCTGGAATTCTTTGTGCCCTTCCATCATGATCCCTTAAGAGTAAAGGTGCTGAGAGTCTTCTGTTTTCTTGCGCTCTGTTATTGATGATGGATTTAATCTTCTAAATGGACAGGGAAGCATAAAAAAAGTTCTTTTTTAAGACTTTTGTTGGAAGTGCTGTAGTTGGATTCTGACATAAAGGTCACATAGTTGGCAAAGTACTGAGTGATTTGCTGCTAAAAGATCCATCTACCCTAAGGAAGAGGTCAAAGTGTCACTATTCGCAGATGATATGATAGTATATATGAGCGACCCCAAGAATTCAACCAGAGAACTCCTCCAGTTGATAAACACCTTCAGCAAAGTGGCAGGATACAAAATCAACTCAAAAAAATCAGAAGCCCTCCTGTATACCAAAAACAAAATGGCCGAGAAAGAAATTAGGGAAACAACACCCTTCACAATAGCCACTAATAACATAAAGGACCTTGGGGTGACACTAACCAAGCAAGTGAAAGACCTGTTTGAGAAAAACTTCAAGTCTCTGAAGAAAGAAATTGAAGAAGATCTCAGAAGATGGAAAGATCTCCCATGCTCATGGATTGGTAGGATTAACATTGTGAAAATGGCCATCCTGCCAAAAGCAATCTACAGATTCAATGCAATTCCCATCAAAATACCAACTCAATTCTTTACAGACCTTGAAAAAAAGATTCTCAGCTTCATATGGAGAAACAAAAAACCCAGAATCTCTAAAACAATCCTGTACAACAACAGATCATCTGGAGGTATCTCCATCCCCGATCTCAAGTTGTACTACAGAGCAATAGTAATAAAAACTGCATGTTATTGGCATAAAAACAGAAAGGAGGATCAATGGAACCGCATAGAAGACCCAGAAATAAACCCACACACCTATGAATACTCGATTTTTGACAAAGAAGCCAAAACCATTCAATGGAAAAAAGACAGCATCTTCAACAAATGGTGCTGGTCCAACTGGATGTCCACATGCAGAAAAATGAAAATAGATCTATATTTATCACCCTGCACACAACTAAAGTCCAAGTGGATCAAAGACCTCAACATAAAACCAGATACTCTAAATCTGTTAGAAGAAAAAGTGGGGAACAG
>NW_026591086.1:54935150-55072391 GCF_907164565.1 Psammomys obesus
CTGAAAAGCTTCTCTAAAGCAAAGGACACTGTCATCAAAACAAAACGATTGCCTACAGATTGGGAAAGAATCTTCACTAACCCTTTATCTGACAGGGGACTAATATCGAGTATATACAAAGAACTAAAGAAGCTGAAAAGCAGCAAACCAAGTAATCCAATTAAAAAATGGGGAACAGTGCTAAACAGAGAATTCTGGACAGAGGAATATCGAATGGCAGAAAAACACTTAAAGAAATGCTCATCCTCATTAGCCATCAGGGAAATGCAAATCAAAACGACCCTGAGATATCACCTTACACCCATCAGAATGGCCAAAATGAAAAACTCAAGGGACAACACATGCTGGAGAGGTTGTGGAGAAAGGGGAACCCTTCTCCACTGCTGGTGGGAATGTAAACTGGTACAACCACTCTGAAAGTCTATCTGGAGCTTTCTCAGACAATTAGGAATAGTGCTTCCTCAAGACCCAGCTATACCACTGCTAGGTATATACCCAAAGTTTGCTCAAGTACACAAAAGGGATATTTGCTCAACCATGTTTATAGCAGCTTTATTTGTAATAGCCAGAACTTGGAAACAACCCAGATGTCCATCAACGGAGGAATGGGTACAGAAATTGTGGTATTTTTACACAATGGAATACTACTCAGCAATCAAAAAGGAGGAAATCATGAAATTTGCAGGCAAATGGTGGGATCTAGAAAAGATCATCCTGAGTGAAATATCCCAGAAGGAGAAAGACAAACACGGTATATAATCACTTATATAGACCTATAAGATATGATAAACATAATGAAATCTGTACACCTAAAAAAGATAATCAAGAGAGCGGACATGGGGTAAGATTATCGATCCTCGTTTTGAAAGACAGATAGGATGCGCATTGAATATTGACAGGAGTCTACTGAGCGCATTTGAAAAACCCTAACTAGCAGTGTTTTCAAAGCAAAGACTCATGACCAAACCTTTGGCAGAGTACAGGGAATCATAAGAAAGAAGGGGAATTAGTCTGATGAGGAAAGGATAGGAGCTCCACAAGGACCAAATATATCTGGGCATAGGTTCTTTTCTGAGACTGACAAGCAACCAAGGACCATGCATGAATGTAACCTAGAACCTCTGCTCAGATGTAGCCTGTGGTAGCTCAGTAACCAATTGGTTTCCCATAGTGAGGGGAACAAGAACTATTTCTAACAGGAACTCAATGACTGGCTCTTTGGCCTCCCCACCCCCCAAGGGAGGAGCAGTCCTGTTAGGCCACAGAGGAGAGCTTTGCAGCCAGTCCTGAGGATACCTGATAAAACAGGATCAGATGAATGGGGAGGAGGTCCCCCCTATCAGTGGACTTGGCAAGGGGCACGGTGGAGATGAGGGAGGGAGGGAGGGACTGGGAGGGAATGAGGGATCGACACGGCTGGGATACAGAGTTAATAAAATGTAACTGATAAGAAAAAAATAAAATTCAAAAAAAATTAAAAAAAAAAGATCCATCTACCCTTCAGTGAGAGGGATTGATTCTTTGGCAAGAGAGAAGAACTTGGTGAATCTTTTACGAACCTGAAGAACAGTCACTCCTCAGTTAACACGCCTGTGCAGAGCCTGCTGAAGCAAGACCCGCTCCCAGTACATTTGCTTTAACCCCCTCCTCATTTGCTCATTCTGCTGGGCTTCAGAGGATCCTGTGCTTCATCCATCACTCTTCACTTCCTAAGGAAAATAACGCCATCACAAGGTGTCTGCTTACATCAGTCATTTCTTTCTTCTTTGCAATCCATGGCTAAGCAGTAAATAATGATGTTTTATTTCAAATTAGTGCCGGTAAAAAATGGTACCTACAGATACTACTTTCTACAGAATCTATTCAAAAATGTCCTTTGACTTAGCTCTGAGGTACACACATGCTGGCCAACTGAAGAAAAAGCAAAACACCATTAAAGATTTTTCTGGTCCTTCCTCTGCAACACCCAGCCACCCCATCCTCCCACCCCCATAGAATCATGGCAAGGTAGATGGTTAAGAGTATAAGGAACAGAGTTAGGGACATTGTACATGTTGACAGTTTTAAGGAGATCTACAGATTAATTAGCAAATAAACTGACCACTGGAAGTCATTTGAAATTGCTTGTTCATTCTTAAAGATTATTAATCCCATTATGTATTAACCTGAATTCATTTGCTTGGATGTAGTTAAATTTATCAAAACAGTAGCCTTAAACTGTGTTCAGAGCTTATCATTTGGTTTTATTCTTAGTAACTATAAAGAGGAGATATTTTTCACATTGAAAAATGAAAGGTATGAATTGTTTGTAAACTAGCTAGTGAGGTACTTTAGTCAGTTTATCTTGGCAAATTCATTTATAATATCATCCATCTCCAGAAAACTCTTCTATAGTGATGCCATATCCTCAGACAAGTACAACAGCAACAACACTAAGAAAAAGAAATCAAAAGAGAGTCAAGAAGTTGGCTCAGCAACTGCAGTCTCTTGCTGCCTACGTGGGCAACCTGGGTTGGAGGTGCAGAGCCCCCATGAGCTGGAAAGATCAACTCCTGCAAGCTTTTCTGACCTCCACATTCGGACTGTAGCTTGCATACACACACACATACCCATCCTTACCCTCCTAACATGCACAGACACACACATACATATACACATGACACTAACACACACAGACATATACACACATACTTATGACATAGACAAGCACATGACACAGAAACAAACACACTTGCACCCAACAGACACAAGCACACATACACAGACACACAGACATACATAGAGACTCACATATATACATGACAGATAGACACACAATTACACAGACAAAACACAGACACACACATCGACACTGAATAAATATGAAATAGTTTTTAAAGGAATGTACATACAAACTGGTTATAACATTCTCTATAGACCATATGTCAGTCTGCAGTTTTGCTTATTAAAATTTCAAACTAAAGCCTTTGCTTTAATCAGGGAGTCTCTTAAGTCTTTGAGTTTACTTCCTTCCCTCATAATATAGTAATTGCAATATTTTATTGACTATATTCTTTACTACTGCATTCATGAAGTTGTGATGACTGTACATCATAATTTTAGATCCAAACATAATCTATATTGCAGCTTTTTTTTCTCTGTACTGAAATGTCCATCACGGGTAGGAATGTAATCAGAACTCTTGGTTCATTATTAATTCTCATGGGGAAAGAAACTTACAATGAAACATGTTATTGAAAATCACAGTAGGAACCTGACTTGACATTGTAATGGCATTTATGATGAAGCACAGGGCTAATGCTAATGTCTTGTCAACAAAAGTGCATGTGGCATTCCCATTAAAGAGCATTCAATTACCGTAGAGATCCATGGACTCACGGATTCTCCATGACATTAATGGGATTATCATGATGTGGTCTTTGATTTTTTTTTTTACTATCTATCTAAAGTTAATAGGCTAACCTTACTTAAATATCATGTGTGGGAGCTTAAAACTGGGTTAATTAAGTGTCTAAGTGTATGCAAATTTGGGTTTTCTGTGTCCTGTGTGCTTTTGTATTTCAAGGTTAAAAGTTCTTATGTAGTTGCAAGAACATTTCTTTGTGATATGGATATTTCTTCTGTATTTACTACATATGCAAGTATGTGTATAAACACATAAATATTAATTAAAGTATTTAATATGAATAGTCTAGCAAACCATAGATCTTCAATGATATTGCAGTCTCTAGGCACATATGTCTATAAGACATGTGGAAAAGTCTGTGGTACATGGCAGAAAACGGTGAACTTTCTGAGCTATTATAAAAGATGGACATTGAGAGTTTAGGGGAAGGGTGAGACTTACGTAGGGAAGATGGTGGTCAGGGACTATGGGAGTTAAGGGGAAGGCTGGGTGCTCATGTCTGTGGTGGCATGAGGGTTGTCTTCTAGAGGCCTGAAGTCTCAGGACTCATGTGTTTTCATATCTTGGTAACTCGTCTTCCTTCAGTCTGTGATTTCAGTGTGCCTTGTCTTCACTCCCTTAATCATCAGGTTTTTCTTACTGTGACTATTATTCACTGTTATGAGCTATTATTATCATTAGCTCTTTTTCACTGATGGAGATCACTTTTCTTGATCTTCCTGGCTCTGGTTCCCGCACCCAGAATCAATATCCTGCCTGTAACAAATGCCCCTAAGACAGCATCATGATGATCCTGGAACCCTGCAAAGCCCACTCGCTAGTGGCTTTGGGTTAGATCCCCCCCCCCCGGAGCCATCACTTACAGTCAGATCTAGGAAAGGAAACACTTCTGTGCCGAAAGAAGGGAGCCAGTCTCTTGGCTATCAGCTGTGGTAGGGGCTCCTTCCCACAGGTGCCTCAGACATGTTGGCATTTCTCTGGCTGAGACATACGAGCCGCCATTGTATTTTTGCTTCCCTTTTTTTACTTCTGTTGTAAATATCAGCGATCCCCAAGGCCAACCCCCTTCTAATTGGCTTGGGACCGTTCCTATACTACTCAGAACATCTGAGACTTGGATTCTGTTCTTGTCCTGAAACTCAGGAAGATGCAAGAGATGGAAAATGAAGCACTGAGTATCATTTTAGACAATCTATGACCCTGTCAGTTGAGCAAGGACATGGAGAACACATGCAAGACTATATAATAGAGAAATAAGGCACCTCGTATATTTTGTTGAAAGAAAAATTACAAAGAAGAAAAGAAAATCCATTTTTGAGTGGTAAAGTTTCAAGTGCAAAAGAATAAAGTGATTTTATTACATGTGTTCATATAGAAAATAGAGAATGCTTTTCTTTACAGAGCTCATTATTTTAGCAATGTGACTTGGATAGGAAATGATTTGCAATCATCTTTGACCTCTTTCAGCTATTATTTTATTATTTTTGTCCTGAATCACAAATACTGAATGATTTTGTGCCTGATAGTCGGACGCGATACTTGCGAGCCACAGAGGCATTGTGGCACAGACGGATAAAACATTTATATATTCAAAGAGTTTGCTCAGAATTATGATACCTTCATGGTGGATTTTTCCTTTGATGAGAATGAAGTGTCCCTCTCCATCTCTTTTGATTAATTTTGTTTGAAAGTCTATTTTATTAGGTATTAGAGTGGCTACTCCTGCTTCCCCTATCAGAGGACTGGGGGAGGGGCATGGGAGGAGAAGAGGGAGGGAGAGCGGGATTGGGAGGAGACAAGGGAGGGGCTATAGATGGGGTACAAAGTATACAAACTGTAATAAATAAAACAATAAAAATAGAAAAAAAGAGTTTGGCAAATAAGATGCATGCATTAGCATCTTTCCATGGTGCTTCAGTTAAACAAATAGGCTATACTGAAATACACTTCAACAGATAATATTATACCTTAAAATATACAGAACCCTTGCTTTGGAAACTAGCTTCAAGTTAGTATAATGATGTCACTCATCTGAAATTTTTTGTCTTCATCCATTTGTTTATGAAAGTATTCAGATTCTTGCATCAATTTAACTTCCGTTAAGTCTTACAAAATTTCTTTCTTGGCTTTCTTCCTTGAGGACTCCAGAGTTATTCTAGAATGTAGATGAAGCTCCGCATAGTTAAACTGCAGTCACTTCAGTTAAAACATTCCGGCCAGTTATGTCTATGTCACTAAAATGCTATCACTAATGGGAGAAAAATAAAAGCAATGCTTAACCTGTGGTTAAAATGAAACATATACAAACACAATTTTATTTTTAATGAAGTTTGTTTATGTGTCTCGGTGTGTATGTGCACTTGAGTATAGGCTGCTATGGATGCCAGCAAAGGGTACCAGATACCCCAGCACTGCAGTTACAGGTAGTTTTGATCTCCTGATACAGTGCTAAAAACCAAACTCTCACCTGAAAGAGCAATGCAGGCTCCTATGCACTGAGACATCTTTCCAGCTCCAAATCATAATATTTTCAATATGCCTTTATTTCACAGAGCATTCTATAAAATAATGTCTGAGTGTAGCTCTTTCCAAAAGTCAGTACTTTCAAAAGTTACACATTATATTCCTTCCTACAAGACACTGAAACCTTCAGGAGTAAAGAATGCATGTAGCAAAGTTAACTTACAAAAATGAAAATTAGGTAAAATATATGTATAGGATTTTTTTCTTGTCATAACTGTTAAGCATCTTCAATACCATGTTTGTACTTGGCAGAAACATTTAAAGAATCCAGTCTGATATAAGATCATTTTCTTGCCTACCCCTTGTATCTTTCTTATTCTTCCCAGATAGGTTTGATAGGTTAATGTTAGAAATATTACCTATATAATTAGCTTTCTGCACTAGAAAATCCCCCAAAGACATAGGATGAAAGATTATCTGTTAACTTTCTGACACTCTAAGAAGACTAAAGTTAAATAAATAGAAGGCATCCAGTTTACTGCAAATAAGAAGTACATATGTGCCTTCCACTATCCACATGAGTGTGTGTGTTGGTGTCCTCCTTGTTCAGCTCATGTTAGCGTGACATTATGGATAAAGCTTCAGATATTTCCAAGGATATACAATCTCACTTCAGACTCCCTGATCCTCTTGGTCTTACAGTCTCTCTAGCTCTTCTCCTGCAATGATACCTGAACTTTAGGGTTCCTATTACAGATGTATCCCTTGGTTCTGAGTGCCACATCTCTGAACTCTGATTTATACAGTTTTCTGTAATGACCTCAGTATGTTACAAATAGATATTTCCTTGAAGGGGGTCAGTACTACAATTATCTTTCAGTATAAGGACAAATATTTGGAATGTAGTTAGAGATTATGCTGGTTTGTAAAGTGGCAGTTAGAGGTTCTCCTCCAAGATGCCTGATTTCAGTAGCTCTTTCTGTTTGGTTAGGTTTCCAGTAATAGGAATGATTGTCCTCTTGAGTGGGCCTTAAGTCCATTTAGAGAGCTGTTGGTTGCCCCCAAGATATGCTTTCCACTACTGGACTCTTAGAGTAATCAGAACATACTGGTCATTGTTATGGTTCAGATGATAAGGCTCCACATACATAAAAAGCAGAAATTGTCGATCTAAGCCTGTCAACCACGTGTACTTACTTCACTACACCATCAAAAGCCACGTGTACTTACTTCTGTTTTGTACATTCTTTATCAATTCTGACATCAGTCTGGGACATGAAGCATCTTAAGCGTTTTCAGTTCAGTCCCAGTGCTAGATCGTGGAAGGAGTGCATAAGCACACACATTCTGCTCCTAGACTGATGCCTTTCCCTTCACAACCCCACTTTTGAGAACCTGCTTTTGTGTGTGTATTCTAATGACGTGCTGCCAACCCTGATGGTCACAGCTTAGCAAGTGTTCTTGCTTTATGACTTCCTTGAAATATGTGCATTCACAAAACAGGGTCAAGTGCAAAAGCAAAAAGTTCACAAATTCTAGACCTTTGTACTTTTTCAGTGCATACATACATGTGAAGAAATGCAAGAAAGTCCACTCATTGCTTTTTTTAAAGTGAACATTTGTTACTATCTGTATATGTATATATATACATATACGTGTGTGTGTGTGTGTATATGTAACACCCTACTATATTCAAAGAACAGTGGTTTAAATGAAAAAAAGAAACCTTTTGGCTTGTGTTATCAGTGTATAAAATGTAGAGTTAACATATTTCTTTCTTTCTTTTCTCATTTAGTTATTGTAGGTAGACATGTTTGGCATCTTCTGACTATTTTGCTTTGTGGACGGACATCCTCTTTAACTGTTCTCTAGCATGAAACAGACTTTAACAGATAGTACAGAAGCACACAGAACTATAGAAGCAGCTAGGCTCAGGGGAAGCCAGTGGTGAGGCTCAGCTTAGGAGGCAATCACAACCACCATCTAAGATATCATCATAATTTGCTGCAAACTTGATTTCTTTGCGATGTGGAAATCCTGCCTGCAGAGACCTGGGCACCTATCTGAGCAGCTGCAACCACAGGAGAGAGCCAGGTGATACTCTCAGATCTTGATTCAGATTTTTTAACATGACCCCTGCAACCCCAGATATCCATGCCTCCACAAAGTACCCAATACAGACAGGCAATACATCTCATAGTGACGACAGATCCAGTTCCTCCTCCCAACCTGGGTGGCTTCCCTGCTCTGCCCCTGCACAAACTTCTTCATGAACTGCAAACCAAGGATGAAATCAATGCTTTTCAAGTCTTACTTCACCTGGGGAACCATTAAAAACCACAGGTAGGTGGCTATATGCCACTCTTGGCCCATCAAAGCAGACTCCTATGGCGTGAGTCCTGCTCCCAGGGATCCCTAAATGCTCCCAGGCGATGCCTTTGTGCAGCAGAAGCTGAAATACATTGATAAATTCCATCTTAATGGAGGAAAAACAAGGTAACCACAACCACCAGACAACAGTCTAGTGTCAGCAAAGAAAATACCCTAGAAATTCTAGAAGTCTCTCATTTGAAATCAGTTAGAGATGACGGTTTCACACAATTAGTCTACAATAAACAAAATGACATCTTAGATCTTCCTGTTTGTGTAATTTAACATTGTTATGGAAATATTTTCTTGGGTTAATTCGTTAGTGTTTGTCAGTGATGAGTCTTCTTTGATGATGTTCATATATCTTAGTTGATTGCATTTGAGGCAGGCTACAAATATTAGCCTAGGCTGATCACAGACTCACTATGTGCCCCTGACTAGCCCTGAACTCATTCATTGTAATCTTCCTGCCGCAAACTCAAAAGGGTTGGGATTACAAATTTAAGTGCTTTGATACACTGTTAGGTAGAGTCTTTCAAAGCACTTATATATGTAATCCCAACCCTTTTGAGTTTGTGACAGGAAGATTATGACGCTGAGACTCATAACCAAACTTTTGGCAGAGTGTGGGGAATCATGAAAGGTCATCATCTCCTATGACCTGGAGAGGACAGGAGTTCCACAAGGACCAAATATATCAGGGCACAGCGGTTTTTATGAGCCTGTTTCTCCAACAAAGGACCAGGCATGGATATAACCTAAAACCCCTGCTGGAATGTAGCCCATGTTAGCTCAGTATCCAAGTGGGTTCCTTAGTAAGGGGGACAAGGATTATTTCTGACATGAACTCAATGACTGGCTCATTGATCTACCCCTCCCCCCCAAGGGAGGAGCAGCTTTGCTAGGCCACAGATAAGGACATTACAGCCAGTACTGAAGATACCTGATAGACTAGGGTCAGATGGAAGGGGAAGAGGACCTCTCCTATCAGTGGATTTGGAAGGGGGCAGGGAGGAAATGAGGGAGGGAGGGTGGGATTGGGAGGAAAAGAGGGAGGGGTCTATGGCTGGGATACAAGTGAATGACCTTTGATTAAAATTTAAAAAATAAAAACAATACTAATAAAACAAATGTAAGTGCATTCTTAGTTTACACTGCTCCCTTGCATATTGCCATGATAATGTGTGCAACTCAAAAATGATCCCACTCAACTCTCTCCAACAAGCTTGGGCTCTATCTTTTTCCACTACACCAACTGTGCCACTGCCATCAAGTGCTCCTGACTTTACACACGTTGTTGAACTCATGGAACAGGACAGGAGCCTGCCACCAAATTCACAGATTAGAGTGCAAGTGATGCTTATTCTTATTCACAGTCCTGAGGAAATTTCATTTCTCTCCACTGGAAGTAAAATCATGATTTGAGCTTGCAACTTTCTCCATACCTCTTGTACACAGCTTTAAGAAAGATAGATCTTTATCACGTCTGCCCATTTATAGGTGAATCTGGGCTTAAACCAAACTAGCGTTTTTCCTTTTCTCACTCCAATTAAAATCCTAACTGAAAAAGCATGCATTTTACCATGTTTTCAATAAACAATGTTCAACAGTTTGAACAGTTTTGATTTAGGACGTATTTGGTAAGGCCCTGAATATCACATTTTACGTGTGTATGCTGGAACATTTTGACTATTGGTATAAAAATACATCTGCCAAATGAAGTGACTTTTCTTGGAACAGTTAAGTTACTTAAATTTGGTTTTAAATAACCTACTTTTAAAATTATAGCATTTATATTGCTTTATATGCCACTCATAATATTGAAATACTCAGGGGGAGACACTGGATTACTGATTCAGGAAAACACACTGATAGTTATTAATTATGTCCATGCACCTGGTACAATTAGATTAAAACAGTGGCTTTCAGTGAGAGAAACAGACAGTTTGTTTAAACAGTTGTGGGAATATGATGAATGAGGTCAGTGGTTTGCCTATCTAGATTTTTCTCTCTTGGGCTCCACTGTCTTCCCTGAGGATCTTTTGGTTACCAATATTATGTGTAAACCTGTCAGCTTTACATCTGTGGAATCCTAGAATGAATGAAGCTCTATATAGATTTCTGGAGGAAATCTTATAAATCTAAGGCAATCACATGATTATTCTTTTCTCCTAATATTAACAATGCTTGTGTTGTGCTTCCAAGGTTTAGCTACTTCCACAGGGAGAAAGGAATGCCCCGTCCATGCAGCAGTCTCGGTTCCTCTGAAGTTGCATCTCCTTTACTCTTTTCATAGATTCTACGGGGATAAGGGTCAGTTTTTACAATTTTCTATTATTTTCAACTGTATACTCCCTTCCCATGTTGAATTGTCTGTTATCTTTGCTGAGATGTATCATTTTCTCTTCTCACCATTATCTAATGCTCAGATCCACCAGATAATTAGATTTTAGTAGTCATTTTTACTTTTTTTGTTTTTTAAAGTTTTTATTTATTTTAATTTGTATTCATTATATATCTAGATTGTGACACCCTCCTTCATCTCTTCCAAGTCCTACCCTCCCTTCCTCCTCCCTCCTATCCTCTGAATGGGAGAGTCCTCCTCTTCTTTCAACTACGTACTCAGCTTATCAAGTTTCATCAGGACTGCCTGGATCCTCTTCCTTAGCATGGATGCTTTAATCTCATTCAGAATGGCAAACAGGATAAACACCAAAAGTGGCGGAAGAGAGGGAACAGGATGGCAAACTATGATAGAGGGTCCTCTGAAAGGCTACAACCAATAGGGGATTGAAGCAGATCCTGAGATTCATGGCCAATCTTTGGGCAGAGAGCAGGGAGTCTTATGGAAGAAGTTGGGAGGTGGGGAGTAGAAAGACCCGGAGGGGACAGGAGCCCAGCAAGGAGACCAACAAAGTTAGAAATGATTTTTAAAGAAAAGGTAGCTAAACTGTAATTTCTGTTTTTGAAATTACTCTAATTTCTACATGGGGGAGATCCTTCCCTAATATAATCCATCTGTAAACAAGACTGCTTTTAGCGTCTAATGGAACTGAGTCTGTGGAGAAGTCTTTAAATGTAGACTGTCAGTGTAGAACTTAAGATTCCACCAAAGCCAGCTATTTTATCAGACAATGTAAGTTGAGAGTGTCATGCCTTGGAGAGATTGACTAGCTGACAATAGTTTTCTTTTCTTTTTCTTTTTTTTTTTTTTTACCCAAATATATGACCACTAGTTGTTCCTTCTGCCACAAATACCTGTGGCCACAGAGAGATGACTGAATTACAACAGATTCGTGCCTTGACTGAGTTTGAACAGAGTATTCCTGCAGGATCCAGCAAGAATAAAAATTGATGTCCCTCTTGAAGCAGAGTGGTCCAGATGGTGCTACTTTATAGCTGTCTCCAAATACCACATGCAGAACTATGCCTTTGATAAGGGAAGGGAGCGTAAAGGTTTAAATATAGCCTGTTAGTGGACTGTCAGTGACTGATGGATCCCAGTCACAAGCATACAAAAATGTTCTATGTTAAACATGTTTTACAGTCATGGTTGTGAAAATTCTATATCAAGGAAATTATGCACAGGGGGAAAGATGTGAAACCTACCTTTAAAGAAAATCTATGTGTACACTAACAAATCAACCAGATTAGGGAGTGGAGTAGGGCAGAATGATTCACTAACAAACCAGTAAAGTCAGTTTTTTCTAGTAAAATCCACAGCTAAATTTGCAAATAATATGTTAATTTCATAAGGCTTAATTTTTATATAAAAGGGTGAACTTGAGTGTGTAGATTGGCTCACCTTTATATAACCCACTTTGTTAATCTTTTCCTGGCTAAGAACCTTCCACATGCCAAATGATGGCCTAGTTCTTTGAGAATGGCACTGGGGTCACAGCATGGTCAATTAGAACATTTTACCTTTGCACATCATTGTAGATTAGTACTTAGTAAACAAGAGTATAGCTAGGGTCAGGGCATACCCGCTAACTGTACGTGAAATACTTTAAACAATTCTCTGTTGCCCCTTAAGTCATCATGGCCGTACATAATATATTTCAAGAACAAGAAAGTTAAAAAAAATAGTTATTATTTTCCCTTTTTGATTTATTACACATATTTTTGTATTGCTAAACTAAGTCTTATAGGAGAGTTTTAAAATCAAACAATTTTTAAAGCGTTGAGTTAAAATTTCTCATTTCCAAGACAATTTGGGGAGTAAAATAGAGCTTTTAAAGTACTTTGAGGCAATTTACCAGACTATCAAACTTATTCTTCAGCCCTCGACTCTCTTCCACAGGTGTTTCCATCTTACTGCCTGTTGTAGGGAGGCAAACATTTAACTTCTTGGAGAGGGTCATGGGTTGTAGGTTCACATATCTGTGCTATTTATTATGGAATGGTTGTGACAAAAGGCCAAGTTGTTTACTGTCTCCTCCGAATTTAAAAATAAATAAATAAATAAAAGGCTTGATGGGGAAAAAACTAGTTGCAGAAAGTTAAGATTCACTTTGCTTAGTTTTATAAAACCACAGCCATGATTATGGGAAAATATATAAATGCATGCTTTGTCCTTGAGAGCCAATCTGTTTGTCAAATCTGTTCACGTTTTGTAGTCTTTGCATACAATTTACATTTTTGGACTTACCTCTGGGAAGCTTTTCTGTCTTAGCTCTGCCTCTGGATCTGGACTCCAGGTGAGGGATGTTGAAGGAGAATGTAAATCCAGACATGCTCTCAGGACTCTTTTGAACTCTGAAAGACTGGCTTCTAGGGACCACATTCATTTACAGTGAGCTCCTTAGAAGGGAACTGGCAGGCACTGTTTATTCTTTTAAACTGAAGCTTTAGCAGGTTCTTGGATTCTGTGACAGCCATGACCTACTGCTTACAAGAGCAGGGTTGGGCTTTGTGGAGAAAATACTGGGCTTCAGATCTTCTATCAATGGTTTGTTTGGTATTCTACAGCAAACTAGCTGAAAGAATCTAGATCTGACATGAGACACATATGCTCATCTCTAACATAGCGAACACGGGTTCATACGAGACAGCAATGGGGAAATGTGACATGAGCCGACACACAGGGAACTGGTGTTAGATTATGTGAACTCCACCCACCCTTCTCTTGTTCCCCCATCCTTTTCCTTCTCCTCCTATTACTTTTACTCTTACTCTTATTTGTATTTTTATTTGTGTTCTTATTTTTCACCAGAAGGAGATGAAATAAACAGGGGTAATATAGCGTACTGAAATCAGGAACACCCTAGGAACAAGAACATAGATTTGCTACCAAGCTTCAGAGAAGGCTAATATCCCAGTTTTGGTTTTCTTGCTGTGAAGAGACCCCATGATCATGGTAAAGAAAATATTTAATTGTGGCTGGCTAACAGTTTAGTCCGTTATCATCATAGTGGGAAGCATAGTGTCATGCAGGCAGACATGGTACTCGCGAGGGAGCTGAGAGTTCTACATCTGGATTGGCAGGCAGTAGAAAGAACAGTCATACTAAGCTTTGCTTGAGCATTTGAAACCTCAAAGCCCATCCTCAGTGGCACATTATCTCTGGCACTTCTAATAGTGCCACTCCTTCTGAGCCTCTGGCAGCCATTTTCATTGTTAACATTGTGTCTTAGGGAAGTATACATAAGTATGCTTCATACTGAGCACATTGAATGCCATAGCAGTATTCTGATTGAGGATTTATGGGGTGGGTTTACAACCAGTACTATGGATTCAGTCGGTTATTCGGGAGACAATGACATAGACCCCTGTCTCATTTTGGCCATGATGGGAAATATTTTATAATTAATCGCTTCTGAAGAGCCATTCCTGGAGGAAAAAAAAATGGGAGTCTATATATCATGTCTGGGCTGCCCATATGTCAGTGACAGCAGCCATGTTAATTTGCTAAGCTTGGACTTTTCTTAACCCCACTAAATGGTTTGTAATATTGCCAGTTCCCTGAGCTTTTCATACTGACAACCTTATATATTGTACTTATGGGCCTGACATTACTATTGGTGAACCAAACTCATCCATCCAACTCTGCTCTGCTCTGTGGCCCCAGGCTTGTGCTCAAATTTTTGATTCAATGCATGTTCTGTTTCTTTACTTTACTTCTTCTCAAGGCTTCGGTCATTCATAAATACTTAAGTGGCCAGAATGACCCATGGCATTTGACATTCCTCACAGTTGGTCATTCGGGCTCATTTGTTATCACTGAGGGCTAATAATACTTGTAGTATTATTGTAGTAGAAGTTGTGGAAAGAGGGAGAATAACGAAAAGGAGATAATTAAAGATGTCTTCATCTAAATTTTTTTTAAGTTGAAATATTCATTTAAATACATTCTGTCAGGAGCACATCAACAACTAGTAACGGCTTGTTTACTTATAACTCTTAATATCTTCACATTGATAACTTTCAGGACTGTTTCCTGAAGAGACTCTATGATCAAGAATGCAAGAGAACAAACTGAGACTTGTAACAAAACAGAAGCAATACCTCAGACAATGCCCTGATTAGCCGATGAGGTTTGTGTTATACCCTGTGCGTAGTGAGGGGCTTTCTACTTTTCTTTTGACGTCTTTTGGAAATGTGGGCCAGCTATAGCACACAGGCTGGTCTCTGATTCCTGGGCTCAAGTGATTCTCACTTAAACCTCAGATGTTGGGTAATCAGTACATGCCGTTACACCTTTCCACATTTCTTAATATTTGTTACATATTTTTTTTACTACTGAAAAGTGTTAATATAGATATATCTTGTTAACAAAGAAATGAATACATTGCCAATTTGTGAAGATTTGGCTTGCAAAGTGACAGGACATGAGTAGAAAACATTTTGCATTTTTTTTCTCTTTCTTTTTTTTTAATTTTACTTTTTTCTCATCAGTTACATTTTGTTAACTCTGTGTCCCAGCTGTATCCTGCTCCCTCATTCCCTCCCCAACCCCACACTCCCTCCCTGGTCTCCTCCCTGCCCCTTTCCAAGTCCACTGATTGGGGAGGACCTCCTCCCCTTTCATCTGATCCTGTTTTATCAGGTATCTTCAGGACTGGCTGCAAAGCTCTCCTCTGTGGCCTAACAGGACTGCTCCTCCCTTGGGGGGTGGGGAGGCCAAAGAGCCAGTCATTGAGTTCCTGTTAGAAATAGTCCTTGTTCCCCTCACTATGGGAAACCAATTGGTTACTGAGTTACCACAGGCTACATCTGAGCAGAGGTTCTAGGTTACATTCATACATGGTCCTTTTATTTTTATTTTTCCACCACATGCCCTTTGTGTTGCTGGCTAGCAGGGATACATTACAGTACCCAGCCAACAAGTGACCACAGGACGATCTAATGATACCCTAGTGGGCTACGGGGCTGGCAGATTTTAATAGAACTGTTCATAAACTGTGTGGGATAATAAGTACTTTATTGAAAATAGGCTTTGAGTTAGGTGAATTTGACTGGCTATAGACATACATGCATATATATGCTTGTTCTATTATAGATCAAATAGGTTGAACTAAGATGTTCAAAAGGCTAGGTATCTTAAATGCATACTTCACTTTGTATATTCCCAGATTTCAACTGGTTTACCATGACGTCTTCCATTTTAAATTAAGGACTTTCAATACATTATCTGAATGGCATAGTGCCTGCCAACACAATGAAGTAAGCTTTCTTGACTCATGGATAAAAAATGCCCTCAGAGAAGATCTCCACTTTGCCAGTCAGACTTTGATTGTATCACCACTGAGTTCCAGTGGTTTGTTTCTCTAATCAAACTTTATTGCACTGTTCAAAACGCTTGGCATGGATAAACATCCTGATATCGGACTTTAAAGAAAGAAGTTGGAATAGATTGCAGATACAATTTCAAGATTAAAAGCATCAGAACCTTTATATACAAAGATAACCATAGATTGGGTAAGTTAGTAAAAATCTCTAGGTTAAGGAAGAGATCTACATCTTATAAAATCATCTGGAATTGTTATAAAACATTTTGCAGTTTTTTTTTTCTCTACACTTGCAATCAGGAAAATGTTTTCTGCAGCATGTGATCCCTCAGTTAAAGCCAGATGTGCGCACTGAGCTAAGCCACAAGGAAAAGAAAACATAAACAGCTATAGTATTTTTCACGCTATATGCTAATCTAAGAATGACATGCAGAACTTCGAGCTGTTTGGGGGAGTATTTTGGGGAACAGGGAAATTTTGTTTTGAGAAGTGTTTTGTATGTAGCTCAGTCAGGCCTTCAAAGCACTGTCTTCCTATGTCTGTCTGTCTTCTCAGCTCTGAAGTTAAAGACATGGGCTGCTGTACCCAGTATTCTGTTCTTATTCTCGCTTATATTATTCACTAATTACACATGGAGATCAGGTCAGTTGTGGTTATTAGCAGGACAGGGCTTGAGAATCCAGCATTGATCACCTAGGTTTCCAACATTCCCTGAGAAATGAAAAGTTCTGCAGCCAGATTCTCATAGATCCATCTTATCCCATATATCATTAATGTGGCTTTGGTAAGATGGAATTAATCTCTTCCTGTTTGGTTTCTAGACACAACAAGATTATATCAGCTCATGAACACTAACATAATCTTGTTCCTTCCATACTCAAAAATAGTAGACTATGAACTGTCCCAATGTATGTCACCCTCCATTTGTCACACAACTCCTGTTCTCTCAATAAAACTTTATTAAATTGTGCCTTGACTTACATTGAGGCTATACCCTAATAGTATCACACAAAATTGAAGAAGTCATAAGTCCAAAATACAATAAGTGCACCTAACCTTCTGAGCATCCCACTTTAGCAACATGGCACAGTGTAGAATGTCAGTCATTCCATCTGAGACCCTGTGACAGACTGAAAATGTCAGGACTGTGGTTAGCTGCCTCTGTTTAGCAGCACAGGTGAGTGTCTATTACATGCTGTTAGACCAGAAAAGCCTGAAATTCACAACTAGAGATATTGTTTCTCCTGTGTACTCCTCACATGGTGCATAGCCAGTAATAACTCAGTCCATCTGAAGCCAGGGAACATCTCCATATGAATTGTCTAACATAGTGCTTCCTCATAGAGCAGAAAACTTGATGCTTATCATAATGATGTTTATCATAATGAAAATGATTATGATGATGATATCTGAAATTGGTAGATTTGATTCATGTGAAAGTGCAATGGCATACTAGGACACTTTTACAACGCATAGACTCAAGTGATTGAGTAAACAGGATCATGGGATCAAGGCTGCCCTGTCTCAAAAAACAAAACCCAAAACAACAACAACAACAAAATATAAATGAGGTAATACAATACCTTCAAACAGAAATAAGCCATCACAAGATTATGCTTATCTAAACACCCTTCTATTTTGCTTTCAAAATACTAAAAAAAAAATTAATAATCTTCTGTTTACATCACCCTGTCATGGTTTCATCATGATAGCATGCAGTAGCAATCCCCACCACCACATTATAGAACACTTGCAAGAGAACCCTGACCCTAGAGAGAGCACCTGAGTGGTGTGGTTTCTCCTCTCTATTGACCTTTAACTCTGTACATTTAACTGTGGAAACCTGCTTTAAATTATTTATACTCTTTTAATAATTTATGATGCTATAACTTCCCTTTGAAAACACTAGAAATGTAAAATAATTTATTCACAATTTTCAAATCATCTCTTTAAAAGCAGTGCTTTATTGATAGGCAAATTAAATAAGAATTTTATCTGTGTTTATATGTGTCCTTTACTGCCCCCTTCCCTCACCTATTTTGTGAAGGCATTTGAGAACAGTAAAGCTGACTAGGAGAGACTGTGATCAAAACAGAAAGTTCCTTCTGGTTTCTACAGAGATCACATTCATCAATTCATGACCTAACCTTTCAGATCCCAGAAATGCAAACTTCTCTGGAAATTTGGGCTTGCAAGTATTAAGGATTTTGACATGTTATCATCCTGGGTTATCTACATAGACCTGAATCCAATCGTGAGAGTCTTTTTAAAAGCCCAAAAGGTGCAAGCTGTTGAGAGAGAGAGGGGTAGAGAGAGAGAGACAGAGACAGAGACATACCGACAGACAGAGACAGAGAGAAAACTATAGGAAAACTGAGGAATTAAAGTGATGCAGCCACAAGCCAAGGACTTTCAGGAGCCCCTAAAAGATAGAAAATGACAGTAAGAATTGTAAAGGGGAACCTGGGGGAGGGGTGTGGTCTTGCCTCTCGCTTGATTTTAGGTTTCTGACTTACTGGACCCTCGGAAACTTGTTCCTACAACACTTGTTCTTTTAACATGGTAAGTTCATGGCACTCTGTTATGGGCAATGGAGGAAATGGATACTTCTGGTTAAACTGATTGCCTGGAAATACATTAGCACATGTAGTCCGTGTGTAGAAAATCAACATGAAGATACAGGGCTAGCATGCAAAACATAGGAGAAGACAGTGTAAGTGATTCTACCTGTGAAGTCGCCTGCACTCAAGACATTGCTGGAGTTCGTGCACACATGTGGTGTAAACCATCATTCATAGCTGAGGGTCCCTGAGGCTCTGGCAGTGAAGCAAAGGCCTGTGCTAGGGACAGTATTGAGCTAAGTGAAGAGGGTGAGAAAAACATCCTGTGAGATCTAAGAAGGAACAAGCAGGTGCTGACAGGAAGGTTAATGCAACATGCTTGCAGGAAAGGGAGCGGCAGCGTCACATAGCTCAGCCCACTGACTTCAAGGGGTAGGACATGCTCTGACCCCAGGAACATTAAATAAGCTTCTGAAAAGAAACGAAGACAGACCAAGCACACATATTCCCTACATTTAGATATTGATCCATTTGCTAACTCACATCTGGTAAAAGATGCCACATGCTCAAAGGTCTTTAGCAGCCTATTTGCAAGTAGGCCTGCTTTTCCTTTCAGAGGAGGAAGGTGGTGGCTGCCTGTTTTGTTGCTATCAGCTCCAGTAGTTTAGCACTCTCTTACAGTTCACAAAATGAGAATAAATTGCCAGTGTAATCAACAGGTGACCCATTAAGGACTTGAGTGCAGCTATGTCTTCCTTTGGGATAGATACTTTTACAGCCAATAAACCCAGCCTTACCAGCTCCCAGCCAGCTTGCTTGCCATAACAAAGCCTTTAATGCAAGTGACTGACACCCAATAGAGCCCCTCCTTAGGTTTCTACAGTCAATATTGACCTAAGAACAGCCTCTTCCACAGGAATGAGCTGCAGTGTTCTGTTAGATGTTCTTGGACAAAGGTGCTGTTCATAACCACCATGTTTTACTGTGGACTTGAATTTGAAAGGCAAATTCAAATTGTTTTTAAAATTTGCTACCTGAAATGAAAGAGATCCACTGAATAGCTTTTAAACTAATGTTCAAAAATAGTCATCTGGCACAATATTAAATGTTTATGTCCATGAGGTATGTCTCCAATTTAAGTACTAGCTAATTTAATAAAACATTAAAATTTTGACTGAGAGGGAGAATGATATTTTCTGGTATCTGCTTAATACTTTAAGGGAGGCAAAGTGAAAGAACAATAATAATATTCAGCATGGAAATTATTTGAACAGTAATATTGTAATTATATATTGATTTGGGGGAAATGTTACTGTAACATTTATCAAGTTATGTGTCACCCTTACTAATGAGTTTGCAATCTCTATGCCATTAATAAAGTAACTCATTATGTAAGTTACCTTTAAGGACTTAATGGCCAAGAAAAGCTCAAACAGGAAGTGCATCGTCTCTGAGTTGCTTGGGAAATACTGGATAGATAGAGGGTGAGAAGTGAAATGAAGGACTTGTTTGTACATGAAAGATAAAGCTATTTTTTTGTCCTTTGCTTTCTTTCTAGATTGTTATTAAATACATTTTTAAGTGACAGTTTTTTTAGTATCACAGCATGCTAACATTGGAGCATTCATTTCCCTTCAACTCTAATTTTAAAGTGAAAATGCTGGGCCTCTTCCTCTGTCTTCTAGACTTACATTTTCACATATGTTTACAGTATTGGCAAAGCAAAGGATCATTTTGCAGTCATCTGCATAAGGTCTTTCAATGGTTGTTTTCCAGTTGCCTGGAGTAGAACTTGCCAAAATGGGCCTCATGAATGTTATTTCAAAGGGTTTACTGCACACTCTAGGTATTTGAGTAGTTGAGTTTGATACCATTAGATGGTTCCCTGTCCTGCAATATTTCTTAAATCCATTAATAGACTGCATACCAGATTTATTCAGTCATGCCAACTATGTTTTTTTCTTCTGCAGAGCATCTCCTAAGTGAGTAAGTGAGGTTCAAGAAAAGGCTCTTCTTGAGGCAAACGCTGGCCTTATTAATAAGTGCCTTAACTCTAAAGATGAAATGCCTTCAAAATTTGACCCCTCGTTTTTGGTTCAGCTTCATATATCAATGTCAGCAAGTATGTTCCAGATTACAAAAAGAACTAACTACAGTAAACTTTCTTACAAAGCTGTTTAGCTGTATTCCTTTGGGGGATATGTCTGCTTTGCATAACACCACCTACGTTAAAGTGCTACCATAGGACGTTTGTGCTCATTCGCTGTGCTGGCTTCTCTGACCTTCGTATAGCCTGCTGCACCCAACCTTTGACCTTCTCTACCACGATCTTTAACCCTGATCCTCCTCCCATTGGCTTGGGCATCCCACCTACGAAATTCACACTTATGTTTAGTCTGAATGTGAATTGAGAGTTCAGATCTAAGTCCAGCTCACTGACCTTGGGTCAATGTTCTTAATCACTCTTATGCCTACTACGTTGTCACTCCTCAGCAGACAAGGTAAAGGCATGATGACATGCCTAGATGGCACTCTCTTCCTGTAAGTGTAGGGCATCTACACCAACCTTGGGACATTTCATTCACAGCTCATCCTAGAGAGATTCAGTAAACTGACTTAATGAGAATGTCGTTAATCAGTTTAATGTAGCCTGTGATTAATTTAATAATGCCATGAAGGAAATGTTTAAAAATATGTTCTACACGGATGAACAAGGAGTACAATAAAAAAGTGCTAAACTGCGTTTCACTTGGAGTATGTGTGGAGCATTTTGTCATCATATGTGGTGTGTGTGTGTGTGTGTGTGTGTGTGTGTAGAGGACATAGATAAATCTGTTGTTACCCAGGAACCATCCACATTGTTTTTTTAACACAAGATAGAGACTTGGGGCCTGGTACTTGCTGATTGGGCTAGGCTGGCACCAGCCAGCCCCAGGCCCTGCCTTTTGTGTCCCAGCATGAAGATAATGGAGATAGATTACAAGTCCACTTGACCACACCTGACTGTGTTGGTGTGAGTGCTAGACAGAACGCAGTCTCCATACTGACATTGCTGCAGCCCCTTGGATGTTTTATTTCACAGTGTTGACAAGGTGTGAGCCTGTTTTACTAGTCATGTATAAGCTCATGAGAAACACCACATACATTGTAGCTGACATTTGGATATAAATACTGAGCCTGTAGCTCTGCAGTGGCTTTGTCAGGCATCTAGAAACATCACAAGTGATTTTTCCATAGATATTCATTTTCTAGTCTTTGTCAGAAAAACTGCTATTCTCAGTGAGCCAAGCATGGGAATTCAGTGACAAATTAAAGTATGATTTTTGATGATACGTAATAAAATATAAAATAAGAAATCTTAAAGTGGGACTTTTCCTCTAAAATTTGTATCGGTTTTCCTGTGTTATCTGCTTTTTAATATAGTATATTAGCATTGGACGTAAAAATAAACAGCACCGCTTTCAAATAGACTCTTCTTGGAAGAGAATATATAAAAACTCAGATAGGTATCTGGGATCTATCTACCCATCATATATATATTTGTATATATGCAGATATGTACATAGCTGTGTATATATATGTACATATATGTATATGTTTTTCTGTGGATGATAACAAAATGACAGACCAAATTATAACATAATTTATTTCGATAAGTAAATTTATAGTCTCATGATAATCCTTTGTCTGCTAAAATAATCTTTTCAGTGAGGTAAACTACAGACTTCACTGTTTTGGTAATTATTTGTTATTTGATGTGTAATGATTGCACATACTTATTAGGTACAGTATAATAACCAGATCTATAATTATAATGTATGATGTAAATCAGTGAGCATTTCCATCTCACTAAGCATTCGTCCTTACTTTTACAGAGCACATGAGAAACCACTGTAAACTATAGTTCCGTTCAGTGAACCTCAGTTCATCCCTTTTCTCCCTTATATTGATACCAGCAAGCCAACGGGGTGTCAGATGTGCTCCCCTCACTTCCTTACCCACAGTGTGAACCCCCTTCTACTTCAGCATCGGTCCCTATCGCTTCTGGAGTTCTCTTCCACAGAGTCATATAAAAGCAGGTCTCTCTCCTATCATGTCAATTTCATAATAATACTGCCTCTACATAGCATAGGACTATCGCTAAGATTAAATGTAGATCTATTTTTTTGCCAAAAATAAAGATCACTATAGAGCCAGCAGTAATTCATAGAGGCATGATGGCATTTAAAGGACAGACAAGTTGCAGTCCATGAACTTTACTCTTGGATGTCACTATAGCTGTGAGCAGAGGTCAGGGTCTACTTCTCTAAGAGAAAATGCAGGAAGAGGTAAAAAATTTGAATGCTGTGTTATTCTTCTTTAAACTGTACTCACTTGTTTATATCACAAAAACACATTGTATTGGCCTTTTAACTTGAACCCAGAGTAAAGGTTATATGAAAGGGTGTTGGAGAAAAAAAATATGATCCATGGGGATTCAGTATTTGCCTCGTTCCTGGACTAGAGCTTGACTAAACCATTATTTAGTTTCTCCCATTTTTCATAGCTTCATTTTGACTCTTTTCCAAGACAAAATGAATTTGTATTAAATTTCTAATGCAGTTTGCCTGTTCAAAATGTAGCATTGTAGTTACAAGCAAGTACAGATTTCCTATATTCACACATTGAATTTGAAAATAAGTATGTTGGAGTTTCAGCTTACTTTTTCCAAGTGGCCTACATTTAGCTTTTTACTTTTGTATTTGTATATGAACTTAATTCTGCTAGAACATAGTAGCAATTTGATTACCACTTGAACTCAACAGTATTGGAATATACAAATCAGAGTTCTGTGTAAGAATTCATTAGAAAGCTTACAATTTTACTTATCCAAAGTACAGTCCTTAAGGGTAGACAACAAGCTTTGCTGAAATGATAACTTACATAGGAGAATGAGGAGAGTATGGGGTCTGACAGTGTGCAGGATAAGTTACAAGAGACCAGTGTTAACAGGGACATTGCAAACGGTAGGAAATAAAAGGAATGAAACAATTTGATACCACACCTGTCAATCAAGGTGACAGTCATCAAGCTGAGAGTTACAGAGATCATTTCTATTTAGTGTATATCTATGATATATATATATATATATATATATGATCTCTATATATATGTGTGTGTGTAGTATGTGTGTGTGATAGACTTGTCTCAAAGAGGATCTAGATCAACTTTTTTTAATTTTTAATTTTGAGAAAATACCCATATCCTTCCTAAAATTAATGGGTTCCAGTCAACTGCAATTGAACCTAATTTAAAATCCTATCTTTGTATTTAGCTATTGCTAAGGATGTTCAGTTTCACTCTTTCCAATAAAAAAAATCAAATCAAATAAACCTGTTCTGTCTGGTGATTATTTACTGTAAACCTTACTGCTCTAAAGTGTTTAGATGTTTATAAGATACTCAGTTGAAACCATCTTGGCTAAAATACATTTAAAAGACAACAGAGGCATGTATCACTTTTTTCCATTTCTGACTGTCAGCAGAAATCAGAGCCAACACTCTCTTTTTCTGTTTGATTATTCTATTGTGGACAGAATGAGGAATGCTGGAGACATACATGCTGATTTAGTGTTGTGCTGATGAAACCATTCAGGTTGTATGATGTGTCGTTTTTCACTACCGCCTTATCAAGGTGTTTCAGCTGTGCCCAAACCAGTCCTGGTAATTGCTTTAGTTGCTTGTGGCAAAGTTATGTCAATGTCAATCCCTAAATGACTTTTGACTGTTTCATGTCAGATGTTCTCTCCGAAGAAAGACAGGGTAGAGCAGTTTTCATGCTTGGGTATATGTGTTACTTCAAACTCTAAATAGACAGACTGTGTTCTGTTCTCCCAGTCATAGGTTAAATGCAAATGCTAGTATTTTAGGTTTTTATATGAAGAGAATTCAAGTTCCAAATTCTCTTACATTGTATTTTCTTATACGAAGAGCTTTCTCTCCTTGGACAAAGGGCTTCTGCGTTGGCCACATTAAACTACTCATTCAGGCTGTTCCACAATTTATCAAGAGAACAGAATGCACTGGCAGACCTAAAGAAATAGAAACAGAATAGAAAGTCTGGGAATTTCTTGGGAAATTGATGGAGAGGATGGGTGAGGTGGCAGGGAATACTGGGTGGAATATGTTGGTTTTAAGAAGGACTCAGCACACAAATAGAAGACTTCCCTCCTTCCATGTTAAACATCAGGTGATAATGTGTAGCCTCATTGTGTGAATCAATACCGTCAGTGCTCTGAAAAAGAGAGACACAGGAAAGTTAGTGCAAGGACAGAAGGTGTAAGATTTGGGGTGCGCATCTTCATGGTTTTCAAATGACAAAACCACAATCAATTCACCTACAGATGCCATGGCATTGCATGAATCATGTCCCTCATTCCCATTTCATACTCTATGCTTACTCAATTTAAAATTTCTACTTTCTTTGTATAGGGTATAGGCAAGCAAGTTTAAGACAGTCTTTTTAGGTAATGGTGGACAAAGACAATATTTTTTCCTATTCTTGAGTGGATCATGAGGATATTAAATGCTTATTTGTACTTGGATATTAATAACTAAAGATCATAATTTTCTAAGCCCCATAATGTTACTAACAGCACGAATAATTACTTAAAACTTATCCAAATAATTGAGGCCAGTAGCAACCTAGCATCCGTTGATATTATTAGTACAGAGCAAATTCTACTTGATTGACAAATCAGCAAGATGTTACAGAAGGCCAGAGTAGTTTAAACAAATAGCTACAGCTGAAATACTATGTCAATTCTGAAACTTCACTGCTTAAGAGAACTAATCTTACAAGGTAAGATTACTTCAATAAAACCTATAAATTTGTTCAATAGTTTTTGAACTGCAGATAGCTCATAGAATAGATTGAATAATATTGATATAGCTGAATGTTCTTCTGTTAATATTTAAATTTCATACTTTATTAATTTCTGTGGAGCAAAACGTTAAGATAAGTACTAAAAGTTATTTAAAAAAAATATTGTTCCTACCTCTGCTTCATAATTTTCCAGTTCCTATACTAACACCAGCTACAACTTCCAAAAAGATAATTATTCTGTTTATCTATGCCTCATGTCATTATAGACATACAGATGTGAAGGTCTATCTGTATTTTGGGTTTCTCCATTGTCTTTGGATTTTATGCAAATGATATGGACACCTCAATGTCTTGCCTGCTCACTTTTACTCTCTCATTAGCTGTTGCAGAGATTTCCTATGAGTACATGGAAAAGCTTTGTTTATGCTTGCACATACAAAGCATTCTAAACCATGGGTAAATCACATCTTCTTTACAAAAATCGATACTCAGACAGTGCTATGTATGTGTGACTATAGTTTTAGTAGAAATTTAAGGTATGGTTGAAATATTATAATACTTAAACCAAATGTGCTTTTGAAGTATGTGTATACTACCTTACTCTAACTAAATTAGGGCTATGTCCAGTAGACAGTGTCACAGTTTTGCTTATTACTCGTGGTAGTGTGCCTGGTAACAGTTACATACAGATGATTGTAAGCATACAGACACTGCTCACTTACCAGCAGAGCTCAAGAGCTCTTTCCTCCTCTAGATTTCCTGGTCCTCTGGCCTCTGTCATTACTAACTTCTTCAAGATTCCCTGTAATATTAAGGAAATTCTGGCCTATAGCTGCCAGTATTCTAACCAAATAATCTTACCTCATTATCCATATTGATGCCCCACACATCACAGCTTGAATGTCAAACAAAGCTCCATGGTGAAGCTCTCTATATCTTCTGGAAGGTTTCTGAGCTTCTGTACATGTCAGAAAGAAGGTAAACCTAAAGTTATTTTTACAAAACTGTTTATTTCTCAGTTTCTCTGTTAATCTAGCTGTCAAAAACTTAGAGACTCTTTTATATTTGTTTAGTATTAAGTGTCACAATACAATAGCTGAGCAGTTATTGTTCTATTCTTAATCCTCTAAGACAATCTGGCTAACTCCCAGTGTACATACCGGAGATACATGCACTTTGTAGCTTTCCTGCTCCAGTTTGCTCTTTCTCCTGGCCCTTCCTGGACATCTGCCTGTAGGTGAATATCTTCCTTCCTCCTCTCACTCTTTCTCCCCTGGCTGGCAGGAAGTCCGGCCCTATTCTCTCCCCTGCTCAGTGATTGGCTGTTAGCTTCTTTATTGACATATCAGGGGACAATACAATATTGATACAGAAGGTTCTCAGAACAAGGCTTGCAACTGGATGTGGGGATACGGAAATCAGCGCTTGAATTACCCAATAACTTTATGCCTGCAGCAGACTGGCTACACGGGCTCAGCCTGGACTCTTACTTTGCCTTTTACTGAGCTGACAAAGGGCATCTGCCTGTTCACTTTCCTCTTCTCGTTGTTTCTTAATTCAGATAAAGGAGAGCCCTGGATCATACCCAGGAAAGGCCTCTACATTCCTGAAAAAGCTTCACCCTGATTTCCAAACTGATTACTGGGCTTACATGCATACTGTTTTTCCCCAGGGAAGAAAAGGCCGTACATTCCGTATGCATTGTTTCATAGCACGGGCATGGAGTGCGCGGTATCTGCACAGACCGTGTTAATTAGAAGATTTTGGAAGTGCTCTGCATTGTGCAGCTCCCTTCTGTTAAATGGAGCCAGGGTAGCGTGTCCTTTTAGCTGTAGATTAATGTTTGATTCGGTCTAGTGTCCTGTGGGCCAGTAATGGTGAATGAAGAGGTTTAAATCCATCAAGAGAAATGATAACCAGTAGGCCATGGAGTTATAGGCACTGTTAAGCTGATTTACAGGCAACCGTTGTGACTAACTGTGCTCAGTCCTGGGAGAGTGGAACATTGGCTGCTGAATCTGTATCTAGACAAGGAGAGAAAAGTGAGCATTTATTTTTAGAATTATACCACTATCTTGCTGGCTCCTGTTGGCTTCAACCTGGATTATCTTCAAAGGTCATCTTGTTATCTAGACACATGGGTGTTGAAACCGGAGGAGGCAAGAAAGTTCTTTATAGTCTTTTGCACACTTCCATGATCCCCTCACTGGAGGCATGTCCAGCCAGGAATGTCTAAGTCTGGACGTTTATGTTCTTTATAAATATTTGACATTTCCTTTACCTCTGCGACTTGTTGCTTGACCACCGCTGTTACAAAGATGGATCGGTATTTAGTGATTTGAAGAATATTCACAGGGTTATTCGTTCTGTATAATTCACTGTGCTAAGTATAATGAGTAGGAAAAAAGCAGTGGAGCTGTCCGTTTCCACAAGCATATGTCCACACAGATAACTATTACAAAAGGTCAAAGATATGATTTGTTGCTGCAGTGCAGGCTTTACATAGAATAGATTGAAGCTTATCGATATCGGACAAGCAGAAGTGTCACAGAGAAAATATCATTATGACTGACTGACTTAAGTGAGGAGGAAGTATAGGCAGAAATGGGAAAAGGAGACTATTATGAATTGAATAGTTCCCTTGAAATTTATATGAAGTCAGCTTGCCCAACACAGAAAATATGAACATGTTAAAAATAGGAATGTTTTGCAAAGAGAGTATATATAAAGGAAACCCTATTAGAACTAGATCAACAAAGTGGCCTCTAATTCAGTGCAGCCTAAGTCATGGTGTCTGGCTTCCTTACAGGAAAAGATAACACAGACGCTGAGACTTAAATGGAAGGTGATGTAAAGAGATATGCTGAAGGTACTTTTCTAAGAGCCAGGCAGAGCATCCTGCCATGGGTCCTTGTCTTCCTTAGAAGGAAACAGACCTGCAAACACCTTTGTTTAAATATCTAGCTTCCAGTGTATAGAAACAATGTGTTCCTATTGTCAGGGAATTAGATAACTGAGAGAACAGTATTTGAAGCTGATGAACCATCAGAGTAATCTGACATGTTAGAGGGGTATGGTCAGCATTACAAAAGAAAAGAAAATGTGACTGAACAGGGAGGTGAATGGCATTGGGGAGGGTCTTACAACACCATGAAGCTGACCTAGTGGTACAGATCTATAAGCAAGATATCTTGACCAACAGCAGATATGCTCCTGGGGGCCACTGTGGTCACAAGAAGAAGCAACTCTGAACCAAAGGCAAGTCATCTAGTCCCTTCCCAGATGCTCCAGATCTTATTTTATGACATCGAAAGCCAAGGGCATCAGTGATCAGTACTTGAGAACATTTGCTACTCGTATGTGTCTCTTCTTTGTGAGTCTCACTGTTGGCAACAGGGAGCCATTAAAGGTTTTACCCAGTGTTGCAAGGAATGAGAGATGTGCTTGAGGATATTTGTGTGGATGGGTGGGAGCCAGAGTAGCAAGCGCTTGGGAAGCAGCTGACAAGGTTGAGGGAAGAAATCCTGAGGTGTAAAGACATGCTGGAGTACTTGCTTATTACATTCAGGGGAGCTGATGATGGCGGGGGAGGAGAGAAAAGGAGAGAGAGGAGAGGGAAGACGTGAGTAGATATGCTGGCTTTTAGTTAGGACAGCTCAGAGTGTATGATAGGGGCATGGCTGTCTTTTTCTGTGTAAATTTCACCATAAACTTGCTTCTGTGACTCTTGGGCTGTGGTTTTTAATAGAGACATCAGTTACATTTTTGACATTCTATACGGTATGTTAAAATACCAAATTTCAAGTTGACAATTCATCATACTTTTCACAATGGTTCTTTTCCTGTGTCCAAGGGTGCTGTGAGAATGAGAACAGTGAGCCTTTCTACTGGGACAATGAACTGTGGACAGGAATGCGTGTGTGTGAGAGTAGATCATCATGTCTTTAGGGTTTGTCTTCATTGCAACTCTAACAAAGCTTCCTGGTTCCTCAAAAATAACAAACAAATAAAAATGAGAAGAGTCAAAACAAGATGACCAAGTAGAAACCTAACTATCCTTTCTATTTGTGGCAACATTACAATTCCAGAAACCAAGATTTGTTATGAGACTAAAGCCAATTTGCTTCAGCCATTTCCATTTTATTTTTCAGGATACATATATTTATTAACAGACATAGGATATTTTTTAGACTACTGCTTTTTTGTTTGAAAATGTATGAATCTACTGCTGCCATTCAATTTAATAACAAAACTTTGGGATTTTATGTATAGATTTGTGAATACTTGTCAAACTGATTAAGGGAGATATGGGGAGAGCCATCAATAAAAACTGGAGGCAATAATATGGAGAAATCAATTTGGATGTCCTATGATATTAAATAAAACTTCATTATGTTATGTGACTCTGAGAACCCACACTGTCTATCTTTATGTGTTACCTACAGTGGTAAAACATGTCTGAGAAATCAATGAGAAATTGATATTTGGTTATTTATCATGGCAATTTCAATGCTTCCTCTGGGGGTTTTAAAGAAAGCAATCCGTTTTAAATGTATTTTGTAGGCCCAGGATGCTCCACCTATGATCTGATATTGGGAATTGCAGAGATAGTCTAAATTTTCTTTAGCTTTTAGTATCACCCAAAGAGATACTGATGGTCTGTGCTGCTGGCCAGGATGTTTTATTGCCTTTATCTGTTGATATATGCTACAGGTTTCATTGATTTTTAGCTATGTTATGCCTGCAAGATTCATTTTTCTATTTTCTTTGACTTTAACTTTTAGTATCTTTTTTCGACAGCCATTTAATTGTATTGATTTTTTTTTCTAGGCCAGTTATAATTTAGAAAAGTACATTTTAGCGTATTTTGTTTAGAAAATATTGGCCTCAGTGGCTTACATCTAGCAATATTCTGAAGAGTTGAGCCACAAATACCACTAATTCACTGGGCAGGCTACTGCGGTAATGTGCAGGCAGTAATAAAAGGGTGTTGTAAACTCACTGTCTTCAGAGGCCTTCCCTAGGAGGCAGATTGATGGGCAGAGGATGGGTCTGCAAGCCAGTTTATGGGACAATGTCTTCAGGTGCAGAAGTATGGGAGATGAGGTGCAGAAAGAGAGGTTAACCTGCCATATTGTACAAACAATAGTCCCAACTGATCCTATCAGCTGTTTTCATGGGATGTTCTCTAGGCCCAATGCCTTATACAGTTTTGAACACAGTGAATTACACCTAACACTCTCTTAGGCTTTGTCTACCTGTCTCTGTCTCTGTCTCTCTGTCTCTATGTCTCTCTCTGTGTCTCTCTCTCTCTGTCTAGGATCCCCAACCATTGGATGCTGCCACTTAGAACAGGTGAGGTTTCCCTTTTCAATTAACCTACTAAAGATAATTAACCCCCAGACATGCCCATAAGCTCTTCTATGTGGTCCTGGATGCAGTCCTGCTGATGGTTGGGATAATCATTCATTCTTTAACAGTGGCTGCTTCATGTCAGGGTATGATTGATTTTGAGTGTTCCTATGAAAGATTTCAGCTACTAGCATTCCTGCAGCCAGGAGGAATCAGACTTCAGTAGTGAAGGAGAGATGGAGGCAATTTTCCACAGTGTCTCTATGCTCAGAGTTATAGAAAATCACGTTTCCAAGGAAAGTTTTCAATTTCATGCATTAAGTATTTCTTAATCTTTAAAAATATTTGATGTTTATAAGTCTGCATTTGTTGAAATCTGTAAATTGCCTGTTAAAATGTATCATCATTCAACAAATAGACAGCAAACGCTTAAGTTTTGTTTAACTCGTGAGAGTCATATTAATTGGTTCATAGACATTCGTCATCATTATTATCAATGAAATTCATTCACTATACTGCTACAAGTACAAAGGCCCTGTTCATTGAAAGGGATATATTATAAATTTTGAACTATGTAGATATCAGAACTAATATTTTCATATTTCTAACTCAATTTTGAAATATTTTTGCAAGTTATTCTTATCAAACAGATTTGCACTTTCTTATACTACATTTTATCTTTAGTATGTGAATATTTGATAAGGAGGCCTCACTTTAATTGGGACACTATTTGTATATGAGAATCAACTTTGACTACGTAGTAAGCTCAACACACCCATCCTTGCAAGATACTCATAGTATCATGATTAAAACAAAATTATGTTACCCGCCCAAATGTTCATGTTATCCTTAAATTTTTATACTCAGTTCTTGAACTACTAGCACTATTTATGTTCTGCTGCCAAAGACTGTTCATATACCCCAGTTATAATCTTGGAGAAAATTTTGTCTTATTGTAGAAGAATGCTCTTATATATCTTGGGAAGTTCATTGTTATTGAGGTAAAATGATTTGGGTTTCATGTTCACTTGGGCTGCAAAGACTAAATACAATCAATGGAGTATCTTTCATTACATGTATTGCATTTGTGTCTTTGTGTGTGAATGCATGCTCCAGTATACATGTAGAAGTCAGAAGACAACTTCAGAGAGTCATATCTCTCCTGTAATCCTGTGGTCCTAGGCATTAAACTCATGTCATCGAGGCTGATGGCAAACTTCCTTATATACTGAGATACTCCTCGACTCTAGAGAACAACAAAAACATATTACTCATAGCTCTGGATTCCAATCATATCCAATATCAGGATGTGATCACAGTCAGTCAGCTGAGATCTCTTATACCCTTCTACAAGGGAATAATCCTTTTCATGACAACTATGCCCTCATGACCGCATCTAATTAGTTACCATTTTAAGGCTTAGAATCATCACACTACTAGTGAGGCAGGGTAGAATTTCAGTGTCTAAATTTGGGAGAAAAAATGAAGATGGTGTCTCTTAAAGACACTGATCACTTCAAACCTTCGAGTCTTACTTTTCCACCACATCTTCATAGGATTTTTACCAAGATTTAAGTAGTTGACATTTTCTGATGACTCAGATAGCACAGAGGTGCAAGGAAGAAAAGTGAAATTATGACAGTTCTTGATGTCTTCATATTAATTGGGATGATGGCTTACAGTTAATTGGTGGTCTTTAAATACATATGTAACTTGGGCAAGGTTTGTTTAGATCTGGGCAAAATGGCACATAGGTGTAATCCCAATACCAGGGAGGCAAACATGGGAAGAGTCACCCCAAGTTTGAGGTCAGCCTAGTCTACATAGTGAATGCTAACCCATCCAGTGATTCATATCGAGATCCAATCTCAAATAAAATAAATAAATTGATTAATAAACATTGATTTGGAATAAAAAGAAACTTTTAATGTTATATAAAGAATCATGCTTAAAACATGTATTAGGAAACACTGAAGGTCGCTGAAGTTAAGGAGACATAGACTTATCCACACTTGAGAAAGTGGAGCAAGAAACATACTCTCATTTCTCCCATTTAAAAAGGAGCTATGAAATGATCACAAATGCAAGGCTTGATAGTGCAAACCTTAAATCACTGCAGTCAAGGGGCTGGTCGACAAAGAAGTGACTTCAGACTAGCCTGTCGTACTCAAAAAAGGAGAAGACAGGAAGGAAGGTCAGTTTCTAGAATGACAAAGTCATAAGTTTGTCTTAATTAAAAATGCATCATATAATCTTATAGCAAATATAATAAGTACTTCGAAACTGATTTACGGTAAGGTTCTTTAGGCTTCGTATCCTCTACTAAGTCTCTCCTGCCTACGCACACGTAATAAAGTGAACTGTCGAAATTGCAAAGATCTCTTTTCTCTGTGTGTCTGAAACAAAATGAGTGTCGGTTTTCAAACAGTCTGTGGGTAGACAACAAGAAAATCCTCAGTGCAAAGCTCTCCATGCCTCAGAACACTCTGCATGGTGCCAGGAACACCTGAGAGAGCTGGCTCCTCGCCTCCATGTCTGTGCAACGTGCCCTTTACAGCCTGGCTGGCACCCATCTTGGGGCTCAGGCCCTGCATTACTAGGTCCAAATGTTCTAAGGGACGGCATTTCTGTGTTGCCGGTGACCTTCTCCACGTAAAGGGCGAGGGGGGTTGTTTGTTTTATGCTTTTATTTTTAAGTTCACTTTGGCAGGATATATCACAAAATGGCAGAAAATGTAAAGCTTAACACCTGCCATTTAAAATTAATTATGAAACACCTCATTTAACATTATAAACACATTCAGCCTGGTCCATGTGTTTGCAATTTCATTTTGAAGTGTAAACGCTCCTCTGTTGCATAGCTTGATTTCTCAGACTCAGAGCTGATGAGCTTGGAGTTGTTAGTTCATTTTTTTCTGTGGCCATTAGTTTCTCCTAGATAAAAACCCAAACACATCATCTCACCTTCCATATATTTTGCTATTTTATTTTTAAACTGTATTTATAGTTTTTATTTACTTTTATTATTATTTTCATGAGTGTGTGTCTGTGTGTGTCTGTGTGTATAGCAGCCAGTGTGGGATTATGCATGCCATAGCACACATGCTGGAGTCAAGGAACAGTTTTGGGAACTGGTTCTGTCCTTCCACCTTATAGGCCATCAATATTGAACTCTAGTCATGCTTGGCTCTAAGTGACTTTACCTTGACATTTCATTATGGTGCAGTTTATATTGTATTAAAATAGTTTCTCGGCCATTTTCTCCCTGTTTTACTACCTATGTGCTATTCAGATCTTCCCCTATATAGGAAACTCTGTGTTCCCTGTGAATTCATTTGCATCGGAGTTCTTTAAATGTTTAGCATCACAATATTTTCCTATGAAGAGCAAAAGGTTAAATTACAAAACTTTTACCATGGTGATGATTAATGGATATATCAACATACTAAATAAAATTAGGAAGCGGACTTCTATATTTTTAATTTAAATTCATTTTAACTGATAACTAAGGCATATTAATATTATATTTTAAATCTTGTAACAATTATTAGACTGGGTTAAATATTAGAATAAATGTTTTTAATTTGCCTACCAAGCTGCTTCCATTCCATTTTATTATTTTTTCACAGAATTATATTATTTCCTTATTAATTTCAAACTGCTCACCTCTGAACCTGTCCTATGATTTTTTTTCACCTTATCCATGCCTAGCTAGTTTTAACTCAAGGCCTATCGAGTGGGATGTGGATTAGAAACTTCCTGGTGTCCTTGGTTGGCGTGGTCTTCTCAGTGCTTCCTACCCTGGTTTAAATGTACCTTGAAAGCATTGTACCAAGTGAAACAAGAAAGATTCTGGAAGATGAAAACCGCATTGCCCCCTTTATATAAGGAACACACAAAGAATGAGGCAACATATTGAAGCAGAAAGTAGAATAAGTGTATCAGATTCTGAGGGGAGAACAAAATGGGAAATTCTCATGGAGTCAGTTTACACGTCTAGTTTCAGTGTGGGGATAGAGTAATCCTTGGAATACATACATTTTGTGAGTTTATCTAGTGTTATTGAGTTCTGCATTAAAAAAGTGGCCAATATGTTAAAGTTTTTGTTTTCTCTCTTTCACAATAGCGTTTTGGACAGCTTGTATGTCAGTTTGTTTGCCATTTTACAATGTCTGTGTTTGATCTCGTACAAATTACTCCATCTATCAACTATGATTTCAAATTTCATCTTCACCCCAAGAGTCAATCATCTTTCTGTCTCTGTCTTTTTTTAAAGACAGCCTTTCTCAATGTAAACAAATGCAGTAAATTATTTTATTTTCACTCAGTAGCAAAAATTTGTAGTTACACAGAACAAGACATTAAATGGTACATTACAGAGTACTAAAATAATTCATTAAAATAATTTTTAAGTTGGCCAATTCTTGGATAATGATTTTTCATCAAAGAACTCAAAGCAGGGTTATGAAGAAAAATCTAATTGGAACCATATATGTATAAGGAAGCCTAACTGAATTCAAGCTGAAGAATATCCTTCTTGTTAGGTGGAATCAATTATGAGGGGGAAAGGAGCACAGAAGTGAGACTTGGATTTTGGCATTTCATTAAACACCCTGGGAAAGCCAGTGAGGTTAGCAGAAGCACACAGGTGGGAGCTGGGATCAGAAAAGGTCGTGGTGCGTGGAGAATACCTGTCCTAGTTCCCATTTCACCCATGCTGTCCAGGTCAGAGCTGAAAGATTAAGCCATAAGGACGATTGCTTGTGAATCTGATGTGTTTGCGTTCTCTGCTGACTAAAGAGTCTCCAATTCCCTAATTCTCATTGGTGTTGTTTAGGTGCTTTTTATTTTTAATTCTCCCTTAGTCATTTCTAGAAGTGTAAATAATACTGACCATGAATACACTCAAATATAATTTGGGTTTGTCTTGAAGTAATGTCTTGGTTCTGTGCCATTGAAGGAGGCCTTTTGAGTATTAAAGGTGCTACTTGGACGATAGCGAACCAGCTCTGTTTCAGTGACAGTGACTTTCTTGCTGAATACTGTGTCCATTTAATTTTTTTTTGCAATCATAATTCCCATCTTTGACATTAGATCTTTTCTACCCAATTGTTCGTAAATTAATGTTTTGCTGCCAGTAAGATTAAGGCAACCTTATTGTGTAACACTGTGGTTTTTACAAGAATGTCAGAGTTCACGTTTGGCTTTAGAGGAGAGTCATTCCCAATCTCGTTGTTTTTATCCCCTGAGCGTAAGCGGGGGTTGATTGAAAGATGCACAGGCAAATAGTTCTTACTAGTGATTTTGCAAGTCAGTCCCTAATGTAAAATCAGAAACAATTGTCCCTTAGTTCAATTGCCATTCAAGGGTACCTATGGATATAGTGGCTGGTTAAAATAGATGTTATAAACCGAATATATCGTATATTCACTTGTATATCTGAAGCTCAGATTTTGTATTGCACTTATGGCTTCTACTAATATTTATTTTACAGATCACTATTTAGACTTTAAGGTGTCCTACATCATATTCCCTATGGTCTGCAGTAGACCCTTAGAGTCTATTCTACATTCAGTGATAAAAGACACACACTCAGCAATTATTCTCACCTATAACTTCAGGTGTGCACCACACTTGTCCTATTTCATTCTTCTCTTGTAATTAATTAATGTTTGTATTTTGGTAGTTTGTTATTATAATAAGTTTTGATTATGTTCTTTCATTCTTCTAAGGCCTATAAGATCCACCTCCCCTCGCTATCCACCCGACTTTGTTATTTCTCTCTCTTAAAAAGTAATGGAGTCCATTCTGTGTCAGCCAACTACTCCTGAGCATGTGACCTGCCCAGGAGTGTGGATGATACAGTAGCCATCCATCATGACTACTGTTTTAGGTAGGGTGAGACTTCTGTGCTGGGACGTTGGCTGGCTTGCAGGTCCTGTGCTGAGGTCACGGTTGTTGATATGTGCGTCTTGCCTACTGCATGTAGAATAGGCTGCTTCCCTGAGCTCATCTCCTGCTTCTTCTGTGGCAGTCTTTCTGCCCCACTTTGTAGATCCCTCGATATTGAGGGGAGGGCTGTGATACAACCTTGTCCTTTAGGGCTGAGCTCTCAGAAATCTCTCACTGTCTATCTGAAAACTGCTCAGTTCTGGGTCTCTGTGTTATTACCATCTACTTCAAGGAGAGGCTTTTCTGATGAGGGCTGAGTGATGCACTGTACCAGTCAGTTTAATACTATTGCCATTAAACCTTAATAGTGGTAAATCCTCCAATAGGGCCGATTATATCTTTAGCCAGAGCGTCTCAGTCCAATAATTGTTCCAGGCATCCTATGACACAAGACTTACATCCAATCATACGACGGTTGGCTATGACCACGATTTCATGTCACTGTAGCTCCACCTATCTCAAATAGGTCATTTTTGTGGTTCACAGGGCTTGAAACTGTGTGAAACTGGTGGTTATTTTTTTTTTCTTTCTTGTTAAAGGCATAATACCTTCCAGCACTATAAACTTTACCCTCTAGGACTGAAGTTCCAGTTGTATACCAAATGGATTTTCCAATTTCTATGACATATACATGTAGCAAATTCAACAGTAGGATCTTACCATCATGTTGTGGAGAGTAACACCTAACATTGGTGTTAGGGCTCTATGGGACACATTTCCCCAATGACTCAAAACCAGGTACGCCTGTCTTAGTGCTGGTGTTTCTATTCGGTAACATACTCTGTCTGATTGAGGTATTGTTCCTTCTAACAGTATATTGTTACTCAATTTAAGCTCCTTCACTAATTAGGAAGCTTCTACAGTACTAGATATTTATATGGCTTAATGTTTCCACCTAAACCTACTTTGTGAAGAATATATGAACTATTCTCACAACAGATTTTCATGCAGAAACTTTTCAGCAGTTGAGGAATTACTGAAAAAAATCATAGTCACATCTACAGTGACCATTAAGATCTTTACTTTTTTTTAGTCTTTGTAATGCCAGAAATTCTGTTTAACATCAGTCTAATAGAAGGTGTTTTTTTTTTTATATTCACATATTGATTTTTTCGTGAAGCATTTTCAGATTCAAACTACTATTGTATGTGGAGAATTTATTCTGTTCACCTCATTTTTTTTCAATCATCGTGAATGAACTACATCATGTGACTCTTGATTGTATTCATAGGAATCCAATATCCTAGTTGTTTCTGTTGTATGTAGGCTTATAATTTTCTTTCAGCCATACAATTAATAGAGACCACCCTGAAACAAGCTGAGCAGAAATAAATTATGCAATGTCAATCAGAAACTTAAATTGCTCAGTAATAATAATTTAGAACATGACATGTTTTATTTTAATGGTAAAGTCATAATTATTTGACATGTTTCAAACACTGAAGTAATTTTGTGCATAATGAGGAAAATACTAATATGTTCAGTAGTTATTCTGCCCCCTAATGTAAGATATATGTATAAACAGTTTATTATGTCATTTCAAATTTAGTACTTGCATTTAACTATTATTCTAACTTATTTTTCTTATCAATGCAAAATTTTTTAGTTGCATTTTGAGCTATACTCACAGAAGGTAAATAACATATACAGCCACTTATGTAGTAAATGAATCTGTTGCAAGGAAACCAAAGTGTGCCTGATAATAAGCCCTTACCTATTTCTGCTGGGCTAGTTGTGTTCCATATCAGGATGACGCTATGCCCCGAAATTAAAGGTGTTAATATTCCTAGTTAATTGCGTGAAACACATTTTGAAAATATATTCCTGGATTTATTTTCTGTAACTTAAAAAAATCATTGGAAAAATTGGTTTCAACTACTTTTCTATAAATCTAAGATTGAGTCAATAAAATTTTACCATTACCATTAGGAATACCAGGAATAGTTGTCTCTTACTTACTCATTAATCAATATTAACTGTGAGATTAAGAAAGTCTTTGAAATTTATCCACCAACTATAATTCATGTGTTTTAATATTGAAGGCTGGGAGAGCTAATGAAAAGATTCATGACTGATTCGTGATAAAACGAAACAAAACAAAACACACAAAAAAACATGTTACCTTTACCATCATGCAGCATATAATTAATTACTTTCAAGTAAATAGCAGCTAAGGCAGTGCACATTAGTGGTGGATTAAGAATTAATTTCATAACTAACCGGGACCGGGGGATTCTGTGGAGACTGAAGCACAAATCAAGGATCATGCATGGACTGGACTTAGACCCCTACACAGATGTAGCCAATGGGCAGCTGGGTCCTTATATGGGATCCCTAGTAAGGGGAATAGAGGCTGAGTCTGGTAGGGACTTGGTTGCTTGCTTTTCAATCACTTTCCCCTGGTGAGGCTACCTCGCCATGCCATTGGGGAAGAGGATGCGCTCAATCCTGATGCAACTTGATATATCTTGAGCATGCTCCTGTTTACACAGGAGTAGGGAGGTAGGGATAGGGAGAGTGGGGCTAGGAGGAAAGGAGGAGGGGCCTATGACTGGGATGTAAAAATGAATAAATAAAAATTAAAAACTTTTAAAATAAGAATTAATTTCATATCTCTTTTCATGGAATGGCTATCAAGCTCTATGCAAAACTACTTGGAAATAGCCAGTCATAATGTCCCAGCAAGTATATAATTTATTCTTAATGTATTTCCTTTAAAGTAACATTTTTATAGCTTAAACAAAGCTTAGCAGTTGTACAAATTATGCACATATTAGTACAACTTATTTAAATAAATATAATTGTTTTATTACCAACCCTTTATAGTAAATTCAATCCCAATGTCCAAAATTCAGTGTGTTCCATTAAGTCATTGACTAAGCTTCACTTATGGTAAAACAAGACAAAACAAACAAGCAAAAAAACCCCTCTTTAACTCTTGTCTTAATATCTTTGATATTTCAGCACGCTTGATATAATTTTACCTCATTATGAATCAGAAGTCGCAAAATGTCTGATTTTTCCCAACCTTTTCCCTTACTATCTTTGAAATATAAAATGTAGTAGCCCCTGCTGAGGACCCTGAAGACTGGGCCTGGATTGCTTTCACTTACTGTACAGCCCTCCTGAGATTTTCCTGCGCAGGGCTCTGACATGCAGTGTGAGTGGGTGACTAGAGCCATGGGGCCTTCCTTCATAGATTTGCTCAGCGAAACATTTATTAGTTTAAGAAACTGGTTTTCAAAACTGAGCCTTTCCTTGTAGTTCATTTAGGATGTTTTCCTACATGGCTTATTACATGTTATGTAGAAGTTTCATATTTTATTCTCAAAAGAAAAGAAGATACATAAAGCCAGAAAATGAAATATAGCAAGTACTTTTGAGACCTCAAGTTTGCACCAAGTGTAGAAAAGAGTACTGTTCATGGAGAGGGTTTCTTGTGTAAGAATGCACAGGCCAAGAGTATCCCACAGGAACAAGGCAGATGGCACATCGCTCATCACCTGGGCTCAAGTAAAGGCTTCTGAAGATCAACATGATTTGAGTGCTGAAAAGCACACAACATTACTCTAAGGTCAGCAGCACCAATACCTAGAGTTACCACGCCCAGGTAAAAGTCGGAGGTGCCTGACTTCAGTTGCAGTGTTCATTTTTCATGGAACTATACAGGACGACTCTCCAGTGTGAACTGCCGGCTGCCATCTACCTTGCCGTTCTCCTTGGGCTTTGACTAGGCTCTGTTGCTCTGCTTAGGGATGGCAGAAAATAATAAAAAAGATCCCATGTCCTCCTTCTTAAAAACAATGAGAAGTCATCTTCCAACATCTCACCCTGAACTTCATCTCGAAAATGAAATCCCACAATGTTTAAGAAGTTTTGGAAGTGTCCTGCAAATTAAAATTGTACTTAAATGGCCATCATGTTCTTCATTTAAAATCTAGTAATAGAGACGGGTCCCTAAGTGACGATTATTGAGTATTTAGGGAATACATTTTACAAAATGTTTACACAGTGTGAATAAACACTTCCTAAAAACCACATTGTGACATGAGTGTGTTTGCCAACAGAATGAGAATTTGATATGTTTATTTAGAAACTTTTTCTCATGATGACAATAGCAGGATCACATAAATTCCCAACACCACATTTTATTTTCAATTCTAACATTACAAATTAAAAGCACTTTTATTTATACTTCAACTAAAAGGGTAGTGATTTAGGAAGAGTTTAAAGCAATACAAACATACAAACAATCAAATACTAAGTATTAATCAATTTTATTTACATTCAGTTTTAAATTGAACCTTTATGCATCCTAGGATTACTCAATATACAAATACAGTGTTTTTCATAATATATTTTCTAAAAACCTTTTAGATACCAAATTGTCTTTTGAGAAAACCCAGTTCCAATTTGAATAGTGACAAATTTTTTTCTTACAATTGTTTAAAAACACTTTATTTCCACTCAAAACTGTGTAGGATATTTTCTCAAATGACAACCTCTGGAATCCCTGCTAATAACATAAAGTATTATGTGAATGATTTTCCTAGTCCCAACTTTGTGGATTTGCATATTTAGGGTTTGGGTCTTGCCTTTAACCGTTTTTAGTATGAAAGTTAACAAAAATTGTGAACTGAATATAAAGAAATATGTTAATTGATCTGAATAGTTCATAATGCAGTGTACTGTGACATTACCTTACCAATAATAACTATGCAATTCAAATTACCTCATAAGTACAAAACCTAAATGATTGTCAATTTCTGACCTTTGACACAGAGGAGCACACATGCACCCCTCCCTACCACACGCATGCACAGAAACACGCGTACACACCAGTACAATTTACATCACATGAAAATATCAACCTTCGTAATCTTAGCCTACTCATTATTTGGACTTTTGCAATAAAGGTTTGTTTGTTTGTTTGTTTCCTATATCATTAGCAACAGCCATGGGAAATAATTAATTCAGCTGTTTTAATTTTCTTCTTCCTGCTTTCAGTTACGAGCACTTTAAATCGTTGTAAGGTACACAGTGGAGCATAGCTGGAGAAAGTGCACCACTGGAGACTTGTTTGGGGGATGTCCTTTTCCTTGTAATCCTCTCTGCACCCTACCCACCACTTACTCTTCACATTTGGTTACGTTATGTTTGTGTATGCCTGTATGCCACACTTGCATATGGATGTTAGTGAAGACCAGGCCTGCTACTTAATCACTGGTGTAACAGTGTGCGTGGGGATTGCTTTTCTTACGCTGTGCTTCAGCATCACATAATTAGATCTACAATCTCAAATTAATTCCTTCTTTCTTCACACTGTTAACTTATGTAAGCAGCATGTTTGGTAAAATTAATTGTATTTGGTGAAATAATATTTGTGTTATTTCAGGACTTTTTCTTAGAAGGCCTGTGAAGGACTGTGTTAATCAGTTATGTTCTTCCTGTAGGAATTGTGATGAGTGAATTTATTCACGCATATGCAGGAGAACCTTTCATACCTGTGGATGTTAATGGTGTTCCTCTAATTAACAGCATGTTTATTGTGGCTAACAAGTGACAAACGCGTGTTTCGTGACTGAGAGGTCTTGTTTCCTTCTCAAGGGTCTTTCTCAGTGACGTTTTCCTTTTCGTGCCCAATCCTAACTTTCTCTGTCATAACAAGCTGAAAAAAAAAAATCTATCATTTTATCATCATCAGATAAACCTAAGAATTGTACTCCTGAAGGGAATTCTCTCAAGGGAGGCATCAGCCCAAACCTTTTTATGTTCAATCTGTCTATAAAATCTCTCCCAAGAAGTAATGGGACAAAAGACCAAATTCAACTGGGAAGGCTACAGTGTCCTCAGCACTGCTGTGAATTACACAACGCAAACAAAACTGTGGCACAAAGATACAAAAGCAAAGGTGTCCTAGAAGACACGCCACCTCTTGGTGAGACACAGTCGCTTCCGTCTCTGTTTGATAGTGAGGATTTGCCCTGGCACAGAGCCGGTTACATTACTTTATGATTACTATGTTTCTCACATTGCTGGAAAATGCCAGAACATTGCTCATTCTTAGAATGAGCAAATTGTTTCCAATCCTTTCTGGGGAACATCAAAGAGAATAAGTGAGAAGAGCAGCATGAGGACGTTCCAGCACCAGCCTGCTTAGTGTCTGCGCTCTGCTCTTATCCGTAAGAGCTAACCTGGCCAACACGCTCTCAAGAGGTACCGAGGCTGCCCAGGCTGCTATGAGGCCTACGTGCCTGGAGCGGCTCCTATCTGACCTTTGAAAAATGAAGATTGGAATTGTTGTTTGATTTATTTTTATTTTACATATATGAATGCTCAACCTCTATGTATACCTGCATGGCAGAAAAGGGCACCAGATCCCAGTATAGATGGTTGTGAGCCACCATGCAGTTGCTGGGGTTCCAACTCAGGACCTGTGGAAGAACAGACAGTGCTCTTAACCACTGAGCCAACTCTCCAGCCCATGGAACTGTTGTTTTTGAAGTATGTAGAATCAATGCATTGAGTAGGGGGTGACACAACATTTACTAAGTCCCAGAGTGCAGGGTTACGACCTTTGTCATTTGGGCACTGTAATATGAATTTTAGTTTATCATTATCTTATGACTCCTAGAGTACAACAATATCTCAGATGTCTTTATAGAAAGTACTTGATACTTAAGCCAAAATTTTCTTCAACTGATTGCATCCTCAGGAGACTTCAGTTATTTGCAGATTTCTATGACCATCCAAGTCATTTGTGTGGAATGGAGAAGGAAAGGTTAAGACTATGTGGAATATATTGTTGATTATCACATTAATCTATACTAGCAATTATAGCATATGGAATAATGGCATTATTATTATTATTATTATTTTTTACTGAGCCCTTAAGTTTAACATTTATGCAAGGTAAAAAAAGAATTTACACTTATAATGATTGGAGAAACAAATGCAATTATTATAAATCCATACCAAAAAGAGAATGTTTTAGAAAGTCCACATTTAATAAATCATGATTAAAGACATTGAGAAATCTGCTTGCGTGAATAGCTAATAAAATATACAGATGCCAGAAACAATTCTTTATACAAACACAAAAGGGGTATTCAGTTGCTGTGTTTCACTGTGAAAATATAATGCACTCAAATAACATGAATGAATTAAAAGGAGTTGGGTTTTATCTGTTCTGATTTAATGGAAAATGAGGAAGTTATAAAGATAACTTATGGTCCATTAAAAATGGGAAATTCCACAACATTCTTAGAACTACTTGGTGACTTAAAGTTTGGGGGAGGATGCATTTTGAAGACATCCCTAGATCTACAATTTTATGGAACAGATGAAAAGAAAATCTCCATTTTTAGCAGCCAACTGCTTAATGTCAGACAGATGTGGCTATATCCATGATTATAGGATTTTATTTAATTCCGAACAAAAGCATTTGAGCCTTATCTTGGCATGAGAGCTAGCTTTTCATTGATGATAGAACACAATCTAAGCATTTCACTCAACTACCCATGAATGGTCAACCAAACAGAATGCTTAATTATCCAGTGATTTATAGCATTTCTCCTTTTGACATATTCTTGAAAAGGAAGTTATCTTTTCTTGGGTTATTTTCCAACGTTTTCCTTATTTACAATTTTCATGTTACAAATTTTGCCTCATTCTCTTCTGGTTAAGTTGAAATCAGCTCATGTTCCCCTTTAGTAGACTAGACACATCTGGAAGTGTATCAGGTTTTTGTCTATCTTTTATGCAGCATTTGAACCAGATATGGAAATATAAACCAAAAAGTGAGAATAGAGCTTGTTTTTCATGATTTCTTTTTGAGCCACAGTATAAAGTAAGAACTATCTATCAAGAATTACATTTAAATGAACTAAAGGAAGATTTTAGATGATTGACAGAAATAATGGGAGCTGGAGCGATGGCACAGAACTTAAGATCAGAAGGGTTAACTTCTATTGCCAGCACCGAAGCAGCAAAGCTCATAACAACCTGTAACTCCAACCCCAGGGCATCTGATGCGCTCTTCTGGCCATACACACATGATATTTGTTTACACAAACTTCTGCACATTTTTTTAAAATTACAAATTACGTCTGCATAAATAAATATTATAAATATTTTCATGTAGTTATGTATTAGCATTATTAGTTCTAGTGTAACATCACAGTACAACATAGATTCATGTTCTCAAAAGCGTGCTGCCGGCTGGAGAGACAGCTCAATGGGTAACTCAGATGGCGTCCAAAGGACTGACAACCTAAGTTCATGGCCTTAGAACACGCGGAACGCCAGACATATTGGCCCCTGTCTATACTCTCAGCACTCCTCCAGCAAAAGAAGTGCCGAACAATCTCCCGAAAGGTCGTGGGTTGCCCAGGCTGAAATATGTAGCACTGTGGGAAGCAGGAAGCGAGAAGCTGCCTCTAGCAAACACCAATCCCAGATTATCCGCTGACCTCTGCAGGTGCTCATGGTGTGTGAGTGGCATCGGGTGTGAATATGTAAACACACGCTGCACACATACACACACGCGTGAAAGTGAACAAAATATAGTTACTGAGCTGGATGAAATAAATTTTTTCTATCTAAAGAAGATACTTATTTCCCCCCCCCCCTTTGGAAATTACTGTTTTCTTTTCCTATATCTGTTTTTTTATGTATATTATATCCTGAATTTTGTTCATACAACGGTGAATACAAATATTGATGGAACAAATACTTTAAACAAATACTATCTTGTAAATCATCACAGCCCATGAATATATAAGAAGAGAGAGAGACTGAGAGAAAATGTTTAGGGAGTTCTACAGTAGTTTGTAGGGGAATTCCACATCTATCAAACTCATAGTTTAAAATGCTGTTATAACCTGTGTCTTTTCCAACCATCATAATTCTATTGTGTTTTGCAACTGAAACACTAGTTGTGAATGAACAGACCAAAAATTGATGAGAAACACCATGTTGAATACAAGGAAGCTGCCATGTGACAAGAAGAGGATGTGAGCATCTGTGAGACGGTTGGGCTACCCCCTTTCCACACGTAGGACTGAAAGATGAAGTCTCCATCACAGCTTGTCTGGTCTACATGCAAGTAGCTACTGCACTTCCCTGGCTAGGTTGGTTTCAGCACTGTCTGTGGATTTTATCAGAATGCCTGTGTGACCTGGAGTTTCTTTATGTATAGGTTTAGAATGAACTATTTCATTGTGAAATTATTTTATGCTACTTAGTGTAACAAATTACAGGTTCTAACATCAATTAAATACAAATATGGCAAAACATAGCTGGTTTCCTTGAACCTAGTGAAATGCTAGAAGAAGACACCAAAAAGTCTCCTTACAAAATATCAAAAAAATCTAAAATAAATTTGCATTGTTAACTGTAAAATTTGTTAGTAAATGTATAGGTATATAACAAAAATTTTGCACATAAATTCTTTCCTCAATTGTCTCTAAGTTCTTGTTTACCTTAAAGAACTGGAATTTTTGGTAGAATAAATATTTATCATACTTGAAAAGCGTTCACGAAAATAGTTGTTTATTTTCAGATGTTTAAAAGCAACTTTTTATATAAAAGCAGTTTTCATATCACTTTCCATGCCTTGGTCTTAATATGTCAGACTTAATCAATATGAGTTTATATCCAACCATTTTAAACAGTAATACCTCTCTTGTAGTTGCAGAATGGTATCTCAACAGGTCCTACATTCCATTTTTCATTATGAGTAATTATTTGAAATGAAGTTTATTTGCTATCATGTTGAGTCTTTAAATTTGTTACAGAGCAGAATTAAGTAGACATCTTGACAGTTTCTCTCTTTGTTTTGTCCATCAGAGCTATCCAAACTCAACATGTCCAGATAAGCCATATTTTTAATTAAACATTTGTAGTTTTATAGTCATCTGCAATTGTTCTATAGGAAATAGGCCTGTGGCGAAACAGTTTGACTGCATTCCTACCTTTACAGAGCATAGAAGCTGGCGCTCATCCATTCCTTCTGGACTCCACAGACAACGGAGAATGTGTTTGCCTCTTGTTATATTCAGATTTCAAATAATGAAGAAAAACAAGCATATCTCTTCCTGCTGAGGAAGACTTTAGTGAATGACTTTTCAAGCAGTGTTTCAGCCTCTTGAGGACTGAAGCAGGTGACCTATCAGCATCACAGACCAGGCACATCCTGTCACTGGGGAAGGAAGCACATCTCTCTTCCTGTGAGTCTCCTCTGTCTGGCTCTTACTACTTCTGCTCGTCATGCTTCAATACAGAAGAACAGTGACACTCTTCCTTTGAGCCTGCTTTCTTTGTTTTAAATTTTTCTTTCTTTATTATTATCATTCATTACAATTTATTCAGTTTGTATCCCAGCTGTGGGCCCCTCCCTTGTCTCCTCCCAATCCCACCCTCCTTCACTCCCTCCCTCTTCTTCCCCTGTGCCCCTCCACTAGTCCACAGATAGGGGAGGTCCTCCCCTTCTATCTGACCCTAGACTATCAGGTCTCCTCAGTACTTCTTGTTGCATTGTCTTTCTCCGTGGCTTGGTAAGTCTGCACACCTCCACCCCCCAAACTCCTGGGTGGTGGTTAGAGATCCAGCCACTGAGACAGCCCCAGCTCCTCTCACTAGGGAACCCACTTGGAGAATGAGCTGCCTATGGACTACATCTGAGCAGGGGATCTAGGCAGTCTCTATGCATGGTCCTTGGTTGTAGCATCATTCTCTTCAGGGCCTCCAGGACCCAGATTTTTTTTTTTTTTTTGTAAGCCTGATTTCTTAAGCACTGTTCTGCTTATGTTTCGTCAATGTCGAGAGTTTTCCTTTAGAGTTGTATTCTTGAAGCTTTTTTGACACCTTACTTCTGCAGCCTTCCTTAGACTAGTTTTACAGGACAGAAGTTTGGGGCCAGTGATTTAATCATCAAAGGAAAACAACACACAGTGTAGAAAGGGGGACTCAGGAATTTGGGATGCAGAATGTAGTATCAGTAGAATCCAGTTTCTATTAATCTTAATGTTTGCTATTGTTTTTTTTAATATTAGACAGAAATATTTGCCAAAAGTTATCTTAAAATTTATAATTATTTGAATATGTGAGAGACACTACCATAAACTCCCTTCAAGAACAAGTTTTACATATTTACAAGATTTGTGGGTTAGATAACATTTGTGGTCACGTCTAGTATGTACAAACCATCCTGTTTTAATGGCATACTGTTCAGTAAGCATAAGTGTGTTGTAAGGTTTTTTGTTTGTTTGGCTATTATGTTTGTTTTGTCTTAGGATTTTTTGTTTGTTTGTTTGTTTGTTTTTTAACCAAAACACATTTCAGTATGCCAGCATTTCTTTCTTTATGCCTAGGATGTTTTAAAGGATCTTTTGGCAATCATCTCCTGTATGAGAATCACATTTGCTTTCTTCAAACCCTCAGGAAAGACAGCAAAACCCTGGAATGTCTCTGATGACATTGTGTTCTGTTTATTACATTTTCTTGTGTTACCCTTTAGGGAATTGTAGCAACAAAGGCTTTAGACTCTTTATCAGCACCCAGGGGGGTTATCCTGCAATACTTATTGAAGATTTTGTTGTTGTTAAGTAACATGAAATTATTACTTTTTTACCAGAGTCAAATCCCCTATGTGTATGTGGGCTTCTTTTCACAAATTCTAGTGTCACAAGCATGCTGGCACATATTCTATGGCATGCAGCTTAACCAAGGTATTTATATAACAACGACAATTATTTATTAGGAGTTCAAGGTGTAGCTGTGGTATTCCAGAACACAAAGCTTGAGGCTTTGGTGTAAAATGCTTTGTCTTTATGAAATGGAGTCCAACAGGAAAACAGGTGATAAACCTTGTCACAGTAACTTCTTCCTGCCAAATTCTGTTCTATGTCCATTGTAGACACAGGAGCTGAAAATCTTCAAAGAGCTTTTTCAAGGTCACATATCCATGCAACCACCCAAGCTCCACAGTGGTACAGGAATGTGGAATTTAAATGCAGGGTTTTCCGATTCTACTTTGCATCATTGAAATCAACCTGTTAAAGACTCTCTGCCCATTATCTCTCAATGTATACCCCATGACAGGTAGCAAGATGAAGTGGAAATGCTATTTTATGGCCAAGAAAAGTATTTCCATTGTTATTTTTAGTTTATTGCTTTTACTAGCAGAGTGAGCACTCTGTCAAACAAGAAAGGTTCTAATATAGACACACAGAGTTACTGTAGCAATGGAGCCTGCCCTTCTTCCAATTTACAGTCTTTGCATAGGTGAAATTTAATTACTCTTTACAATACTGTTCAACATCCTAACAGCTTAACCTTCCCAAGGCTTAATAACCTTCTGTGTGTGGCTGATCTGTCTTCTGTCTAACTCCAGACATTACTTCCATATAGAGATTGAGAACATCTGGTTAACACCCTCTTAGTAATAACCTTTCATATTTCCTTGCTTTTAAAGTAGAATTAGGCGCCATGATTCTTTGAAATGACATTTTTATATTGAGGTTCCTTTAGTTTCATGACTCTTGAATGTACATGTCTTCCATGGCTATTAAGCATTCTTCTCTCAAGAGGGTTTCCTAATTCTGAAAACATTTCTTTCTGCTGAAATTCTGCTGTCAATTACTTTGTTTGCTCAGCTGAGTATAATTTGCTCTGGAAAGAAGACAGGAAATTCAGAGACAAATTTGGGTACTTAGGTGTTTCATCTATGGGAACAAATACACTGTATTTTAAACTCTGTTTTGGGGTCCCTTCATATTTAAACAATGTTGCCAATGTGTCCTTTAGTTTCCATCCTCTTTTGTTGGCTATGTTTACATAATCAACAGAGAAAATATTAAATTATACCAATATTTTGCTCATTAATAATCGGGTTCCCACTGGAAAGTGTTATCATATTCATGAAATTGTTAACAAAAAAATACTAAAATAAGAGTCCAGGACGATTGTAATTGAAAGCACATGCAGAGGGGTTGAATAAACAAGATTCATTAATTATGCAAGGTTGACATAGCTGGCTTCCTCTTGACTGTAATTTACCATTTAATATAAATGTTTCCAATTTGCTTTTTATTTAAGAGACCTAGGCTCAGAGATAGTAGTAAAAACGCTCAAAGTTCAGAGAGGATAGTTTTTGGTTGAGGATTTTCTTCTCATGAGTTACTATTTTGAATATCATCAACACTTTAAGTAACTAAAAATTAATATGTAAACATAAACTTATTTGAATATACTCAGTAAAAATATATCACTTCATCTTATTTTATTTTTCAACAAAACAAAATATAATACAAGATAAGAAATGAAAGATCTATAAAAGATAAAATAAATTCATCATATCCAAGTTGTACTTGCAAGGTTTTTGGTGAGTTTTGTTTTTTTGTTTTTTTTTTGTTTTTTACCATGAATACCTATTTTGAATATCATCACATTTTATGCAAAATTTTATATATAAATAACATTTTAATATACTCAAACAATGGAAAATACTGTGGAATATTTTTAGTGACATCCAAAGACTGCTACTATTGAATAAGGTATACATCACCATAACTGAAAGCATGGAATAAATTTACATGATATGGGATCAGCTTAATAGAGAATGGAAAGAGCTGCTAAATCAATTTACTGAATACGCCTAGACTGCCAAATCTGTAAGGAAGCAAACGTTCTAGGATATCATATGTCTTGGGGTGATCTAATGGCTAAGTGACTTGGAAACCAATATTTCTGTGTGGAGAAAGGAAAAACACAGTTCTATGTTCTGAGAAGAACAGCACACTTCCTTATCTACCAGGAATCTTGCTGTCCACAGACATATATACATTTTCATTCTAAGGGTTTGTTGTTCTTGTCTTTTTTTTTGTGTGTGTGTGTGTGTGTGTACACTAATTCTATATTTAAAGTTTTCTGAAGGAAATATTTTATCAACATCAAAACACTTACCACCACAGAATTAATTTTGTGCAACTTTCTGAAAAGTTTGTCATTGTGCTTTTCAAATAGAGTGCTAGGTTTGAAATAAAATAACCAATCTCTCTCCAATGCATTAGCATGCTTATTGGAATCAGTTCAGTTACATCCATTTGCGTAAATTATAAATTATAATGAGAAACACTTGAGATGGCTCAATAGGTAATAAGCACAACTCTATTTAAGTAACAATTAAGGACGCCTCTTTATTCAAAATATAGGACTTTAGTACAAAATGAGAGTTCAAATACCCATGCATGAGTTTCAGTGGTTCAGGATATAGCTTTGTATCTTTATGTCTATCTAGTCATTGTCTCATATGACTGCTAGGAACTGAAAGGCATTCTCTAATTGATTTAAGAATTATTTGTCTCTGCCCTACTAAGGGGAGTCTCTGACATGAGCTCAGTTGCCTGCTCTTTGATCACCTCCCCCTGGTGGGCATTACCAAGCCACAGAGGAAGAAGATCCAGCCAGTCCTGATGAGACCTGATAGGCTGGGGTCAGATAGAAGGGGAGGAGGACCTCCCCATTAGTGGACTAGGGGAAGGACATAGGGGGAAAGATGATAAAGGGCAGGTGAGAATGGGAGGAGATGAGCGAGGGGGCTACAGTCAGGATACAAAGTGAAGAAATTGTAATAAGTAATTGTAATAAAAAATTAAAAAAACAATTATTTGTGTTTTTATATTTACAGATTTTAATTGCCAAGTTTAAAATAAGTGACCTGATTAATGCTATTAAGTGTAATGCCATGAAGCTACCAGTATTTCTGACAAGTGCATAGTGGCCCCAGCTTTCCACCTAAAGATTGTTTGTATCTCAGGCCAGCGTCACTACCATCACTTGGGAGACTATGAAAGCCCCAGAACTCAATACCAACTCAGTCCTGGGTTGATATTTACACTCACTTAAGTCTGAGAAGTGCTGCTCTCCTTATTTTGTACTCAAGCACACATAGGAATTTTGTAGACACCAGTAAGTCAAGAGGAGCAGTTGTACTCTAACATAGACTGGAGTGGTGGGATACACTGCACCCTGCTGATTGTTCTCAGCAGTCGTGGTTGAGGTCTGAATCTTTCATCTCCAGGTTCTTAGCCTCTTCTTAGTCATAGAATTGAGAGCAAAAAATCATGCAAACAGGTTGCAAAGTGTCAAAGAAACCTCATTCAAAAGCAGAGCAGCAGTACAGATCGGATCGGATGTGCTGCCAAGCGTGACAGCCTGAGGGAGAGAGCATTGGGGGGTCCCTGGCAATTGGTTAGTGTTTTGCTTTTTGAGGTCCACGAGAGGGAGAAAGTTGTTCCTATGGGGCATGATTTGAGAGCTTCACTATTTTGACTGACAGGTTTGGGGTACACAGCTTGTCCACAATTGCAACTATTCTTGCTGTGTGGTGCATCTGATTCTAATCATATATGTGCCCAGTTATGTTTAGACATGACATCGAAATTGAAGGATTTTCCTCTAAGTCTGAAACTCAGTCAAGTCTGGGACAGCCCACTGCCCATGATCCATTGTGTCCCTTGATGTGTTTGACTAGAAAGGAGAATGGGGGGTGCTGCCCTGTTGGAAGTGGGGTGTGAGTTCATCTTCACACAGGTGAGGGTCTCAGGCTGCTAGGTGCTCTCTAGGAAAGGGGTGAAAAGCCCAAGCCCAGCTTAGACCCCGGTTACTGAGATCTCCTTGGGCTGGCCAGACTCATTCGCACATAGTCTCACTTAACTTCATGCTGAAAGTACACTTACATGGTTTATCAAAACAGATTCCTCCCTTTAAAAAAAAATCTTATTTAAATGTAAATAATTTTGAAACTAAATAAGTGCCTAAGAGTAGAAATAATGTCTGAAAGCCCATGGATGTAATTACAATATTATGGAAATGGCTTCACAGTGGGTAACCTTCACCACTGAATTTTTTAAAAAGAGGGAAGAAAAGTCATATGGAATGAATGTCTGTATAAAATCTCATCATCTGTTCAGCATATGCTGAATACTTTCAGGAATTGCTTTTATAACCTGATATGGCCTTGGTGTGGTTTATGAAAAAGCTGCAATTGTTATTAAAAGCCACGACTCTGCTGACTTTCAGAACAGTTGATTAAAGTAAACTGAGAGGGACTGAATCCTTAAAACGTGTAGTTTATTCATACCTGTTTCTTCCATATCCAAAAAGGGGGCAAAATGCAAAAAAGAATTTGCAAATAAGAGTAATGAAATAAAGAAAGTCTCTAGCGCTAATTAAAATGAGAAAGGATGAGCAGATGGTCTTCGCACAGCTGGAGGTATGCAAATGAAGCGCTGCCCACGTGTTGAGCTAGGCAGCTTTGCTGAGAGAGGGCACACCTGTTTACTCTCTACGTGCGAAACTATTATTAACTGCACTCTTTTAGTTTTTGCTATTTGGGCAGTTATATCATCCCCAAATCTGTGAATAATGGTTCTATAATCAGCTTTTAATATATGTTTCTCTCTGTGCAATAGTGTCCATTTAACACTTAATTTTTTATCCATATACGATTTATAATTGTTTAAATTATTTACTTATTTAGGTTGATTTTTCCATAGAAAAATATAGGCCAATACAGCTAGTCCTCAGTTCCAAGCTTTTACTACTAGAGCTTATATAATCTTTAAATTTTGACCCTTTTTACTCATTTTCTAAGACTTCCGATGAATCCGGTCCAGGGATTTTCATTTGAAATGCCAATGAAGATCATTACTGTTGTTATATGACATGTGGGCACTCTTTGTGGGGCAGCCATCGCAAAGTACTGTGAGCTAAGAAAGCACTGTGTCCTGCAGCTCTGCTAAGGGCTTACGGTGCTGGCAGGAGCCCAGAGCTGAGTGTGTTCCCTGTTGTGATCATTTCCTTCTGATGAGCCTTGCATTGGCAGCTACACTAGCATTGCTAGGTTCAAAGATACATTAGCCCAATCTTTACCTTTCCCATCACCTGGTAATCTTTCTACAGTTAGCTTCTCTCTCTCTTTTTAATAGATTAGTGCTCATATTAGGTTAGCCCCTCTTTGAACCCCTTTCCAGCTTTTGGCTATTACAAATAAAGCTGCTACAAACATGGTTGAGCAAATGTCCTTTTTGTGTACTTGAGCCTCTTTTGGGTATATTCCTAGGAGTGGTATGGCTGGATCTTGAGGAAGCGCGATTCCTAGTTGTCTGAGAAAGCGCCAGATTGATTTCCAGAGTGGTTGTACAAGTTTACATTCCCACCAGCAGTGGAGAAGGGTTCCCCTTTCTCCACAACCTCTCCAGCATGTGTTGTCCCTTGAGTTTTTCATCTTGGCCATTCTGATGGGTGTAAGGTGAAATCTCAGGGTTGTTTTGATTTGCATTTCCCTAATGGCTAATGAGGTTGAGCATTTCTTTAAGTGCTTCTCTGCCATTCGATATTCCTCTGCAGAGAATTCTCTCTTTAGCTCTGTTCCCCATTTTTTAAGTGGATTACTTGGTTTGTTGCTTTTCATCTTGTTTAGTTCTTTATATATATTGGATATGAGTCCTCTGTCAGATAAAGGGTTGGTGAAGATTCTTTCCCAATCTGTAGGCAGTCGTTTTGTTTTGATGACGGTGTCTTTTGCTTTACAGAAGCTTTTCAATTTCATGAGGTCCCATTTATTGATTGTTGCTCTTAGAGCCTGTGCTGTTGGTGTTCTGTTCAGGAAGTTTTCTCCTGTACCAATGAGTTCTAGGGTATTCCCCACTTTTTTTTCTAGCCGATTTAATGTGTCTGGTTTTATGTTGAGGTCTTTGATCCACTTGGACTTCAGTTTTGTGCAGGGTGATAAGTATGGATCTATTTTCATTTTTCTACATGTAGACATACAGTTGGACCAGCACCATTTGTTGAAGATGCTATCTTTTTTCCATTGTATGGTTTTGGCATCTTTGTCAAAAATCAGGTGTCCGTAAGTGTGTGGGTTTATTTCTGGGTCTTCTGTTCGATTACCTGGCAGGGGAGATACCATGATCACGAGTAATCCTTTTCTTAAAAAAAGAAAAGAACAAGCTCTCACCCGTACACTGTCCTTACTGTATAGGTTGACACTGAAAAAGGCCAAGCTTTTCTTCTGAGCATCAAGATCCCATATATTTTATTTTAGGGTCAATCTTTTCCAAAGAAAGTGTATCTGAGGTGCTGCTAACTGTCCATGAACTCTAGTGTCCTCACCCTTTTGGGATCCCCTTACTTTAAGGATTCCCTGACCTAAGAACTAACTGATAATAAAGAGATGCTGCAAAAGTGACAGTGTATGGTTTCAAATCAGTTTACAAAGCCTCTGAGTTCCATTTGGCTGTGAAGCACTCTTATTGGGCTGTTAAGAGTCCTCTCATTTAATGAAAGGGAAGGTGTTGGATACAGGGAGACTCGCCATCAACTGTGAACCCCAGTGGGTGATCTGAGATACCCAGAATCTTGCCTGTCATAGGTATGTGCTCAGAAGCATATCTTTCCTAGACAAAGCTTTGGGCTACTGAGAAACCCAGAGCCAGAATCCCAAGTGTGGGCTATGCAGATGCTTTCATTTTATCTGTAGTTGTTAATTGTCTCCAGAGGGGCATGGCCTTTGCCAGCTGATAACAACCTCTTGGGACTCCGAAAGGTGAAAGGTCTTTGCCAGCTGGAAATATTTTACCTCTAAGAACTCTGAGAGCGAAAGGAAGTTTCAAAAATGCATCGAGAAAGCTCCGTGAGAGGATGATTCACAAAGACTGAGAAAGAATACTGCTGTTTCCCTGCTGCTGCTTTGGCTGCTCACTGTTGCTAATTTGCTGGACTGCTGGATATCCTGCCTCCTGAGATTGCCATTGCCCCAAAGAACCTAACAACCCTAATCGGCAGGAAATAGTTAAAAAGAACTCCCCCCCCTCCCCACTAATCTTTCCCTCCTACTTAGTGTCAGAGGGTTGGAAGAAAGGTAGAGGTTGTAAGAAACTGTTACTAATATAGAGTCCACAAACTAGTACCTACAAAAACCAAAGGAAAGATGAGGAGATGGCTCAGAGGTTAAGAACACTGGCTGTTCTTCCAAAGGTGCTGGGTTTGATTCCCAGCAACCGCATGGTGGCTCACAACCATCTATAATGAGATCTCGTGCCCTCTTCTGGCACACAGGCACACATGTAGACAGAACAATGTATAAATAATAATAAATAAATCTTTAAAGAAACAATGGAGACTGTCACACATTAATGTTGCTCTCAGTCACAGTGTTGTTGTTATTGGTTATGTAGCCATGGATACATAAGGCACATCTTCATCACTCCCACTTGTCATTCATCTACAGATCTCCTCTGCTTCTAATGTTGATAACAGGATGCCCATGATCCATAGAATGGAGAATCAGTGCCTTAGAAATTTGGAAGCAGTGGAACAAAGCAGCTGGCTCTAAAGAGCCTGGCAATCCACTATTATATGTTGATAATAAAGGCCTGTCTGTCTTTCCTAAAGACTCAGGCCTTCTTCCTTAAGGTTAAAATAGGGAGATCCTTGGCTGTATAGATGATAACACATTCATGTTTAAATCCTGTAGGTAAGACTTGTCATTATTTTTATGATGTGTAGGGATTTGATTTGCTTATCAACTACTTTCCTATGCAAAATAAGTAACAATGTTAAAAAGCTTTACTAGTGGATCTGGCCATCTTGAACACAGATTTCTCTTGTATATTTTCCTGTGTTGAAATATTAGGTGCCTACACTACATTCAGGTTGCTAACACAGGGATGCGCTTCCAGTATGAAATGAAGCTTTGAAAGGAAGGTTTTCACTAATGTTCTTCCTGACTTATTCAAATGAAGCAAAATATACACATTTATATGTGTATATATATATATATATATATATATATATATATATATATATATATATCAGCGCAGTGTGGTTAGGTTGTTTGGTTCTACATGTACTGTTATTGTGAGTTCTTTCTTTCATACCTTCACTTGGTGAGGAGGCTGTCAATAATATTCCTAGTACAATTGAGAAATTATATCCTTGCCATGATTTCAAAGGCATCAATTTCTTAACAGAAACCTGACTTCAATTTAGGATATAGTTTTCCAATGATTAATGGACTGGTTTAAAGATAATCTGGGAAATAAAGATTGAAAACATCTTTTCTCTAACTCTCTGTTATATTTCTCTGTTCTTGGATATTGTTATTCTTTTGGAACACTTACTAGGATTTATTTACACAAAATTGCATGTCCTTGGTGTATCCTTTTAAAGGTGCAATCACTCATTGCTGTGCAATTCATCTTGATTTCATAGAATGATGAAAATTCATCCCATAGAGATGTTACATTTCTGTAAGTGAGAATGATTTTATCCCATTCTCCGAAAAGTTTGCTTTTGTTGTACTCAGAAATTGAAGGCACCAAAGAGAATAAAGTTAATTACATCTCCATGGAACCTCACATTTTAAAAAGTAATGTTGGTGCACTCACAGGTAAAATGGGATCAGCAGTGCTGTCATGAAAAATTACACAAGCGCTATTTTGTCTGCATGTGATGCTCCTGGTGGATTATGAAGATAGTCAACTTGAGCAGAACAAAGCTTCCACTTTTGTAAAAGCAAAATTTGTAAAGGAAAATCAAGGAGCAAGTGCAAGAGTACTTTTTAGGCCATGCTAGGTGTTAATCCTAGCACTTGAAGTGCTAAAATAGGCCTTCCCGACCAGGCTGAGCTACTTAATGAATCCAAGGCAACTAGTACCATATAGTGGAGAGACTTCAAACACCGAGCAGACAGACAAACAAACAAATACCACAAATAAAAATTCCAAACAAACAAAAAGTAAAAAGAGATTTGTAGAAAAGGAAACCGTTGCTTCTCAAACCCTCTCTCATCTGAAAATGAAAGAAAATGCAAAGTGGCAAAGCATCTACTTAAGCAATGGAAATAGCTCCTCCCTGCCCACTGAGGACTTGACATCCTCCTCTTGACCCAGTTCCATGCTCACCTGTCACAACTGACCACTGAGGGCCTGAAGGCATCGTCGTTTATGTAGATTCTACGTCCTAGTTATCACAGGTCGATGACATGTTTAATTGATTCGTTTCTAAGATTAGAACTTCATAAAATATAGACAATGTCTTTAGTAGATGCCCTACAAAAACATAATGAGTAGAGAAAAGTGTATTCACTTTATTTCAACTCTCTAGATACACAAACCAACCAGTTATGTTTTGGTCGATGAAGAACAGAGGAATTAAAAAGCCTGCATTAATTATAATGCTCTTGCTTTACTTCTGGGAGGACTTAGTTACATGCTCAGAGCCGACGCTCAGTTCATGAGTCGATAAGTGCATACTGTCACTAAGGTGCGACCTTCTTATGGGTGTGTGTTTCACTAACGGAAAACATAGTGGGTACCGTGCGTTTTCTGGCTTGGTGGCACTCTGTGCTTGCTGATTCTTCATGGCCCACATAATATATTTACATGTGATGTATTTCTGTCTATGCCTCTCTGTCCAGTCTTTTGGGGGCACTCCCATTCCTCCACTCTTGAAGGTTTAACTAGCTCTTTGTCAGCTTCAGTTCACACCCATAAAATTGGCTTCAGGTTTCCACTGGGTTGAAACGCCCTGGCCTATAACCTCCCTAACCCAGAACAGATGGGAAACAGTTCACCAAAACAATTTTGAAACATGCTAAACTTGTCCACATCTTAAAAAGTAGTTCATAAACTCCAATCAAAAGTCTTATTTTTCTTTCCTTAGGGTATGTCACAAAAAAATTCATGATCGCTCTGAGTTCATTTTTACATAAATCTGAAATTTGGGGTCCTTCCTCCCTCTTCTGTTCTTCTCACACTCTCCCTCTCCCTCTTCATATCTGCATTCTAAACCTGCCTTGGTTTCTTCCGAGTATTCTAGTGTCCACCCTCCTACTGCCCGCCTCTTTGAGTCTTGCCACTGGCATGGCCGCATCTTTGTCTTCCTTCTTTCTGTCACAGCAGTGTCACCCTTTGCTAGTTACCTAACTAACTAACTAACTAACTAACTAACTAACTAACTAACTAACTAACCCAGGTTAGTTAACTAACCCTGTAGTTAGTGCTGTGTGATGGCCTTCCTATTCCCATTCCCATCCTGATCATAGCTCTACAATCTTTGCTGCCTTAGGAAAACAAAACAACAAAAAATGTTTACTCTGCCTGCTTCCTCAATTTCACATGTAGTACAAGGATCACCAAATGGACCGACTCCAGAAATTATGTTTTCTTTCAGGTAGAGAAAAATCCTGCTTGCAAACTGAAACTGGAGCTACTATGCTGACATCTTGTTTATATAATACTGCTTCTGTTGAATAGGTTGTGCTTAATTGAGTAGAGAGAAATATTTTTGTACTCTTTCTCTTAAAAACAAAAAGCAAAAAATCAAAACAAATAGCAATCAAATATCAAAACAACAACAACAAAGATGTCTTCAGCATGAAATATTTTCTGGCAGAGAGCACTAAGGAACTAGGCGAGCATGCTCCCTGCAGCCGTGTGGTTTTATGTTATGGAGTACCAAGTTCAATCACTATAATCTAAGGAGTACAACTTTGAAAATAATAGTAATAAGATTTTCTACTAAAATGCACCACTCTTACCATAGAGAACTGAAATCTTTCAAATATGGATTCTGGTCAGAAATTGTACAAGTCATAGCAATTGCCTGTAGAACATTGCTTTATTTTCCTTCTCAGTGGGTCTTTATAGTGACTGAACTCTCCTCTTAGAATTTTTTCATGATTCACCGTTGCCCATCTGTTCTAGTTGCACCCAGAAAGTCTCTTGCCTGACACCTGATCAGGCCGCTGAGTGCTCTTATAGCTTCCACTCCTGCCCCTTCTCCATTGTCTGTGCTTCACAGCGAAGTGGTCTCCTGAAAGGTCTCACAGCAAATATTTTAGACTGGCACATCAGCTCTCATATCTGCTCAGCTCTGGGCTGTAGCGCGAAGCCAATGACAGCAGCTTCAAACCAGCCACAGACAATAGATGAAAGAAGGCATAGAATAAAGTTTATTGCTCATTCTCATACAAAGTCCATTGGCCAAAACACCAATCCTGGTTTAATTTCTTTTAACATTTGTTTATTTGTGTGGAATGACGTTGCCACAGTATGTGCAGAAGTTAGAGGGCAACTTGTGCAAGGCTCCTTCCATCCTGTGGGTCTGGATAGTTAATGGGTCGTCCTGTTTGGGGGCAAGCTCCTTTATCCTCTGATCCTTCTCTTGGCTCCACATCTTGTGGGAAAATGAAGTCCAGGACCTTATCAGTGTCATGCCTGAGGCTGTGCTCTTCCCCATAGTTTTGCTCTGATAAAAATCTTCTTTCCCTGCACCAGATGCTCAGTCAGTGCAGGTGTCCGTGAGCTAGGCGGATGCGTTAAGGACTGCCACATATCCAAACTGATCTGGAACAGTAACAATCTGACTTTCAGAAATCACAAGCTCTCTTCACTGATTTCAGTTTTCCAAACAATGCAAAATTCTGCAGATATCCTTGGTGCCAAGTCCCTGCGGATTAGGTTCTTTGTGGGCTTCTTACAAGGCTCTGCTGGCTCAGAGGGGGTACTTCCCTGTACTGGGCAGGGCTTACCCAGCAGTCTTGACCATTTGTTTGAACAGGTTAGCCTCGTTAGCTTAGACTGAATGAGGTTTCATTTAACAAACCATCCTTTGGCTCCTCTCCTTGAACCATGAGTCCACTTATTTCAGAGCACACTGAGCTCTGAATTCTTACGCAAGAATTTTCAGGTAGAATAGTTGACCGAAGAAAGGGGAAAGAAGATTCTGAAAGAGTAAGGGAAGCCATTTCTTATTCTTGCAGCCTTTAGACATTATCCTGATAACTTCAAAGTGTTAAACTGTGTTTGTTTTTTTTTTTTTTTCCTGAGCCAAAAATTTGACCTGGAGTGACTGGCTAGATGCAGGTGGCCCTTAGAAGAAATGAAGCAGAACCTCACCCATTTCCGGAATGGGTGAGCTGTGGTAAAACCTGTAGATCCCATGACACTATGCTGACAGCATTCCTTCCTGAAAGGTTGGGACAAAATGAAAGCTGAACCAGCAGTTTGGAATCTGCTATGGTTCTGTTGTCCACGTGCTTTGACAGGAGGGAGCATGGGAAGAAAGTAAAGCAACTATCTGCTGGAGACTGAAGTGGGGTGTATTCTCCACCTCACTAAAGAGAAAGGGGGTGCCCTTTCTCCCAGAGTATTTCTGAAGGCGGCTGCAGTGCTAGAGCCAGGGAGACAGGAAAGAAATTTTCACAACTGTCTGTGAACTAAACTGTCCTGGGGATCAGGAACACTGAGGCCACCATTTCTTGTGGACCTCCATGAGTTTCTGAGATGCTGTGGATTGCTGCCCTCACAGTAGTGATACCCAGGAGACGACTTAAGAGGGTAAGCTGAGTCCTTTCACCCTGAATGGAGCATCCAGCAAGTGGGGCTGGGCTGTCCAGGACATTGATGACTGCAAACAAAGGAGCTCATCTGTTCTGTCTCAGTCACAGACCAGCTCCACATGTGCTTTATTTTTAGAACTTTATATGTCATAATGCTCTAACAAATGATAATTGTATCTTAGCATAATTATTTCTTATGCTAAGGAAAATAAATGCCAAAATATTGTTTTGTCATGTGTATGATTTTAATTGAATTTCATATGCAATAGCTACATCTATATATATCAACTGTAGACATAGATAAGAATATGGATACAATACAAATATTCACACAGAGGTAGTACAGATATAAAGTGATAAATATCCATATTTGGGATATTTTAATGTTTACAACAGACCTACCTCCTTTCTCAACCTGAAAAGTTGTTCTAGAAGCCAGCCTATCCAAGAAAACAAGGTTCCACATATATTTCATCATGACATTAACTCAGAGTGTGATCTCCATGTAAGTAAAGATGCCGTTATCATCATCTTTGTATTCCCAATAAATGATAAACTGTTGATAAATGAAACAGGGAAGTGCAAAGGGTGTAACTTCCTCCATTATGAATGTTTTCCAAATGTCCCTATTGTAAACAGAGATTGCATATCAAGTTTCATATTCCGAGAGAAGAAAGAGTCAGTGATTGCTTCTCCCTCGTCCTGCAATCTCTCTCATTGGTATCCATGTTTCCCTGAGGGCTTACATGTGAGGGAGGATAGCCCCCTTTCCCAGCACTCAAGGAAGTTCTGTGATGCTGTCTGAGGATGACACATTCTGCAACAGGATGTCTGCAGCTGATGTCTCTGTCAGCAACTGTAGCTTATTAAGACCACCACAACAAAAACAAAACAAAACAAATATTGGAAATGAATATGAGACAGATGATTTTGTTTATCTCAAGTGAAAAAGACAAGCAATGAGACCCCTGGGAGTCCTGAAATGAGAAACTTCTAAGCTAATTGAGACATGATTAAAAAGATTGCTGCGTCGTATTGCCAGCAGTCATTGAGTTTAGTCATTAGGTTCCCCAGTGCTGAAGCAATCAAACCAGTTATTACAGCTTTAGCGAGCAGCAGACTGTCTTTTAGTATATATATTTCCTGTAAAATGATAACTTATTAAGGGCATAAGTGGAGTTTCTGAAACATTTAATAAATATATTTTAAGAAATTGCTCTCCCTGGTATCATTTATCATAGTTTCAGATGGGTTTCTTGAATTATTTTTTTCTGCAGTAGTATTGTGTAAATACACACAACCCAAATTACATGTATGATCCTAAATCTTCTTATAGATTATGAAACGTACAAAGGGAAAAAACATTTTAATATTTTGATTAATGCAGAAGGTCTAAAGTAATAGTTCACACATGGACTACATAAAATTATTTTTCTTTTTTATATAATTATTTTTATTTTACATTAAATTATTATTTTGTTAACTTTTATTTTTATATTAATCACAGGTTATTTACTTTGTATCCCAGCTGTAGCCCACTCCCTCATTCCCTCCCAATCCTACCCTCCCTCTCTCATCTCCTCCCTGCCCCTCTCCAAGTCCACTGATAGGGGAGGTCCTCCTCCCCTTCCATCTGACCCTAGCTTATCAGGTATCTTCAGGACTGGCTGCAATAGCCTCCTCTGTGGCCTAGCAAGACTGCTTCTCGCTCAGGGGTGGGGGGAGGTAAAGGAGCCAGTCATTGAGTTCATGTCAGAAATACTTCCTGTTACCCTTACTAGGAAAACCCACTTGGTTACTGAGCTACCAAGTGCTACATCCGAGCAGGGGTTCTAGATTATATCCTTATATGGTCCTTGGTTGGAGAAATAGTCTCATAGAGGGCCCCCGTGCCCTGATATATTTTGTCATTGTGGAGCTCCTATCCTCTCCTGGTCATATTAACTCCCCCTTTTATTGTATGATTCCCTGCACTCTGCTGAAGGTTTGGTTATGAGTCTTCGCATCTGCTTTGATACACTGCTAGGTAGAATCTTTCAGAGGCCCTCTGTGGTAGGCTCCTGTCCTGTTACTTGTTTCCTCCTACTTCCCCTGTCCATCCCCTTTGTCTTTCTAAGTGAGGATTGATCATCTTACTCCTGGTCCTCATTCTTGTTTATCTTCTTTAGGTGCACATATTTTAGTATGTTTATTTTATCTTATAGGTCTATATAAGTGAGAATATGCCATGTGTGTCTTTCTGCTCCTGGGATACCTCACTCAGGATGATCTTTTCTAGATCCCACCATTTGCCTGCAAATTTCATGATTTCCTTGTTTTTAATTGCTGAGCAGTATTCCATTGTGTAAAAGTACCACAAGTATCCATCCCTCTGTTGATGGACATCTGGGTTGTTTCCAGGTTCTGGCTATTACAAATAAAGCTGCTACTAACATGGTTGAGCAAATGTCCTTGTTGTGTACTTAAGCTTCTTTTGGATATATGCCTAGGAGTAGTATGGCTGGATCTTGAGGAAGCACTATTCTTAACTGTCTGAGAAAATGCCAGTTAAATAAAATTATTAATGAGATGTTTCACACTGTTTTTTTTTTTTTTTTCATTTTGTATGTATCTTAGAAATAACGGGGCATTTCTTCCTTGTGTCTTCTCATGCCACAATGGTTGGTAGTGTCTACTATGTGGGAAAGGGCAGGCTCAGCCTCCTTTTTCTTGCATAAACTATACCAGGTACACCATTTCAGTGATGCTACTTGCAGATTTCAGGTCTTTAATGGTTAGTATTATTGTATGCACTAATGGAAGAAATTTCACTTTCTATCAATGAAAATGTCTTTCCTATGAAATGATGGTCAAAATTTCCATGGGAACCACTGACAGCCATTTTTTTTACTTTATTTACATTTTGGCATACAAATGATCTAGCTATCATATAAATTTTCATGGCAAGGTATTAGCAATTACAAATCTCCTAGTAAAGAAAAACAAATTACTGTGTACATGATACTCTTCAGAAAAATGCTACTACAGTGTAGTGGGTAGAAAGGACTCTTTGGAAATGATACCTTGATGTGAAATTATTGTCCACCCAAATAATTTATTTATCATTTGCAGTGGCCTACACATCAGATTTCTAAACAGTATCAAGTTACCCTGGAGGAAAACCAAGGGTTGCTAGATTTGCAGAGAGGCTTCCCAGTTTAAGATCACTGGGCGAGTAAAAGCACTTGGTGAGCATGTCAGAAGATTCAAACCTGAGTTCAAATCCCTAGCACCCAAGTGAGAAACCAGGAGAGGCAATATATGATTGTAATTGCTGCACCATGGTGTGCGGGGACAGAGGTAAGGCTGGAGCTTCCTGGCCAGACAGCCTTGTTCCAGGCTCAATGCGAAACTTGTTTTAAAGGAGTAAGATGGGGAAGTAGAACATCAAATATCTACTGGTGTTCTCACTACACACACATACTCCCACACTACACACATTCAACACGTTCACATCCATACATAGATACATACATAACGCACACATGCATATATACTTATGTACATACATCCGTACATCCGTACATGTATGATAACCAATGAGCCCCTGAAGTCAGAGTGTTGTAGTCTTGTTAAGGGTCCACTGAAAGGCTAAAGGTGAACATCACTGTATAGTTGCAGTAAATCCAAGGACTCTGATATCATGGGGATTTCCACGTAGAACGCCGACAAGAAGGTGGAACCATGCAAGACAGTGGTGGGCGGCCCCTGTCACATCAGGCTGGTGAGGGAACTCAGTCGTTGCATGAACAGTGTGTAGTCGGTGAGATGACAAAATGGAAACTGTTGTGGGGAGACATGTCTGTTTCCTTGGGAGCTGGAGAGGCTTTTATTTTTTCATTGGTTTGTTTTCCCTGGTCAGTTTTGACAGTTAAAGTAAATCTCACATGCCTTCATTATTTGTCATTCAGCAATATTAATGCATCCTGATAACATGTCGGTAACTTTTCGCTAACATTCAAATTTGGTTGGCTCGAATCACTGTTAAACTCCTATACCTGGCCTTCTTCCTGTAACCCTACCTCAGCCCCCTGGAAGTCTTCCATTTCAGGCTTACACTGGAACGCTGTCCTGAGTACAACAGTCTCCTGAAGGTGTTTGTCCCCACACAGGATCCAGGCCACACTGAACATGAATGACTGTAAGGGCTCTTCAGAATTCAAATTTGGAGTCATTAAAATTGCTTTGAATTTGCGCTACACATGTTTTGACAATTAAAGCATATCCACAGGATCTCACAAGTGGGAGCAATTACTGAGTTATTATTTCACAATGAAGCCTGCATATCCTTTAAAACTACAAAAGTGTCAAGAGGAGAGAGCCAGCACAGTGTAATGAAGGATTAATTTGCTTTTCCATTTGTCTTGATGAGTAAATTTAAAAATTTTATATACTTTTGAGGAAGTAGAATTCCACTAGCTCCTTAATCTACTTTAAAACCATAGAACTTTTATTTTGGTAATAATATCTTCACTTTTTGTGATAGCACACACCTTCAGCCAAAGCACACAGGAGGCAGAGGCAGGCAGATCTCTGATCAGGTCTGAGGCCATCCTGGTCTGCAGAGTGAGTTCAAGGACAGCCAAAGCTACACAGAGAGACCCTGTCTCAAACAAACAAACAAAATAAATAATAATAGTAATAATAATAATAATAATAAATTTTCACTGTAAATCAAAGCTAAGTTTTACTTTACATTGTAATGTCTCATTTGGATAGTTTCCAGGTAGACCTTTCCTATTTCTTTTTTGGTTGTGAGCCTAGCCTTTAATGGCTGAGCCATCCCTCCAGCCCAACCTTTCCTATTTATAAACAAACAAATTGTGCATTATAACACTTCAAAATTATGAGCAAATTAATGTATCAAAAACAAACAAATTGCAATTATCTTTGATATGATTACCATTTAAAAATATCCAACTATTTAATTGTTAAAACCACAAATATTTCCCTTTCTTTTTCTTCCTTTGCAAAACAAAACCTATAAATATCATAAAGAAGATAAAAAAATAACAATAACGAATTAGAACCCATTTCAAACACAGTAGGTAATAAATACAGAACTAAATTACATACATTTAATTATACAAACTTATATCATCATATTCCTCCTAATAAATTTAATAGAAGTCCATTGAATTTTTAAGGATAAAATTTAAGATTAACCTGTAGTCTGCTATAATTGGTTTGTTTTGTCTACTTAGGGGAAAATGTTTTCCAAGTCCTAATGAATTCCAGTAATTACTAATTTGTTTTGTTTCAAAGAAAAGAGTTGTTCTTATATATCTCTTAATGTAAGGTTTAAAAAAAGCCGATTTTAGTAATTCGAGGCGGTAATGCAGACATACTTTGGTTATACAGAGCTTCTTCACCCCAGACTCCCATGTCTCACATGAAGACATCCACAGAGAATGACGGAGAAAGAGTGATAGTATTTTTATAGTTTTATCACATTGACCATGAAATTGATTCACCTAAAATCTTAGATCTATTCCTGTGTTGTCGTTCATTTTTCCAATTAAATATTTGCTCAGTTTTCAAATGCACACTGATAATTATAGACCGTACCAAGCATAGCGTGGGGAGACGAACCTGCAGTCCAGGGCTGGTGGCCGCCGTCCCCAGTTCCCATGCTGCTGCTTGTGCCTGTTGGTTGGCAGATCGGTTCTGAAAGGTGATCTTGAGCTATAGTAATATGAATTGCCCCAGAATCTTGAGCCTTTGTCCTTTAGAGGTGGTGACAACCTATAAATTCCTAGCTATGCCAAGGACACTTCACAATGGGGGAGAAAAAGGAAAGTTCATTCTGCCAGATGATATTTAAATGAAAGGGGGAAGATCTGGTATCTCTTATCTCACCACATGTGATTATGGAAGAGTTTATCATTTCTCTGTGTCAAGAAGGACGCACGCCTGACCATGAGATTTCACTGGCTCGGACAGTCTCACATCAAGGAAAGTAATGAAGCCCCAAAGGGGCCAAAACACTCTTGAAACTAGAGGTAAGAGTGAAGAATTTAAAAATAGCTATGTATCAAAACTTAATCTTGTAGGAAACTTTCACGTCAGCATCATCTCCTAACTACTCGTGCCTGCCTCACTGACAGCTCTGAACTGTGAGTAATCGGATTGCTCTTATGTCTCCTTGCCATAAGACATAACACATGCATCTATTTTTAATACATTCCAACATAAATTTAAGTTCAAGATAATGCACAGTGCTGCTCCTTAATGATAGTGATGAATAGAATATTGATTAGAAAATGGTCTGAGGAACAGGTAATTGATAGAAGTGGAGGCAATGTGGCAATTTCCATCTTCGTCTTTTTCATAATAACTACAGATCCCTCAGCTGTGGTAATATATATCTGGTATAATCAGGGGAAGGTAATGTATGAATTAATTTGTAATTACAATCTCTGATACCTAAAGTAAATAAAATCTCATGTGATGTTATGGCAGTTTGATGCATTTATCATGGAAGGAAGACTATCCCTTGCCTACAGGAACAGAGGGACAGCAATTAGTATTTTAGTAGGAAGTTTCAGTGTGCCCTTCTGCAATCAGTTCAAGTAGAAGGCACATCCTTATGGGAAATATGAGGAAAAATGTACTCTGATGATTGCTTTTTACTCTAATATATATTTTAAAAGACTTAGAGTGTGAAAAATGTCCACTGCTGTTAGCTCAAAGCAGACAGGTACAAAACTTACTTTTAACCTTTGGATAGTTGTCTGGGAAGGATGAGACACTCTAGGGGTGGCAAACTAAACACACATCTTCCCATTTTCCAACATGTCATCCACCAACGGTATTCCAAACACTCCTGACTTTTGTTCCTGCACGAAACTAGAGTTTTGCCCGCCTTTTCCTCTTTGCTGCTTATGGTGAGCGGATATATTTGAGTAGTTTGCATGTACTCCAGCAACCTTGTATGCTGTGTGAGCCCTGTGATTTGAGCAGACATCTGTAGAAACTCCAGTCCCACTCAGTATAGATTCAATTCAGCACAGAAGATCAAATGAACTCTTCCTGGGTTTTTATAATGGCCTTAGAGTGCTTTAAAAATGTGAAATGAAGCCTGTGAGGTAGATCAGAGTTGCCTGCTGACAAGCCTGATGGCCTGAGTTCCAGCCACAGAGCCCACTTGGAGGGAGGAGAGAACACACCTCTAAAAGTTGTGCTGTGATCTCCTCCCCTGAGATATGAAGGGAGTGCCCACACACACAAGCATATACACACAGTAAAATAAATCGATATAATGAAAACACAAGCCCTTATGCTCTTTTAAGTAAGGCTATGATGAAAATGCTTGAGGTTTTTCCTATGTCTGTGCCATAGGAATGTCTGAGCCTCTATTACACAAAAACAGCATCATTCTCAAGAATGATGCTTCAATAGTCATAGTGCCAGCATGATCTTTACAGAATATTCTTCAAAAACTTTTTAGAAGAAGTAGGAGGAGGAAATGGAAATCAGATATTCTTTATTTATTTACTCCTGAAATATAATTTAATTATGTATAGTTTATATTTCTCTGCCTAATTTCAATATACCTGGAGGAGGCAGTTCATGAGACTCTAGCTAAAATATATGAGACAGTATATAAAAGATAACATTTTCTAGGAAAAACTATATTTCTAAAAAACAAGGGTAGCACTGCTTATGTAAAAATTGTGAATACAAAAATGTTATTATTTTAAAAGTTTTGTTTTGTATTATTGTGTAAATGGTAATAACTGGATTGAGTGCTGAAGGAAACAGATAGACAGAGCACCATGCTTCCCCAACTCATCCCTGCTGCCAGCAATCCCACCTTTCCTGAGATTAATTTCACTTCCATTATAAAATAAATGTGCATTTAACGCACACACACACACACACACACACACACACACACACACACACACGTACTAGTTATACAACCTTCAAACTTGAAGCCACCAAGAAAGCTCAACCGACTTCTTCAGTACCAATAGCTTATGACAGATCACAAGAATCTTTCACTCCCTGGAAAAAGATCTGAGTATCACATACAAGTCTATTTCTTGGTTTTACTCATGTAAATATCAACACAATCAAATGCAAAGTAAGGAACAGACTATGGATCACGGAATTGGGCTTATGCCTACTAAATTGTGGTCTTTGACTCAGTCTCCAAAGACTGATGGCTGATCTGAGTGACTCTCTGATTAACATCACCATCACCACCAGTTGGTTTTGAACATATTAATGTCTTCACAACTGGTGTGCTGGAAAGTCTCAGTTCGTGTTTTACAGTGGGCAGAAGTTGCTCTCTAAAGCAAAGTGTCTGCTCTGGTTTAGAACTGAAAAGCTTCTGTAAAGCAAAAGACACTGTCATCAAAACAAATAGACAGCCTACAGATTGGGAAAGAATCTTCACCAACCCTTTATCTGACAGAGGGCTAATATCAAGTATATATAAAGAACTAAAGAAGCAGAAAAGCAACAAACCAAGTAATCTACTTAAAAAATGGGGAACAGAGCTAAACAGAGAATTCTCGAAAGAGGAACGTCGAATGGCAGAGAAACACTTAAAGAAATGCTCAACCTCATTAGCCATTAGGGAAATGCAAATCAAAACGACCCTGAGATATCACCTTACACCCATCAGAATGGCCAAGATGAAAAACTCAAGTGATAGCACATGCTGGAGAGGTTGTGGAGAAAAGGGAACCCTCCTCCATTGCTGGTGGGAATGTAAACTGGTTCAACCACTTTGGAAGTCAATCTGGCGCTTTCTCAGACAACTAGGAGTAGTGCTACCTCAAGACCCAGCTATACCACTCCTAGGTATATACCCAAAATTTGCTCAAGTACACAACAAGGACATTTGTTCAACCATGTTCATAGCAGCTTTATTTGTAATAGCCAGAACTTGGAAACAACCCAGATGTCCATCAACGGAGGAATGGATACAGAAACTGTGGTATTTTTACACAATGGAATACTACTCAGCAATCAAAAAGGAAGAAATCATGAAATTTGCAGGCAAGTGGTGGGATCTAGAAAAGATCATTCTGAGTGAAGTATCCCAGAAGGAGAAAGACAAACTTGGTATATACTCGCTTATATAGACCTACAAGACATGATAAACATAATGAAATCTACACACCTAAAGAAGATAATCAAGAAAGTGGACACAGGCGAAGGTGATTAATCCTCATTTAGAAAGACAAATGGGATGTGCATTGAACTTATGACAGGAGTCTATCACAAAAGGCATCTGAAAGACTCTACCTAGCAGTGTTTCAAAGCAGACACTAAGACTCATAACCAAACCCTCGGCAGAGTGCAGGGAATCATATGAAAGAAGGGAAGTTAGTATGATATGGAAAGGATAGGAGCTCCACAAGGACCAAATATATCTGGGCACAGGGTCTTTTCTGAGACTGACACTCAACCAAGGACCATCTATGGATATAACCTAGAACTTCTGCTCGGATGTGGCCTGTGGTAGCTCAGTAACCAAGTAGTTTTCCAAAGTAAGGGGAACACGGACTATTTCTAATAGGATCTCAAGGGCAGGCTGTTTGACCCCCACCCCAGGGGAGGAGCAGTCTGTTAGGCCACAGAGGAGGACTTTGCAGCTAGCCCTGAAGATACCTGATAAAACAGGGTCAGATGAAAGGGGAGGAGGTCCTCCCCTATCAGGGGACTTGGAAAGGGGCAGGGAGGAGACCAGGGAGGGAGTGTGGGGTTGGGGAGGGAATGAGGGAGCGGGATACAGCTGGGACACAGAGTTAACAAAATGTAACTAAAAAGAAAAATAAAATAAAATAAAAAAAAAGAAGTCTGAGCATCAATGTCCTAAGCAGAAATTAGAGATTTGGATACCCTAACAGCCTTGGTCCAAAAGAACCACTACAATTTTCCATAGCCTCTAAAGGTTGGAGGGTACAGATTCTCATGTGACATTTAAAACAAAATTGACACACACAGACCAATCACTCTATCTGTTAGATTTCAAACAAAAGCAGAAAACAGTGCCAGAATTTCCCTGTGCTGAATGTTCTCACAGTTGACATACTAACCTGTAGCACAGTTATTCCCCAAAGGACTGATGTGGAACTGGCGTGAAGTGGAGGAAGTGAAGCATCTCTGTGTTGGGTGGGATGAGAATTTTGCTTCTGGGCTGGAGCATTTCTGGGAAAAACAAACTCGGAATCCAGAAGTTGTGAGACTTCTTGTGAACTCCTCATGGAGGCTCTGTGCTCATCTCCTTCAAATCCTACACTTTGGGATGTGCTGCGTTAGGAATTCTTTAGTTGATATAAATCCTGTCACTGCTTTACTCTGTCGCTTACAAAAAGTCATTATTAAAAATGTTATTTTAAGTGTGAGTGTGTGTGTGTGTGTGTGTGTGTGTGTGTGTATACACATGTGAGTCAAATGCCATAAGGTGCCAGGAAAAAGCAGCAGAGTCCTGGAGCTTCAAGCAAGAGTGAGCTGCCTGGCTTAGGTGTTGGAAACTAAGCTGAGGCTCCCTGCAGTGGGTTAAGATTTATTCTTAACCACCAAACCGTATCTCCAGGTCCCATCCAGCAGTTATTTCTTTCACATGTAATGTGTCTTTACTAGAATTATATAAAGAAGAAACATCAGTGATTTTAGGTAAAGATACAATGATCATGTGACCACTGCCCTTCTGTATATCAGAGGGGAAAAAAATGTTTCTAAGGGAAAATGCTTGGAAAATTCCAAGTAGATATGGTTGACTGATTATTTTTATCCGTGTTCATGATGTCACATAACTAAGGGATCCTTGGGAATTACCCTTAGAAATTATGAAAGACAGCTGTGGTGTTTTCACTAAAGCTCCCAGAAAGGTTTTACTTTTTAGGAATAATGGCTTTGATACCCATGCCTTATTTTCAGGCCCTCTAAAGACATAGAATAAACAGAGCTCTTAGGAGATGTCTGTCTCTGTGGACTTTATAATCCAGTGAGGATCTGGGAGGGAACCAGACAATAAAGCAAATAATTCAAAGTGGCATGCCATAAAATGGTCAGGTATATTATGAAGCAAAACAAAATAAGAAAAGGGCACAGTGCATATTGGGAAAGAGAATTTCCTTGTGTGAGGTAGCTAGTCAAGAGTCCCTGGAATTGAGTTAAAGATGGAGACGAGGTGATTCTGCTATTACCATCTATTAGGGAATGTCACTATCCCTTTAGGTTACAGATTACCTACATCACTGAACAGTTGTGTTCAATAATCAATAAAAGCCATTATGAGATACTTTAGAAATAATAGCCCACTAGAGAGTGCTATCACAGAGGGGTTTTGACCTGCTGCTGTGATCTGATGTTAATTATGTTCATAATTCATTGCTGATGTACATTTTGAATGAAATGTTCCTTGGAAACCTGGTGTGGAAAGTGATGGGAGATTAGAGAATGTGAAAGAGCAACCACCTAAAGTAAACATGTAATGAACTGAAATGATTTGCTTTATAAACATTTCCAATGTCAGAATCAAATTCAGTGGACAGTGTTTACTTAAAACATGTTGCAGCAATTAAGGATAAAGAGTGAACAAAGCCAAGGGCAAGTCACAGCATTCTGTAATTAGTTAGCCTGAGTTGAGGCAGCTTTTTGCTGGGAGGAATTTAAAACATGATCAGCATGATAAGTGGGGCTGAAATTGATAAACAGTTTAATAATCCAGTTGCTTTGTTGTGTCCCAACTGCTTCACATTTGCTCCACAATCCAAATCCTTTATGAAGTGAAATTGTGTGACCACATTTCAAAGCTTTTACAAGGAAAGTAGCAACACATTCGGGTGGCTGGATGGGTTTACTAATAATCTGTCCCTGCCCCCTGACAACACAGAAACGAACAAAAAGATCCCAGAAATCTACGCTGATGAAAACCAAATCCATCTGCAAAGATAGTTCAGGTAAACTAAAAAAAAAAAAAATAAAATAAAATTTAATAATCAAGATTACAATCTGTGATGTTGGGGTTAACTGTGGGCCTCAAAAGTTCCGTTTTACGAGGGAAACTATCTCTTTAATAAATTTATGTTAACATAGTGGTTCTGGAAAAGTATTAAGCCTTCTGTTGTTGTTTTGCTCTTTCTTCCAAGGTTAGAATGAGACAGAAACTTACATTATCATATCTGTAATTATTGAGGAAGCCATTTTTTTATTTCAACCCACCCACTCTGTATCCCAGCTGTAGCCCCCTCCCTCATCCCCTCCCAATCCAGCCCTCCCTTCCTCTTCTCTCCCATACCCCTCTCCAAGTCACTGATAGGGGAGGTCCTCCTCCCTTCCCTCTGACCCTAGCCTATCAGGTCTCATCAGGACTGGCTGCACTGTCCTCCTCCTTAGCCCAGCAATGTCAAGCCAGCCACTGAGTTCTTGCCAGAGACAGCCCCTGTTCCCCTCACCAGGGAACACGGTTGGAGACCAAGTTATAATTGGTCGTTGCACTTGGGCTAGCCAAACATGACACTGTACTCAAGAAGTAATTGTTCAGTTTAGTGTATTTCAAAAAGTAACCACTGTAGTCGGGACATGTTAACATGGGATTCATTTATTTCTCAAATGGGAAATTAAGTGATCATTCTAGAAGCCACTACTGTATTTTCTATGCTTAATTTTTGTTTCTACGACTACAGATTTAAAAATCTAACATGAAAGACACACGGGTGTTTCTTCATTAAAAAATAAGTAATGTGTAGTAAGGTAAGACATTCGGTTAACTGCTTCAACACTCTCAAGCCAACATTTTTCTGCATCACATATTGCACCATTAGTCTTCAGCTTTGTATAATGCTGTAAAGATATCTTTCAGGATTTCTTTATTTTCTCACCTCTGAGACCCAGAGTAACAGAATTTCTTATTTTATCCTTGTTACGATGTAATATCTTTTCTAGTCCAAAATATATTTTTATTTTTTTTTAGTACTTATCTTCTAAACTGTGAGATTCTATGAAATCCCTTAAAATATATGTGACATAAACATACTTCTAACCAGCAGTTAATTCATATCGGAAGGGCCTCCCTAAGTCTTCATTAATAAAGTCTTCATGGTCTCCATGCCCATCCTCTCCTGCAAAAACAGCATAATGAACACATAATGAGGGAAATGAATCTCAGAATCTTCAGTTTTATTTTCTTCATGAGCCAGCTGGTCTTCCTAGTAGCCTATGTGTAGGCTTAGGCCTCCTGAACTCGGAACTGAGCTTCAGCTCTATTTACCCAGCCCTTCCAGAATTTAGGCCTTTTCTCACTGTGCAAGTTTCTCCGGTAAGATTTCTCCAATGGAGTAATAGTGCCAGCTTATAAAGAACTGCAGTTGATACGGTTGCATATTCATTGTCTTTTAAAGCAAGATCTAAGTGCTATATTTCATGAGTGTTTTGTTCCCTACGATCATGTTTGGGCACCATATGTCTGCCTACTGTTCCTGGATGTCAGTAGAAGGCAGTGAATACCCTTGAACTGGACTTAGAAATTTCTGTGACTAGAGATGTGAGTGTAAGGAAGTGAAACTGGATCCTCTGCAGGAACAGAACACTCTTAACCACTGTGCCATCTCTCCATCCCTACTGCATTTTCTTCTCAACAAGAGTAAAGTCAGAAAGTGGAACAGCAGGATAACAACACAACATAATCAAAAGAGCACCACAAGGCCAATTGTCTCAAGAATCACTTGCTGTGCCATATCCTGTGTTAGGGTTAACTGATCAACTATAGAGCTGAAATCTACCTATTGTTTAATAAGAAAGGCATACTCTCTGTTTAATATTGAATATCAATCAGTAAACACATGGAGGTGTTATTATTTTTAATTGTACAGATACAATTGAAGCTTCAAATTGAGGACTAATACAGGACATTTCAAAGTGCACAAAATACAGAGATAAAAATCTATTCGACTGTGCAAGATGAGCATATGAACACACTCAATTGTTTCTAACTCACCCCTTTTAGCCATATATTTTGGGAATGTTTTGTTATTATTTTTATATATTTAAGACAGAACCACCATATGACCAGGCAGGCCACCCTTTTGTTCCTCTTTCTCTGCCTCCTGAGTGCTGATGCTAAGGGCCTGTGCCATCACACCAAGCTCATTTAAGGATTTTTCGAGATGAGCAGAATTCTTTTACACACTCTAAAGTTCACCGCTAGATTCAGTGTCTGGGAAAGTTGAAAATAAAATACAAATTTCAGAATTCATGATTTATTACCTTGTGCTTATTTCACACTTCAAGGAAAAGTAGTAGTCGTATTTAGAATTTAGGGATCATTTTTCAAATATTTCATGATAACCTTGTGAATAAGATGGATGAATGGAGACCAGGTGACAGGGAAGACAAGGGGATTTGCAGCTGATTGAACAGTTGCACTTTAGGGGTTGATCGATGTGTTGACAACAACGTAGAGGTTGATGCACACAATGTCATGCCTTTTGATGCTGGTCTTAATTTTATCTATCTTCTCAATCATGTTTACCAAAATTCATCCAATGGCAGGTAGCATACTCATCAACTTTGCTAATGATACCTGCAAATTAACCCAACTATGTCACAATCAATATTCCAGCGGTGGGGAAAAAAATAGTCCAATGGCACTTTCTTTTGCCTAAATGTATGGCTGTAGGCAAAGTGGATCATGACTTCAGTTAAAAGATGTGTCTGCACTGGTGCACAGAGTATGTGTTTGTTTATGAATGGTTGGATAAGTCTAATGGGATGAAAGTTTAAGTGGATGTATATAGTATACTATGGAGTATAAATGGCCCTATTGATTACAGGGATGGAGCAGAGATTTAGAAATGAAGCCTGCTTGAGCAGTATTTGAGGGAAAATGGAAAATATGGGTTGCAGAATCCATTCCCGAGAGTCTGACCTGGGCTGTGAGATTCAAACATGGCAGACAGACAGGTGACAAAAGGTACACGAAAAAGCTTTTCTTTTTGAGGTGTCCTGGAGTACAGGACACAGCAAGACAAGTGGCATAGCACGTGTGTCACAATAAACAGCCGTGCTAGAGCTCTGAAGATCTGTCTGTGTACCAAGAACAGGTAACGAAGGTTGAATTTTGTGTAACTTTTCTTGTGGGAAAATGTCAACACTGTTTACCTTTATAGGACAAAGAAATTAACTGGAGATTTTTAAATGCAATAACTTACTGTTTTACCAACATCCTTAATATTTCTGTATAGGTTTTCAGTGATTTAACCACACCCCTTAGACTCTGGTTTCAATTTTCCTTCTTCTAGGTTTTTTTTTTTTTTTTTTTTGGGGGGGGCTAAAGTTTGCCTGCTACTTGTCTATTTTAGTACATTCATCTATGTTCCAACTCTCTGTTGACATTATTCTGATTTTAATTGTTTCAAATATATCTGTTGCTCCTTTCATCTTTACGATTTCCTTTCTTTTATTTTCCGTTCTAAGGAAGATCTTAAGATATTTGCTTATGAGTCTCAGCATCTGCTTTGATACACTACTAGGTAGTCTTTCAGAGGCCCTCTTTGGTAATCACATAAAAGAAAGGGAAGTTAGTTAGACCTGGAGATGACAGGAGCCTCACAAGAACCAAATATATCTGGTGACAGGGGTCTTTGCTGAGACGGACACTCCATCCAAGGACCATGCATGGAGATAAGCTAGAACCCCTGCTCAGACTTAGCCCATGGCAGCTCATTATCCAAGTGGGTTCCCTAGTAAGAGGAACGAGGACTGTCTCAGACATGAAGTCAGTCGCTGGCTCTTTGACCTTCCCCACCCCCCACCCCCACTGGAGGAACAGCCTTGCTAGGCCACAGAGGAGGACATTGCATTCAATCCTGAAGATACCTGATAATCTAGGGTCAGATGGAAGGGTAGGAGGACCTCCCCTATCAGTGGACTTAGAGAGGGGCAGGGAGGACATGAGGGAGGGAGGTTGGGATTGGGAGGGATGGAGGAAGGGGGCTATAGCTGAGACACAAGGTAAATAAACTGTAATTAATATAAAAAAATTAAAATTAAGAAAAGAAAGATAAGACACCAGTATACCAATATCGAACAAAACTATGATATATATGAATATATATGGATGCATGTGTGGGTCAATCATAATCAAAGTAATGTAATAGTACAAAACAAAACAAAATAAAGATATCTGCTTACTTCTCTCCTTCCTTTATTCTTTCCTTTTTACAGGACTGTGTCATAATGGGGATGTCTCTTTAGTACTGGTTGGACCAGTATTTGAAATCTTTGGTATCCTTTCCTTGTTTGTTTCTAAGCTGACCTTTGATTTTTAGAAGCACTGATTTCAAGTGTTTGAGGTTTGCTGTCATTTTTGACAGTCAATATCATTAAAATTTAATTTTATTGACTTTACATTAGTGAAATTAATATACACACTTTCTGGTTTTCCATTTTATGGTTTTTTTCTCTTGTGACTTAATATGTTGCAAATATTTGATAATCCATATTTATGTCCTTAGCAAAGTTTAATTCCATTCTGATTTTAACCTGTTACAGATTCTTCTGGTCTGTACACGCCTTGACCAATCTTCCTCTTGACCTTTAACTTTTCTGAATATGGCATCTCTTTCACTATGTTTCTCGTCTCAGACAACACTGACCAGTGAATCCTCCATTTATATCCAAATTCAATTCCTACAATATGGGACTCTCACATGTCGGCAGAATATGGCTCAAACTGCTGCACGCTGCTCGCCCGATTTTTGTTTGTTTGTTTCTAATCACTCCTTTCCGGTCAGGCTGTGGATCACACACTCTCCTTTCTCTCTGTGTCCCCAAATCATCCACCGTTAGCTGGTGTCCCCAGCTGTTATTTCACACCCAGTCATTCCGTCCTCTGCCCTAAATGCTTCCTTGACTGATCTACTAGACCAGCAATTCCTTCTTACAGTATCTAAATCTCCTTACAAAACTTCCTTGCGATCAAATATTCTCTCTATTCATAAAATATTTTAAGTCACAGAGTTCTTTAGGCCAGGTGTTTACTTGTAAACACTTTAAAATTTTTTATAGTCAAATTTTACCAAACTGAAATTTCCTTAAAACTGATGGTCATTTGTAATGTTATGATAATCTTCTTTAATCTAATATAATACTTACTACCTTAAATTCTACTTTGATTACATTACTAACCATGAACTTCTTTTAATTCTGCAATGTGAAAGTCTCTTCCTTGGAAATGAGTGAGACAGCTTCATACTTACTATAATAATTTCTGGTGTTTGAAGCTCTTATTCATTTCTATAGTCTCATAATTTAAAATTTCTCTTTACTTATCTTTTCATTTATGCATAAAACTTTGTTTTCTTTACTTAGTAAGTGATTTGAATTCATTTTTTTTTTTTAATTTCAGCGCTTGCTCAGGATAGCCCTACATGCTCTTATGTCTCCTAAATAATAAGGTCTGCCTTGTTGAGCTTCATGAGTCACTTTTATGTAGTATATTCTTTAGTTCATAATTGTTCTGGTCCTAACAACTGAAAGCTTATTTAAACATACAGTAAATTCCAGCAGAGGCAGGTGGATCTCTGTGAGTTTCAGGACAGCATAGTCTACGTAGTGAATTCCAGGCCAGCCAGACTTTGTGTCAAAGCAAACAAAACAAAGAAAAACAGCAACCATCAGGAAATAACTAATTAAATGAATATCACTTACCACATTTTCCAACAATCAGTCGTATTCTTTTTTTAGCGTGTGCTCCTATGTGAGTGTAGTCTATGAATATTGCATAGGCACATGTCTGTAATAAGGGTAAACTCTTCTGTGCATATGTACAGAAGTCAATGGAAGACTTTGTAGTGCCTTCTCTGTCACAATCTACCTTATTTCCTTGAGACATGGTCTTTCAGTACAGCTGGAGCTAAGCCAGAAGCTAGAAAGCCCAGGGATCCTCCTGGCTGTGCCTGTTACAATTTTGCAGTGTTAGGCTCTTATGTCCATGGCTTAGAGTGTGGCATTCTCTCTTTTATTTATTTATTACAATTTATTAACTTTGTATCCCAGCTGTAGTCCCTCCCTCTTCTCCTCCCATGCCCCTCCTCCAGTCCACTGATAAGGGATGACCTCTGACCCTAGCCTATTAGGTCTCATCAGGACTGGCTGCATTGTCTTCCTCTGTGGCCTGGTAAGGCCGCTCCCCCCTCAGGGGGAGATGATCAAAGAGCCAAGCATGTTTGCCCACTTTGCCATCTCCTAATCACATTCTGAAGTCTTCATATCAATAATGCTTACAACGATAGTATAATACTAATTTGAAATGCATTCTTCAATGGAACCTAGGTCAATACCTTTACTCATTGAAATTTCTAAATCTTCACACAATGTCTTCATGAATGAACCAAACAAGTATAAGTCATTTTTTTAGTTTATACTGTTCATCCCTTCTATTTATTTTTCACAGAGCAGAGCAAGGATTTACACTTCATGGTAAGCTACCTATACTTACACCTGGAAACACTTAAAGTGTTCTTCATTCTTTTCTTTACGATGAAATTCTCTGTTAATTCAGATTCTGGTTGTGGCATATTATGTAGAATCAAATCTGCCATCCACCGTTTCCAGTCCTTCTTTTTTTTTAAGTTCTGAAGTCTTCAACCCAACTACATCCTTTCTCTGAATTTATATCATTGCAGAAAAAAAAAATTCTTGGTTCTTTAGATATGTCAACTTTGATCAGGGATTTTCCATCATTCCACTAATGATCCTGGATTTTCTAAGGTACATTTTCTCCTTTATTCTCCTAAGCTTATCTTCCTATTTATAACACATTGTGACCTACGTCTTCTTCGCTTTTTAAATATATCTTTGGCAATCTAGTTCACTACATTACTAATTTCATCATACATCTCCCAGGCGTGGTCAATTTGAGATCTTACTATAAAGAATTCATAGCCTTCTACCTTCTCAAATACCAAAACATATTCTCCTTTCTTTCATTTTACTTACCTTTTTTGAGTTTGACTTGTTAACCTTCAATCTGCTGCTGCTTTGATTTATTTTTATTATTTGTTTCTAGGTGAGCATTCTTTTTATTTATTTGTTTATTTATTTGTTTGTTTGTTTATTATAATTTATTCACTTTGTATCCCAGCTGTAGCCCCCTCCCTCATCCTAATCCCACCATCCCTCCCTCATCTCCTCCTATTCTCCTCTCTAAGTCCACTGATAGGGGAGGTCCTCCTCCCCTTCCATCTGACCCTAGCTTATCAGGTCTCATCAGGACTGGCTACATTGTCTGCCTCTGTGTCCTGGCAAGGCTGTTCTCCCCTTGGGAGTGGGGGTGGGGTCAAAGAGCCAGCCACTCAGTTCATGTCAGAGACAGTCCCTGTTCCCCTTACTAAGTTACCCACTTGGACAATTAGCTGCCATGGGCTACATCTGAGCATGGGTTCTAGGTTATATCCATGAATGGTCCTTGGTTGGAGTATCAGTCTCAGAGAAGACCCCTGTGCCCAGATATTTTGGTTCTGTTGCTCCCCTTATGGAGCTCCTGTCCTCTCCAGGTCCCACTATATTCCCCTTCTTTCATAGGATTCCCTGCACTCTGCCCAAAGTTTGGCTATGAGTCTCAGCATCTGCTTTGATACCCTGCTGGGTAGAGTCTTTCAGAGGCTCTCTGTGGTAGGTTCCTATCCTATTCTTTGTTTTCTCCATCTTCTGATGTCTATCCAGTTTGCCTTTCTGAATGAGGACTGATCATCTTACCCAGGGTCCTCCTTCTTGCTTAGCTTCTTTAGGTGTACAGATTTTAGTGTGATTATCCTATATTATATGTCTAATATCCACTTATAAGCGAGTATATACCCTGTGTGTCTTTCTGTTTCTGGGATACCTCAGCTGTACCATTCCTAGGCATATATCCAAAATATGCTCAACATATACAACATGTATATAACATAAACATATACAACATGTATACAACATGAATGTTTCATGTTCGTAGCAGCTTTATTCACAATAACCAGAACCTGGAAACAACCCAGATGTCCCTCAATGTAGGAGTGGATACTGAAATTGTGGTACATTTATATAATGGACTACGACTCAGCAATTAAAAAGAAGGAATTCATGCAATTTGCAGGCAAATGGTGGGAACTCGAAAAGTTCATCTTCAGTGAGGATTCTTTCCTTTTTTAATATTCAAATGTCAAGCCTTTATTAATGTGTCATTTACTATATGACATATATTATATAAAGAATTGGGCATTAGTTCCAAAATTTGAAAATTAAGTTTACATTTTAAAAATAGATTTTCTTTGTTATATTTATTTTAATTTTTATTTTTGTATTTAAAAGTTTTAGAGTTGTTATTTCAAATCAAGAAGAAAAATGTCATTTTGATCATAATTTACTTGATTATATAGATCAGTTTGGATACCATTCATAATTTTATATATTTTCTGATACAATCCATAAACTTATTTATCAGGATCTTTTAAATTTTTTCATTTTTTATGTTAATTACAGTTTATTTACTTTTTATCCCAGCTGTAGGCCCCTCCCTCATTCCTTCCCAATCCCACCTTCCCTCCTTCATCTTCTCCGAAGCCCCTCAGATACTTAAAATCCTGTGATCCCTCATCATGCTAGCCATCTCATTTTGTCTTCCAATAGATCATATTGATGTTATATATGCAAATAGTAATCCAGTATTAGAAAGCACAATGCTGGTAATTATTTTTGTCATTTATGACCAAGGGATAATTTACATATAAATGCTCACAGGTGAAAATGAAGAGAGACTGCTAGCCCTGGGGAGAAACTTGAGGGCATCAACTGATATTGCACCTTAGAAAGCCATGTGATGAAAAGTCACTTAGAATCACCTCAGCCTTAGGAGGAGTGAATGACCTGCGAGAAAGAAGGAGAAATTTTTATGCTTTTTTATTCTAACAAATTTCAGTGGATTGAAATAAATCCATCCTTACCGAGTGTGGTTAAAGTGTATAAAACCCTGAATTTTGGATGAGTTCTCTTTAGCATTGCCAATGTGGTAACAATGTCCACTGGAAATACTTAGAGATATTTTGAACGTTCTGTCTTTTCTATAACTGCAACCTGAAGGTTGGAATTAATGGAGAAGTATTAAAAGAGAAAGAGGTTAAGAAGGAGGATAATATGTTTGATGACTTAGAGAAACATATGGAACAGAAATAATTGTTTCATAGTCTTTGAGAATTAGTAAGATCTGTCTTCATGGAAACAAAGGAACACAAAAATCTACAAGTCAAAGGGGAGAAATTGGCAGCTATCCTATCACCAAAATGACTCCAGTCTTGCCAAGGTAATTTGTAAACCAGAAAATGACAACAGAAAGAACAGCTGCTGAGAAGCTATGAATGTACTATTATTTTGGAGAAAATATGGATATGATAGCTAACATCAAAAAATATTGGCATGTGTTCCTTTTAATGGTGTGGACACATTTCATGAAATTGGTTGTTGGTCAATTTTATTGTCTTTCAAATACCACACAGTATCCTAAAATAAACTGGATGATATATTGACTCCATTGTTTATCTAAATGTCATTATGCAGCATGTGAATATAATGATAAAGGACATGTGAGCTTTCAGGCAAAGTGTAGGCCTAGCCTTGGCTGTTTCTTCAGGGCTATCTTTTCTTAAAGGAAAAAGTGATTCTGTGGTAATTGATGACTTGATCTTCAAACTCAGTTGAGATAAAATACATATTTCTGTAGTTGATGGAAATATAATCAGTCTAAAGGATATCGCAATTAAAATACCAAGCAGAAATAAACACACCTCAGAATAGGCTACATATTTAAACAGGTTAGTTTCACTGCAATCCTTAAAATCATTGGCTGTCAATAGGACCAGAATTTGAAACAGACATAGATAGCTTAAAGGACTCCAATCAGGCACTCCAATTAAGCCACAGTATGCCAGATAACTTCAGACATTTGTTTGGGCATCAGCTGAGCTACTCTGTGTTTTTTCAGTGGGAACTTTATTCCATGTTTCTGAAGTACCATCATGGCAATTTTAAGAGAATCCTTGAAGAGGCAGACTGCATGTTGTGGGGTTCTAGCATATACCGCAATGTTTCTTTGAACAGTAATTTAAGTTCAAAGGACCTCTGTCTACATTCGCTTCTCCCATGCAGAAAAATACAGAATGCGAAGGAGGGTAGAAAGGAGATGGAAAATGTTTTTAACCACTGTCTTTTTGCCACCTTATCTCCTAGCCTTTGAGCCATCTTCTAAAGAGTGAGGGTTAGAGAGCAGGATACTTTACAATAACAGAGTGTTATTTTGCAGTTTAAAAAAAAAAAATTAAGGCATTACCACCACAGGCTTGGGTGGACTAGAAAGCTTCTTACAAATTTAGCTCAAAAAACACAGGAAGAGAGGGTGTGTGGCCCCACCTCCAAGGGGGAGGAGCATGGCAGACTGTCTTGCTGTGCTAGTCACTAGGTTTTGTGTTCAGAGAATAAATTATTTCGATGGTGTTTTATATGTTTCTCTCCAGGGACCACGGGCCTGTCTCTGAATTAGCCCTCTCTTAGGTCTCCCCTACAGATCCTGAACCTACAGATATAGGTTTTAGAAGACTGCCCTCTCAGTTCCCCTGATATCAGCTCCCCTTTGTTTCATTTCCGTTCTGTCCTCTCACTTAAATTCCAGCCACCATGCTGGAGCATTCGGTCGTTACAACAGAGTTTGACATGCTCTCTAATCATTTTCTTTGGGTCTGTTTTCTCTGACAGCATTATTAATATGCTATTAATCAGTCCTATTGTTCTCGCATAAGGATTCTGAGTGTAAAAGCTCCACAAAGGAACCTCTTACTGTAAACTTTTCATGGTAATGTTTTGATTTGAATTTCAGGAATAAGACCGTTCTAAAAAGCGTGAGGGCCACAGAATTTTTGTGTTCTTCAAAATATCTCGGACTGAAAGATCCTGCTAGGTGTGTCTATGCTAAACAAAGCATCCTACAAAATATGGCATATGGAAGCCTGATGGGTTTTCAGAGCAAATGCTCACCTGATATATGCACTTCACACAGTGTGTTAGATGTACCGCACTCCGGAGCTCAGCAGGACTCCCTTTCTGTATGTCAAGGCTGAGAAGTTTCCAATTGTATGTCAGGCAGCTGCTGTGCACTGCACACGGGAGATGAGCTCCTGCTTATCTGTGTGTTTTAAATTAAAAAACAGAAAAGAAAAGCCTCAGAAAGGCATTTATGAACAGGGAGTTTCGCTTCACCACTGCCTTCATTAGCATTTCGGCTCAGGAAAGCCCCCTAAGAAACTAATTGATATGCTTGGAGAGGTTGGAGGACTGTGCTGTTGGGCAGCTGAGTAGTCACTGTGCTTTGCAGTTGCAGCAGCTGGAAAGGGCGCCCGTCATGTGGGTGAAGGGTTCCAGAAAGGCTTTCTCTGCTGTCATCCCCGCAGGACCTGGGGACCTGCAGGCCTGACTCATGCCAGTGATGGCTGCGACATTTATGGGCCAGCCTGCGTGTCTTTCATTGAGAGACAATTACGAGGGCAGTGCTGAGGCAGGACTGAGCCTCTGGGCATGGTAGCTGTCATACCCACTGCTGAGGTTTGTGAATTAATGATCAGGTGGTTTCAGCAGGTTGTACAACATTAACTGGAAATTGTCAGCTCCGTGGTGAGTGTCCAGCAGTTGTCTCTTTATATTTTTCCTTTCATTCTGGGTCTGAATTTTAGAGAATAAACAATACTTTAGGTATCCTGCTTCCTTGATTTTAAGACACTTCAATCTGAGGAGGACCCTTGGAAGCTCCTGTCTCGACTCTGCTTAGGGTTACTGGTAGCACGGCCAGATATGATGTCATATTTCTTGCCTCAACTTCATCGTTATATAGAAAGAGACTCTGATGCCTCCTTGACCACAGCATCTTATTGTCATATTTCCATGATGTTGGACCATATTCTATATCACCTTGGCAAGAATTTACATAAATGTAGAAGAATCTGTTTTATGAATGGAATCAACATAGCTTGCTTAATACCCTCTTCCTTTTGTCTTCTTCTCTCTCACTTTTTCCTTTGTATATGGTGGGCATGTAATTAGCAAGGTATACTCCTGGTCATGCTTCTCTTCAATAATAGAAACAATGAAATATGTTTCCATAACTAAACCTACGGAGAATTCAAGGGCACTGAGCAGATAACACAAGGAGATTGACAGGCTGGGCAAGCACCTTGGCGACCCCGGGACCCTAGAAGCTGGCACAATCTCTTAAGCATTGTGTAAAACTTCTCCCATTTTTTTTACTTTACTGTAGTTGTGATAGATCACGGCATAGTATTAGATACTTTTAAATCAAATACCACTACATAAAGCTTTTTAAGAGAAGAGGTTGTTTCCCCTGATTTTTACCTAAACTATTAATTACTTTTATAATATTCATATTACAGTTTAATAGGACATTGAGAGAAACAGGACACAAGTTAATCAAGGATAGTGTACCTATCTAATTTAGTAGCTCAGACATCCAACTAAGTTATTCTGGGTTCCTTTTTTTTTTTCTTTCCTGGCTGTGCCATTCTGATCCTCTCTCCCACCAACAGGGAAGCCTTCCAACAAGGCTCTAGCCCTTCCTCCCATTTGCCTTTGGAACGAAAACACCTTACTCACCTAAAATATGAATAATTAATCATTTCTTCCCACTGGGAGAAATGTATGCATGCATATGGCTGAGTAGCAGGGGGTATTGAGAGGAACAGTGGTCAAAAGGTGTCCCTTTTCCCCTGCAAAATGTTAAAGAATGCTACTTCTCAACACAGGTAGAAGCAGAACATCAGCAAACGAGTAAGAACAGGCACTATAACGCTGCCATGCAGGAGGAATTCTAGAAAGATAGATAGAGAATAAAGATAATTCTAAATGAAAAGTTTTAAAAGTCGAGGTTCCCTAGTGTTCTCTTAAATAAGATGTAACGAGTGGCATGCATTGCTGTGTCGACTTCTGTTCCTTGGCTATGCTTAATGCTACCTTTGTGGACATCCACACTGCTCTTGAAGTACTCGCTGTGAATGTAGCACAGCCTATAAGCGAGTTGCTTCATTTGATTCCTCAATTAGGTAGCACTTTGTTTAGTCTCTGTGCATTCTATCAACAGTTTCTAAAGATATTTTTTAAGAGTATGTTCTCCTGTGCCAGGTGCCTCAATGATAGAGAGGCGTTGTGCCTGGTATGAGGATGTAGTGGAATCTATCCTGGTGGCCATGGGCTTTGAAGGCTTATTTTGGGTCCCTGTCCCAGGAAAAGGTGTGATTTCAAACTCCAATTCAAGAAATTTGCAACATACTTTTACTCACATGAGAGGCAGAATATGTAGCTATGGATTATATGGCAGGTGTTTCTGAGCTCTGGAAAGGCCCTGCTACATTTGAAATCAAACTCTAAGATTTGATCCTTACTCAGCAAATGCTCAAGGGAAAGATTAGGGATGCACATTCTGCCCTTGTTTGCTTTTAGTGTCAGTCTCGAGGCTCAGGACCTATGTAATGCGCGCAGATGGATACTGCCTGCTAAACGGGGAAGAGAATGGGGAATTCTGTTTTTTTAATTTTTTTTTATATTTAACTTTTATTAATTACACTTTATTCATTTTGTATCCCCCCCATAAGCCCCTCCCTCCTCCCCTCCCGGTCCCACCCTCCCCCCTCATTTCTGCATGCATGCCCTGCCCCAAGTCCACTGATAGGGGAAGTCCTCCTCTCCTTCTTTCTGATCTTAGTCTATCAGTTCTCATCAAAAGTGGCTGCATTGTCCTCTACTTATTTTCTTGTTCTGAAACCTTTTAGAAGAAATTGTTTATCTCCACATCTTAGCCAATGCTCTCCCCTTCTTCTAAGTTCAGCTGTAATGGTAGACAGCATCTTCAAAGCGCAACTCTTATGTATTGAGGACAGAACTTGTGTCCTCTTGGATGTAGTGACAGTCAACACTGCCTTTTCAAGAAAGGACTTTGCCAGATGTCTGGAATAAAGTTCCTTTACAGAGTCAGGACACTTCTAGGAGAGATGTGCTGATGGGATTGTCTGCTACTGTCATTTCCTTTGCTCTACCAAGAACTTTATCTCAGAAATTGATTTTTCCTAAATTGGAAAAGATAGCTTACATTCCTATTGGAAGAAGGTGTGTTTGTTGACATTTTGTCTCTGTGTTTTTTGGTTTTTTTTTTTTGTTTGTTTGTTTGTTTGGTTGGTTGGTTTTTGTTGTTGTTGTTGTTGTTGTTTTTGTTTTTGTTTTGGTTTTGTTTTGTTTTGTTTTTACCTCCAGCAAGGTATAATGATGATAAACTTTGAAATAATTCTCACGGGAATTGCCAGTGGATATACACCATGACTCTACCCTGTGTGTCAACAGAGGCACTTCCAGTTTTAGGCGAAGAAAACCCTCCATTGTGCAGGACTGGAGTGCAGACTTCAGTGTAGTTGGTGGCCTGGGTACCAAATTCCGGAAGCCATTTATAAATACCATGACAGCTTAGACTGGCCTTTGTACTCTGGAAGAGAGTGGCGCACTGGTTAGGAGGGGAAGACGCAGGGTAGACCAAAGGACACACGGGACATGAAAATGTAAAAGAAATTTGGAGATACAAGGGTGAGCAGCCATATGAAGAGACCAAGGAGAAAATGAGCAAGGAGAATTGACTAAATTATCCTTTGGTCAAAAATGGCATAATGGATTTAATACCTTCTATGTTAATTTCAAAAAAGAATCATAAGAAGACTCCTCAATGTAGAAATGCACTTTGGGGCTTCCTGGTGAATGGATTCCCAGACGCTGAGCTGAGGTGGCTCTTTCACTATCATGACAAATTGCCTGCTGTAACCACCGTGTCCTGAGTCTCAGCCTTCTTTACTCGTGGGCTCGGTTAGTAGCCAGATGCATGCATGCACAAGCATGTGATGCTGTGTATGTGCTGTATGTTCTTCAGTTGGAATCCACCAGTTGCCAAGGCAGGACAATGAGGGTGCAACTTCATTTTGCCCTGAACAGGCTGGTCATGCAGGGGCTTCTGTGTGGAAGTTGTCCTTGCCTGCTGCTGGGGTCAAGAGAGGCACTGTGGTGAGAACTGGATACCTTCTCTGTTCCTCTATTCAAACTTCACAGTCTTTCCAGCTGCACTTGGTTTCTAAAGTCCTGCCGATAAACTGACAATTTTGTTTTAGGGGTTTGATAGGAAGTGAGAGATTAAGTACTAAAAACTGTGAGCACTAAGCTGTCCCCTAGGTAAATAAACAAATGAACTTCCAAAGAGACATAAAATTGCTTTTCCAGACTTAACTTCCGCTGCCGCTTTAATAAAGCTTCTTAAAATGTCCTCTAATTGCTCTGTGGCACTCCATACATCACAGAGATTCTCCTTCAAACCCTTTACAACTCCTTCCTTGTCCAGGTAGATGTTTATATTAGGACAAATACCTCTAGTTGGCTAAACAAGAAGAACCAACCAAGTAATTCCCCCCGTATGGAAATTCAGCCTTCTGGTCCAACCTCTCTATGCCAACATTCTTCTGTTTTTCTTCACGTGACAGCGACTGTTGGTTGGAAATAGGCTCATGTAGAAACAAGAGTCCATCTGGATCATTCCACCAGGTAGATCTGGGGGCTCTTCAGTCTGTGGGCCTGGTGCTTATGGTCTGGATCTATATGAACAACGAAAATGGCTATATCTAAGGCCTGTATCTAAGGCTTTTCATTTTTAGAAGACCGTTACCAACCCAAAACTGTAGCTGGGAACTTTAAGATGTATCAGTGACAGAACACTCAGCTAGTGGGATGCATTAATGCAGATTTTCTGCTGTTTTGTGTTTTGTGTTCTTGAAATCTATGTAAGGAGAGAGGGGTGGCAGAGGCTTGTGTTTTTGTTCAGCCCGAGGAACACAACAGGATGAGTTACCCTTGATGAAGTACAACAAACATCATTTAGTAACAGTTGCTTATATTTTTGGTGCTTGTTTCTTAATTATGCTAGCTTGTGGCTTTCTGAGGAGGAGTTTTTATTGCATGCCTTCAATCTTGCAGGTCAACCCCTCAACCCCCCTGGACTGTCCTAGGGTTGACGGTCTACCCTAGCAATGTGAATGCAGTGGAATTTTGAAGGAAGTGTCTGAAGGAGTTTTTTTCTCTTCGAACAACACACCATAGAACCTGTCCTTTTGGAAGCTAGTAAACACCTCCCATGAACAATATCAACTCCTTTCAAAACAGAATAGATAATTGTATATTGCAAATAAAAATGAAGATTCAACATAAATCAAGAAAGCCTTCTTGAATAGGCATTTTCATGGCCCTTACTAGCAGTAAAAGTTTTCAAGTTCCTAATTAGCTTCAATCAGTGTTCTTGCATATACTAATACTGTTGCCATGTTTTTCTCATGTCTGACCTTAATTCTCTGATCTTATGTCCTGGTTTCATGGGCTTGACAATTTAGTCACACTAACTGAAATTGTGCCTGTAGTTGCTAACCACACACACACACACACACACACACACACTTTTTATTTTTCCATCAGCTGAGTTTCACACAAACTAACTTTGAAATGACTTTGCTTTTCAGAAGCTTAAAGAAACAATAAGAGGAAGCCAGGCAGCTGGCAGGCATTCAGAATATCAGATTTGAGAAAGAGGAGAATGGAAAAGATCCCTGGGAAAGGAGAGGACAGAAGCTCCACAAGGAGAGCAACAGAACCAAAATATCTGGGCACAGGGGTCTTCCCTGAGACTGATACTCCAACCAAGGATCATTCATGGATATAACCTAGAACCCCTGCTCAGATGAAGCCCATGGCAGCTCAGTATCCAAGTGGGCATCCTAGTAAGGGGAACAGGGACTGTCTCTGACATGAACTAAGTGGCTGGCTCTTTGAACACCACCCCTGAGGAAGGAGCAGCCTTACCAGGCCACAAAAGAGGACATTGCAGCCAGACCTGCAGTGTCCTGATAAGCTAGGGTCAGATGGAAGAGGACCTCTTTTATCAGTGGACTTTTAGAGGGGAATGGGAGGAGATGAGGGAGGGAGGGAGGGTGAGATTGGGAGAGAATGAGGAAGGGGCTACAGCTGGGATACAAAGTGAATAAAATGTAATTAATGTAAAAACATAAAAATTTAATTAAAAAAGAATATTACGAAGGGTAGGGTATGATGAAGGATTGAGGGATAATGGCTCTACCTTCATGACTTTTATCCCAGCTCAGCTTTTGGTTTGAGAACATATTCAGCTATATACTCTGATTATATATTTACATATATGATAGATGCATCCCTATTTTGGTAATACTACTATGGAGTAGTACATATTAAAATGGACAAATTAGTAGAAATTCCTCATTTTATAAGGTATATTTATAAATAGATAGAGGCACTTATAGTCATGTGTGTGCCAAGGGTTCTATTCTGATCCTGTTTCCCCAAGCACAAAAGGATATGTTGGACACCTGCTCTTGTTTTTCAAATACCAGAATGTATCTATGGACGCCAAGCTCTGAACTGGCTGCTTCCTTGTTTCTTTCCCTAATGGCATTTCCTAACAGTGTCATCATTTTCTAATTTCCTGTATTCTTATTTGAAGGTTTAAATTTTAATGTAGGGCTCTCTATAATCTGCTGTGTGATTCTTTCTCACTCCTAACTCCTTTCTTTATCTCTAATCAGTAAACCAAGTTATTCCAATTCTGTTTTTTCTCTTTCTTTCTTTCTTTCTTTCTTTCTTTCTTTCTTTCTTTCTCAGTTTTTCTTCTGCCTACTGAACCATCTGCTCAGATTCACATAGACTGTGCTACAATATGCAAGGTCATAGCCCATGGTCTCCTGTAGGAGATATGAGCTCTCAAAGAGACAACGCTCTAGTGCTGATGAGGTCCTCTGTAGTCAAGCGCTTTATATGACTTCTCTGAGCATATTGTACCATGTTCCAAGCTTGTCTTTCTGGATTGACATGCTCTGGACAAAACACTTTTATTCCACTTTCTGCCCCAAGAGCTTGCACCGCATGTGGCATAAATTAGCCATGTCTTAAACAACTTGGTCAACACATATATACTCCAGGTCTAACATCTGAGCAGAATGACACACTAACATTTTTTTTCTGATTTACTTTGACATCTATTTCTTCCTCATTTTTAATTAGTTATATGAGATTTTAGCACAATGTATTTTGATCACATTAACTTCCATCCAAACTCCTCCCAGACCCACCCAGAAGTCAATGAGACAAGAATGTGTGAAGCTTGCATCAGTTAGTTTGAGTTGCATTGTGGCACTGTAAGATTTTTTTTTTAATTACTCTCTTATAGCTGTTAATTTCTACTTCCTTCTGTAAAAATTCCGAGACAGTAAGTATGACCTTGGTACTCAGATTCAGTGCTGACGTTAAAAAAACAAAATCTAGTTTAAAATTAAAATTTTATTTTCTTAAATATCTAGTTTCTATGAATTTTTACACTTGTGTGATGAAAGCTAAAGCATGGTTTGAATTTTCAGCTGGGATGAAATTCAAATAATCTCACTTCATAAACCACATTGTCATCTAGATCAGGTCTCATTTGTTGACCGTCAACCCACTGATACCATACTGGTCTAGCAAGGTGGCCTCAAACATAGAAGTAATGAATAAATGTCCTGCCATAGCATAGATAAACTCTAAGTAATGGCCCACCTATTATCTTGATGTAAAGATAAGAGAAGAATGCTGAGATGGTAGTTATGCCACGGGAGGTAATTGTTAAATTCTTTCATGTGTTGTATGGAATAACATAGGGGGTGTGACTTATACTGAGACATAAGAAATAGGTGGTCCTGTTTACCTTTTATTTGGGGAAATGCCGAGGGCCACAAGTATTCATCCTCAGAGAGCCAGGAGCAGTCAAATATTGGAGCCAGGTCATTGAATGTGAAGCATAATGCGCTAACTGTTGGGAATGCCAAATTCTCCTAAAGGAGCTTAGAACTTCGATGAGTTAATTATACCATAATCTTCCCTGGAGAGAAAAAGACAAAATGAATGCCTCCTTGCTTCTTGAGCCAAAGAGAATTTGACTTTCCTGTGAGTCCCAGAGAACGTTTTGTGGCCCAGGAATCTGGCTTGAGCCTCATCCGTAAGGACATTGGGGTAGTTTTTGAAGCTCAAGCTGTTCTGAGAGGTGTGGGTGAACAGGGATGGAACCAGAACGGCCCAGTTTTTCCAGAAAACCCAAATACCTAGGGCACCACGACAGCCGCATATCCTGTAAGGACCCAGGCTGCAAAGACTCATCCGTCCTTCAGCTGTGCTGCATGTAGGCCTGCTGAAGAAAACCAAACACTCTCTGCTGCACACACCCCAAAATTCATGGAAACGGTTGAAGGCTCATCGCCTCCCTGGATTTCAAACCTGTGGTTTTGTCCCTCTGGTTGCCTAATGCTTTTGAGTGGAAACTGCTCAGCATCCGTTAGAGTTTGCAAAGCACCATGGGAAATCATTGCCATGAAAAGCATTAAAGGATGTAAATTGTTGCTATTGTTCTTAAGTGCTTCTTCACGTAGATATGATCAGTCGAAAGACAATACAAGACTGCTCTCACACCAACAGTGATCATGTTTACAGCATGGGGTCCTTTCTTACATAAGAAGTATCACTTTTGGAATGAAAGTTGTTTTACACTTTGAGAAGTTCTTAATTGCATTTTCATTAACCTCTATTTACCCCCGCTGTCATTTGTGTCTCTCTGCTTTGAGGAAAACTTTCAGTTTGTAGGCAGTTGCAAAGGTAGGCAGTAGTAAAACTAGCAGCAAATGATTTTATTCTCAACATGGTTAGGTAGGTTATGATTTCAAAATAGAACAAGTTACTCTTCATGCAAATGTTAACAAATACTGACCGAGGTGATGTTTCTGTAAAGTATAAGAGTAGAGAGCATCAACTAAGTTTTTAAAACACTTTTTATTATTATTCTTTCTTTTTATTGTTTTTTAAGAGATAGGGTCTACCAATGTAATATATCAAATTTAACTTATTTTTTTTTTAAATTGTTTTGTTTTATTTGTTTTAAAGGTAGATTTATGCAACATAGTCCGGGCTGGCCCTGAACTCACTATGTAGACCAGACTGGCCTTAAAAACACCCAGCCATCCTCCTGCCTCTGACTTGTGAATGCTAGTATAGGTTACCACAGTTGCCATCTCATCTAGTTCTCTACTTGAGCAGGTGATGAGCTAGCATTGGCACACACACAGCTGGAATGCCGTTTGGAGGACGCAGATCTCCTCACTCTTGCATATGGCTCAGGAACAGTTAGTCCTCTACTCCCTTCACATCTCCCTACCCACCTATTAGAGAAAAGGGCTTGAAAATATAATTATATTTTAACCAACAAAATAGATTATGCTTATTTGTGGAGTACAAGATGATATTTTGGTCTAAGTACAAATTATAGAATGATATTATCCGAGCAGACTAACCAGCCTAAATGCTGTGTATAAACCACTCTAACTTTTCGGTAATACAGGATGTATTACTGTTGAATATAATCCCAGTTATGGAGAACGTGTGGCTAAAACTGATTCTCCTTCCCAACAATAACTTTGTGCCCTTGATCAGCATCTTCTCTTCCTTGTTTTCTCTTCTTCATCACCCAAAATCTAGAAATCCTCCATGTCCACAAGTATAGATGCCTTAGATTCTACATAAAACTGAAGTCTCTATTTTTCTCTTTGTGCCTGGTTTACTTCACTTAGCTGAGTAGCCTCTAGGTTTGCACATACTGTAACAAGGAACAATCTTTTCTTTAAAGAGAAACTTTTATTTCTCTGGTGGCCCAAAATAGAAAAACATGGATCTATTCCCTTCTTTGTCTTCAGAAATTACCAAAATAGTTTTTATTTAATGAAAAAAATCCAATGTATTTTGATCATGTTTCTCTTCTCCCCAATTCCTCTCAAACACCTCATCCACTTTACTCTGTCTCTTTCCTTAAAAAAAACAAAAGGAACAAGCAAAAGCTAAAGAAAAAATACAAGAAACACACCCACACCAAAAAAATAATTGCTGCAAAACCACAAAAATGAGTCTTAAAACAAACAAACAAAATATGAATAAGACCAAAAATGCTAACACAAAGCAGAAGGGAAAAGAGAAAAAAAGGTCTGCAAACACTCCACCGAGTTCATTATGTCCTGGCCAGCTATTTCTAGGCACAGGACTGTCTGTGAAGTGTGGCTGGTCGGCCCAGTGAGACGCCCGTGGAGAAAACTGATTTTCCCTTTGCCAGCAGAAATTACCAAAATTTTAAATTAATTTTTTTTTATCAATTACTGTTTATTCAGTTTGTATCCTAGCTGTAGCCACCTCCCTCTTCTGCTCCCAATCCTACTCTTCTTCCCTTTTCCCCTTCCCTCTGACCCTAGCCTATCAGGTCTCATCAGGACTGGCTGCACTGTCTTCCTCAGTGGCCTGGTAAGGCTGCTCCCTCAAATATTTTCTCAGGAATTGCTTGGTTTGAGATGAGAGTGATGACAAGAGTCAGTGAGTATTTGACCTGTGGCCAGTGTAAAAGCAGGACACTAAGAGGGAAGGCTTCTCCCAGAACACAGCCGCAACTGAGGAGACAAGAAAGGATGGCCACACAAGAGTCACAGCATGGGAGTTATGGATTGGAGGGAAATTTTAAAATACAAGTTTATGCTTGACGTGGTTATTACCTTTTAGAAAGAAAACTCGGTTTTTCCAAAAATGCTATGCAAATGAAAAGATGGCCTGCCCTGTTCACGAGTAAATCCATACCACTGTTCTAAGTCAGGTTCTCACGGGCTGGGATACAAACAAACGCAGATCGATTTGCTCATTGCATCATTGGCGACCAGGCTAATTGTGATTCATAACCGCCGCCCACCATTTGTGCATTTTGTGAGCATTTCAGAGCACAGGTAATTATGGTAGATTGCTCCTGTGCCAAGAAGACATTGCATAAATCCTTCAGCTGAGGCGCAACTGACACGCTATGAGAAATAGACGGCACCTTGGAGAAGATTTATAGTCAAAGCCCAGTTAGCTGGAATGCTTTCTACTTTTCATTTCTCAATAACTTGACTGGAACCAAAGCACTCAGTTATTTCCCAAATTCTCCATTTTCATGATAGGATAATCAATAAGGAACAACTATTAATTCAGAGTCACTCTGATAGACTGGGACTAGACAGTTTTACTATGATATTGATTACTTCTGTAATTTACCATGGGGGACAGGCATTTTGGAGGTCATTAGAAGTACACTTCTTACTAACGGTAGGCCCGTATGCTATGCACAGGTTTCTTCTGTCTCTAATCACAACTGCCAAGACCCCTTACTTCTCCTGGCCCATAAAGTCCAGAGTAACAGTTCTAACAATCAGGTATCACATTCCATAGCATGAAACTTAGATGAAATGGTGAAGTGATAACTCCTTTTTTTTATTTTTTTTCTTTTTATTTATTTATTTATTTATTACACTTTATTCATTTTGTATCCCCCATAAGCCCCTCCCTCCTCCCCTCCCGATCCTACCCTCCCTCCCCTTTCTGCATGCATGCCCCTCCCCAAGTCCACTGATAGGGGAGGTTCTCCTCTCCTTTCTGATCTTAGTCTATCAGTTCTCATCAAAAGTGGCTGCATTGTCCTCTACCATGGCCTGGTAAGGCTGCTCCCCCCTCAGGGGAGGTGATCAAAGAGCAGGCCAATCAGATTATGTCAGAGGCAGTCCCTCTTTCTATTACTATGTAACCCACTTGGACACTGAACTGCCATGGGCTACATCTGTGTAGGGGTTCTAGGTTATCTCCACGAATAGTCCTTGGTTGGAACTCTGGGAAGTTCCCTGTGTTCAAATTATCTTGTTCTGTTGCTCTGCTTGTGGAGTTCCTGTCCTCTCCAGCTCTTACTATTTCCCACTTCTTACATAAAATTCCATTCACTCTGCCCATCAGTTGTCCATCAGGCTCAGCATCTGCTTTGACAGTCTATACTACAGAGGCTTTCAGAGGCCCTCTGTGGCAGGTTCCAAGGTTGTTTCCTGTTTTCTTCTGGCTTTCAGAGGCCCTCTGTAGCAGGTTCAGAGGTTGTTTTCTATTTTCTTTTTCTTCTGATGTCCATCCTCTTTGCCTTTCAGGATGGGGATTGAACATTTTAGTTAGGGTCCTCTCTTTTGCTTAGTTTGTTTAGATGTACAGATTTTAGTGGGTTTACTCTATGTTGTATGTTTATATGAGTGAGTATATACCATGCGTGTCTTTTTGCTTCTGGGACAACTCACTCAGGATGATCCTTTCCAGGTCCCACCATTTACCTGCAAATTTCATTAGTTCCTTATTTTTCATTGCTGAGTAATATTCCATTGTATAGATGTACCACAATTTCTGCATCCATTCGTCAGATGAGGGGCATCTGGGCTGTTTCCAGCTTCCGGCTATTACAAATAAAGCTGTTACAAACATGGTTGAGCAAATGTCCTTTTTGTGTACTTGAGCCTCTTTGGGTATATGCCTAGGAGTGGTATGGATGGATCTTGAGGAAGTGCTATTCCTAGTTGTCTGAGAAAGCACCAGATTGATTTCCAGAGTGGTTGTACAAGTTTACATTCCCACCAGCAGTGGAGAAGGGTTCCCCTTTCTCCACAACCTCTCCAGCATGTGTTGTCCCTTGAGTTTTTCATCTTGGCCATTCTGATGGGTGTAAAGTGAAATCTCAGGGTTGTTTTGATTTGCATTTCCCTAATGGCTAATGAGGTTGAGCATTTCTTTAAGTACTTCTCTGCCATTCGATATTCCTCTACAGAGAATTCTCTCTTTAGCTCTGTACTCCATTTTTTAAGTGGATTACTTGGTTTGTTTTCAGCTTGTTTAGTTCTTTATATATATTGGATATGAGTCTTCTGTCAGATAAAGGGTTGGTGATGATTCTTTCCCAATCTGTAGGCAGTCACTTTGTTTTGATGACGGTGTCCTTTGCTTTACAGAAGCTTTTCAATTTCATGAGGTCCCATTTATTGATTGTTGCTCTTAGAGCCTGTGCTGTTGGTGTTCTGTTCAGGAAGTTTTCTCCTGTGCCAATGAGTTCTAGGGTATTCCCCACTTTTTTTTTCTAGCCGATTTAATGTGTCTGGTTTTATGTTGAGGTCTTTGATCCACTTGGAACAGTTGCTCTCCCACATGTGGATGGGGATTGAACCTGGTTTGTCTGGAGGAGCAGCCAATGCTCTGAACCCTCTAGCCATCTCTCCAGGCTCTGTTATGGATTCTTCAGTGAACACTTCTGTGTTAGCCAAGCATCAAGTGTTGTCGACAAAAATATCTCAGACACTGTCTGTCTCCAAAACACAGAATATGCCAAAGCCACATTTTCTAATGTGTAAAGCTATGTACCTTGGGTCTATAGACTTTGTAAATTACCTATAGCCTTCTGATAACATTTCTAGCTTATTTTTGTGACTTTCATATGTGAGCTCTGTATCGACATTTCCACACCTTCCTCTCCTCCAGTCCAACTTCTCTAATGTCTCTGCCAACCCTCTCTGATTCATGACCTCTTCTTCTCTAATTATTCCTGTTCATGTAAACGCACTTTCACCGTGCGCCATGTTTGTATTAACTTGCTGACCATTTGCTTACTTTGCACAGGAATTTGAGATTTTAAATTTTAAAATTTAGTAATTTAATTACTAAACTTGCTTTACAAAATGTCCATCTCATTTTCACTTGTTACTTTGTGTTCATGGGGTTGAGGGACACAAGCCATAGCAGGCACATGGATGTTAAAGCACAACCTGTGAGAGCAGGGTTCTCTGCTCACACAGTATGGCTCCTGGACTAAGCTCAAGGCTCTTGGAGAATCTTTAAAGACTCTTTCATCTCTTTCCAAGAATACGCAGCACACGTGTTCTGTGCAGTTCTCCAGCACAGAATTGCCAGAACCTGTCCATATCATTGTTATCTTAAACTTTCCTGGTGTTCATTTGCATTGTAAATACAACCAGGACCTGTAGCTAATGAAGGTCCATTCAAGAGTAGGAACACATTTTAAGGTTGGGTCCTTGTCTACTGGCAGGTAAAGGATACAGCCCCTCCTTCCTCATACATTTGCATTTGTCATTTGTAAATACAGACCTATTACAAAGTGTTTGCCCATACCCCTTCTAGAAGAAACACAATGAAAAGGCAGAGCTTTACCTCTGTATGAGTATGCCCCAGGGTCATCTTTGGGGACATTATGGCTTCCTGTGGCAAACATTTTGTGCTTCTCTGCAGATACAAAGACACAGAACAAGTCATGAAGCCCAAATGTGTCTTATCTATTCCCAGTGCTTACTTTGTTGGCAGAAGACGATGTCTTGTCTCCCCGTGCAGAGGATTTTCAGGTTGTGTGCATCCCCAGGAAGAATGGTGTGCTATTTTTAAATTATCTCACTTTTCCTGGAATTTAGTTTTTGATCTGCTGGGGGAAAAATGTCATCAACTGTAAAATTCAAACTCTTAATGCAAATACATCCATTTCCCCTCCATTTTACTACAACATTATCTCCAAGATACGGGACCCATAATTTACTGCACTGTATATACATACCTGTTCTTTACCTTCAAGAACCACACAGACCATGAAATATGTGCATTGATGCTTTTGTAGAGTCTCAAATCAGTGCACAGGAGTAGGGAACACTCTGCATTAAGAGATATTGGTTCTCTCAGTGGCTGGCTCTTTGACCACTCCACTGAGGGGAAAACCACCTTGCCAGGCTACAGAGGAGGACAATGCAGCCAGTCTTGATGAGACCTGACAAGCTAGGATCAGATGGAAGGGGAGGAGGACCTCCTCTATCAATAGACTTAGAGAGGGGCTTGGGAGGAGATGAGAGAGAAAGGGTGAGATTGGGAGGGCATGAGGGAGGGGGCTACAACTGGGATACAAAGTGAATAAACTGTAATTAATATAAAAAAAGTAAAAAGATATATTGGTTCTCACCGAGGTCTGCGGATACAGGTTTGTAATGCCTACTTACTTGGAGGAAGTAAGGCACGGTAACTTACAGGAAGATCTCCGGTATACTCTGTGTCTGAGCCACAGTGCATATTCAAGACCAGATGGGTAACTTAGGCTATGTAACAGGACTTTGGAATATAGCTCAGTGGTAGAGCGTTTGCCCAGTGTTACTCCATGTGTTTATCCCCTAGTGTTACAAAATATAAGTAAGTAAATAAATAAACTAAACAAATAAATATGTGAATAAATAATTAGTATAAACTGTAGTTAAACACTTCACCTCCTAGCCAGCTCTTAAACTAGTAACACCAGCTAGCATCAATTTAGGAAATGGATTTCAGTGTTGCAATGGAACATCCTTTTGTCGGTGGTATTGAAACACAGCAAAATTCATTCTTAAGTTGATTAAATATTTGACAGTGTGACTGAGACTTAGAACAAGTTGTTCCTGGACCTTGCTAATACATGTTGAGGTCTGAAATTTTTGATTTGTTAGAAAAACAAAAACAAACACATGAGTGAGGGAGAGTTGTAGCTTGGCTCCAAAGAGCTTGCCTGGAATATGTAGAAAACTAAAGTATCAATTTAATTAGTTTAAATAAATCAAGATTTTTAGACATATGATGTACAGCATTATATTTATAGTTAACAATGTGCTGTTTTTCTAAAGTTTGGTTGAAAAAGTAGCTCCAAATTTAAGTATTCTTATCACAAGTAGGAAGAAAAGCATGAACAAATTAAATATTGGTAGTAAACCTGAAAAAATATTTGAATAACATAATAATAACATTAAATTATTCCTGACGTATAGTACAACATTCCCTCCCAAACATCTTAGAAATACTTAAATTTGAGGAAGAACGATGATACAAACAAATACTGGAAATGTTTTTTTATCATTAAATCACCATAAAATAAATAAAGTGACTTTCCCTACCCATTGTTTGCTAAATGTCTTTCAAAGCGCCATTTTAAATGTCAGGCTCATTCGGATGAAGCAACACCAATGTATTCAGCTCTTTCTTTTCATTGAGGTAAAGCAAAACCAATGCAGTTGTCACTGGTGCAAAAAGTTAATTTGAGACCACTCATTTTAAACCAGGGGACATCCGGATGGAGTCAAAAAATGCAAATATGGCCTGCGGTGCCCTGGTTTTTCTGCTGGTGGTGGTTGGAAGAGGCCTTCCTGCCCTGCTCAGGCTGAGCTCCCAGGACTGTGGATACTGTTTCCTGAACACTAATCCTTAGTGACATAGCTGTTACTTTTAAAATAACCAGTGAGAGTCACATTATGCAACTGGGAAGCTCCTGCCTGACCAGAAATGTACCAAAATGAAGGCTCTGCCTTTCTAGATAATTTGGGCTGTTATCAGAGCAGAAACAGCTGCATTCTGGACTTACTTAGAGATTCTATTTAATGTGGCGTGAAAAAGCAACAGGTGTTACACACACACACACACACACACACATATACGTACGCACACACACACATTTTGTTGCAAGAAGTAATTCCAGTGAGGTACAGTTTTGCAGGTAGGAAATAGTCTGCAGTGGGATAGAAAATAAGGTGAAATATATTGTGCAATGTTTTGAATCATTTTTAATTGTTATTATAATCTTTGGGCTGAGTGTGTACGTTACTTCAGAGTAAAAGCATGTTAGAATCCTCATCAGTCAGGAAAATGTCTTCACCAATCCAAGTGAACTGGACCGCGTAACTAAAATCATCCTGTTCTGTACATTTGATGGAGACACTTGTGTTACTCTGAGCAAATGGCACGTGCTTTCTCCAGCGTGTGCGTGATGGACAGTCGGCACACGCAGTATTTCATAAGTGAATGGGGTCTTGTAGAAAACACTTTTTCAGTGATCATTGAAGACTGCTTGCCATCAAAGAAGGGTCTGATTCCTAAGGGCAGCTCCGTGGTCAAGCATAACATCTGGGCAACTCAGAGGGAGAATACAGCAAGCTGTTTACTCAAAGAGCTTCAGCTGTTCACTCCGACGTTTGCTCCTACTTGTAGAGAACGCAGACAGGAAAATGTCTGCTGTCCTTCGGGTTTCTGTTGCTAAACGAATGGAACTTGGCTTCAAGCAAAAGTTGACTGTGTTTTTTTTTCCCCCTTCCTGATTTTTCCTCTTTAAGCTATTGAATAATGGGTAGGGGAGGTTAAGAAAATAATGGTGATTAGAGTCCCTTAAAGTATGTAAAGGATAATTTTGATTTTGCATTTCATCATGTACGTGTACCATAATCCATGTGAGACTGTAATGTTTAATTCATTTCAGGTTGTGCAAGGTGCACACCTAAGAGTTGAGTGCAGACAGATGAACTCAGGACGTTGCATGCCTCATCTCTCATTTTCTCTTTTAGCTTCCACCAAGTTATTTCAGGTACTTTGCTCTTTACCCCTCCATGTTGGCTACATGATTAACCTGAAGATTAAATGCCTCCTCACAGCAGTCATTGTAATAAAAACCTTTCCTTGGCTATTTACAGTTAGGGCCCCATAGATGTTTGTTTACCTGGTTGGCACTTATGTGTCATCATAATTTATTAATAGGTTATCTATCTTCTTAAGCCTGAAAACAATTGTGTAAAAGTTTTTTTTTTGTTTTGTTTTTTTTATGCACCTAAAACAAAACTGACACATAACAGTTACTCAGTAAATATAGGTTGGTTGAGGGAAGGAGCACTTAATGAATACAACACATTTTCTATCAGTCTGGTTTAAATATAGGAACAAGGGATTGTAAAACTGATAAGGAGGACTAGATAGACAGTTAACATTACAGGGAACTTGCTGCAGAAGCCTGAAGACCAAAGCTCCTGTTCCGGCATCCACATCAAAAGCATCCAACCCATGCCTATAACTCCAGCTTCAAGAGGGCCTGAATCCTGGAGGCTTGCAGACTTCCGGTCTACAGGAGAAATTGTGAGTCTTGTATGCAAGGAGATACTTGACTCAAAAGAATAAACAAAGAAGAGTGAGGTAGGATGCGTGATGACTTCTGACTTCCTACGTCCACAGGAACGCACCCCTATACACACAGACACACACGGGAGCATACGCTATACTATTAAATACATACAAACACTCACAAATGAATATCTAAACCTGCTTTCAAAAATCCTGATGATGCAAAATGGAGTAAACGGTGTGAATGACGAACACGCACAAGACTGATCATGTGATTGTGTATCCTCCTGGCTGTCTATTAAGATATGCTTGAGAGAGAACAGGCTGCATGTATTTGCTGGATTGTATAGATTAATAGCAAAACTTACAGTTATATTTTCTTCTAATTTAAACTGATTTTTGAAAATAACACAAATTAGTGTTTAAGGCTTTAATTGTAGGGACTGTAGTCCTTTTAGGAGCAGTTTCTTTGTCTATTCGAAAATGAATGTTCTCTTGCCAGGCCCCAGGGGGGCAGCTTTGTGGGATAACTTTCCCACTTACCTAAAGTAGAATTTAAGCCCTGATTTCCAGCGACATGGAGGGAACTAAAATTAGCATTGATTTAGTGCTCAGGGCCAACTTAAAGTGACATGTGAACATGAGAAAAGCTAGTTTCTAAATCCTATAAATCTCAGCGGGGACAGTTCATTGGTCCATTTCAGTATAATCTTGTTCTCAGGGATAAGGTTTTCTAAGTCAATATTTTTCTAAGAGCCTGACTTTTTGTCTTCCAAAAGACATATTTGACTACTAAATATGGTATCTTAGTTTCTTCTATGGCCGTGTGAGAAAAGAAGGAAAATTTCTTCTCAGAAAAGACAAAACAAAGTGTATAAACTTCTTGCCAAAGGTTATCACAGTCTAACTGCAAGAAGGAATGTGTGTGGGTCTCTAAACAAAGTGTGTATTCTAGCTGGGGCTGACACCATTTATTCAGTATCATTAAGTGGCGGTGGAATGGTCACAGTTGTAGAGACACAAGCTGTAAGGCAGAAAGGAGCCTCTGAGGCCTGGAGAGATCTTCAGCGGAGGACTCACTCAGAGGCCAGGAAGATGACTTTTCTCCCTGCCTCGTGCCCCCAAGCCTTTGGCACAGCCTTCTGCTTCTCGTCTCCCGGGCCCACATCTGTTTGCTCACCTCAGGCCTGCACCCTTACCTCTTCCATATTCTTTCAATTAACATTTTTCTCCTGTCCTTGTTTCCTTACTTTTGTTTGCTTTGCTTTTAATCTGTAGCTGTTTTGTATGTGGTTATGTGTGCCAAATTCTGAACCAGAGGGGAATTAAGTTTCAGGCAGTGGTTGATCTGCAGTTGTAATTTCTATGACACACAGAGAAAGAGGAGTCAACTGTACCTGAGTTCATTTGGTTGTAGGTCACATTATTTTCCATACACCACCACCTGGAAAATTTGTGACCGTAAGAGAGGCATGAACTGAACCCCAGCCCTTCTGGAGCTTCAGTTTCTTGTTTTTAGTATCTGTAGTGTAGGGAACATCCAACTATAATGCTTTGCCCCGATTCTAGAGTTTGACCCCATCTGCCCAAGTTAGGCTATCCATGAGCAAATTGAAACAGTTGGCCACTTTATGTAAGGAAGTCAAGGGGCAACGTGCTTATAGGTTTTCTGCCTTTCAATCCTAATTATTCTAAAAACAAAAACCAAACCACCAAAATTTATAAATCTTTACAGATGGGATACATAAAGAACCATCATTTGTCTTTTTATATGATCTGTGGTTATTCTAGGGTGTGCTTATTTTATGTTTGTTTCTTTTGCATTGCTGGAGCCCAAGGCATCTGAAGATTAGCAGGAGCTCTGAATTCTTAGTCCCTTCCATATATATATACAGAGAGAGAGAACAAAAGGCTATGGAATTGACTTCAGCCTTAAACAATTTAAAATATATAAACCACTCGGCATAATTCCTCGTAGGAAATACCCAATGAATATCAGATATCAATTTTCAGTGCTCCACGGCCTTCTCAGGTGAAACTGTGTTATATGTTATTGTTTCTTGTGCTCCGATGTCTGAGGCTTTTCTCCTTCCAAGACAGGCTGTCTCTCACGATGCTCAGTAGAGTCTCCTTCACTGACTCGGAACAACTGAACGACCGCGGGCTGGGCACCTTTGTAGAGTCTTGAACTTTCTTTCTGCCTTGATGGCAAGAGAAGGATTCTACTCCTCTTCATTGTAAATTCTCTTCAAACTTATAAGATTCTTTGGTAGGTCTGTTCGCACGGTCAATGATTACTTGCTGAAAATCACTTGCATTAGTCAATTAGTTCATTGTTATTTAGTTCACAGCAATTAAAATTTGAAATTAGGGGGCTGGAAAGATGGCTCAGAGGTTAAGAGCACTGGCTGTAATTCCAAAGGTCCTGAGTTCAATTCCCAGCAACCACATGATGGCTCATAACCACCTATAAATGAGATCTGGTCATCTCTTCTGTCATGCAGGAACACGTGCAGGCAGAATACTGTATAAATAATAAATAAAGTATTTAAATTTTTTTTGAAATTAATGTTAGACTAAGACCCACTTTGTCTAAATAAATAAATAATACATTTCTGCTCACATCCTCTCTTGGTCGAATAAGGTTTCAGACATATTTGGCATTGACCTAAGCAGCCTTCATGCTTAGGCTTGTTCATATCTCCTTGATGAATAAGGTGAGCAGATAAGAATGGTGGAATGGTGACTTCACTTAGATCTCCAGATTCTGTCATCCTCGGAGTTTCAACGACACATATTCCTCACACAGACCAAGCTCTGAGCTCTCCAGTCTGCTTTGTGTTCAATGAGGTAATCTGATGGACTACTGGAACTCTCTGTGAGCACAGTTACCATGCCATCTCTAAAAACAAGATGCTCAGTTACTCTGATATAAAATAAATGTCACATAACAGAACGTTACAAAGGAAGTCATAGAATTCACTGGAAACACAAATCGAGGAGGCTGGCCTCCAGCACAGAGCCCTATGCTGTGTCCTTCTTTGGGAAAGGCTCACGAAGGAAGGGAGAGCAAGAGACCAAGCCTCTACACAATTCCACATATCTCCTTTTTACTCAGCTGTAATCAGAGGCCCAAGGCAGTGGGGCAGCCTTGGGTCTATCTTTCCTCTGGTCTCATTTTTCCCAACACATCAGTATAAAGTCTGCAACTTTATATTGCTAAGGCCTAAGGGAACTTGGTGAGCTTTGAGGCAGCCGAGGGTTACAGGTTCTATGTCTTAATTGATTTTGAGGTGGGCAATCCATCTTTGTTTTAACATTCAACATTTTCATGTGAATGAAATAAATAAGCTTAAAACTTAATCTTGTTACTTCAGTTAATATGAAAGAAATGTGAGTGTCTTAAAAGGAACTAATAAAATATTTGAACAACCAAATACAAAAGATGACAATATTCCTGGTGTGTGTATGTATGTGTGTTTGTGTATGTGTGTGTGTGTGTGTGTGTGTGCGCGCGCGTGCGTGTGTGTGAACCTTCAGTGTGGGAAGAAGCAAAATTGTATTAGGTTAGATGACAAAAGTTCAGACATTTCTTGCACCTTGCTCTATGTGATAAGGATGTGGACGCTGGCTGGTACCTTGACCCCAGTTACCAAAGCCACAGCTCTGCCTGCTCCTGTTCCTCACAAACCATTATTCCTTTAACAGAGTTTGGAAAATAATTTTCATATCATATAGTCAATATGTCACTGTGGCCATGGTTTCCTTCATCTCATTGACTGATACGTAGGTCACCGAAGGGGCAGTAATGATGCCAGCAAGGATGGCATTGTACTCTTCTGTATATAAAATCCCATGTCTGCTGGGAGGCCACAGAGCAGGTGTCTGTCACTGCCATGCTGAATGGTCATCTAACCCACATCTGAAGGCCTTCACTCTCTCTTGTATCTCTGTCACTGCAGCATCCAGAAAGTCTGTAAACCTCAGATTTGTCTAACATCAAAAGCCCTTCCTCACAGAGTTCTTTCTCTCTACTGAAAACATGGTGAGCCATTTTTTGGTGTTCTCTTTCTCCTATTATACAGTAGGTTAGGGTAGAATGTTCTTTATCATCACAAAGAGAGCAATGTTTTGAAGAATTTATCAGAAACATAACTAGGCAATAAGAGAATGGAAATCACTTTAAGATAAAACAATAAAATGCTTTGTTATTTAGCTCAGTTATAGTTTGTTTTTAAAACTCTATATTACCCACTTCCAAGAATTTCCCAAGTCAGATTAGAACAGCCCAATTCCCTTGCCTCATTTCTGACTCGTACTGACCTGTGACTACAGGGATTCCTGTCAAATCTCTTTGCCAAATTCTTCAGCTAATCACAAATTGAAACAGCCTTCTCTCCTGTGGTTTTCTGCAGGCCTTTCATTTGCTCAGTTTATGCCCTCTGACTTGGCAAACCTATTTCAGAATACTTTCTGTGATTTCCATAGCCAAAAGGCTCTGACCTGCCTGCTGTGCTGCTCAGCACCAAGCTCACAAAACTGCCTCAGCCATCCTGGCATGAGAGTCATCATAAAAAGTGGGAAAGAACAGGTCAGGTTGCCAGCACGGCAGCATCAGGCCTTTCTGTCAAGCAGAAGCCTGAAGTGGTCTGTGAAAGACAACAGACCTCGTTTCGCCATGCCATAGACAACTCAGTGACACGCTAAATCCAAACAGGCAGTCAGGGAACTGTCTTGACTAATATGCCTTACATTCTTTCAGCGCCTGTGCTTGCCACAGGATCATGAATGTAAGTATCTCTGCATATGGTTTAATTACAACAACTAGAGGAGCCACTATAAGAACATGGAGAGTTTTTAAGACATGAATGGTTTAGGCCAACTCCTTCCAGACTTGACCCAATTCTACACTTTCCTCTTCTTGAAGGTACCATTTCTACGTTACATAGTTTTCATACAGCGAATGAGCAGGAGAGCTGAACAGGAGCACTGACTGGAGATGAGCACAGACTTCAATGGAGCCTTTTTGTACATGTACAGATAAATGGATCTGATACAGATAAAAATGTGACTATCATCTCATTTCCTGTAACCATTTTGAGTTGTGGAGTCATTTCAGATGATGTTACATGTACATTAAGTTTGAATAAGAAATAAGACACACTCACATCATACACATTCATTCAACCTTCCCTTAGTTTATTACTTCCAACAAAGTCTCAGGCACACCTAATGTCATAATTAGTAAAAGCCATGCATAATGACTGCATGGTGGATTAATTCTTCAGCGCTCTCTCTGATGATACAGTACTGTGGTCTAAGTGAACTCCTGTGGCATAAGTAAGTTACCATTGGAGTGTATGCATTGCTCTCTTAGGGGGAGGCATTTTATCTGTAAACACTGAAGACCCTCGTGAGTCCTGTCCTCATCAGAGCTCTAGAAATTCATGATGAATACAAAAAGGAAAATAAGTAAGCATAAATCCTTTGAAGAGGCTTGCATGTTCCCGGGACACATTGACAGGTAAAATATACACAGAGGCTGTAAGTAACAGTCACGTTAAAATGGAAAAGGGAAAGTGAGAAGACAAAGGTGACAACTCTAAACAAACAAGCCAGCAGAGGAGTGAAAAACTGAGATGCTAAGAGCTGAGACACAGAGTAGTGTGTTTCAGGGATGGGCTGGAGCAGCCAAGAAAGAAGCCAACATGGATAACATGGATAACACTGGATGAGCATGGGTATGGTCTGTGGTGGTGATGGTACTTCCTGATGCTGTTTGTCGTGCTTCCTGTGCACTGTGAGGAAGTTACTTCACCCCTGTCCCCTCACTTCCTAGTCAAAACACCTGTGAGATTCTGTGGATGAGGAAGCTGACGCCTAAAGAGTTCGGGGCATACATTTAATGATCATGAATTTTAGGCTTTCTAGCTGAGACTTGAGTCTAGAACAAAATGTAGAGTCTGCATCACTCTAAGATGAACTGAATTTTCTAGACAAAAATAATGCCTCTGTCTACAGGATTTACTAAGCTTTTTGAAAGGCCAGGTTCCAAGAAAGATAATCAGAGAGATGGAAAAGTGCAAGTATTTGGCGAAGCAAGCATTACTTTTCAGTCTATTAGTGAGAGTTAAATATTTAACACCTTTGAAAGCTCAGGGTTGATGACATGTTCAAATTGCTGATTTCTGTTTACTTTGGGGCAGCCTGCAGGATTACTGTGTTCAAAATCTGTTGGCCCAGCGTCTTGCTAAAACTAAGTGGCCCACACTTCACATCCAAGGCAAAAGTTGGCTAATGTCATTTAAACAGAGATTCAACAGAATTTACTCAGATTTATGTCAGTCACAAAATCCCCACGGTTGTACAGCGTGAGTCATTATTCACACGGGTTTCTTCTTTATCAGAAGGTGGTAGGCTTGGTGTGGAGAGCAGTAACCAGGAGACCACCTTTGGAAAATGTGTTTTATCTTCATTGGAGAATCTTGCTTCCTCTCCTTTTCTGCATTTTTTCCCCCTGAGGCTGAAGGGGAAATACTGACATGTTTTCTCACACTGAGCCACCTGTGATAATCAGCAATCACTGTCAGCCTCACCAGAACTACACAGGAGCCAGGCCTCTGGGCATGCCTGTGGGGATTTTACTCATTGTCTTGACTGAGGTGGGAAGAACCATCCTGACTGTTGGCATGACCAGCTCCTGTGGTTGGGAATCACGGGATCCCTTAGAAGGAGGAAGTAGGGAAACTAGGAAGCACTCACTGCTGTCTCCTGACTGCAGATTCCATGTGAGCCACTGCGCAGAGCTTGGGTTACACTGACTTCTCTCTAAGGATGGGCCAGGCCCTGAACTGTGTTCAGAAGAAACATTTTCTTCCTTACGGGGCTTTTGTTCAGAGGATTTTAACACAGGAAAAGAAGCCAGGGCAGCACCAAGTCCAACTTAGATTCGCCTCTTCTGCAGTGTCGCCAAACTTTCTGCTGACCGTGCCGGGAGCGCCTGCTTGGGCCACAGTGAACTAAGACTGTTTTGAGCTCTCTGGGCATGTCTCTAGTGAACGGTGACGTTGTTTCGCCGTGCGTTTCGCCGTGCGTTCCTTTTGAAGACCAGCACGATCTGCGCGTCCACCCCGGCATGGAGACTCCTCTGCCAGGAACTGCAAGGCCATTCGAAATGCTCTTTTATGCTAATATATACAGAAAAATATGCATGAAATCTAACTTTGTTGCTCTTCAACCATGCCAGCCTTCTTCTTCTCTAGTGACTGATTGACAGGCCTTTGTACTTATCCGGTGGCTGTGAGAATTACTAATATTCGGGTTATTCCTTTCTGAACTGTTGACGAACTTTCCCGAGCACAGTGGTGACGGTGTCATGGTGATCCCCACTTGCCTGTCGAGCTGACGGCTGACCGCTTCCTGCACCCCAAGATACATGCTTTATACAAGTGGGTGGAACTAAGTTCAGATGGGTTGAGCTCAGTCCTATCACCTCCCTGCCTGACCCTTTAGACTCCAGCTCAGTTCTCTAAACTTTCTGATTTTAGCTTCTTGTCAGAAATGACACTTTCATAATGAAATAATGCTTTGTTATAGGAGCTTAGAGTTGGTGCCTAAGAAAGTACTAATTTCTCCTCTCAGGCCGACTTTCCTGTTTTCTCACTATTTCCACATTTCTGTATTGTTTCTTTTATACTCCTCGACCTCTTTTTTATTCCCTTGCTCCCACTTTATGTGCTATGGCGGTGGAGTTAGCTAAGTCTTCTCTTTGCCCAAGTAGCTCTTCCCAGCCAAGCAAACCTCACTCTCCCAAGTCCACTCAGGCCTTCCTGTGTTTTCTGATGCTGCTACTATGATTTCGTCCATGATGGTTTTATTGTTTGAGTATCCAAATTATTTCATTAAGTGAATGGCTTTAGAGATTTCATTTGATTTGATTTTATTACTGGCTTGAGGAAAAGACATACAGCTTTTGTTAAGAGAATATGCCAAAAACTACAGTCTCTACCTATGCCGACATTATTTTATTATAATTTATATCCTGGTTTAGTAATAAAAAGCTTTTATAGGTTTACTTTAGGACATTTAACTGCTGCCCTGAGAATTGCAAAGCTAACATGTGCAACCGCTACCACTGGCTTTCCTCGCACTGTGGAGCAGTGCACCAGTCCTTCTCGCCTTTGTGTCTCTCTTGGCATAGTGTACATTTGCCCCTGCATTTGCATGCACCTCTGTCACTGACATCTATATGTCAGCCTACCTAGAGTCCCTTTATTATATTTGCATACACACTTCTTACTAAAATGTATTAAGGGAAATGCAAGTTATCAACTCCACTGCGCCTTCATTTATAACGCCAGAGGAGCACTCCCTGTAAGTGAGATTTCAAAGAGGAGTCAAAGGTGAGCCTTTTTCAATGCTGGTAATTAATTCTTGCTTTGCATAGGCTAATTGAGGGCAATCATCGAATACTTGGTGTCATTTCACTTTCTAGCTGTCAATGCGACTACAGCCTGCTTTCCCTGCTGCCTCTGTTAACCTTGGTGCTTCCCAGTGCTGGTAGAGGGTGTTAAAGACAAAGAGGCATGAAGAACTTCGTTCTCTTTTATGAAGTCAATATTTTTCTTCAATGGAATGTTGTTCTCCTTTGACAGGTCTCCCACACACACCTTAAATATCTCTGTTAAGGCACAGAAAAAGCATCTGTAATTCTTTGTTATTTTGGGAACTCAATGAAGATGAACCAAAGAATGGGTTCCTTAGCAGTCTGCCTTAGGTTATAGTCTAAGGCAAATGCGTGCAAATTAACACCTTCTGCCATTCAGCAAATAGCATCTATAAAGTCGCCAGCTGACTAGAGAACGAAGAAAGGAAGGATGAAAGGGGCCGTGAAGCAGTGGTGTAGAGGACTTCGCAAGAGCCCTGTGCTTATTCACGTGTGCCCTTCCTATCGGGAATGTGATAGGTGCGCAGTTCTACTATTTTTGTATCTATCTGCAGCTCAACCTTCTGTCTCCGGTCAAATTACTTGTCGCTTTGTCCCAAACTCTTCAGTCTTCTTCATTTTTCAACCCCTACACATATATATTAGTTTTAACTGTCAATTTCACATAACCGAAAGTCATATGCTTATTAGTCGTACGTTACTATCTAGAGCAGACTGACCTGTGAACATTGTGTGAGGTGTTATTTTGACTCTTTATTGGTGTAGGAACACCTAAGCCACTGTGGTGTCAGCACCCCCTAGGTCACAGGTTCATATTGATAAGCAATGAGGAAAGCTAGCTGAGCATAAGTAAGCCCACAAGTGGCATAGCTATATCCGTTTCTCTTTGCCTTTTACTCAAGCTCCTGCCCCCGAAACTTTGTTGCTGAAATGAACTGTCTGGAATGGTAAACTGACAACGTAGGATTGCCATTTAAGAGGCTTTTGGAAAGGTTATTTTAACATAGCAAAAGGAACGAAATTAGATACCAGATATACACTATTCTAAGCAAATAACTTATTGGTCAATGGATGGTTGAATCTACAGTGTCAAATCTATGCTACAGAACAATATTTAGGAATCCTGATCGGAGTTTCTAAGTTGACTAGACAGACACATTTGTATTGATAGTCATTGACATTGTAGCTGTGTCTACCTTCATTTAGTGTCTCAGACAACTGCAACTATCCACAGGGAAAAAAATCATATTTGGTTTTTTTTTTCTTAAAAGTAATTGATCTAACCATTTTGTTTTTTCTTAACTTTTTGCTTCAATATTTGCCAGTATTCATCTAGAATATTTTAGATGATTTAGAACTCACCTTTCATAATTTTTATATATAAATTTTATATTTACTTTTCAAATATAATAGTCTTTCATATTGCCTTTCTCTGTCTTATTTATTTGTGCCACTTTTTGATATAATTATTTATTTTTTTATATTATTTACAGTTTATTTACTCTGTGTCCCAGCTGTAGCCCCCACCATATTCTCTCCCGATCCTACCCTCACTCCCTCATCTCCTCCTTGCTCCTCTCTAAGTCCACGTATAGGGGAGGTCCTCCTCCCCTTCCATATGTCCCTAGCTTATCAGGTCTCGCCAGGACTGGCTGCAATGTCCTCCTCTGTGGCCTAGCTATGTTCCTCCTCCCACAGGGGGTTGGGGAGGTCAAGGAGCTAGCCATAAAGTTCATTCCAGAGACAGTCCCTGTTCCCCTTACTAGGGAAGCCTATTTGTGCCACTTTTAATGCCTAGTTTTGTGTGCTTTTGAGAGAAAGAAGCAAGTCTGGTATCTTTAGACCCTCTGCACAATGGCATGGCTTCCATAATAAAGGAACTCATTACATTAGGCTAGCATCCAAAACATACCCAAGCAGCAGCAGAGTGTACCTCCTCTCTGAGCCTGCAAAGAACTGATTATGCAACAGGATGGAGGGAGCATCTTTCACTCAGCAGAAAGCACCAAAGTCCAGGTTCTGTGATGGTTACAAGGTGCTCATTTGTCTAGTACCTAACACCTAAATGCTTCAGTGGCCCCTTAGTCCTTTCTTTTCTGTGGAAGCTACATCTTTGTCTTTTTCACAAACAAGGATGGTAGTATGCTGAGTCCAAGTTTAGGATTACTCACTCCCCCACCTGTCCCCAAAGCTCAGCTACAGTTCTTAATATTTAGAATGGAGAAAAATGTTGTTTCTTCCAGTGAATAGTGGCAGCCTCTACTCCGCAGAAAACAAAGGATGGCTTGTCTTTGGAACTCCCCAGCATGATCATCAGCCACTTAGAGTCTTTACTAATTGAGTCTGTAGTGAATGATCACAGACCTTTTCTTTTCCTTACTATTCTAACAAATTCAGATTAGTTTGTAAATAGACTTGTAGACCCAATATGCATCTAAAGCACTGCCAATATGAAAAAGTTAGAAGAAAAAGGCAGTATCAATCAACTGGACATCAAATCACCTGAGAGGGCATAGGAAGGTAAACAACTATGGTTTCAAGGTGAGAAAACTACAAAGAACCCAGCGGTGTCTCCTTCGTGAAAGTCTCTGCGAAACTGAAGCATGGATGAGATCATTTATTTTAAAATAAGAAAAATATGTAAGTACAAAAGCAGAGCAAGAGCGACAACAATAACATTCCTCTTAAGGGACCATTGCTCTGGGCTTTACAAATAGTCAGTTGTATAACATGTTATCAGATTCCATCAGCTATTATAAACAATTAACTCAGCCGTCATTGTGGATTTATTCTTCCAAATCACCACATCGTCAAATGACCCCTGGCTTTGTTGGGTTGTTAAAAACAGCAAATAAAATAACCCCCGAAGCTCTCTCTAAACTTCTACACAGCATTCTTTATTATTAAACAGCTGGCACTATAGCTATATGAAATTTCATTAAATTAACCTTAATGGCTTTGTGATTTAACAAACACACACATAATAAAACTTTAGAATGTCACTTCCACCATTATTTCAGATCATTCCTATTAAAGTTGTGGCACTTGTGGATGGTTGAAACAAATCTTAAGGTCACTTAATAACCTTCATTTTTATCTTCAGCTTATACTCTATTTTAATAATCAACCCCATTTTTGTCATTTTGCTTCTTGATTGAAAGCTTATCACCACAAAATTCTGAGGTCTCATTGAATATAACACATTTTTATTTCTGGTTGACCTTGACATCACTAACAGACTAAAAGTTTACTATTTGATGACCTATATTGTAATAATTATGTTCAACATCAAATGTGGAAATCTAGTTTCCAAAGTTGCTAGTTTAAAAGAAATACATGATCACATTTTGTTGTTAAATAGCAGAAGACTTTCACAAGTTCCTGTGTGTTTGTGTGTGTGTCTACACACATAGTGTGTGTAGACTATGGAAAGTATTTTTATTTTGTAGATAAAATGGAATGTTTTTAAATCATTTCACCCTTTCAGTTTCATGGAAGGCAGTAAGCAGAGCCAAAATGTAGTCTTTGTGCCCATCTAGGAGACAGTGATTCTAGCCTTAGTATTTGAGTATCAAAAAGCAGGTTGCTGCATTTGAAATTGTTGCTGTAGAGAAAGCAGGCGAAAGAGGCAAAGAACATTGGTCAATTATGATTGACATTATAGTTAGATGCTCAGAATAAGATACTGTCATTTCCCCAGAAGGTCCAAGCCTGAGCTATATGATAGCATGTAAAAGTTCAGGAAGCTGTGGCTAATACATCAAAATGCCTGTTTGGCTCCCTTTCTTAAATTTATGCTCCACTGTGACTTTTTTCTTCCAGTATTATAACATTCATTAAGTGGTTATAATTTTATTTAATGAATAAAAACTGTTATATGACATCTGACATATGTATACATCATAGAATGACTAAGGGTGCTAACTACTTTTCCTTCTGTGCACTTATTATTTTGACAGGTTTAAAATCTACTCTTAGCAATGGCCACTTAGAAAATATAAGATTGATAATTTTAGGCACAATTTACACACAACATCTCTTAGGTATATTTCTTCTACTGATCTTCAAGTATGAATTCTTGGCTAACATTTCTTCAGTCTCCCCAACCACAGCCTCTAGTTACTGCCAAACTATTTTCTACTCCTATTGGTTCAAGTTTTAAAAAGTAATTCTAATTGTTAAAATAATTATGCATACATATGAAATACAATATGACAATTGCAATGTATAGTGATCAAATCCTAAGAGTTTGCAATTTCTGTTCCTGAAATATTCTATTTTATGCTGAGAAACATCAGAATCTTCTCATGCGTTACATAATATATACAATAAATTATTACAGCTTATATCCTATTTCACTGTAGAGTCTATTCATTCTGTCTGTGTTTTCTTTGTGTGTATTTACTTGACTTGCCTTCATTTAACACATAATGTTTGATGTTTTGGTGTTTGATATTTTTCCTTCATTAGATTATTGTCATCTACTTGGTTTTTCAGGCTGAATAGACATTCTACTTCCTGTATGGAATATACATTCTTCATATTGTCATCCATTGTTGCTTACGTTGCTAGCACCCCTATGAACATGGGAGCATAGACGTCTTTGTGACATACTGACTTCCTTTCCCTTGAATGTAGATGCAAAAGGAGAGTTACTAGGTCATCACATGCTAATTCGACTTTTAATTTTTGAGAAAGCTTTATTCTTTATTACATAGTAATGGTACAAATTTACATTGCTACAGAAATATATGATGGCTTATTTTTTCCACTTTCTACAATTTTTTTAATGTTTGTACAATATCCATTATTATCATCAAGTTTTGAATTATTTACCAAAAGTTCACGTATTAACGTCTTGTTGGTTGGTATAGTAATGGTCAGAACTGGGACTTTGACAGATTGATCGGATGGTCAGTGCTTTGATCTCCTTAATGGATCAACTCATTACTGGCTATGTAGGTTATTAGGAGGTATTGGAACATAGGAGGTAGAATATAGCTGATAGGATTATGCCTGTGGATCATGCACTTGAGGGCAATATCTTATCCTTGGTCTCTGCTGGCCTTTCCCACCCTGTTTATATTCTGGATCCCATGAAGTTGACTGACATTTCCAACAAAAGTTGTTTCTGCCCTGATATTCCATTTTGTCTAATTCTCCCAGCAATGTGAGCCAAGATAAGTATTTTCTCTTTTCAGTTGTCTGTCTTAGTTACTATGTCACAGTGATGATAAGCTCATTAATAGGCATTTTAACAGATAAACAGTGACTTTCATTAGTATTTCTCTCATAAGCAGTGATGTAGAGCAATTTCTCAAATACTTATTTGCCACTTGTATGTCTTTTGGTCTCAAGTGTGTCTTTAGATCTTTTGCTAATTTTAATCCAAGTAATTGTTTTCAGAATATTTGTTTTTTTTTTTAAAGAGAAATATCAGAGTAATACAATAAATCAAACTTACTCTCTAATATCACAGCTTATACAGTTGTATTGCGAATGTTCTTTTTCTTCCATCCACTCTCCCATCCATGAACTTCAGCCTTCGTTGAGTTCCAGATGAATCTCCATCCGCAAAGGATAGTGCAGTGTTTGTGTTTTCACTAACGGTTGTTGCTCTTCCTAGAATAACCTTGCTTCTCTTTAAAACCGAACGATCTTGCTACATCTTCCCAATTTGCCAGCAACAATTCATTGTTTTCACCTTCTTGTTACCCTGCATTTGAAATATACAAGCAAGTGTAAGGTAGAAATTGCAACTCAATGTGAAAATTAGCTATAGATGGTTCAGCCTTTAAATATACATCATCGCTCTTAAGAAGATATATCATATCTGGTGCCCACTATAATGTCCCTGTGCCTACACAGATGTTGGGCCCTTAATTCAGTGCTGGAGAAATGAATCTTGTTTCATTAATGGGCTCAAGCAGAGAGAGCAGTTAGAGGAGGGCATAGTGAGGACTGAGTGACAGCTATAATGGGTGTTATTCAAGCACTGGAAATCATAGTTGTTCTGACTTTGAGAAATATTATGAGTAGTCCTTTCCTGGAGGTCCAGCTCACAGAGCAAGGTGAACTCAGTAATTGCTTCTGCTTGACAGGAGCAGAGCCACTCTGCAAATTTATTGGCTATTGTTCTCTTCTTTCCATCCAAATTGCTCTCTACTTCAGAAGCTACTGAGCAAACAGAAATGCATGGAAACTTCCATCTCTGATACACAGCTGAGCTGAGGAGACAATTTTTCAACTCCCTTTCTGAAAACATGAGGTTTTCCAGGCATGAGTCTGCTCAACCTAACATCCCACTAAAATGTATGCCCTCTAGCAGCTTCTCTTCCAAATGCAGAAGTATATTTCCAAGGTTATGTTTATTTTGAGTTCATTTTATCTATTTTTAGATGCTCTTGCTAAAACTTCTTTTCTATTTCCAACCTCTGTGGTTTCTGTACATTGCCAATGAAGAAGGCCTGTACTTCATGAATACATGTGAGGAGAAATCCTCATGGCTGTTTTAAAGCCTTATGAGAAATTCTTTGAAAACCGAAGCTATAGTCAAATCAATGAGCTTTCTCCACTGACATAATGACAACTCCATGACTACTCTTCATGTGCAAATGACCATCATAAAATGTCTAAATGCAGCATGTTCGGGGGGGGGGCAATGTTTTGTGAATGATGATGTGTATTGAAAAAAGAGCTTGCATCTTTATTGTCATTTCCACTTATGGTTAATACATCTATTTAAGTATAAATCGGAATGCACTTGGAGAACCTTGAATCAGCTAAGGGGTTTAGGTAAAAGAAATCTAATTTCCTGAGGCTAGGACTTTGTGGGCATCAACTAGGAGCCATGACTAACACTGGGCCTCCAACGTGAAGAAAGGCAAGCCAGTGCTTTGTAGCAAAGCCGATGGTGTGACAGTTTAGATTATAACTCTTTGACAGATCTGACAGCAGCAGAAAACTAGAAGCAGGGAAATCATTTGGAAGATTTTTTTTAATTATCCAGATATGAGGGATAAGTACCTGGATTAGAGGAAGATGAAATACTGCACTGTATAGAATGGGAAAAGTTGAACTAAAAACGGTGTCTTTTTTTGGAAAGCTTGAGTAAAGTTTGAAAACATTAAGTGGTAATTCTCAAATTCTATTGTGTGTAATTTTTACCTTGGGATTTTCTTTTAGCTCCATTGTCCTGGTTCTGGCTATGAATGTCTCATTGGCTCATGATAGATATGTTTAGGCAAGTAGCACAAACTTTTATGGAAGTGGGGATACACAGATTATAACTACAGACATAGTAAAGAAGCAAATGTCTAAGGAAGAAAAGTGTGATGAATCTTGGTAAAGAGAAGGGGTGTTCTCTATGTTCTTCTATGGATTTGTTTTCTTATTTTAAACTTTGTTCTCTAGATCTTGTTACTGTAATCTATGAGCTGAGTGAAGGAAACTATTCCTTATATTATGAAATGGAAAAATAATGAGCTCTAAATGCAGTGGTATAACAGCTATGGAAATATCCAACAGAAAGAATCATGCCCTAGAGCTCTACCATGGTTTATTCTGGCCAGGGAGCTGGAAAGTCAAGGGCAGGAGAGGAAATTGAGGAAGAATAGAAATGAGTTAAATAAAAATGGTATCAGTTTCCTTAAGAGTAGAGACCTTAGACACAATAAAATGTGCATACCACAGTGAACATCTTAGTGTCAAGGTATACCTGGTATGAGGAAAGCTGTCTTTGTTTCTCCTACAAAAGTTGTGGATGTTTTTATAACCATGCTATTATTCATTATGGTAGCCGCTACCTTATTAAATTGTTATATTAAATCAGAATAAAATAACTGTTCACATGAACATCCTCATCGAATGGTTGTAATTACCCTATTGTGTTCTCTTCCTCCTTTCAGTAATGAAATAGCAGAATGCACTGAACAAACACATAGCAGTGTGTACTGTGAGCCAGACAATCTAAGACTTAATGTTGACATAGAAGTCATTTTTGTGAACCATTAAACTGCAATTTGAGACTGGAAACTTGTTTGGGATATAACTATTATTGAAATATACACAGAATATAAATAGTTCTAAAAAATCTTCTGCATCCCACAGTTAAGCAACCCAGAATATATTTGAGTAAAAAATTAGAAACATGCAGAAATCCAGGGGCTAAAAACGGTTGTCAGTAGAACCTGAATTCGGCCGAGAAGTTGCACAAGGTGAGTCTTAGCATCATGAACACTGATATGGCTTCCAACGTGACAAGCCTGTGATGCCTGCATCTTCTCACATGCATTCATGGCCTTGAGCAGTTTGGCCTACAGCCATTTTTATTTCAGCAAATCACTTCCCATTGTTGTACATTTTAAGGATGTACTGAAAGGTACTTTCAAGTCTGAAACATATCAGCTGATCATATGCCACTGATATCTAACTTACAGAGCCTTCTAGGTAACCACAATGTTTTCTTTAACAGCTAAGCCATGTCTGGAATAGTAATAAGCATGAGATACTCTATTATTACTTTAAAAAAGCTGTGTTGTTTATTTAACCCGTGAATCATGTCACATGCTTTTAATTTTCCATTCTGTATAGCAAGATTATCGAGCTTGTGCAGTGAGCCAGAGGAGAAATGCTTTCTGCTCAGTGAGGAAAGAGTGTTTATTCTAATACTCACTTTATTACACAAAAGCAGCTGTGGACTATGGGCATCTGAGCAATGGACATAACTGTTCCAATCAGACTTTGCTTATAGTCAGGTTATAGTTCCTAGACTTTATGAAATTTCTTCTCTGACACATAGGGTGTGCAAATGTCTAAACACATATAATAATATATAATAATATATATCATGTAAATATATAATCGTTATATAATATATGGCATATGAATATAAAATATGTTATATCACATATTATATTGTAACATATGCACATACTTTTATATAACATTCAATCATATATAATGCATATATTCTATATTTATATATAGTATATGTATGTATAGTATAAAACATTTGTTATGAATATATAATTGTATTAAGTGACTCTTATGCAGTTATTATATTCAATTAATACATTGAATTATATATTCTACTATGAATGCCATAGTATGACAGTCTCTTGTCACTCCTTAAGGACAGTGCCAGATTATGTTGCATTGATTATACAAGTGAAAGGGTTGTGTAGACCCATCAGAAAGATGAAGGTCATAGTTTGAGATTAGGAGTTCTCCTTAGTAACCACAATTCCACAGACTACAGAACCCGTGAGGGGTAGAACCTCGTTCTCGCACTTCTAAAGCTGGAAAGTCCAGCGTCACAGCACCAGCAGTTTGTTGCTTTATCAGGACCATACTTTTGTTCTTTAATGATGGCCGCATGCTGCGCTGTCTGTTGTCTGAGGGGAGTGAGGTTGTGTCTTCACATGGGAGAAAGCAGCAGCAGAAGAAAGCCCAAAGGTGGGTAGGGACCTGTGTTATGATGGTCTCCATCCCTTTCATACAGAAGAATCCCTCATGACCTAATTGTCCGTCAGAGACCCCATCTTATAATACTATTACACTGGAAATAGTGGAAGTGTGTAAAAGACATGTTCAAACTGCACAACTGGCATTTGGAGAATAAGTTACTGCAGACTGAAATGCCTGATACTGCTATTCTTTCTCTCTCTCTCTCTCTCTCTCTCTCTCTGTCTCTCTCTCTCTCTGTCTCTCTCTGTCTCTGTCTCTCACAAACACACACACACAGAGCCATGCACACATTTTGTCTGCCATTTAACTCTTGAATTATTCCATATGAATCTCTTTTGAAACTAAGTGAAATACCTCCCAAGTGCATTGATTTCTCCTTGCAGTTACTACACCGTGTTGTTCTTACTTGGTTGTTTGTATTGTCCAGGACATAGAAAGTGGAGGTGTGGTGAGCAGGTAGGCAAGGACCAGATCCTGAAGGTCACTGTATACTGTGTCAGATGCTTCTGTTTCTCTAAGAACGGTGGATACCATTAGAGATGCAGCAACAGGGGCATAAGAATACAGAAAATATACATATCTGAATGTTTTTTAAAAAATGAATGACAGCGCTGCCTCAGGGAGATGGATGATAGAAGAATGGAGTGAAATGGGACATGTACTAGCAAGAGAGTGAAACTCTGTGGTACTAAGTAGTAGGGAAGTAAGCAAGGCTTAGAGGAGTATTCAGCTTTTATTTTGGAAATTACACTTGCAGTGCAGAGACTAGGTGAACAAGAGAGCAGCCCATTGGGGGAAATCAATGACAACTTTAAGATTTAGAAATTAAACAACTTGGAAGATATTGGAAAGTATACAGGAGATGGTGCCAGTATCGAGGTAGGGAAATAATAGTTCTCCTTTCTCTCTTCTTGTATCAGAATCAAGCAGTTGGTAAAGATATTGCATAGACAATTAGGAAGCTAATGAAAATGAAAGTAAATTTTGGAATGGATTATAGCTGAAGACAGAAATGCTTGCACTGTCTTAGACTGTCAATCAGCCATAAGGATTTATCACATCCTTGTGTTCTATGTGGTCCTAGACTGTGACGTCCCAGTGCTGAAAGGGGCATGTTCTGACACCTGCTTTCCAGGATGGCAAATAGCACCTCTAATTATAGTTTTAAACCTATATTTGACTGAAGTGCATTGTATACTATTTGATGAAATACAAAATGATCTGGAGACCTTCAAGAAAGCAGGGCCCACGGGGGACTGCAGAGACTGATGCATCAACCAAAGACCATGCATAGAGAGGACCTAGACCTCCTGCTCAGATGTAGCCTATAGACAGCTCAGTCTCCATGTGGGTCCCCAAGTAACAGAAAAAGAAACAGTCTCTGACATGAACTCAGTTGCCTGCTCCTTGATCACTTCTCCCTGATGGGGAAACATACCCAGTCCTCAGAGAAAGAGGCAGGTAGGCCTGATGAGTCCTGATAGGCCAGGCTCAGACAGTAGAAGAGGAAGACATCTTCTATCAGTGGACTAGAGGAGAGGGATAGGGGAATAAGAGGGAGGGTAGGACTGGAAGAGATAAGGGAGGGCTCTATAGTTGGGATACAATATGAATAAATTGTAAATAATAATAATACAAAAAATAAATAACTCTAAAAATAAAAAAGAAAACCCTATGATGCTTTCTGTTTATCTGTTTTTATTTTTGTTTGTTTGTTTTATATATACCACCAAAGGAACAAAACACATAAAACTCCTAACAAATGATTATAACAAAGAAAAAATTAAAAAAAATATTCTAATGCTTTTTATATATTATATGGATAATATATAAAATTTATGAGGCTAACTTAAATATCAATAATGAGTGAAAGTAAACCTCCAGTTAGTAAAAGTAGCAGGGCCTTGTCAACCAGCGTATCACAGAGCAGGTGGTTCAGCACTTTGAATTTATGACCAGGCAGGAGGCTGAACATTAAGGCTTTCTTGGTTCTTTCTAAATAACCTTGATCACCATTCAGTTTATAATATGGAGTTAGAGGATTACTTCCAAATGTCAAATCTACATTTCTCTTTAGAAAATAAGCACAATGGATAAACGTAGACACTACAGAGCCCTTTATATTTTGTTCCAGGGCTACATGGACATTTAGATTTAAAGTTTGAGTTAATCCAATTTCTATTTCTTGAGAACACAGAGCCTAATAGTCAACCACAAAGTTGAGGGAACAGAAACAAGAGTCAGATTTGTCCTTGGTAAACAAGGTTCCAATTAAAAGTATTAAGTGGCTATTAGTGAATTAAAGTAATGAAAGCATATATGCCTAAGTGTTTCTTTCACTATATTTCCTGAGAAAAACCATCATGTTCAAAGTCTATTTAGAACCACCACTATTTTCTTTATAAGTGGTTTGTGTAATCTATAGCACCTGCCTAGAATCCCAGTACTTGGGATGTGAAGGAGGATTGTAAGTTCAAGAGTATCTGGGTTAAATAGTGAAACTCTACACAAAAAAACAAACCCATCCCAAAATATAAATATGTTATTAAAGAAATATTTATACCATTTTCATTGTTGAATCAACCACAATTTTGTTGATCCCTCACACAGATCATTTGACTCTGGCAGTGGTTATAAAGACAATAACAGTCTTCTATAGGCTGCAGAAGTTAAAGCATAGTCATAATCAAGTTTTCTGCAGTGAGACCGACAGGGCCCTCAGGGTCTGTTCTATCTTTAACACAGAGAAAGATGGGAAAGATGTGTTACAGATCATTGATGCCGTTCTCGAAGAGAAAAATGACCATGAAAAGTATGTTGGATAGTGAATTGAGATTATTTTACATATAAATGGCAGTTCGAGGTACTTGAGTAAGAACCATTTTTTAAAACCCTATCCAAAACCATATTGGAGCTATCAACTTCTGATTATGCCTTCTACATACGCCATAACCTTCTTCCACATATCACTATCAATCTCAAGCGTGGACACTAGGGAGAAAAGGCTCTTTTATTAGAACTGGCTGAATCATCAGAGGTAGGAATACAACTATACCCACCCTTTTAGTTCACCAGATGACCCATAACTCTAGTTATCTTCATTTAATTTCATTTTATTATATAATATTTTGCATATGTCTAATTTATAGCCAAAGTACTATCCAGCAAATAGAAAATAATAGGATGAGTGAGGTCTGGACCTCAAACATAACGAGGGTCCATCTTATAGAAAAGCCTTTTATAATAAAGCAAAATTTCAAGCTCAGTTGGAACCATTTAAGATAGAGAAAAAAATGACAGTCTTGGGGGGGGAGTGGTGGGCATGGCCATTAAAAGAGGGACTATTTCTTAATGGGCTGCAGAGAGAAGAATGTTTTAAGTATGGAAAACAGAAAGTTGGAGAATTGACTACATACATTCATTGACCCAGGCTATCTCAGAAGACATTTTTAGAAACATTTCAGTTCTGAAAAGGAGGGCTAGCAACATTTGGAGCTCCTGAATTCCCATTACCAATAAAGTCTAAACTGTCAGGTCCCCAGAACTCTGACTGTTAGTTGATCACAAGTGTGTATTCACACTTACCAGTTGTGCTCACTTTCTTTTCCCGGTAAACAGACACCAGAGAATACTCACTTTTCTGTTCATTGATGCAAGACGTATTTTTGCTAGATACGCCAAGAAATGTTTGGGGCATCGGTGAATGTAGGATATCTATTACAGAAATATATAGTAAACAAGACGAAACAAACCTCTTCTACTTTTCAAAAATTTTGCCAAAGCCAAGGCTGTTTAAAGACATGTTCCCCAAGCCTTTGGCAGAGTGTAGGGAATCATATGAAGGAAGGAGGAATTAGTATAACCTAGAGGGGACAGGGAGCCCCTCAAGGTCCAAATATATCTGGGCACAGGGGTCTTCTCTGAGACTGTTTATCCAACCAAGGACCATGCATGGATATAACCTACAACCCCTGCTCAGACATAGCCCATGGTAGCTCAGTATCCAAGTGGGTTCCTAGTAAGGGGGACAGGAACTGTTTCTGACATGAACTCATGAGCTTCCCCTGAGGGAGGAGCAGCCTTGGTAAGCCACAGATAAGGACATTGCAACCATCCTGAAGATAAATGATATGCTAGGGCCAGATGGAAGGAGAGGAGGACACCCCCGCTCAGTGGACTTGGAATGGGGCAGGAAGGAGATGAGGGAGGAAGGGGAGGACTGTGAGGGAAAGAGGGTGAGGGTTACAGCTGGGATACAAATGAATTTTTAAAATTATTTAAAAATAAAAAATATTTTAAAAAAAGACATGTTCCCTTGTAAAATTCAGAAGTTCCAAGGAATGTGATAATTGTACCTTATAATTGTGCCTTATAAATTATATTGACTGCAGGAATGCAAAAATCAACCTCCCCACTAATATTTTCAGGTGACAGAGTACATTTACTTCCAAAGAAATTCAACAAAAGCATCTATACCTATTTAAAAAACAAATAAGAAACTATTAAATGGTGCTAAATTTGAACTTGAAAAAGTAGTCCCAGCTATGCACAGATCTGTGTTCCCCTTCTCCTTCATGGTGTGTTAGTTAAAATGCTGAAGCACCGTGAGATATTTGACGCCCTTGTTGTTTTGTTGTTGATGGAAGCGAATATGATAAGGACTGATGAGGCAGGAGGCTGACAATGTTGGCAGATGGCTGGGAAACCTGGTCTTGCAGCATTACATTTCAGAAAAGTTTTAACTGACTGTAAACTTTTTTAAGATTGTGATATTGAAAACAGCATAAGAGGAAGCTGTCCTCTGGCTCCCATGAGATGGTCAGAATCTCTGTTCCATCCCAGAAGCACCTAATTCATTTTCCACCTATACCCTTAACTCCCTAAAAATCCTACGCAGGGAACATGGGACGGAAGTATGAAGCTTTTAAAAATACATTTCCCCTGAAGAATGCTCTACTAAGTTTATTTAATGTACCAAACAAAGTCATCATACATTGTTTTTTCTTTCTTAGCCATTTTTGAAAATTTAATGTGAGAGGGGACAGTATGTAATCTATGAACTCTCTGTATCAGTGAAAAAAACGGCTAATGAGCCCTTTCTGCCCCTTTGGGCAGCCAATAGTCCTCTTAGCTTATCTTGGTGGCCCCATCCTTGATGTAGGTTTCAGTAATCTCCTTGCGTTTTCTGAAGCTGCAATGGTCTTCTCCTCGTGAACCTAAAGGCATTCGGTTTGCACCTTTGATGAGGGGACACACAGCTACGCAGTGATCATGAACAGAACAGTGATCTTTGCTTTTACAGTCAAAAGGAATGTATATCCCACAACGCTGGGAGTGGTCAGCTGGTTAGCTGGTTAGCAAGACTTACCCAAACCAGCTGAATGGATAAGTAGGTGGATCTGTGCAGCAAGTTCCTCAAAGTGAGCATCCCTAGGGGAGATGGAAGTGGATAAGGTGTGCATGAAGAAGACCATCTCCGTGTGAACCGGATTCACTCCTATTCCTTAACAGCCAGGAGATCTCAAGCATTCTAAATGTTCCTCTTCCTACTTCTCCATTATCTGAGCACCTGTGATACTGACAGCTACAGAATCATTTCAGGGAGATAGTCTGAGGTCGTAGCTTGGAATAAGGGCTCATTAAATAACAAGACATTGTTCTTTAGGATTATCGTCTCTTAGAAGATATTTTCAGACTCCCAGGAGTCTGGTTGTGCATCACCTCTTTTCCCAGGAGGACACACACAGGCACACACACATGCACACATACACACACACACACACACACACACACACACACATTTGTATATGCATGTGTGTATATATGGATAAGTATTACATGCTTTTCTTCTTGTTTCACTGAAATATTCAGCATTTTCAACTTTAGCCTTAACCATCCATCTGTGCAATAAGCTAACTCTAAACTGAAACTACTGAAGTACAGCCTGGGAATAGCTAAGAACATAGTTTCTCATACCCTACATTTCTTCTCTGCTGAGGTTGAAAAACCTGGTAAAGGCAGAATGTGAAAAGTGAAATAATATGGAGAAGTTTAAGGAAACCTTGGGTTAAAAGAAAGATTGAAATATTTCTTTTTCCACCCTCTTATTTTACAGTGTATCTGAGATTCACACTTATAATTTTTGGTAACGTCTATGCTAAGATTAAGGAGTAACTTTCTCACTTTGTCACATTATTTATTATTCTCTATTCAGAGTTGCAGTCCAGTCCCTAAGAGCCATTAATTAAAATAATCAAGATGAAGAAGTCTGAAATTATAGTAATTATATTTAAAAAAAAGATCTAAGCTGTAGAATCCTTTCATGTTTTCAGATTATATTCTAAATAAAGTAAACAATTAAACTACTAGTTGTGTTAATATGAATCCATGGTTATACTTTTACTTTGGAAATAAAATGTTGATACTCATTCTCAACTTAATAAAGTATTTCTTTGTAAACAATAGCATTTATAAAAACAGGTTTTTATAGCTGTAGATGTTCTTATATTCCTTAAACCTTGCCCATACATCACACGTGTATAACCATGTATATGTGAATTAATATGATTGTTATCAGTGCAATGTCTGAGATTATCAACATTATTTAACATTTATTTTCACACCTTTCCTTTATTCATTTTCAGCTTTAATTGTATGATAAATTTTATGACAGAGTATGGTTCAAGGAGAAATAGCAATTTTTTAAAGTTCCCTGAAAAAAACCAAATTGACATTTTTTGAGTGTTTTAAGGAAAAAATAATTAAAAGGAAATATTTCTATAATCGGAATTCTGTAAGCATGTCCCAGGAAGTGAAAATTTCCTACTAAATAGTTCCCGAATCAGAAGCCCTGGAATTGTGGTGGTCAGTGATGTCGTTAGAGCACCCTGCAAGCTGTTTGATATCTGGGCAAGTTTGAGGAGTAGCCTTGCCTTGCCATCATTGCAATGAGCCATATGGTCTAGTCTAATCCACGAGGACTGTTTTTTAGTACATATTTAGGTGAATTGCTGAAAACGTGGAAGAGATCCATCTCGCTGAAAATCAGTCTGATTTTATGACATGGTTGTTGAGGACTGGGGAGGAGATACATTGGGTACTGCGAGATTATAATTGGTTGTGTGATCAATTAGCCAGGCTGCTAAGGCCTTTGCATCTATCTCACAGCCACATGATGTATTGCATAGTCTAAAAGGGCAGATAAGATCAGGTGAAGCACAAGGACTTCTCTGAAGCCACTCAGTAAATGTGACTCTATTTGTCAGCTGTGTGTCACTCTAATGTAATATGTGACACAGGTGATTGATGATGGAACTGGGGCTCACAGTAGATGCAGGGCACAGCACATTCATGAGTTGCTTCTGTGAGAATCCCAGTGCACAGCACAGGTGAGAACAACGACCCCTGAAAACCCAGCACCTTACAGTTTCTGGTCTTCTTTCCTTTTTCTTCCATTTTGTTTTGTTTAGAATTTCATACACACAATACATATTAGGAAAAAAAAAAGAACCTCATATCATCACCTCCAGTTTTGTCTCTATCCTCCCAACCCAGCACATACCATTTTTCTCTTTCAAACTCATGTGCTTCTTTCTTTATTCATTTCATTCTTTTTTCTTTCTTTCCTTCCTTCCTTCCTTCCTTCCTTCCTTCCTTCCTTCCTTCCTTTCTTCCTTCCTTCCTTCCTTTTTTAAAGCTAAATCCATTTAATGCTATCTCTAGTGCATGGAGATGCACTAGATATAGGACTGTGCACTAGCCTCACAGTTCTTAAGGAGGGCCTAGCTGTGGGGTGGTGAGGGTGTTCCATGTGCCTGTGTGTCCTGTAGAGACCCACAGTGATCCCAGTGTCTCCACTGTGAGAACCAGCCCGCAATCCAGTGTGCCCTCTAGGGAACACTCAGCCTTCCCAGCAAACAGCAGGCAGCTTATCCCTATGCTTAGTTATCTTGAAGTATTTAATTAACTACAATCTCTGCTATCATTTATGTTTTTTGTGCCTTACTAGGGAAATATATCTGGCTTTATCACCAGTCCAAGGTAGTGTAAGAAAACGTAGCCCTGTTTGGCATATGTGTTCTGCTTACATTCTTCAGAATTTTCTTCCCCCATGTAGAGATTCTATGTGAATACTTCATCTTTAAGAGAGGAACTCTTTTCCTACAGAAGGTAAAGACTGAGCATATTGACAAACACAGAACAACTGAAAATACAGTTTCTTTTGGTGGGAGAAGACCCTACAAGGAAGTCAGGGGTGCCGAAAGGAGGACACTAACCACTAACATGTGTTCTACCCCCTCAAATGCATTGTGATTTCAAGGGCCAAGTTCGCACATCAGTGAGCTTCTTTCCTTGACTTTGGATTCAAGAGTGCTCTTGACTGCCAGGGACTCATCAGTCCCCATCTGTGGACACTGTGCTTATGATCTTAGGTTGTGGTGGGATTTTAACATCTTAGAAAGTGCTGTAGAAAATTAGGAGCCTGTTTGGAATGCTGTCCAGAGAAATGATTGATATTTTCCACCCAATGCTCGGAATTAAATTCAGGACCTCAAGCATGTGCTCTACCATAGAGCTACACCACAAAGGGTTAAATACAAATGGAGAGTGTTTAAAAAATTCTAACCCCATATTAACAGTCTACAAATTATGCACATTTTTTATTTTATAGAGAAAAACAAGACAAAGTATGTATATGTTAATGAGGGTTTTTAATAGCAATTTCTTTATCATATCATACTATTTTAATACTTTGATATTTTTGGATTATTAAAATATTTTAATACTTTAGTATGTGGTGTTTTTTTAACCATGAAATTATGTTTGTGATATGCCTTCTGCCAAGCAATCATACACTAATAAGCTTCCCATCTGCTTATTTTCACTGAAGTGGTAGGATTTTGACAGAAAACACTCCAGTTTGATGCAAAAGAAACCTGGCATTCTGATCACATTAAAGGATATAACATTTCAAAAGACATTGAGGTTGAAGATACTTTTGCATCGCATGAAGGACTGAGAAGCAATGTAATGAGAGGGGCAAGTGAAGAGGAGGGCCCTCATTTTCTCTAGCACTGCCCCAGGAACACGCTTTTCTTTCAATCCTTTCCTAGGAACCTGCTGCCTTTAATCCCTGCTCGAGAAATTCTCAAAATGTGTGTGGTGGGGGTATGAGTGCTTATTTGTTTGGGTTAGCACCTGACAGGCAGCCCTTTGCTTTACCATTCATGAAGATCCTAAACTTTTCCATCTTCTGCCCCATACTGAAGGTTCACGTGAAATATGTGATGTTTGCCATCTTGTTTGTATGTATGTAAATCTGTGTGTATGGAGGGATGAATAGTGGATGACAGGTGGATTTCCATAGGTCAGCACCCCAGCCAAATAAACAATCAAGTAACTTTGCACGGGCATGCAGCCCAGCACTGGAAAAAAGAAATAGTCCCAATGTGTGAATCTCTAGCAATGGGTGGTGGGTGGTAGGTGTCTTCCTTGCTGTTTAGCACAGACCGTCTTCTCTAGCTCCTGATTCTTGACTGGGGAGATAGCACAGTGGCTGAGAACACCCGCTGCATCTGCAGAAAACCTGGGTTCAGTCCCCAGTGCCAGCATAAGGGTTAATAACTATCCTTGACTCCGGTCCCAGAGCATCTGACTTCACAGGCACCAGACTCCCATCCAATTCACACACACACACACACACACACACACAGGTCAACACTCACAAAATTTATATTTAATTCTCTTGGTCTGTAGTGAGACCGAGACTTTGTATTTCTAAAAGGCTCTGGGAAATTAGATGGTACTGGCATACGTTGTCCAGTTATAGCAAGGACACATGCTTTCTTATTAAGTATGACTCCATGGATGCGGTCTCCACAGGAATTATGGGAGGGCAAGGAAAGGAAACAACTGAGGGACAATATTCTGCTTCCCATGGTGTCTTCGAAGTAAGAATGTTTAGAACGTGGAACAAAAGTTTCTGAGCCTCCATTTCATCCTCTGTAACTAGAGAGGTCTTGAAGACCATTCTATCCATGGTGCTTTATGATTCCATTAGAGACTAAAGACTGTAAGGATAGACACGAGTGATGGAGTAATGGGATCTGAATTGCCAGATCGATGATAACAGAGTAGGTACAGTACCCTTTTGTTCAAGAGAACCTCCAGCCCTTGGGGAGGGGTAAGAGAAGGATTTGAGCCCTTTTTTTATAGAATTTGAGCTAGGAGTGTATGAAATAGTGGCAAATAACTACATGAAAGCCGGGCAGAAAAAGGGAAACATTGCAGGTTAGCAGGCAATGCTGATATATCAGCTTCAGATTAAAGACTGAATTTCAGCTGAGTCTAGGCCACAAGATTTGGCTTATTTTCTTCTCATTTTGACACAACCAAGTGACTTGTGGAACATGACAGTGATTTCTGGATCACAATTTCCAGTCGGTTTTTACAACGTTCTCCATTTTGCTTGCTTTAACACAGACTGGTTTTATGATGGCTAAAATAGTGGTGCAGAAACAAGGCTCCCAAGGAAAAGAATGAGCTATGGGTTACTAAAGGACAAGGGAAGGTTGTAGAAGGCCAGAGTCCCAGCAGCCTGTGACTGTCTGAAGTATTGATGATGTAACTGTAATAGAAAAGAATAAGCTAGTGACTACAGAAGGTAATGCTACGAATTGAGTCTGCAGAAAGGTAACTAGTGTGAGTGGTGACAAGGTCTAGGTCTAGTGTGTAACCACCTGAGTCACATGGTGATGCCTCTCTGCTCCCAAGGTTTATCGAAGCAATACACGTGTGAGAAAGAGAAACAGACTCACTGCTTTAAAGATGTGTTTTCTAATTGGGACCAGATTTGAAACTGACACAGGTCTACTGTGAACCCAATTACTTGACCTGAACATGTGTAAATGACATGCTAACATGCACATGTCCTTGACAGCAAACTGAGACTTCAGTCAAACAGGTGATAAGATGTTAAATTTTAAACTCTGGAAAATTAGGTAAGTCAACCATAAAAAGGGGGAAAAAAAACAAGACTTAATAAGCAGCAGATGACATTTTGTCCAACTCTGCTAGATTTTGCAGTGCTAGAAAAATTATAGGCAATGCAGATCATGTGCTTGCTGTGCTGTGAAGGGCTGCATAGATTCTCTGCTCCAGGCATGCTCCATGCTGCCCGACATAAGCACATAGGGCTAAAAGTGAGGTCATTCAGAATGTGCCACACACAGGAAGAGCAGTTTAGATAACGTATGGGCAGACTAGGAAACTGAGTAGCATCAAATGTAAGTGCCTTTCATCTTAGAGTAACACTTTACTGTTTTCATGCATGAATGTTGAACACATAATCTGCTTAAAGAATCTGTCCATCTACAATGGACAGAGTTTTCGTTGAGAATGTACTCAAACAAATGTAATTGCTTTATTCTCACTTGGACAGCTGATGAAGCTGCCAGCCAAAAGCTTCCTTAGTTTAAAATGGAGTAAATACATAAATATTATTACAGATGTTATTTTCTAAAATCAAAGCCTTCAAGGAACCATCTCTGATTTAACATCCAAATCAGAGCTTTTTTGTTATATGTACACACACACACAATCACACACTCATATCGTGCTCAAACTCTTTAAAAAGTTTGAATTCTGGGCACCAAGAAGGTACATATGTACCTCCATAAACACCTATGTATTGTTTTTACTTATCCTTCAACAGCTAGATATTGTTGCTCTGATGAAGATGTTGCTAAACATTTAGCAAGTGCTATATCATTTATTGAGAGAGAGAGAGAAAAAGAGAGAGAGAGAGAGAGAGAGAGAGAGAGAGAGAGAGAGAGAGAGAACTGACTTGGTCCAGCCTGCAGTGGAAGATGCTGACAGCAGCAGCATGAAGGAGAACCATACACAAGAAGGCACCTTGGATGTGGGGTCATGCCACTTGTGTTTCTAACTTTCTGTCTGATTCTGAGCCTTGGGTCTTACTGTCTTCAATAAAACAAGAAATGTTCACTTAGACTCAGAGCCGTCAGGAAACCATCTCAAGCCTTCAAGATACACATTTCAAAGCATCTCCTGTGGTCCCTGGCTTGTATTTTAGAGTTCAAATTTATCAAAATATGCGCTTGCAACTTTATACCATATGTGTAGGTGTCTGATGTAGGAGGACCAGGATTAGGAGGTATCACTCCTGCCCTAAAGGAATCACAGTGTAGCAGGAAAGAATTCAAATTTCATAAACCTTAAATATTGGAGGTCCAAGAGAATAAATACACGAAAGCCCTTCAACACTGAAGATGAGAAGCCTGGGACTGAGGAAGCCCTTAGATCTTGAGGGCAACTCTAATGGTATCCCAAAGAATAGGCAAACTTGCCTTCTTCCTGGAGCTCAGTGTCAACAACAGTGTGTTGTCTGAAGCTAATGACCCCTGACAGACATAAAGAGGGCTGCATGTAACAGAAGGCCTGCCCAAAAAACATTTATGGTGAACTGGAATTGTACCAATCTCTGTGAGAATGTGGCCTATAAAACTGATTATGTTTTTGCAAGTCATTCCGTCTGTAAGCAATGTGCATGAAATATGTTTTGTTAAAATAAAGGAAATTGAATTCAAAGTGTGCACTAAAATTTATCCTATCAGCAAAAACATCAACCTAGAAAATTGGATGTGGTGATTTCTCATATTTCAACAGTTCTCAATTGAATATTCTATTCATGGATCTGCCTGCCAATGCTTTGAGTTTGTATTATGTTTGAATTTTCTTTTTTTAATTAATTTATTTTTATTAATTACAATTTATTCATTTTTTATCCCAGCTGTAGCCCCCTCCTTTGTCTGCTCCCAATCACACCCCCCCTCTCATTACCTCCCACGCCCTTCTCCAAGTCCACCTATAGGGAAGGTCCTCCTCCCCTTCCCTCTGACCCTAGCCTATCATGTCTCATCAGGACTGGCTGCATTGCCTTCCTCTGTGGCCTTGTAAGGCTGCTCCCCTCCTCAGGGAGACGTGATGAGAGAGCCAGCCACTGAGTTCATGTCAGAGACAGTCCCTGTTCCCCTTACTAGGAAACCCACTTGGACACTGAGCTGCCATGGGCTACATCTGAGAAGGGGTTCTAGGTTATCGCCATGCATGGTCCTTGGTTGGCGTATCAGTTTCAGAAAAGAACCCTGGGCTCAGATGTTTTGGTTCTGTTGCTCTCCTTGTGGAGCTCTGTTTCCTCCAGGGCTTTCTATCTCCCCCTTCTCTCATAAGATTCCCTGCACTCTGCACAAAGTTTGGCTATGAGTCTCAGCCTCTGCTTCGATACCCTGCTGGGTAGAGTCTTTCAGAGGCCCTCTGTGGTAGGTTCCTGTCCTGTTCCCAGTTTCCTCCCTCTTCCAATGTCCATCCTGTTTGCTTTTCTGAATGAAAAATTGATCAAACAAAAAAGATGGGAATTCTAGTATATTTTGTGTTTATGTATTTATTTGAGAATTAAATTGAGGATTCTTATAAAATTTGTGCCTATAGGCACAATAGAAATCAGAGAGAAACAGAACTTATAGAAACAAAGTCAAATTCTCGTTCTTCTATTTCAACTCAAACTCTTTGACTTCATCTCTTGGAGCTCATGTGAGCATGTTAGTGAGTTCATGTTAGAATTCTTAACCTTCCTGATGATAATAATAGGTTTTCTTTTAAACCTACACTCTGCCTCTTCTTCAGCTTCCATGGCAGAGATAGTAGATAAGTAGATAAGACTCTCATCTTTGTGAATAGGTGGATGTTCCCTCTTCTGACTGGATAGTTAGTGGAGTTGATGTATTTTGATTCCACAGATTATAAAAGAAATGCTAACATACATTTATCACTGACACATCCTGGAAGTTCTTTCATTCTCCTGTTTGAACAAATAAAGAAAACATTATTTGTGTTTCCTTTCTCTGCCTCTTGGTTTGCAATGAGTCCCAGTTATCTGAGATATCTGTATGGCACCATCTACCATCAGCGACTCAGATTTTTCCAACAGATGGAACAACTGTGCTTAATTTCCAAAATAAAACAGAAGTATGACAACTTTAGATACTTCTTTACAAAAAGAAGAAAAAGTAGCATAAAAAGCAAATCTAATTGACAGGTATATACATATATAAACATATGTATATATATTCACACATGCACACTTATATATGTATATATTAGAAAATGAGGGGATTTTAAAAGCTTACAGAATCAAAGCAAACTTATTGTTCTGCTGGGTTTTTTTTTTTCTAGCCCATAATTTAGAAAATAAGAATTACTTGTGAATAAATGTTTCTTATGATCTACTATCATCCCTCATGCCCACATAATTGTAGAATTCATGGCACATCAAAATCTGTGAAACAAAGACCAGTGTAAGCAAAGTAAATCCTGGCTCAGTTTAGCTTATGTCAGTCACATTGATGGTTTTCAACTCACCATACAGTGAGTGATGTGCTAGATTTGCCCTTCCAGGTTTGTGTTTTAATTTGGAACAACAGCAAAATAATGAGGCTGAGAGAGCCTAGAGGGGCCAAGTGTGTGGCTCAGTGGTAGAAGATGGGCACCTTTATTGCCTGGCTGAAAAAAAAAATACGTATGGAAACCACAATGAGGCACCTCTCCCTACCCACTAGCGTTGCTGGTTCACAATGACAGATGAAAATCAAGGTTGGAGAGACAGTGGAGGAAATGATGCCTCCCTGCAGGGCTAGCGAGAATGTGAAATGCTGTGATAACTAGAGAAAACAATAGGAAGTCTCCAAAAACAAGGATCGCACATGAATAAAACTAATTCCTACCATAGCATATTCCCAAAAGATATAAAATCATATGTCCACCCAAAAATGTATTAAAAATTATTGTAAGGGCATTACTTATGGTACGCAGTTTGACAATAAACCAAAATGCTCATTTGCTAATAGATAGAAAGATAGATAGATAGATAGATAGATAGATAGATAGATAGATAGATAGATAGAAAGATAGGTAAATAAATAACTAAATATTGTTATTGTTCAGGCAATGGACTATTACTTGATCAGTAAAAGCACTAACGTTACAGTAAGTGTTTCAGCATGAAATTTCAAATCTGTACACTAAAGTCAAAAAGTTATTCAGAAAAATATAACAGAAAACACGGCCATCTATGACCAGATGAATAAATTTACAGGGAAAGAAAGTAATAGTTTCCTGAGGCTGAGAATGGGCAATGGGGAGGAAGATCCACTAAGAGAATCAAAATGACAGCTTATGTGTATGAGGTAAAATTGTTTTACAAATTAATGGGGGTGTTTTTTCATATCATACAGTACCTGAGAATAGATGATATATAAGAAAACACTGCCGTGTATCATCCCAGAAGGCGGTAAGATGGTCTGCCCTTATAATAAATAAAGCCGTTTATAAAGCCGTTTCCAATATGTGTGCAAAAGAAGCCAGTTAAGACCAGTATTTTACTAGGTTTGGTGTCTCCTAGAAGTGAACTAAGAAAAAACTGAGGTTTTTCCCTATGTCATAGCAAATATACCTAAAAGGTACATACATGTTGTGATAAATCACTCAACTTTTCTAGAATGCATATAAAAGTGAAACTGTCTTAAATATGTCCAAGAATTATTATGTGAGAGATAAAGAATAAGAATCAGTCTTGAGTGTGTATAGCATCATGGAAACTTTCTACTTTAAGTGCTTTGAGAATGTATTCTTTTTTTTTTTAACTTTTTTTAACTTTTTTTAATTTTTTATTAATTACACTTTATTCATTTTGTATTCCCCCATAAGCTCCTCCCTCCTCCCCTCCCGGTCCCACCCTCCCTCCCCTTTCTGCATGCATGCTCCTCCCCAAGTCCACTAATAGGGGAGGTTCTCCTCTCCTTTCTGATCTTAGTCTATCAGTTCTCATCAGAAGTGGCTGCATTGTCAGGGTTCTAGGTTATCTCCATGAATAGTCCTTGGTTGGAGTATGAGTCTCTGGGAAGTTCCCTGTGTTCAAATTTTCTTGTTCTGTTGCTCTCCTTGTGGAGTTCCTGTCCTCTCCAGCTCTTACTATTTCCCACTTCTTACATAAAATTTCAGAGAATGTATTTCTTTGATAGTGTCATTGTAAGATGTAAACTTCATTTTCTGGCCTTTCACCCATTAGTCCTGAATCCCACGCTACCCTCAGAGCATCTTAATATTAGTGTCTCAGTTTTATATTATGTAACTAAATAAATCCACACGCCATCAATTAAATTTTCCACTTCAATTGTTTGTCCTCAGTGAATTCCAAATCAGCTTCATTTAACATTCTTACCACATTAGTAAATAGGGCTGTCTGCCAAAAATCTGTAGACAGTGATCTAGGAATTGAGGCCTTATCATCATTTTCCCTTTTCCAAGCTTGATGATCCAGGATCATGAAGGACAGTCTACTACTCTGCTCTTGCAAGGCCTGGACTAGAGTCCTGCTGGGCTTTCCATTTAATGGCTGAATGCTGTTCACACCACTGTGATCTCAAGAATAAAGAGACCCATGTCTTCTCTTTTCCTAATAACCCTAGCAGGGGGACCAGGTCACGTATTTTTGAGCTAATATTTTGGAAAGTTATATGAATGTTTTTTGAGATCATTATATTTCTTCCATTTAATTCTTATACATATGATTTATTATTGTATTACTAAAAATTGTATCATACATATCCATAGGACAAACAAAACCCAGAGGAGAATCAAAATAATAAATATAGGCTAAAGGCTGATGTGATTTCAAAATAACAACATAAAAGTGATGTGAAGAGTCAGCACCTCTCAAATGTGTTCTTGTTCATGCTCTGAGAAAAGAAAAATTATTTTATAACTAATCACAATTAATATCTATACTTAAACTTATCAAGGATGATGCTTAGCGCATTCTCCTATTACAAACTACAGGCAGGTGCTGTCACCGAGTCACCCCTCAGTGAAATGGAACCTCTGTATTCCATTTCCAAAAGAATGGAGGACACAGGCGGTTGCTTGTTGTATAAGAGCACTTACCCGTAAATCTGAAGACCTGAGCTCAATCCCTGAGCCCCACGTAGTGGGAGGAAAAAAATCACCTCCTAACAGTTGTTTTCTGCATACACACATCATGATGCTCATGGAGGGCGCTCACATGCACACACACAAATACACACATAATACATACGTATATATACACATAATACATACATAATACACACATAATACATACGTATATACACACATAATACATACGTATA
>NW_026591086.1:55072401-55125975 GCF_907164565.1 Psammomys obesus
ATACACACATAATACATACGTATATACACACATAATACATACGTATATACACACATAATACATACGTATATACACACATAATACATACGTACATACACACATAATACATACGTATATACACACATAATACATACGTATATACATAAAGGAATTGGTGGTGAATAATGAATTGCAGATCTAAAGAAATATCAAAAGACAATATGAAGGAACAGAAAAATTTGAGAAGATTGTTAAATTTTTTTTTTGCCTTTCTTTTTTTTTGAATTTTATTTTTTTCTTATCAGTTACATTTTTTTAACTCTGTATCCCAGCCATATCCCGCTCCCTCATTCCCTCCCAGTCCGTCCCTCCCTCCCTCCCTCATCTCCTCCCTGCCCCTTGCCAAGTCCACTGATAGGGGGGACCTCCTCCCCATTCATCTGATCCTGTTTTATCAGGTATCTTCAGGACTGGCTGCAAAGCTCTCCTCTGTGGCCTAACAGGACTGATCCTCCCTTGGGGGGTGGGGAGGCCCAAGAGCCAGTCATTGAGTTCCTGTCAGAAATAGTCCTTGTTCCCCTCACTATGGGAAACCAATTGGTTACTGAGCTACCACAGGCTACATCCAAGCAGAGGTTCTAGGTTATATCCATACACGGTCCTTGGTTGCATGTCAGTCTCAGAAAAGACCCTGTGCCCAGATATATTTGGTCCTTGTGGAGTTCCTATCCTTTCCCCATCAGACTAACTCCCCTTCTTTCTTATGATTCCCTGTACTCTGCCAAAGGTTTGGTCATGAGTCTTTGCTTTGAAAACACTGCTAGTTAGAGTCTTTCAAATGCGTTCAGTAGACTCCTGTCATACGTTCAATGCACATCCCATCTGTCTTTCTAAATGAGGATTGATCATCTTACCCCATGTCCACTCTCTTGATTATCTTTTTTCTTACAATGTATCCTATTTTTTCCCTTTTAAGCTGCCATATGCTACATTTTAATAGTAAGTTATAAGGTAACTATATAAGCCATGGTTAGGATTTTCTTCTGTGTTATGGATATAATACATACAACTTTTCCTTTACTGTTGGTAATTATCTGCTATATTTCTCTATTTAGAATATGTGTTTGCATCAAATGAAAAGAGGAAGAAGGGATGCTAGACTTCCTGTCTTTAATATCAGTTTGTGTTGAAATACATCTTATCTACCAATTAAATTTAGTTCAGTGGTTGAGCTGCTAGTTTCAACTTAATGCTCTCATTTGTCGCTCTTTTATGCAAGGAAAGTGCCATTTAATTTACAGCCTCTTTTTTCTCCTCCTAGCCTAAGCTTCTTAGAAAATAAATGAGGCTGTAAGTCCTCATTTAGCCCTTCTTAGTCCTGTGGATTCTGGCTGAGGGATTTGAAATTTTGTCAGTCACTCAACAGCTATTCGTGGAGGTCATCCTATTCCTCTATTCAGCCATATCAATTTTCTTGGAAGGAGCTTGTAAATGTGCTTTTATAGGAGTTCAGATATTGGAGCAGCGCATATGTTTGAATCAGAGTCAGTTTCTTAGAACACCATAGAATTCACGCTCACTTTGGCGCCTGTGGAATCAGTTGGAACACAGTTGGCGTGAGGAGGGGTCCTAAGAGCTTCCCTTGGTTGTCATCAGGGCCTCCACTTCACAGTCCTGCTGAGGGTCTCTGTCCCAGCATGAGTCCAAGGGCTACGTGTGTTAAACAGTGGCATCAGCTGGATTCCTGTAGGTTTTCACTTGGCATGATGGGTAATTTAGGTAAATATGAATATGGGCTCGGTTTAAATTTCTGTGGACAACAGAGAAGATATATAGTGTTAGGATTCTTGGCTAACAGGGGATACTGCCAACTGATAAAATATTAATTCTATTACTTTGTATGCACATATGTGAAAACCAGAAGCAATTACCCTGACTCTAATTGCTTCATAGATGAATACAATTATGATGTTACACTCATTCTGTCTGTATTCTCAGTATAAAATAACATCCACATAAGACAGTCAGAAATTTCATTTAAAAGTAAACCTTACCAATGTGAAATATATTAAGGCAATAAACCAAGAGATTAAACTTTCATAAACAGTAAGAGCTCATTGTTTTGTAAATGAGTACATAATAATATCTATGCAGCTCAAATGAAACTATAAAACTGACTGGGGGCCTCACTTTTTTTCAGCAAACTTTTGATTTATCTTTTTAATCTGTTCTTAGCATTGTCTAGCAATTAAACATTGGAAATGGGCTCCAGTCTTCTTGCCACATTGCTCTTCTCCCATTTCACTTCTGTCATTTCTTTTATAATGACAAGCAATTTAAAGGAACAAGAAACAATTAGATTGTAAGTAGCTCCTGCTGTTACAGGTGTTTCCTACTAATGAATAAAAATGACGGGGATTATAGAGAGGTGAGATTTAAGGAAAGATCTCTTTAGGGGGTTTCAAGATTTAAAGATCTGTGGACAAAATTTGAAAAGTAAGCCGTGATCCCAGGACATAGTTACATCAAAGTAATTTAAAAGATGGATGGTAGCTTCCAAAAGTATTGTCTGTAGTCTGGCCAAGTGAAATGGCTCCTTTAATGACAATAGTTCCCTGTGCACCTAGCTCTCTGTAAAGCTTGTTAAAGCATAATGATGAGCCACGCCCAGAATTACAGATCCTGTAGACTTGGAACAAAGCCAAGTGTAGATTTGCTCATGTCCCAGGTTATGCTGCTGCGACAGATTCCAAGGCCACACCTTGAGAACTGCTTTTCTACTCTTTCTGGGGACTGCCCGGTGGGAAGAACTGAGAATGCCAGGAAACTCTCATTGTCATGGTTTGTGTCACTCACGAGCGCTTGGAAGGCAAACAGGTAGCTGTCGACTTGTTTGGCATGAACGAAGCACAGGGTCGCAGTTCATCTACTGTTGAGCTGCGCTCAGCTTTTCACGTTGCCTTTGCTTTTACTTTATTTCAAGCCTTCTCCATGGGGATGTCAGCACACTCTGCTGACCTCTTCAAGCCCTTCTTCCCTTTCTCTGTGAATATTGCCTCCTGTCCATAACCAATAGTTCAATCAGCCAAACTCAGCTTCTGTTTGATTAGCAAACAGCCACCTGATAATGTCTCCTTGTTTTCTGGAAGCAAAGGAAGTTAAGCTTAAGAATAGCTTTTAAAGATGGAGAAGTTTTACCACTCAGACACCTGAATGACATGAAGTCCTCCTTACGTTTTCCTATGGCGTCTCTCTGTCACTTTCCTAAGTAAATGGAGCATCCCCATGCATGGGTGGCAGGTTTCCCAGATTTCCACACAAACACAAATTAGACAGTAGATTTTCAAGCATAAAATGATCTAAGATGCTTTAGCCCTGACTCCCAGGTAGTCAGAGATGTTTTTATTTGAATGTGACCATTGTTTTGGTTTGTTTTATAAATTTTATTTATTTATTTTATTAATTATAGTTTATCCACTTTGTATCCCAGGTGTAGCCCCCTTCTTTGCCCTCCCAATCTCACCCTCCCTCATGTTCTCCCATGCCCTTCCCCAAGTCCACTGATAGGGAAGGTCCTCCTCTCCTTCCCTCTGACCCTACACTAACAGGTCTCATCACAATTGGCTACATTGTCTTCCTCTGTGTCCTGGTAAGGCTGATGCCTCTTTCAGCAAGAGGTGATCAAAGAGCCAACCACTAAGTTTCTGTCTGAGACACCTGTTCCCATTACTAGGAAACCCACTTGGACACTAAGCTGTCCTGGGCCACATCTGTGCAGGGGTTTTAGGTTATCTCCATGAATGGTCCTTGGTTGGAGTATCAGTCTCAGAAAAGACCCATGTGCCCAGATTTTTTGCTTCTGTTGCTCTCCTTGTAGAGCGCCTGTCCTCTCCAGGTCTTACTATCTCTCCCATCTTTCATAAGATTGCCTGCACTCTGCCCAAATTTTTGCTATGAGTCTCAGCATCTGCTTCAATACCCTGCTGGGTAGAGTCTTTTAGAGGCCTTCTGTGATAGGCTCCTGTCCTGTTCCCTGTTTTCTCCCTCTTCAGATGTCCATCCCGTTTGCCTTTCTAAATGAGTATTGATCATCTTACCCAGGGTCCTCCTTCTTGCTTAGCTTCTTTAGGTGTACAGATTTTAGTATGTTTATCCTATATTATATGTCTAATATCCACTTATAAGTGAGTATATACCATGTGTGTCTTCCTTCTTCTGGGATACCTCACTCAGGATGATCTTTTCTAGTTCCCCTCATGTGCCTGCAAATTTCATGATTTCCTTGTTTTTAATTGCTGAGTAGTATTCCATTGTGTAAATACACCACAATTTCTGTATCCATTCCTCCATTGAGGGACATCTGGGTTGTTTCCCTAAGCCTATATTGCTACAGAATTTGAAAATCTAAATGAAATGGACAATTTTCTTGATAGATTCCATTTACCAAAATTAAGTCAAAATCAGGTAAACAGATTAAATATCCTCCTATTCCCCAAGGAAATAGAAGCAGTCATCAAAAGTCTCCCTTCCAAAAAAAAAAAAAAAAAAAAGCCCAGGGTCAGGTGGTTTCAGTGCAGAATTCTACAAGATCTTCAAAGAAGAGCTAATTCCAATTCTCTTCAAACTACTCTACAAAATAGAAACAGAAGGAACATTACCAAATGAATTCAATGAAGCCACAGTCACCTTGATACCTAAACCACAAAAAGACCATACAAAAAAAGGGAACTTCAGACTGGTTTATTTTTTAAGAGGTCGACTTACAGTGTGGTTCATTTTAACATGCAGTCATTTCCTTGTTCAAGAGCTGGGCTACATGATAAATTGTTACTCTTCTACCTTTCAGAAAATGCATTATACTCAAATCATGAAAAGGGACACTGAAGAAAGTGGCAGGTCTGATTCAAATTCTTTCTTTTAAATTTGTGAATAGATTTATGTTTTTTTTTTCCTTTTTCTATTTTATTGATTTATTATTTGTTACATTGTATTCACTTTGAATCCTGGCTCTCACAGCTTCCCTCATTTCCTCCCAGTCCCACTCTCCCTCCCTCATCTCCTCCATTGCCCCTCCTCTAGTCCACTTACCCGGAGGTCCTCCTTCCCTACTATCTGACCCTAGCCTATCAGGTCTCATCAGGACTGGGTACCTCAGCCTTGCCAGGCCACAGAGGAAGAGGATGCAGCCAGTCCTGATTCAATTTTTTTTAATTCTTTATTAATTACATTTTATTCACTTTGTATCCCCCCCACGGTTCTCTCCCTCCTCCTGTCCCAATCCCTCCCTTCATCCCCCCTCTGCACACATGCCCCTCCCCAAGTCCACTGATAGGGGAGGTCTTCTTTTCCTTCCTTCTGATCCTAGTCAATTAGGTCTCATCAGGAATGGCTGCATTGTTTTCTTCTGTGGCCTGGTAATGCTGCTTCCCCCTCAGGGGGAGGTAATTAAAGAGCAGGCCAATCAGTCATGTCAGAGACAGTCCCTCTTCCTATTACTATGGAACCCACTTGGATACTGATTCAAATTCTTAAAACCATTGAAATTCAAGTTTAACACTCACAGTAGGTGCTTTGCATATTGAGGAACATTTTGCATTGTCAGGTGAAGCACCTGCTGATGTGCCTATGTGCTCATCTCTAGAAGGCTCTCCTAGAGGAGCGTAAAGCACAGGCACGGTGGACCTTCTCATTCTTCTCATTTGAATACGCGTTTCATTACTTCTGCTTCTGACAAGAAGACCGTAAAGAGGGCTGCAGAGATGGCTCTGTGTTAAGAGTGTGCACCAGTTTGGTTCCCAGCACCCACGTGGGGTGGCTCACAACTGCCTACAGTCACAGATCCAAGGTGTCCTACCTCCTTTGGCTGCTGCAGGTACCCACACACTTGCACACTCGCTCCCCGAAGACACATAATATAATAACCTTTTTTTAAAAAAAAAAAGTCTAATAAATGACCCGTTAGTCTACTTGTTTCTATCTTCACATGTCTGAACTTCACTGTGTGTCTGTCATCCAACTAGTCCAGAAGAAATGCCTTCTCCTTCCTCGGCAGTGAAGATTTATGTATTTGACTTTGAAGTCAACAACTGTGTAGCCTTTAAAACCAAATCAAATGCAACATCAAATTACCTTGTATTCATTTAAGTGAGCTTTCAGATTTATGGTAGATGGGCACAGATCCAGACAGCTCGGGAAGGACAGTCACTGCAGATGTCTGTCTGGAAGGAAGCTGTGGTAAATACCTGGAAATTAATTACTTCTAAGGTTAAGGTCCATTCTTGAAAAGAGTTGGGTGCAATTTATTCTGCAATCAATTTGCAAGCACCCGAAGTGTAACAAAGCTGTGGGTGGCTTGGGCATGAACCAGTCATGCCAAGCAAAGCTGATTTTCCTCTCTGACTGTGACTGATCCTGTAGACTGGCAGAATGCACTCATTATAGCCCATTCTGACCTTTGCATAATTATCAGTGCTTTCTCACATGGAATGGTCATTGACAAGCCTGTAAAAAATACTGTGGGTGGAATAATAATCAGGCAGATATTGAACTGATCAAGAGAATGCTCTTAGAGTTAGCCAGTAAATGGTATCAGAACCAATTTAAGGTTATTTGCAAGTTTCCCAGAACTTTGATCATGGATCTCAATTATCTTTTCAATAAAGAGTTTTATGGATTAAAAAAAGGAACATATTCATTGAGAATGGATGCAAAGTTAGTGTCTGTACGATCTTGGATAGATTTTCACAAAGAGGCTTTAGAACCCAAAATGACTTTCAATGAAGTATAAAGGTGACCCAAATTAATTGCAAATAAGTTTCTGAGTGATAATTTTTTAAGACAAGAAAATAAACCCAGTTAGTCTGATAAAAGTAAGATGTTAAATTAAAAACATTTTGTGATCATGAATGTTAACCATCTGCCTACATCTCTGCCCCAAGCTACACTTCTTAACACAAGGGAAAGGTATCAGAGATGTCTGAGCTGAGCTGGTACCCACATATGTTGATCATAGCATCTACTTAATTGTGGGATAAAAATGTTGTAGTATTCATTGAAGCACCATTGCATTGCTGTCTCAGTCACTGAAGACAGTAAGCACAGAGACGTGAGAGCTTTGCACGTGCCCACCTGGAAGGGGAGCGTAATTGAATGTAAATCTCCCAGAACAACATTACACAGTATTTTGTTCATCTTCTATTAGATTATACTTCGTGAATAATTTTCCACAAGTTATCTTCTTAATAAGTGATAAGATATAGTTAACAATTTCATCTATTTTTGACACAAAATATGTTTTTGGTCATTGGCAATAAAGGTCATGTATAAGAGCTCATTGATCTTCTGTGACGAGAAAAGTGAAGCTCATCTCTTGCATTGCCAAGACAGATTTTCAGTGAACAATGAAAGCTGGCCATTTTTTGCTTCCAAGTGTGCTTGGTTTTGAGAAGGTGATGATAATAGCTGTAAGCATGTTGTGCTGATGGTATGGCTGACATCCCTTTTGCCTATGTACATAACGTAGTCTTCACAAACCGTACTAGGATGATCCTGTCATTGGAAATTTCCAGAAGAGAAAACTTGAGTAGCTGGCATATTCAGACCTTTCCATCCCTGGCAAAACAAATAATGAAAATTAATAGGCATTATTATCAGGTTTTCCCTTCCTCCTCTTTCATTACATGTCTAATCATACATGAAGGTTTAACTGTGTTGCTTTAGAAAAGTATCATGTCTTGTGTTTTTTTTCTACATGGAGAAGGATTTTTTTGAGTCTTGTTTTTTTTATGTAACTGATGATCATACTCAAAATCAATGTTACCCATTTAATACATGCTGTGCTGGTGCTTCTAGTATATTTAAAAGTGAACATCTTCAAAATAACTTCTTATTTTGTAACTCTGTGTGACTTCTGCAGAGGTTGAATCAGGAGTATGTGGTCCTAGATTGACGTTCATTAAGAATTTGTTCTGCTCAGTGGCCAGCTCTTTGATCACCTCCTCCTGGGGAAGTCTAGCCTTGGCAGGCCAAAGGAGAAGACAATGCAGCCAGTCCTGATGAGACCTGATAGGCTAGGGTCAGATAGAAGGGGAGGAGGACTGCCCCTATCAGGACTAGGGGAGGGACATAGGGGGAGAAAAGGGAAGGAGGATGGAACTGGGAGATGAGGGTAGGGCACATAGCCAGGATACAAAGTTAATAAATTATAATAATTAATAATAATAATAAGAAGAAGAAGAAGAAGAAGAAGAAGAAGAATTTGTTCTGAATGAAGTTTTACCTGCTTTGATGAAATAAAGGAGCAAAATTTACTCACTGAATATTTTATCTAAGAGATAGTTGATTACAACAGTTTTTATCCAGGTACCTTATCTAATTAGTGAAACATAGTAAAGACAGACAATTATGATTAATGAGTATGTATTTGGGGGAAATTACATTTCCTCACGTGCATGATAACTCAGGCCCTGAATCCCTTTACTCTGGAGAGAGAGGCAGACAGAGTTGTGTGCATTTGAGACTAGCCTGCTCTGTCCTGACAGGCTGGAACACATTATGAGATCTTGTACCAAAAACAAAACAAGCAAACAAAAAAGAAGAAGAAAAGAAAACAAGAATAAAAGTCACCAGAAGATTTCTTTTAATAAGGAAAGATTTAGGTTTTGAGCTTTTGTTTGATTAAATATATATTATTTATATATATTTTCATATTTATATATATATATTCATATATATATATATATATATATATATATATATATATATATATATATATGAAAGTCTAGCCTTGGCAGGCCAAAGGCCACTTTAAAAATATGACCAGAAATTTGGTACTGCATTGTTGAAATATTATATTTCTCCAAAATACTTTGTAAAGGGGAGATTGTAAAGGGGAGATACAGATACAAATACATCAATGTTGTATGAGTAGGATATAATTAATAATTATTGAGTTTTAAAAAATCTACTCTAGAGTAGTTTTTATATCACATTCAGGGCCTGAATTATCCATCTTGGGAGTATTTTTTATACAAATTCACTTTTAGTTTTTCTTTCCCATTTTCCCTTTTATTAAAAATAGATGTTTTCTCATACAATATATCCTGATTACATTTCACTTCCCTCTGCTCCCCAGTTTCCCCCCATCTCCCACCCATATATATTAACTCCCTCTCAGTCTGTCATTAGAAAGGAACAGGCTTCTAAGGAATAACAGCAAAAATAACAAAAAACATACTAAGAAACAAACAAAAACATCACATCAAATTTGAACAGAGCAACAAAACAGAAGGAAAAGAGCCCCAAGAGAAGGCGCAAGAATCAGAGACCCCATCTCCATTATCCTCCCATGCCTTCTCCCTCCCAGATCCCTCCCTCCATCTACTTGAGTTGTCTCTTTTACTTCTTGTCCCGAGTGAGATTCAAGCACCTTCCCTTGGGTCCTCCTTGGGTTCTTTGGGTCTCCAGATTGTAGCATAGCTGTCCCGTGCTTTATTGCTAATATCCAATGATAAGTGAATATAAGCAATGTGTGTTTTTCTGGGTCTGGGTTATCTCATTCAAGATGATCTTTTCTAGTTCCATCCTTTTGTCTGCAAATTCCATTATGTAAATGTACCACAAGTTCTGTATCCATTCTTCAATTAAAGGATATCTAGATTGTTTCTAGTTTCTGACTATTGAGAAGAAAGCTGAACGTAGTTGAGCAAGTGTCCTTGTGGTATGGAAGAACATCTTTTATGTTTATGCCCAGGAGTGGTATAGGTGGGTCTTGAGGTAGATTTATTACCAGTTTTCTGAGAAACCTTCAGATTGATTTCCCCACTGGTTGTACACATTTACACTCCCACCAGCAATAGAGCTATGTACCTCTTGTTCCAAAGCCTTGCCAACATGCACTGTAACTTGAATTTTTGATCTTGGCTATTCTGATGTGTTTAAGAGGGAATCTCAGAATCGTTTTGGTTTGCATTTTCCTGATAACTGACATTGAACATTTCTCTTTTTTTAAATTTTTATTAATTACATACAGTTTATTCACTTTGTATCCCAGCTGTACTCCCTCCACCATCCCCTTCCAATTCCACCCTCCCCCCCTTTTCTTCTCCTATGCCCCTCCCCCTTCTGGGAGGGGGTTAGTCTTCCTCCCTTACCATCTGACCCTAGTCTATCAAGTCTCATCAGCACTGGCTTCATTGTCTTCCTCTGTGGCCTGGTAAGGCTACTCCCCCCTCAGGTGGAGGTGATCAAAGAGCCAGCCTTTGAGTTCATGTCAGAGACAGCCCCTGTTCCTATTACTTGGGTACTCTCTTGGACACTGAGGTGCCATAGGGTACATCTGTGCAGTGGTTCTAGGTTATCTCCATGCATGATCCTTGGTTGGAGTATCAGTCTCAGCAAAGACCCATGTGCCCAGATATTTTGGTACTGTTGCTCTCCTTGTGGAGCTCCTGTTCCCTCCAGGTCTTTCTATCTGCCCCTTCTTTCATAAGATTTCCTTCACTCTTCACCCAAAGTTTGGCTATGAGTCTCGGCATATGTTTTGATACACTGCTGGGTAGAGTCTTTCAGAGGCCCTCTGTAATAGGCTCCTGTCCTGTTCCCTGTTTTCTCCAAACATTTCTTAAGTTTTTCTCAGTCATTAGAGATTCTTCTGTTGAGAATTTTCTGTTTAGCTCTGTACTCCAGTTTTTAATTAGGTTATTTGGTTTGTTGGTGTTTAATTTCTTGAGTGTTTAATTTCTTTATAAATGTTGGATATTAGCCCTCTGTCAGATGGTGGGTTGGTGAAGATCTTTTTCCAGTATATGGGCTAGTATTTTGTTCTACTAACTGTGTCCTTTGCTTTACAGAAGCTTTTCAGGTTCATGATGTCCCATTTATTACTTGTTGATCTTAGGATCTGAGCTGTTGGTTTTCTGTTCAGGAAGTTGTCTCCTGTACTCCCTGAGTTCATGGGCATTTCTTGCTTTCTCTTTTATTAGATTTAATGTATCTGGTTTTATGCCTTGGTCTTTGAACCATTTGGACTTGAGTTTAGTGCAAATATGGATATATTTATATTTTTCTACATGTAGACATCCAGTTAGACCAGCACCATTTTTTAAATAAAGATGCTATCTTTTTTCCATTGTATGATTTTGGCATCTTTGTAAATAATCAGGTGTTAGTAGTTGTGTGTGTGTGTGTGTGTGTGTGTGTGTGTATGTGTGTGTATTTCTGGATCTTCAATTAGATTTCATTGATCTACTTGTCTGTTTTCATGCCAGTCCCATGAAGTTTTTACTATTCTTGCTTTGTAGTACAGATTGAAATCAGGGACAGGTATACCTTCAGAAGTTCTTTTATTGTACAAGATTGTTTCTTGAGAGCAGGAGGAGAGGGAGGACTGGTGGAGAGAATGGAAATTGATGGGGGGATATCTGAGGGACAGAGGAAGCTCCCTGGAGTCCATGGGGGAGACCCTCTCTGAGACTCCTAGCAGCCATGGTGTTAAGGAGCCTGAAGTTGCCACCTCCTGTAGCCAGGTGGGACTACCCGTCAAGGGAGGTGGACATGAACCTACCCATGAAACTTAACATTTTCATTGCCTACAGGAAGTGTAGACGTAAAGATGGAGCAAAGATTGAGGGAATGGCAAACCAATGACCGGTCCAACTTGAGAGCCATTCCCTGTCACTATTCTGCTACTATTACAGACAAGAGCCTAGCGTAACTGTCTTCTGAGAGGCTTCACCCAATAGCTGACAGAAACAGATACAGAGACCCACTGCCAAAGAATACGCCTAGCTCAGGGAGTTCTGTGGAAGAGTCAAGAGGAGAGACAAGAATAAAGGGATCTGGGGAGGGTGTCAAGGACAACACAAGAAGACCTGTAGAGTCAATAACCTGGTCCTAGGGGGCCTCACAGAGACTGAACCACCAACCGAAGAGCACGCATGGACTGGGCCTACACCTCCCTATATACATATGTAGCAGATGTACATCAGGGTCAAAGTGTGGGTCCCCTGCAATGAGAGTAGAGGCTATCCCTGAATCTGTTGCCTGCCACTGGCTCCCTTCCCCCTAGCTGGGTGACCTTGTCTGGCTCCAGTGGGAAAGGATGTGTTCAGTGCTCCTGCTGCAACTTGAGGTGCCAGGGTGAGTTGGTACCTCTTGGGGGCCTCCACTTCTCTGAGAAGAAGGAAAGGCTGGAATAGAAGGAGGGGGTCATGAGGGTGGGACTGAGAGGAAGGACGGAGGGGGTGAGAGCAGGCTGTAAACTGATTAAATAACATTTTTAAATTTTAGGGCAATTAGAAAAGAATCAGAAACCCACTACTCATTCCCACACTCAGGAGTCCTGTAAAAACACTGAACTGGACACTATAATCCACATGCAGGGACCTGGTGAAGACTGTTGTTGTCCCTGCCCTGGCTGCTTCTGTCTTGTCGCATTCGTATGAGCTTTGTGCAGTCGGTTTAGAGGGCCTTGTTCTCCTGGTGTCCTCCACCTCCTCTTGCTCTTTCTGCCTCTTTGCAGCAGTGTTTTCTGAGCTCTGAGGGGAGAGATCTCATGGAGATATCCTATTTAAAGGATATGTTCCAAGATCTCTCTTTCTGAATATTATCTGGCTGTAGGTCTCTGTGTTTATTTCCAACTGAGTCAAGCATGTTCAGGCCTTTTATTCTAGCACTTGGGAGTCTGACACAGGTGGATCTCTGAATTCAAGGCCAGCCTGGTTTACAGAGGGCTTCATGACATGGAAAGCTACATTGAGAAACCCTGTCTCAAAAATAAACAAACAAACAAACAAATGCCTCGCTTTTAAATAAGGCTGTATGTGCAGCCTTGTTAGTGAGAATGAAAGAAGGTTGAAATAATGACAGGAAAATTATGGTGTGCCTTTCATTGAGAAAACCTTCTTAAGCAGGTTTCTTATCTACATCCTTCATTCTTATATGTAGTACTTATTTATTAAATGTTATTACCTAAAATCCTTTTTCATAGTTCTAGAACAATCTTAAGCTAATAGCAACATAGAGTTTTAAAAACATGTTTTGACTCCTGACTTTGATTTTCAGTAATCCTTTATTTCAAATCAAGTTTCATTTTTGTTTGTATAGGCTTACTGTCTGTTTCAAGTCTTCCTGTGGTGACAGGCTGGCCTTAAACACGTGCTCTTAACACTTCAGCCTGCACATGGAGGTGTCTGTTACTGTAAATGCACTTAAACTTTCTTAAAACTCTTAAAATGTATGTTCATGGTTCATAACACAAGTGACTATACCAAGTCCTGGATGTCTTCATCTTCATTCCTGGTTTGATTTTCCTGTTGGACATAAATGAGCTAAGTTTAAATAGTATCCAGTATAGTTTTGTCACACATCCTGAAATCATATTATTCTCACCTTTCCCACTGCACACTTTGGGTTCCCTGTCATCTGACATCCTTGGCACACTGAACCAGAACCAGACTTGGAAAGAGACAAAATCTGCTTTGGCAAATGATCTGTCAACTGACCCATGAACAAAAGCGAGATTCGGTTGCCCTTTGAAATAAACCCATTTGAATTTTATTATCGGCAGAACACCTTGCGAGTCTAATCTTGTGGAAGGTTAGTACTCCATCCATCAGAGCAACAAGATTAGAGTGTGAGGAGATGTCTGCCCTGGACGATAACCGGAAGCAGGGTTGGAGCTAGGAGGGGAAGATTTACCACCTGCAGGCCCAAAGTGGAGGGGTGGGGGGGTCACATCGAGCAGGACAGATTCCCTGTCAGTTTAACCAGACCAACCAAAAACAGCCTTTGGAAGGAAGCTTTGCAAGGCTTTTAAAATAATTCCTCTCCAAACAGAACTTTCTTAATTCTTTCACACAGAGTGTACGTTCTTCTTGAAAATCATGCCGATAGCTGTGGTTCTTTTTATAACAGACAATAAAAAAAGAATTAAAAATTGTATCACGTTACTCTATAAGCTATTCTTAAATAATAGCAAACAAAGTATCTACTAAAGGGAAATAATAAAACTCAAGTAGGTTGTTTTCATTTCTCAATTGAATTTACTTTTTGATGTCTTTTATTTATAATCTATAAAACTCAGAGATTGAAATATATAATGAAGTATATTCATATATTAAAATTTTACCACTAGATTAAAATCAACCTGTCTCTTCTTAGGATTTAATTTGACTTAAACATAATGGAAAATAAGATACATATATTCAGTACTGAGGAGTTGCCTGGGAGCTCATTAATTGCCTTTTTATTTTTATTATAATATTTGTATTAACTCCTTAATTTTATACTTGCATACACTGTATTTTGATCAGATCAATTCTCTTTTTTAATTTTGTAATTTTATTTATGTTCAGAAAACTTAGTGTACTTTTAACCCGGTTTAGTGGCAAGTTAAGCCTTTGCATTTCCCAGCTTGGCAGTGCGAGCCACAGATTTAGAACCCAGGAAGTTGCCCTCCCAGGGGTAGTGGGTCTTATCAGATCTGTCCTTGTAATTGGCCAGAGCAGCCTTGTCTTCCGAGTTAACCTGCGTGAAGGCAAGCGTGTGCTAGTCTTCCTGTGGACCAGCCGCCCCAGCCTGGCCTCTTTCCACACAGGTCAGGTAGGAAACCCACCAGCTCAATGGGGTCTCCGTCATGGGCCATCACCACCAGCTGAGCCTTCCTGTTCTCCACCAGGTGGTGACTATATTGACCCTGGCTGGAAAGACGGGTGGTCTCTTAGTTGGGACGTTTCCTTTCCCAGCTGCTTTCTTCTCAGCATGGGCCAATAGCCTCTGTTTCTTCTCCTGCTTTGTCTGTGGCCTGTACTTATGGGCAAGTTTAAGCAGCTGGGTAGCTGTTTGCGGGTCCAGGGCCTGGGTGACCTGGTTAATGGCAGAAGGTACCTTAAGCCGCTTATAGAGGATGGCCCCTTGCCGCTGCAGCCTAATGTAGGGGGGCCATTTGACGAAGCATGTGAGAGCTCTTTTGGGCTGGAAATCCTGCCCAGTGCCAAAGCTCTTGGGCCTTTTCTCAAACAAAAGACTGACCACCCTGTCGGCCTCCTATTTCTTCCTGACGGTGGGGGCCGGGACCACCTTCTTCCGCTTGATGGTCTTTCTTTTGGGCATCTTGCTGGGTTAGAGGAGAGTGGTCAGATGAATTCCTTTTTAATTCCATTTGTTTATTATTTATTAGAGGATTAACTCAATTTTTTTTTAATTAACTGATTTTAAAAACAGTGATCATCCAGGCACGAACACCATTTTTGTTTTTTAATGTTTTCCCTTGGTACTGGACATCAAGCCCAGAGCTTCTCACATACTAGGCAAGCCCTTATCGTAGACATGTATCTCCCAATCTGACTCTGATAATTTCTTTAAAAAGAGCAGAAGGCCACAGGTTTGCACAAAGTACAGGCAGCTTAGTAATGCTGAGTGGGAAGAAGGGTCTTCCCAAGAGAAGAGAACACCAATCGGTCATCTGACACCAGATGACCAGCTCTAAAACACGTTCATACAGGTAGCACCCCACAGGCGTGTACGTGTACTTGAATTTATGAAAATATAAAGATGCGCATGTACACATTCATATGTGTAACGCCACAATTAGTAAAATACGAGCCACGAACTTGCAAGAGGGTCTTATGTAGGAGGGTTCGGAGGGAGGAAAAGAGGCAAATGATGTCATTAGATTACCAAAAGTAAAGATAGTAATTTTTAAATTACTGTAAGAAAATCTGTAAAAATCACTGGCAAAACAAATATAAAGAGTTTGAATCATATGTAGGGCAACCATAAAGCAGTTCACTCATGCTTGGTTGGCTCTTATATACTACCTTATGTCTTAGCCTTATATGCGACAAATCTGGATCTCTGGTTTATGTATTCACCAAAAGTTTGCCAATTACCTTTGAGTTGAGACATCTGTGCACATTCAGCTGACCGCTTGCTGATGAAGAACTTAAGACCTAGAGATCAGACCTGGGACTGTGTTCCCAGCTCCTACCCAACAGGTTCAAAGTATGTGTAAGTGAGGTGAATGGAAGGCGATGGCTCTTCTCTGCTGTTGTTTATGTGAACATTATTACAATTGGTCACTGTGGTCATAAAATTTCCACCAAAATCTCAACAAAGAAATGAGCAAGCATTCCAGATTCATAAGCATTTGCACCCCAGACTTTAATGTGGGCTGTGTATCGATGAGTGTTGAAACTGACTGGTTTGTGGTGGCACCTGTTTGAGAACATTTATTTGGGAAAGCAAACTAGCAGTGTTCTTCAAATTCCTACAATTCTCTGTGTATGGTTTCCTCTGCTTAGACCTCTGTTAAGGAAAGTAAAAATTTCACCCTTGAGTACTCCTAGTTTCAGATGGACCCGAAAGGATATCATACAATTTTAGCTTTAAGTTAAAACTCTTCAATATAATTTTTTATGCATCCTTGCATCTGTGCAGCTCAGTCTTCCCCAGAGACTTCAGCTTCTATTGTCTGTCTTATGTGCTTAAACGCTGCCCTACTTACTCTGGGTCATGCATTCTCTTTCTTGCTCAGCTGTTAATTAGCCCTGGGACTGTCAAGTCCTGTTCTTCTTCTTTCACTGCTGCATACAATGTGGTTCCCTTGGTCTTGAGTGGCCATGATATCTAGTAATCCATCAGTGAAGGTGGAAGGCAACTGGTGTGTATCTGGCTCTGAGGAGTTACAGGACAATAAGAAAAGCACAACCCGTCATGGCCTCTTGGTACCCTGGAGCTTCTTTGTATGTTCTCTGTGTGTGTGTGTGTGTGTGTGTGTGTGTGTGTGTGTGTGTGTTCACCATCACGTCTTTTCAGCCCATGCAACCTCCCAGGTGCACTGATCAAAATCAAGGGTTTAGAGAACAAAGAAGCTGCCCCTACCCTGCTAACTCTCTTTAAAATTTGCAGCATATTTTTCCCTACTGTTCTACAATATGAATACATACATATCAACACATTAATACAACTTGTTCAGTCTACGCAATGTTACTTGAGTATGTATGTCATCAAGGCTCATCAGTTGGTGTCTCTTTTTAAGAATTTATGTATATGTGTCTGTGTCTGTAGAGAGCCTGACATGTGTGTGAGGAGCTGTGGAGCCAGAGAGGGTAGCAGGTACCTTGGAGCTGGAGTTACAAGCAGTTACAGCTGTCTGATGAAGGTGTTGGGAACTAAATTAAGGTCCGCTGCAAGGAGCAGCAAATGATCTTGACCACTGACCTACCTCTCCAGCCCTGCAAAATGTGTTTCTAAAGGAAAGCAGGAGCTGAAAATTATATGAAGGAAAAGGTGACAGAGGAAACAAGTTCATTCTCCCATGTCCACAATCCCAAATCCATGTCTCTGGATTGACTTGAATACTGAACTCACTTCCGTGTTCTGAGCCTCACTCTTGGTGGTTTGATGGTGGAGTCTTTCTACTCCCAGCAAGTGTTGGTTGAACAAAGAATGATGACTGTGGGAAGAATTGGGTGTGTGAACCCTGCAGTTCATATTATAGAATGAATCACTCCATATATAACTACCACTTTCATTGGAAATTTAATGACTTCGTTCAGTTGAGAAAAACAAGTAAGAAAGAATTTTAGGTTGTTTTTAATATAGTTCTACTTTTGGCATGTAATCCAAAGCTGTGATTAATGCCTTTTTAAAGAGAAAGATGAAGCAGGCTTGTGGGCAGACCTAAAGGGTATTTGTGGAACACAGCTAAAAGAATATAATGATGCAAATGAACTGTGAATGTGGTTTCCTGCAGTGCCTGGAGGGACAGAGAAGTACCTGCTATGGCTCAGAACAGTTGTTTGCTTTTGGCAGAAACTGTCAGCAAAATCCAAACTTAATTCATGATTGTGGGAATTAAGAGTTTGTCTATACCACCTAGAGAACACAGAGGCCCTAATCAGTCTTGCTTACTTTAAAGATGTCTTTGGGAAAAATAAGCTACCTAGACATAAGCATCTGTACCTCTACTGTGGGAAATCTCAGGGAGTATAGAAATGTTTCACCTTGTGAAATCTGAATTCTAGTCAACAATTCCCTGCTTTATCATCACAAATCTGCCCTTGTCACATGGTCCTGCATTACACACCAGATTCTGAAAAATTGTCTGCCATTAAAGCCTTTCTGCTGACTCCAAATTAATAGTAATACATTGAGGGACTTTGGGGCAAGGTATTGACAAATTTTAATGAACACTTATGGTTGAAACTGATGATTTATCATTAAAGATGTCTTCATGGAAAAGTCTAGTCGATTAGACAAATTAGGAAAATATAAAATGGCAGAGTTAAGTTGACCTGAATAATGCATTAAATATGCATTATTGCAGTATTAGTTGTGCATTAATTGATGTCCTTAATAATAAATTAGCATACTGTTATACTATTACTAAATGTTTTATTATATTTTTGAAAATTTAATTTATTTACTAGATTGTCCACCAACATCAAATTTGCAGGAATTCTCAACACACATCGAAAAAAAGATAAAAACAAATAATCTTGTAGATTAATGTAGAGAGCAGTTTTGAATTATGTGTTTTAGTATTTTAATAGCTAATATGTTTATTATATTATGGCCATAATTGTTGAATTGTAGAGAAAGCTTTATTTTGTTTGGGGGCATTTGAGAGTTTTTGCAAGGTGCTGAAGAATAGTTTACATTTCTGTTTTCACTAGTTACCATTAAGAACAGTCTTAAAATGTGGAAATCATGGTGAGATATGGCTGAGTGTTTATGTGCTGGCCCAGCATCCAGAGACCTTAGGTTTGATCTCCAGCAACACCAAAAAATTGTAAGTCTGAAAGAAAACACTGGAAATTTTAAGTAGAAAAATTAAAATAGGTTTTTAAAACCTAGCACCAAAATTGAATGGATAACTATTTCTTCTTTGGATTAACTCCTATTTTAGATCCCGAAGATACTTTGTGTTTTTTCCTTATTGCATTTTATAGGGATTTATTGAGCTATATATTATATTTATTGATAAATTTAAGTCAGTAAAATTATCTAAATTCTTTAAAAATCAAAAGGATAAGAACTTATTTCCGAATTTTACTTATCTTTTAAAAAACTTTTATTTTTTTAATTAATTACAGTTTATTCATTTTGTATACCAGCTGTAGCCCCCTCCCCATCCCCTTCCAATCCCACCCTCCCTCTTCTCCTCCCATGCCCCTCCCCCAGTCCAGTGATAGGGGAGGTCCTCCTCCCCTTCTATCTGACCCTATCTGTCTAGTCTCATCAGCACTGGCTTATCTTTAAAAGAGGATATAACAATGCATAAACCTTGGGGCTGTTAAACTGCATTTTAACACATGTAATGAAAATAACATAAGGAGAAAAAAAATTATTCCAACTATTCATATGAGAGTCAAGAAAATAATGGTTAAACCATCTTTTCAACTATAAAAATTTAAAACTATAAGAGGCCTTGTTTAATTAATTCATCTTCAAATATGTACATGAGAATTTATGACCTCTTGTCCCAGAGACCAGTAAAACTTTTGAAGAATGTTAGATGTTAAATAGCTTTGATGTCATACAAGGTCTCTATTGAATGTTTTTTATAATTTGTGGTTTTCTGCTTGCGTTTAGCTCACACATCGAGAAGCACAGAATCTGTTCCTAGCTCTCGACTGGTAAATGACTGGAAACTGAACTAACCGTCAAAGTATGTCCTGGAGAGTGTTTGCTGGCTTGCTTCTGTTTAAGCCTCTAAGTGCTGAAACAGGGAGGGTGCTCTGTTGAGGAAGCAGCCGGGTGATGCTCTGTTGTGTTGGTAGGCGCATTCTCTACTACCAGGGCCATGATGAGCAGTATAGGTGTCACATCCCCAGGGACCTATGACGTTCAAGATCAAGTCTGGCCCCCTTCATGAAAATGCCAAATGTCCGTCAAGGAACACTGAATCAGGACACTGATATTCTTAAGTTCCAATGGTCTGGTCATTTTCATCATTTGTAATCAGAATAATTAACTGTTTATAAAACTCTTCATTAGAAATTTATTTTGGAAGCAGAAGCTCTCTCTCCACATCACTGTATATGAACTCTGACAACGGCACCCTCACTTTCTTACATGCCTTCGTCTTGGCATTGACATGCTTAGCAGAGTCAAGACCTCATCTTTGTGAATCCCTTTAGGTGGAACAAATAATAGGTTTCCATTATTCTAATGATATCACGTTACCCTAAATTAAAACATGCATTAACTATGTTAGCAGTGTCACTGGACTTAGGTGTGATATCATCAGAGTATGAAGATATGATTTATATGTGACTTACAAGGAATATGCAAACATTTCCCTCTGAACATATATTATTCATAACATATGTGCTGTTATAAAATGATGTATGTTTACATATATCATAAAATGAGACACATTTTTGTTAGGTATTTTATCATTCCTTGTTAATCCAGTCAGTGTTTCATACCCTAGCAAAAGCGTAGGTTTTATGGTTGATTCTCTACTCTAATTGATGCAAACTATTTGAGGAAAATAGATTTCTAGAGATTTGAGTATGCTCCCCAGTTCCAATTACCCATATAAGCTAATTAATATTAGAGGCAGAAATCACACACACATGAATCATTGTGTAAATAATTTATATACAACTTTAGAATGTATTTTACAATTTGAATTTAAGTATGGTTGCATCCACCTACTTAGCGATTTACACGACTTGCCATTAACTGTTCAGATCTCACTGTGAAAGTCTCACTAGTGATAAACTGCCAAGTTCCCCACCACCTACTTTTTTCTTGGAGTTCTTCCTTGTTTCTAATATTTTTCCAGCTCAGGTTCAGTAATCTGCAGCATTTCACTTAACATTGGAAGCCGGTGTTTGTTTACTCATAAACACAGCAGAGAAACTTGTACCTGATTTACATAAAATATGTATAACACATGTATTATCACACTATATGCCTTTTTAAGGTAAAGCCACTTCCCAGGTCTTGTGTCTGGTGATAGTCCTCATTTATTGATCCAAACTCTTGTAGCAGACAGAAAGAAAAGGTAAACATTACATTTTGTTCTATTGTTTCAATTTTAAAGGAGTTTTTCCTGTGAGGGTCCAGTCAGCATTCACTTCAGAAACAGAAATGTGGTTTCAATAGGCCTTCAAATGCAGAGATTTTTAATATTTTCTTTTTTTTTCATTTATTTTTTTTTTAAAAGATCCCCTAGAACAGGAGTCACAGACAGTCGAGAGCTGCCATGTGCCTGCTGGGGATCGAACCTGGATCCTTCGGAAGAGCAGTCAGTGCTCTTAGCTGCTGAGCCATCTCTCCAGCCCTTTAATATTTTATTCTGTCACTTTGAAACCATCTAGGCTTCTATTAACTCCTAGAAGGAATTAAGTTGTAATCCTTGTTATAATTAGTATAATTTATGACTACATAGAAATAAATGTATACAGTGTAAAAGAAATGTGAGTTAGGAGATACAGAAGTAGCAAATAATCAATAAACATGCATATACTTTGTCTCTCAACAATTTATAGATTCTGATATTTCCTCTGTGTATAATTTCAACCCCATAATTTTTGAAAATGCATTCTGAAGGTCTACAGCTTATGCAAAATATGAATAACGATTAAGAAGAATCTCTGAGTCAACCCTATCAGGACTGCCTGGATCTTCTTTCTCTGTGGGCTGGCTGGGTCGCCCCACCAGGAAGAAGTGATCAAGAAGCAGGCACCTGAGTTCATGCCAGAGACTGTCTTTTCTCCCCTTACTAGGGCACCCACATGGAGACTGAGCTTCCCATGGGCTACATCTGAGCAGGGGATCTAGGTCCTCTCTATGCATGGTCCTTGGTTGATGCATCAGTCTCTGCATCCCCCCCCCCCCGGGAGGGCCCAGATTTTTTGACATTGTTGGTCTCCTTGTGTGGCTCCTGTCCCCTCCGGGTCCTTCCATCTCCCCCCTCTTCCATAAGATTCTCTGAGCTCTGTCCAACATTTGGCTGTGAGTCTCTGCATCTGCTTTGATTCTGTGCTGGGTAGAGTGTTTTAGATGACAGCTGTGGTAGCCTTCCATCCTGTTCCCTCTCTTCTAGTGCTCCCGGTGTCTATCCTGTTTTTCCTTCTGAATGAGAATTAAGCATTATCATAGGGTCCTCCTTATTGTTAGATTCCTTAGGTCTGTAGATTTTAGTATATTTATCTTGTTTTATAAGGCTAATATTCACTTATAATTGAATATATACCGTGTGTGTGGGAGAGGGATATAGGAAGAGGGAAGGAGAGAGTATGGGACCAGGAGGAGAAGAGAGAGGGGACAACAACTGGGATAAAAAGTAAATAAATTGTAAATAATAATAAAAATAATAAAGTTTAAAAAGAAGGAAAAATTTCTGAGATGATTTGGAAGAATATCTATTCAAAGTAGATACTCCTTCTTCCCCTCATATGCTTGGTTCTTTTTAATTCATTGTGAAGAACTAAATAGTGACAGAGTTGTACTTATTTGAAACATCAATGTGAAATCAAACTCCAAAGAGACTTTACTCAGTGCAGGACATTTTCGACAGCGTGGGAGAATTCTGTCTGTGCAAGACTGTCATGCATGAGGCTGCACAGAAGTTCAGAAATTCACACCGTGGTAACATGCTGGAACTACTCATATGTAGGCAGGAAAACTGTGGCTTAAGAATAGTGGCAGGCACTGGGGAAGAGTCAAGGTCTGAACTGCAGCATTGGCACTATTGAGGACCAAAGTCACACTAGAATAGGAGCCAGGGTACTTTATGATCAGATGTCTGTGAACTTGGAACATGGCAGGATTTGAATGATTATGTGCAAAAAGGCTTACATTTGGAAGACCATAGGAGGGTGAATCAGTAGTGAACCGTGGTTCTTGCTCTCTCATGCACACACATGTGCACACACACACACACACACACACACACACCAGGTGTGTAGGTACGCACCTGTAATGCAGCATCTGAGGAACCCACCACTCAGCACTAGAGCACTCCATTTATCTGTCTGCCTCCCATCATTCACTCACTTCATCACTTTTTAAGACTCTAAGTAACAGGAACCAGCCATAGAAACAACACTGATCTGTAAGGATCTTATCTTGGACATCACCTGCATTCTCTCTCCTTTTCTTTAACATGTAACTCATTATTTAAAAAAATAAGCTCCAGGGGTGACAGTATCTCGAAATGTGCTTGGCCCAACCAGGTTCAGTTAAGGTGGGGAGAATGATTATATTCCCTAGAGGACACTGTGGACATTATCACTGGCGTACCGAGTGAAGGCTGTGCTACCGCAATAGGAAGTAGCAGGCACGGCTACTCATTATATCCTATGGTGCCAGGGAAGAAGAATCGAGTTGTGCAGTACTGAGGCTGAGACACCTGAGGTAGAAGAGTAGAGTTCGACTCTGCAATGCCATGCCATGGGTGACACTTGCCTTTACTTACGTACAGGACCACACCCTGGACAGTGGAAGGCCATGGCCCATTTCAGAGGCATGTTTATTGGTTTGTTCTTTTGTTGGTTGGTTGTTTACCCTCAAAGTAGAGCACAGGTATGGATTTTCCTTCATTAATGCAACTAATTGAATCAACAGTTTCCTGGTGTAAGAAAGTGATTTTTCTGAAAGAAGGAATGTTTTGAAAGCTGACACACAGCTGTGAATTAAGTCATGGAGGAGATAAGAGGCGACTGTGTTGTATGAATCACAGCCTTCATAGGTCTTCACATCCAGAACTATTGTATCCTCCAAGACAGTTCCTCATCTAAACCATTCCATAGCTAAAGTCTGACTTATCGTGATTTTAAGGGGTGAGGGAGTGGAAGAAATGAGGTTAAGGAAAAAGTGCAGAGTCAGCCTCCCCTCTGCACAGCTGGCGTCTGTAACCATGTGCGGCTACAGCTGTCAGTGAGGACAGCCTTTCATGTTTGAGTTCTAAAACAGGTGTGAACAAACCAGCTTCACACCATCATCCCAATTAATTGTGTGTGTGTACAGGATTTCACATGTGTATATACCAAGAAACTTGTCTCCTTTTGCCATGTAGATCTTGAGGATCAAGATCCAGCCGTCAGGTTTAGTGGCCCCGGTTCCTTTACCTAGGGAGCCATTTTGCTGGCACCAAATCATCTCCACCACACGGCTTTCTGCAGGGAACGAGGTGTGAAGGTGTGTACCTATAACCCAGCACAGAGGTGAAAGAAAGAAAGAAAGAAAGAAAGAAAGAAAGAAAGAAGGAAGGAAGGAAGGAAGGAAGGAAGGAAGGAAGGAAGGAAGGAAGGAAAGAAAGAAAGAAAGAAAGAAAGAAAGAAAGAAAGAAAGAAAGAAAGAAAGAAAGAAAGAAAAGAACAAGAAGAAAGAAAACAAAACAAACAAAAACTGTTGGAAGTTTGAAGTTTGAGGCCAATCAGGGCTATGGGAGATCCTGTCTCAAAAATATAAAACTAAACAAAAAGCCCATCTGGGAGCATAAGAGTAGACAGAAAGTGATGTCATGCTGTGCTTCAGCCCATCTGCATAGTCTCAGTGCTCCCTTACACAGGATATGCTTGCCCTCAGTAGTGTTAATAATACAACTTTTCTGGCCTGATTTTGCTATGTCCTACAGCTGATGAATTGTCAGGATGCCTCAGCCTGCCTTACTTCAGTCTTTTCCTTTTCCTTTGGTCCTGCATGGGACTTTCTGTTCTGTCACCCACTTGGATGCTTCATTTAAAACTTTTCTGAGGTGAACTTAGGGCACCCGTTAACACCCAGGAGTTGATGCTTTGCTCCGTACGTGGTCTCCTTGTGGTTGTGTGCCCTTGCTTTTGGAAGAGTGGCAGTTTTCATCTACAAGGCTGCTCTTTGACCTGTCGGCCAGCCCTGCAAAACTCAGCTGTTTGCACGGAGCTCCCCCTCCTAGAGGAGCAGAACCCCCCAGAGGCTAATGCTTGCTGGAAATGTTCTTTTGTGCGCCTGTGAAGATTCCTTGAAGCCACCTTTGACGTGCATTTTGTGACTGGGAGAGAAAAAAATAAAATATCATTTTGTTCACCCAATCAGTGTCTCATAGATGAGAATTTTGTTGAGTGGAGGCTTTCTCAGAGGTGAGCTGCCCTTTTCTGTTACACAAAGGGTTATGGCGACATTGGCTTTTCTTTTACTTCTCCTGAATTTTATTCTTTTTAATATGTCAGGACACAACATTTCATCAGTAAAATGGGTCAGGGAACTGTCTTCCAAATCTCAATTTTGTTTGGCTTCCTGAGAAACAAATTTCATCCGAACATATAAAACATATAATCCGTAGTTCAAAGAGTTATCCTTCAAAAAGGAGAAGTCCTGAGGAACATAAAACATGGGTGGTCTTTTAGTGGACATTAGTTTTGCTTCATTATCTTGGATCCTTATTTCTCCTCTAACCAAAAATTAATATACCCTAATGTTGTTATAGTTAAACATTAGTGTCTTTCAAGATCAAATATTAACTTAGAATGTAAGGTCAGTAAACCATGTAATGATTTTGACCAAGAAGAACTTTTATTCTTGAACACCAGTCAGTCTAGTAGCAAACTTTAGATATGACACACCCTTAAACAAAAAACATTACCTTAGAATCTAATGACTATTATCTTTCTTCTGTTTCTGTTTTGTTCTGATATAGCATATTGTTAAGTAGCAGAGACTAGCCTTAAACTCTTCATCTTTCTTCCTAAACATTTAAAATACTGAAATGAAAGTCATGGACCACCAAGCTTGGCTTAATTCCTTGAGCTATATAGATTTAATTATAATATCTTAGTTTCTATACTCAACAATGAACAATAATTTAGGCACAGGAAAATGCATCATAAGATAGACTGAGGAGGCCATTTATTTTTATCTATCCACCTTCAAAGTGGGATTAGGCCCAGTATGTCAAACTTCCCTGTTAAAAAACAAACCTCTTAGAGCATCACCCTTAGTAACAGGAAAAAACAAAGTTAATCTCTAGAGGTAACCCCTGTGTCATCTTCGGTGAGGATGGTCTGTTTGTTGATCCAGTTCTGTCTGTCTATCTTTCTTTCTCTCCTTTGTAAATGTACAACACACTCTTGATTACTAAATATTCATTGAAGAGGGCCCTACTCTATGCTTAATAAATTAAGTTTTAATTCCAGAGTCCAACAAAATAATTAACCTCAAAAAAAGACTAATGAATAAACTGTTCATAGCTCATGACTAGAATACACTTTCCAATCTCATTATATTAGTATTTTGCAATTCAGTGATTTTGTTCCATTTCTTTCTTTTTTTTTTTAATCTTCTCTCACAATCTTAATACCTCTCACCCTTTCCCTGGGTTAGCACACACACGCTCTCTTCATTCTTGGTACCAAGACTAAAATGTGTTATTTAGGATAGTTTTTATATTTGGATATTGAATAGTAATAATTTTTATTATTCCCTTTTAGAGCCAACTAGGTAGCTATTTATGAAAAAGGTTTTATTAGGCATTTGATTTCATAAAGTCATAAGTCAAAGTGACATTCAATGTACCTAATTATCTGCTTCAACACTCGTTTTCTTTACTATATTATCTTGATGGTTAAAAAGTTTGTTTCTTTCCATTTGTGTGTTCTTACCTAAGATTTTTTAATTAAATTTTTATTTTTTTACATTAATTACATTTTATTTGCTTAGTCTCCCAGCTGTAGCCCCTCCCTCAGTTTCTCCCAATCCTACCCTCCCTCATCTCCTCCCATGCCTCTCTCTAAGTCCACTGATAGGGGAGGTCCTCCTCCCCTTCCATCTAAGATTTTAATCATAGAAATTTATGGGCACTGTGATAGTTTGAAACCTGTGTATGGGGCATAATCATTAAATCAGGGTGATTTTCATTTCCTTAAACATTGAAAAAATGTTTTTGGTTAACACACCATTATATACATTTGTGCATTTGGTACTTCAATACATAATTAAATATGTATGTCTTGATCAAAACAGGGATAGCAACACTTTCATAATTTTTTAATTACAGAGGTCTAATAATATGTAAAGTAGTGTTACATTTAGGTAAAAAATAAAAATATATTTTCTGGCTTGAAAAATTATTTGGGTTTTGTTAGCCATAAAGACTAAATAATCTCCTAAATTCTGATACATCTGTGACAAACAGAATGTTTCCGTTTAATACAACTAATGTGAAGAAAGAAAAGCTATGGGTAAATATATTACAAATTAGGGGAAATTAACTCTTTAAATTTTTTTAAATTGAAAAAAAATCCTATGGCAATCATCATTCTTTTAGTGTTAGAAAGTAGTTTTCCAATTATGCATATTTTATAAATAGCAAAGTTTTGTTAAAATAAAAATACGAATACAAGGAAAGAAAAGTATTTTTTCTCCATGAAAGTCAAGTCAACGGTCCTCTGTAAACTCTGTTGCTTTGGCCTTGTTTGGAAACAGCATAAAATAGTTATGATCAAGATGTTTGATTCCACATGAATCTGAATCAAAGTTTATACTCAAATACGCACTGTACCAACTTCTGGGAAAAATCAAATTAGCTCCTATAGCTGCAGCAGAGGAGAATTTACCAACGTTCCCTTCTGCGTTTGGGAAGCTGTTGCCCAGGGCTCTCAAGGAAGGGTTTCTAGTTTCAGCTTGGCGCCCTTGATGTCTGTGGGCCTGCCTGGGTCCCTGCACCCACAGGGAGACAGAGCTTCGGGGTACAGAAAGACGTGAGACGCCCTGCAATCACTGTCCTGTTGGAAACAGCTGCCGAGCGGATAGGCTCGGCTCAACCCTTTCTCACCCAATCTACGCTCTGAATATGGGCCCCTGCAGCTGGCCTAAAGGAACACCGGGAAGGCTGGCTGTGTCCACCGCCTGTAATTTCCATCTTAGGCTGAGGGAGTAGACCCATGAATTTAGAGCCGCCCACATGAGAGAAGGAGGAATTCCTCTGCTGATAAGTATTTTTCATTTAAAAACACCAAATCAGAAAGCCCCGCTGTCGATATTTTGTAAGTTCAATGAAATGATACCTTATATTTATGATAACCGAAGCTATCCCATGGCTTTGTTGTTCTCTGTGTCCATCTTAGTTATATTCTTTGTAGCTTTACCGTTAAATGATTTAATTCCATGAGTTTCTGGACATTGTCAGTTTATTGGTCGACGGGACTGAGAGAGAGACCAAACTATTGATTAATTTTAGCACACCTTTTCCAAGTACAAGCAGTTGGTGAAGAAAGGGAGGAAATGGATTTATTAGTGTGCGTTTGCCAGTGCATTAATGATGACCCTTTGCCCATTACGTTTGCAGTCTATTTTGACTTTTCTATCAAGTCATTAGTTTTCTAAACTTTAATAATACTTGGAAGAATAATTGAGTTATTTGTAGAAAGGCATTCATTGGTAATCTCCTAGTATATAAGCCAATGTGTTTTAAACGCAGAATTATGGGGTCTTACGATTTCTTTGTCTAGTGGAAAATAACGTGTAAATCAAGTTCGTTGCTCCGAACAGTCTATTAGTGACTTAATCGTAGGATTGTTTTTCTGGGCAGCTGTGCATTAGAGTTCTTCTGTTGTGCTAAGAATGTAGCACAGTGGTAGAGCACGTGCCGAGCGCGCGTGAGGGCCCGCGTTGGAGCCTCAGCATCACCAAATAAAGAAAACAGCAAGTAGTTATGGGTAAGGTAAGTCATGGTCTTAGCCTTTCTCCAGATGAGCCATTTATGACCGCGTTCTCATTTTCTCTCCAGAATTTTTCCGAGAGCTGCTGGAAAACGCAGAGAAGTCCCTCAACGACATGTTTGTGCGGACCTACGGGATGTTGTACATGCAGAACTCGGAGGTGTTTCAGGACCTCTTCACCGAGCTCAAGCGCTACTACACGGGCGGCAACGTGAACCTGGAGGAGATGCTCAACGACTTCTGGGCGCGGCTGCTGGAGCGGATGTTCCAGCTGATCAACCCCCAGTATCAGTTCAGCGAGGACTACCTGGAGTGTGTGAGCAAGTACACGGACCAGCTCAAGCCCTTCGGAGACGTGCCGCGGAAACTGAAGATCCAGGTCACGCGCGCCTTCATTGCCGCGCGCACCTTCGTGCAGGGCCTGACCGTGGGCAGAGAGGTTGCCAACCGAGTTTCCAAGGTAACTGACGGCGAGCGGCCACCCCGCTTGGTCTTCCTCTTTCGTTAAACAAAAGAAGGAGGTTTATAAAACAAACTAACGCAAAAATTCCCATTTCCAGTGGTCTCCGCTCTTAACGGCATCGGGTACATGCCCAACCTTAATTTTTACTTTCTTTTCCTTTGTAGAAGAGAGGGAATTTCAAGCAGTTCTTTATGGTTGGCAATTAATGTAGATATTTATCATCAATGTCGAAGAGTTTTCATGAGTAATACTGTCCAGCCAAGATGGCTTGCAACTAGCATCACCACATCAAAGTTTGGGGGGATGAGACAATCTTATGGGACGATGCACTTAAGTTCTAGTCCTTAGGGATGGGTCAGGGAAACTGGGCATCTCTTCTTCGTCAGGGAGGGAGAGTTCCTTGGTCAAAGTGGAGCCCTCGCCTGGAAAAGTGGCACGGGGGAAGCCAAGCACGTTAGGGACACTAATAGATAGAAAGCATAGGTTCTGTCATGTCGTTTCTTGGGTTAGCCGTTGTCTTTGTATTCAATGCTGTGTGCTCTGTTGGACGTATGAAAAAGATAAATCACTAATCCACTTTGAGGCCTTGTTTTGCAGATAATGTCTGCAAACCTTCGAGGCAAGGGAACACTTGCATTAATTCTGGGCCGCTAGCTTTCTATATTGAACGATCCCTGTGTGGAGCAAATCTGCTTTTGTTTAAGCTCTGCCTTGACATTTAACTGCCTTTATGAGGTGGGCATGCCCAGTTATGAGGTCAGCCCTACAAATAGCCTGAAAGATGATTTATATAAGAAGTAAAGAGAAAACAATATATAAAAGGTGCCTGGCATTATATCTCTTAAAGAAGGTCATATTTATATAGAGATTATTGCCAAACAGTATTTTTTATTACAGGTCTGTGCCCAAAGAGCCTCAAAGGATTTTTCCCTTTCGGTACTACCCTGAAATTTGTTATTGTTTTTGTTCTACTCTTTCTTTCTTTCTTTTTTTGTTCTGTATTTTTATCTCATTATTTCCATCTTGGCATAAGGACATGTAGCCTACTTCTTAAAATTTTTATTTTTCCTGTGAAATGACTTGAAAATTTTCTAGTAAACCCTTTTCATAAAATTATCCATTTCTGCCAGACATGCTGATGCATGCCTGTAATCCCAGCACTCAGTGGAGGAAGCCAGCCTGGTCTACAAAGCGAGTCCAGGACAGCCAAGGCTATACAGAAAAACCCTTTCACAAAACAAAACAACAACAAAAAGTGCAAACAAAAAATAATGAGTTTCTAAAAAGTTACAGCATATGCAAGCATTTTTAAAAAAATGCTTTTAAAGTGATATTTACAAGGAATGCAATGATATAAAGATCATATAGCAAGGATGGCTGATACAATGTTTCTTATTGAATATCAACAATGTTCAGTCTGTTGAAGGAGCAAGTTGGTTAGAAGTGGTTTAATGAGAAAGCAGTAGAGTGGAATGTAAGTCTGTGAAGTCCGAGGAAGTAGAAAACAAAGATGTCCTAAGTGCCATGCCAAAGACATAACCTGGTTTAAGGAATAAATTTAATTAAATTGCAATTCAATGCATTAAAGTGAAATGTTGTCACAGAGGCTGTCACCCAGTTGAAAGATGAAATGTGCATTTACAAAGGACAGGGTGAGAAGCACGGATCTGTGTGTCCGATTTCTGCTTGTTTGTCTTGATTCTGCCTGACTCTGGTAACATTTGGACACCTCTATCATGATCCGGAAAGCTTCCTAGTAAGTAAGAAATGGCACATTTTCCTGTAAACTAGGTAAGGAGCCAAGGGGAAGGTGATCTAATGACTATTTCGCTTGTTTCTCAGGGCTCGGCATTAGTCCCAAGGCTCTTTCCTCGGCCTTTCACAGAGTGTCGGACTCTGTGGTCTCTGTTTTCCATTCTAACATGTCCCTCTTTACGACAAAGGGCATCAGGGATCAACCATGAGCACAACGTTACCTTCAGAGTTTTCAAGAATTCATGAGAGTTGCATCCTCCAAAACACGTTTTCCCTCTCTAAGCAACACCTGCAGAGGTTTAGAGTGTGGCATTGTGGGTAGTGTAACTAAAACTGTAACTATTCTATACAGAGTCTGGCTTAACTAACCTGGGCTGGCATCTTCCCTCTGAGTTTTGGAAATAAAAGATAAAATGGTATGTTATAGCCATGTGGATGGGAAGGTAGGTGAGAGTTGGTTTATAAAATTAGGTAGAGCATGACTTTAAAGAAGTTGAGCAATTTTTATCAAACAATTTATCACTCAAAGATTTTTGGATTTTCACTCCCCCCCCCCCATTCTTTCCAGATAATCTGTAGTATGTTAGGAATGTATCCACTGGTTCTGTGTTTGCTCGTCAGCTACTCTGTAGACCAAGAGGAAAGCAAAAGAAGGTTAACGATAAAAAAAAAAAAAATGTTAATGATATTGAGAGGTGAAGAAAGAACTGAGCTTGAAGCTTAAGCCCTCTGTGTATCTGAAGGGTCTATATGTTCTGCTAATGGAAAGATTTACAGTTGGTTGAATGTTGGCAGAAGTTTCAAGATTCAGGTAAAGTTCCCAGGTGGCATCAACTACTCCCATCATCATGTTTGGGGACTCTGGTTCCCTCCAGTTTCTCATTTTATTTTCAGTGGCATCTGAAGTCTTTGAAGGCATCATTAATAGTTTCTAATTAATTGTTTTGACTGGAAAATGTACTTCTTTGGCAAAACACAGCAGTATGAGACAAATGTTTTGACGGAATGTAATAGTGAAATTCCTCTTTTTAAAGTGGAAGATTACTTTGTGAGACTCAACAGAATTATTTTTTAAACTTATGCTTGCCATTTCATGGACGCAAATGATGTTTTCTCTAGCTTTAAAAACAGTGAAATTTATTTGTGACTATAGCTGAAGCTCTAGATCTGATTCTCTAAGGAATTCTATGATAAGTGTTCTAGGATTTTATTTTCTGTATGAGTTAACATTTTTGAATATTCTAGGAGTTATCAAGATATGAAGTTTCAGAATCTTTTGTTTTTTCTAGAGTATAACACTGTTACTTTAGCTAAACAAATTGAAAACACCTGTCTAGTTGAATACACCCATTCCCTGAAACTGTGGTTCTTCCCTGGAATAATTATACACATATGTCCAAGCAGACATGCAGAAAATTTTTCAAAGAAGCATTACTGAACAAACCTTCAAGTAGGAATATCTTAATTGCTTCTTCTATGTTATATAAGAATGGTGTGAAACACACAATTATGTGAACTATACCATACTTACAAATTTTATTTCAAGAAGAAAATACTCAAATCACCCAAAATGACACAGCATTTATATGAAGCTCAAACAATGTGAAGAGAAGCAACACTTTTTAGGAGAGTACAAAATAAATAATTAAATGTATAAACTCAGAAAATTCAGACTGAAGAACAAGCCATACAATGATATAAAGGATGTTGTATAGTACAGTCAAGCAAAGATACATGGAGCTTTTGAGGTTATCGCTACCTTTAAGCTGGATACTATATTTAGGGGGGCAGGGAGGTGTCCACATGTATAACATGTGTGCAAGATCATTCAACCAAAGAAACTAATATAAAAAAATCTTTTACCAATTGTCCAATTATGACTCTTCATACCTATAGTTATGACCAGTAAGCTAGGTATGTAGGTAGGAATTCTCCATCCTCCCTCTTTTTTTTTCTTACTTGCTAACCTTTCTCTACATTACGCTTAATAATGTTTGGTAGAAATGTAGTATTTCTACATTAGTGCAATGGATACAGTCTATTTTTTCATCATTCTAACTGTACTAAAGAGTGGGTCTTATCTTTTTATGTAGACCTAATGTTGAACAGAAACATGGGTGCTAGCAGCTACTCCAGAGGCTTTGCAGAAAGTGTGCACATTAGGCAGAATTTCCTAAAGAGATCTTAACTGGGTGTCTGCTTACATGACATTTCTATCAGTCACACGGAGGCAGATGTGGAAATCACTCTGGTGTCTTGCCTGGTCTATCATGAAGCCATTTACAGACAAGAGTTCATGACTTTACCTTATCTTTAATAAAAGTAACATTCTAGCCAGGCATGTAGGTCAGTTAGTAAAGTATTTACAAGTTTAAGGGACATAGTGTTGAAACCCCAGAAGTGTGTTCCACCCCCACACACACACACACAGAAGAGAGGAGAGAGAGAAATGGGCGAGCCTGTGATATGAGTACAGAAACATGCAGTAAGTGAGAGGCTGAGAGACAGGGCTCCTCACTGACTTGGTGAGAAAGTGCCTCAAACAAAGTGAGTAAATAAAACTGTAAATGATGCTTTAGGAACAATACTGCTGGCCCATGAACGAACACACACACACACACACACAAACACACACACACACACACACACACACAAACAGAAGTACAAAACAGACCAGTGCACTACCCTACCCCCAAACACACACAAGCTGCTTTGCTGCTTTGGTGGGTAAACGCTTTAAATGGTGGAAGAGCAGTCATGGCGACTGTGGAAGTCATATCGCTGATTTATTTTATAACAATTGCATTAGCGGTAGGGCTGAGAACCGTTACACCTGAAGTTATGGTCCTCCTCCCTTCCCTGTGAAAGGCAAGTGTGGCATTAGGCTTCACAAAGACAAAGGAAGTTTTATCCTGCCTGCATTTCCTGACATGCTGGTTCTTTTAGATGCAAAGACGAAGGAGATCTTATATACAGTAAACATCTCCTGTCACACCCTCTCTGATCATGGAGGAAAACCGTTCTGAAGGAAGTATTGGGTATTATATTTATGGAGGAATTTGTATTCTTTTTAATATTTGCAATTTGGAAATTTTTAAGATGTAGAATGAGAACACCTGAGGTAGCTATCACTTGAATTATTGGTGTCCTTCCTTGGGTGATGATGCTTTGATTTGAGTTGGGTCTTTCTAGAAAAGAAAAGAACTATAAAAAGGACTTGAATGGATGAATTCTTTTTACAGTTCATCTGTTGTTTGTGTTTCCTCTTCTGCAATCAGTGGTTATCCAATTGGACCAATAAAACCCCACTCTCACATAGTGGTAGAAAGAATGGGTATGCCTTTTGAAATTATTTCTGAAGTTACACTTTTTATGTTTGTAACATTTTAAAAAGAAAATTCTTCTCCACATATTATATCCTGACAGCAATTTCTCCTCCCTCCACTTCTCCCAGTTTTTCACAACCTTTCCTCTCCCCCAGATCCACTCCACTTCCAGTTTAGCTTTTAAGGCAGTGTAAGCATTTTATCCCCGAGGTCATATGACAGTTTGTGGATATGATATTAGGAAGGTTCCATGCAAATGGCTAACACATAATTTCATAATAAAGTAGTAAGGAAACCTAGATATGGTAGTGCATATCTGTAGTCTCAACACTTGGGATAGAAAGGATGGAAGCTTAGGAGCTCAAGATCTTTATCATTTACATATCAAGTTTGAAAACTTCCCAGGCTCCAAGAGATCTGATCTCAAAACAATGTGATGCTGCAGCTCACCTCTGTGTACCAACAACAAGGCAAACAAAGAATAAAACACTTACTTTTAAGGGAACATCATCATCAGAACAACAAGGAGACTCAGGTAAAATATTTTGTCATCCAGGAAAAATAGGTAAAAGCAAGAGAACAGACATCACATTCCAAGGGAGCAATGAGCTGTGACTCTTCTTTTTCAGGATCTCAGGTCAAGAGGTTGTGGAGATGAGGCCAGGAGTTAGATTGGAGTGAGATGATGTGAGCATCATTTCTCAGCTTTAAGATTCTCAAGATTTTTACACAAGCAAGGGCTTTTCAAAAGACAATAAGCAGATGCATTATTTTTTCTTATGCAAGATGGTCAATACAGAATATAAACAAAGTGAAAACAATTATTTAGATTCAGTTTGAAAAGTTCTTACAACTGACCAGATGAGAGGCAGTGAGTTCTGAGTCAAAGCAGGTACAGAACAAACTTCCCAACCACCAGATCCAGATAAGCTGTGGGCCAGTATCAAGGAAGGTTTTGGAAACATAGCTTGTTTCCTTTTAGCAATAACACTGAGTTGATGAGTGAGAATTAGCAAGATACAAATGTTTATTTGTAAAGTATGGAAACATATAACCAGGCAAAGAGACTAGCATCAGACAAGCTACCCAGTTTTTTGTATTTAAAGAGGATACAAGATTAATATTAAAAAATTAGTATACAAATGACAAATGGGTTGTGAAAGAAATTGGGATACCACACCCTTCTCAATAGCCACAAATAATACAAAATATCTAGGGCTAACTCTAACCAAGGAAGTCACAGACCTGAATGACAAAAACTTTAAGTTTCTGAAGAAAGAACTTGAAGAAAATACCAGAAGATGGAAAGATCTCCCATGCTCATGGATTGGTAGGATTGCTACTCAGCAATTAAAAACAAGGAAATCATTAAATTTGCAGGCAAATGGTGGCATCTAGAAAATGCCATCCTGAGTGAAGTATCCCAAAAGCAGAAAGACACACAGTATATGCTCACTTATAAGTGGATATAAGACATATAATATAGGATAAACATAATAAAATCTGTACACCTAAAGAAGCTAAGCAAGAAAAGAGGACCCTGGGTAAGATGATCAGTCCTCACTCAGAAAGACAAATGGGATGGACACTGGAAGAAAGAGAAAACAGGAAATAGGACAGGAGCCTACCACAGAGGGCCTCTGAAAGACTCTACCCAGCAAGGTATCAAAGCAGATTCGGAGACTCAAAACCAAGTTCCCAGCAGAGTGCAGGGTATCTTATGAGAGAAGAGAGAGATAATAAGACCTGGAGAGGACAGGAGCTCCACAAGAAGAGCAATAGAACCAGAAAAATCTGGGCTACAGGAGTCTTTCCTGAGACTGATACTCCAATCAAGGACCATTTATGAATATAACCTAGGAAACCTAGAACCCCTGCTTAGATGTAGCCCATGGCAGCTCAGTCTCCAAGTGGGTACCCTAGCAAGGAGAACAGGGTCTGTCTGTGACATGAACTCAGCAGCTGGCTCTTTGACCACCTCCCCCTGAGGGGGGAATAGCCCTGCCAGGCCACAGAGGAGAACAATGCAGACAGTCCTGATGAGACCTGATAAGCTAGGGTCAGGTGGAGGGAGAGGAGGACCTCCCCTATCAGTGGACTTGGAGAGGGGCATGGGGGGAGATGAGGGAGGGAGGGTGAGATTGGGAGGGAATGAGAAAGGGGGCTACAGCTGGGATACAAAGTAAATAAACTGTAATTAATATAAAAATAAAAAATTAATTTAAAAACATATTAAAGGTGGTCATCTTATCAAAGACAATCTACATATTCACTGCAATCTCCATCAGAATACAACACAGTTTTCCACAGACCTTGCAAGTGCGATTCTAAACTTCATATGGAAAAACAAAAACCCAGAATAACTAAAACAATCCTATACAATAATGGAACTTCTGGAGGTAGCTTCATACCTGATCTCAAGCTATACTACAGAGCAATAGTAATAAAAACTGCATGGTCTGGGTATAGAAATAGAATGATGGATCAATGGAATCAAATAGAAAGCCCAGAAATAAACCCACACACCTATGGATTTTTTTTACTGGATACATACATGTAGAAAAATGCAAATAGATCAGTATTTTTTTCACCCTTCATAAAACTCAAGTCCAAGTGGATCAAAGACCTCAACATAAAACCAGACCACACTAAATCTAATAGAAAAGAAAGTGGGTAGGACCCTTAAAATCATTGGCACAGGAGACAACTTCCTGAACAGAACACCAACAGCACAGGCTTTAATATCAACATTCGATAAATAGGACCTCATGAACCTGAAAAGCTTCTATAAAGCAAAGGACACTCTCATTAGAGCAAAACGCCAGCCTAGATACTTGGAGAATATCTTCACTAATCCTACATCAAACAGAGAGTTAATAGCCAGAATATATAAAGAACTCAAGAAATTGAACAGCAACAAACCAAATAATTTAATTTAAAAAATTGGATACAGAGCTAAACAGAAAATTTTCAACAGGGTAGAGATGCACTTAAAGAAATGCTTAGTGTCCTTAGTCATCAGGGAACTGCAAATCAAAATGACTCTAGAATTCCATCTTACACCTGTCAGAATAGCCAAGGTCAAAAACTCAAGTGACAACACATGCTGGCAAACAATGTAGAGAAAGGGGAACCCTCCTCGATTGCTGGTGGGAGTGCTAGCTTGTACAACTACTTTGGAAATCAATCTGGCGCTTTCTCAGAAAACTGTTACTAGCCATACTCTCAAGACCCAGCTAAACCACTCCTGGATATACCCGAAAGATGTTCCAACATACAACGTGGACATTTGTTCAACCATATTCAACCTAGATGTCCTTCAATGGAGGAATGGATAAAGAAACTGGTGCACTTACACAATGGAATACTACTCAGCCATTAAAAACAAGGAAATCATGAAATTTGAAGGCAAATGTATCATCCTGAGGGAGGTAACACAGACCCAGAAAGACACACATGGTATATACTCACTTATAAGTGAATTTCAGTCATATACTACAACCCACAGACCCCAGGAAGATAAGTCTGATGGGCATCTTAGGCTTCGTGTAGTTAGGGGAGTGGGATATCTCTGACATGGTCTATGTTGCCTACTTTTTGATCACTTTCCTCTTATGGGACTTCCCTACCAGGCCACAGGGGAGGAAGATGAACTCAGTTCTCATGTGTCTGGGTAGGGGGTGCCCTCATGAAGGTAAACACAGAAAGAATTTGGGAATGTGGATATTAGCAATACCATCAGTGATGAGTAGAAAGGGCAGGAATATAGGGGTGATCATGAGTATGTTAATTAATTAAGCCTATCATGAAAGGAGTGGTTTCATTGGTTAAAAAGTTAATGGTGTCTAGAAATTGCCTATAAACCAAGGACCACAGACTAGCAAATGTATAGGAACATAATGGTACTATTTTCAGTGGGGGAAATTTAATTATTTTTCTTAAATCATTGTAGCAACTCATTTTTCTCTGACAAGCAAGGGCTATCAGTAGAATCCTTTTAAACTCATATGCTGGATGTCTTTAAGAGGTTACTTTAGATACCCAGCCTTGACATATTTGGAAACAATAAATGTTTAACCAAAGATTCTGTAGCTCTATTGAGCTGCACTCATAGTCTAAGATACACTGTTGTGGATCAATGTGAAGAATGGGCAAATTTGCAGCAAGCTTTGGTTGATTTCATTGCTATGTTTGGATTTTACTTTTGCTGTCTTCAATTTTTCTTTGCTATTTTAGTACCCTGGCTTTCCCTCCCAGGATACAGTGACTGTATTTACAACCATGATGAGCACAGTTAAGCCAATTTGAGTGGCATGTCTGCTGTTTGCCTATGCCCCAGAACCTAAGAACTCCTCTGGTGCAATGAGAAAACTGTGCTGCAAACAGACAAGATATCTTTGTTACTAATAGGGAGCATCCGCTGGTTGCCAATTACAGTACATCACATTTATTTTAAAGCCCAAGGGATAGAATTTCAGGGCTGTAACTCAACCAGTCTTTGCAAGTGCCTTCATGAAGAAAAATGGACCTGAGAGTTTATCCCAGTGCCAATTCTGTCTCTGTTCTTGGACATTTATCTCTAAATGCACTCATGTAATTTCTGCCAGGAAGCTCTAAGAAACATGTTATTCTGTGATTAGGTTCCCACGTAAAGTAGATACAGATTGCAAACAGGAGGTAACTCAGGCTATGTGATATCACTGGGCAAACTTGAAAAGTTCAAGGATTTCTCTTTATTGTCCCATCTTCCAAGATTGGATGTTACAAGGGCATTCCCAGATGTAGTACCAGTGCACTGTAGAGCTTCAGTAATGCTTGACAGACACATGGCATTATCGCCAGTGTTCACATACGGAAGAAGCGCTGAGGGTCGGGGGGGTCACATGTTAGTATATTTTCAAGTGACTTATTAGGTCATGTTGGCTTTTGTTTGTTAGACCAATGGGAGACAATTGTTTGCACTCTGGGTTTTCTCTCTTCTTCTCACTTCTGTGCTGGCATGTAAAGATTCTCCTTTTCATTCTGGGCATTCTAGCTCCCTAGCCCAATGGACATTCTTCACAATCAGGATGGCTCTGCTCCCTGTGCTCAGAACACATCTCAAACAATGCTCAAAGTTTGCATTTTCTTGTGTCTAACTGGGATAGCCAAGAGTGAAAATGGACAGTTCAGGGTGTCAGTAATAGGATAATGGCAACCTTGACATTCAGATGGAAGTAAAACTATAGCCAAAATCAATAGAGTCTTCAAGTTAACATCAGATGACATTTAAGTTTGTTGCATAAACAGAAATTTTGAATTCATTTTTGCCCTTGCAGGATGTGTCAAAAATGCCGCTGTCTTGTGTAACACTCTGCAAAACGCAGTGGGCCTGCTATGGAAACTCCCTCACTCTAGTACACAATATACTGACAAAGCCAGGAAGGTAGATGCTTCGGTGTTTGTTTTCTGTGAAATCTTGAGAATATAGAACATACATTCATTGAATACTTTAAACTTTAATAAACATATTAATTATAAAAACATTTCACATACCATTCTCACAGTAGGTATAAATCTGTCTTTCCATAAAAATATGTTCATTTATAAATAATGTTGTGTTAAAAGTTTTATTTTTTCTTTCCTTTCTAAAAAACACATTCTCTTACTAAAAATATATCAAAACACAAGTTAGCATTTATTTTGCTATATTTTAGTGAACACTAACAATGTTTAGTGAGAAGTCCTTGATTTTTATTATGCTATGAAAAAGAGCCGAGAAGCAAGCCTTTGCAAAATTCTCCATTACCTCCTTCTAAGGATTTTGTTGTTCAAATTAGCAACTGGGCCAGGGAAAATATGATGGCCCTTGTACTAAGAAGTATTATTGAAAAGACCAAGTTTGTGATATCCTGCCCCATTTGTGGACAGAAAATAACTAAATATAATATTTATGATACTATTTCCATGAAATATTCCAAACACCTATTTTGGATTGGAGAAAAATGTACCCTCACATTTTGGTTTGAATGGCAAATAGAATCCTTGTTGAAACAGTTTTTTATTTGTGCAAATTTGTTTTAATGTTAAAGATACAGCTTTTCTTCCCTCAGTAACAGCCTGATATATTAAATCTTTAATAAGTTGTCAAACTTTCTGCTTCATTCTATCTAACTCCTCTGTCTTGATCCATTTATTGCCTGTCATTTGTATTGTAATTATGAGTCCAAAAGAGCTAACAAGATGGCATAGAATCTTCCCACTCAAATGTGCAATTACCCCCTCAAATCACAAAGACAATTTAAACAAAATTGTCACTCTAACCCAAATCAACTCGATAGTTAATTTTCACTGGTCAACAGAAAAATAATTTTGTACATTTTCCTTTATTTTTTCTTACTAAATCAATATGTGTTCACTAAACAAGTTGTTATTTTGAAAATACAGAAGGAGAGTAAATCAATCCTCTCTATAAGCACTGTACAGAGATGACCGCCCATTCATCTTTGTAGTCTAAAGATGGCAACCAAAGCTAGCACAGGAGGCCGTGCCATACTGAGCTACCTTCTGCTCCTGAGCAATTTCCAAAGCTTGACTCTGGTGACCTATGTGCAATTTTACATTGCTAAGTCATGTGAGGTGTTTGATACTAAGCTTTCCTTTTGAACTACCCTGCATATTTCATGTATCAGTGGTATTTCTTTAACAACAAAATGTATTTCTTAAAGTTTTGTAATTGGTTATTTGCTCCTAATCTATCATTTGTATTGTGACCACGCCTCCAAGAGCACTAAGAAGGTCGCAAAGCCTTATAGAACTGTCCAGACCAAACATGCAGTCACCCCTCAAAGGGGACCATCACAAATTGTAATCCCTTGTGTTCTTATAAGAAAAGTAAGCAAGAGTTGTGTGTGTGTGTGTGTTTGTGTATGTTTGTGTGTGTTTGTGTGTGTGTGTGAGTATGCTATGTTTTGCATGTACTAAAGTGTTGTGTGTGTGGTATGTGAGGTCCCTATGTTGGGGGTGGGGTGGGAGCATATTAGGATATGATGTGTCTATGGTGTGTGTATGGAGGTGTTTGTAATGTGTGTTTTTATGTGTGTGGTATGGTGTGTGATGTGAGGGGGTCTATTGTGTGGTGTGTGTCTGTGTGTGTGTGTGTGTATGTTTTGATCTTGCCTCAACTTTGCATTTCAAATGTCATGATAGACTCGAATTTCTTATTTTTACATGTTTCTTTATACTATAACAGTATGACTTAAGAAAAAAATATATGAGGGCATAAAATGGAGAAAGAAATGAAAACAATAGAAAAATGTTTCATGTAAATCCAAAAGAATATTTTCATCAGACCATACGTTAGAATCTAAACCGAATGGCAGTTGGTGGACTTTGTTCTAATCTGGCCCATGGACATGTTTTATCTGGCATGGCTTCTTTAAGATTTCATAGCAAAATTTTAAAGTTGGGAAGACTGATGATGGGGAAAGGATAGGAGCTCCACAAGGACCAAATATATCTGGGCACAGGGTCTTTTCAGAGACTGACATTCAACCAAGGACCATGTATGGATATAACCTAGAACCTCTGCTCAGATGTAGCCTGTGGTAGCTCAGTAACCAATTGGTTTCCCATAGTAAGGGAAACAAGGACTATTTCTGACAGGAACTCAATGACTGGCTCTTTGACCTCCCCACCCACCAAGGGAGGAGCAGTCCTGCTAGGCCACAGAGGAGGGCTTTGCAGCCAGTCCTGAAGATACCTGATAAAACAGGATCAGATGGATGGGGAGGAGGTTCCCCCCTATCAGTGGAATTGGAAAAGGGCAGGGAGGAGATGAGGGAGGGAAGGTGGGATTGGGAGGGAATGAGGGAGCGGGATACGGCTGGGATACAGATTTAATAAAATCTAACTAATAAGAAAAAAATAAAATTAAAAATAAATGTGCTTTCTAATTTGGGGACATTTGAAAAACCTTGGGCATGTGGCCACCTAGCAAAAAGCTGGAGTTCATGAGCGTTTAGTTTAAACAGTTGTATTGAACATCCACAACCCAGTGTGATGATACATGCTTGATCACTGGGTACTTGACCTGGTCCTGATGCCGGTGTTTGTTTCCATCGACTGTGACTATTGACCTTTTCTTCATAAGACAGAATTGTTTTTTTCTGTACCTTTTCCTTTGGCAAAATTGAAGAGACAAAAACCAAATGAGCCCCACTTTGTGTTTGTGGAGTTAAGGCCATTCAAAATATTCACCATGATATGTGCTGTGTTTAAAGAATAGGCTCAGTGAATTTCAGCAGCTACCATTACTTGACCCCTAGTCTTTGGCTTTCTATGTCTTCTTTAAAGCCTTGTGTCATCCACTAACATGCAGCAAACATGAATCCTTAATGGACTGACAACAAACAATACTAAGAAAAGCCTGTCTTTTCCTGGGAGCACCAGGCGGGAGTCCTGCTGCCTCAATGCCTCCAAAAGATTGGCCATGTGCTCACTGCTCTTCTACACGTTCCCTTCTGTAGATACGGGTCTTAGAAGCTGGCCTCGCATTTCTTCATAATGGTGAGTACCAAAGCACCTCCCTTGTAGTTTGAAAGGAAGCTAGCAGAAAGTTCTTCCCAGCCTCTGTGGCGAGGACTTTCCATATAGGGCCCTCTTGCCCTTGCGTGAGTCCTGCAGGGTAGCTGTGGCTCTCGTCTCATTGGCTAGCAGAGGGCTCAGGACCGCAGTGACATGGGCCTAGCATTGCCGTTCCTCTCTGCTCCGCTTGGGGAGAAAGCTGGTCTTTGAACATAAATCTTACAAACTTTCAGGAATGCCATGAAATACAATGCTTTGAGCCACATAAACACTTTATGATTTTAAGAAAAAAAAAGTGAAAAAAATTCAATAGTGTTTTATTTAATTCAATTTACTCAAAGCATTGACATGTGTATAATCAGTACAGTTTGATATTCATATATTAAGTTTTAGAAAACATTATTAACTAGAGATGGCTTGTTAGTTAAGAGCACTTGTTCTTCTTTAGAGGGCCCACATTTGATTTCCAGCACCAAAAGGAGGCTCACAACCATCTGTAACTCTAGTTTCAGAGGATTTGAGGCCATCCTCTGGCCTCTGTTAGGAACTGCATGAATGTGCTTACACATACCTAAATTTATGCAAACACTCATAAAATTATATATATATATGTTGATCTTCTTTACAAGTATAAACTAAAGGTTAACAATAGCTTAATATTTAGTCTTTAAACATAGGCTCTTGAAGGTTACCTGTCAACAAATTAAATAACTCAAAAGGCCAAGTTGTGTCCAGAGAGAGTTGAAGGTACCTATGTTTTCTATAAATTGAGTCCTTTTCATGTAATAGCCTCCTGAAGCGCCGGTTTCCCGAGTTTTCTCACTATATTAACCAAACACTCAGTCATTTTCCAGTAGGTAGTTTGTACAAGTCTCACTTTGAATGAGCCACATTCCACAGCTCAGGAACCGCACATGGCTAATATCTAATGAAATGTACAGAGCAGAGATAAGAACATTTAATGCATTATACTATTACTTAAGATAATAAAAACGTGGGAACTCATCCAATGAAGTCTAATCATATAGCTAATTACCCTGAAAGTTTTCCTAGTTATAAAGAAAAGAGAAAAGTGTCTTTTCTTTGCGTAACACATTTTTGTTCCTGATTCAAATTCTAGCATAAGAAATGCAGACTTGTTTTTTAACTGGGAGGTTTGTCATCAGCCGAGCCATGGAGGCCCCAAAGTGCTAAGCACCAAGAAGTTTCCAGATCATCCCAGCTGGATTGCTTTGCCATTTTCAACCACTGCTGGGGAATGAGTAGGGACTAATATAGTAGTTGGCAATCGTCAGTGTGTGTAAGTATCAGTAACAAACCAATATGCACAGAACTGTGACCACAGAGGGAGAGGCCTCTCTCGGTGCTTAGTTCTTGGTAAGCTTCCTAGCACTCACAGAGGTGGTCTCTGACTAAACGGAGGAACTCCCAGACATATGACTCATTTCCATGGATTCAATACTGTTTCTTGACAAAGTTAATATTGATTCTTCTCAAATGCCTACCACCATAAGAGGGATCAGGTCATTTTCAGTGATTCTTGTGGATTTTAAATGAGCCTTCTAAGATGTTCATTGTCACTCTGGCTGTGCAAGTCATGGTTGGCTGTTGGATTTTCCCATGGGATCTGAACGATCATATCATTGGCAAGCTGCTTGGGATATACACAGATTCCCTCAGGCTCATACTTCCACAGTGCTAGAGAGCTGACGGTAGACTTATTTCATAATTGTATTCACCAAATTAATTTAGACTATATAACCTTATTTATTGTGGTATTTAAGATCATTTTCCTCAGAGAGTCTAGTGCATTAAGTAAGCAGTTTCTTTAAAAATAAATTTTAGAGGCCGAGTCAATTTAATGTCAGCATCTCATAATTTAGCTACCCACTGAGATTTTCCCTCAACTTGTCATTGCTGTGTCAAATATATATGCACAAGATTGTAACTGTGTCAGAGTATTTCCAGCGCATAGGCAGTCTCTAACCTGTGTATGTGCAGTCCCAGTTCTGCTCTATCCTTACTTCAGCTTTCATGGCTCATGCTTTCTTTTACATACTCTGTAGTCCCTCAACTTAACCTACTGCAAAGTGAACTTATAGACTAAAGCAATGTGTATGACATGGCAGCCTCTCACAAAGTCATTTTTTAAAGTCATACATCAAAGTTATATTTCCCCTTTCCCATTAATGTGCTGAAATCTAAATTCTGTTTACCACAAGCCTGGGCTGCTGCTGTTCCAAGCCAAGCTTTCCGCTCTCACTGTTGCCTTTACTTGGAAAGCCCAAGACTATCATTGTCAGATATCATTTTGATTTCATCACTGTCCTCGTTACACATCGTAGCCGTGGATTGCCTATCCATTAATTGAGGATGTTATGGAGTGCTTGGCTACTTATGAAAACTGCTGGAAATGGACAGTCACCAGGCAGGTTGACAAGCACGGTGTCAGGGCTTAGCCTTCACATCTTCCCTCACTCATCCTGCTGCTTTTACTCATTAGTCACAAATCCATGCTCAGTTTCTTTGAAGAACATTCATTTATGTAACTTTCCTGCAAGGTTGTGATTGCATCTTCCTGTGGTGCACCTTTCTCTTTCTCTCCTACAACCTTCTTAACTCGCTGCCTTCTATGGGCTGCCATCCACTGTCCAGACAGCTCACAGAGTATGCACTTCTTAACTCAGTTTCACCTCAGAACTTCAGAATTCAGACTTCCCTGTCTCTCTTGCCTTCGTGTCTTCACCTCTCCTCATTCGTGGACCTCCTTATCCTGATGACTGCAAGCTAGTAGTCAAGGAAGGAACACACCTCCCCACCTTGATGCTTTTCCGTGCAGGCACTGCTGTTGTAAACACTGCGTGGATACTACGCTTGATCTGGGCCAAAAGGGAAAGTATCATGGTGATATTCCTACTTGCTTTTAGTCTTATAGTGGCTGTACAACAGCCACGTGTGTTATCACATACCATGCTTTATTCCAAATACTGCTATGAGAAGCTGGTGGTTTAGAAAAGGATATGACATACGTCTTTCTAGAATCCTACCTGCTCACAAAAGATATGTTAAATGCTCAGTGCATACAGTTATGCAACAGAACAACAGAACATTTTAAAGCTCATAAAAACATCCAGAAACAAGGATGTGGCAGAGTGTGAAATATTAGTGTCAGAGTGTAGTTGAAAAGCTACATACTCCTTTTAGCTTTCATACATATTGTTATAGCTCCATATATCCCAGAGGGTGAAGAATCTGCATTTTCCCTTTATGTTTCCAAGTGTTTATGTCTGTATCAGCTATCTGTACAGTAGATATCTATAGTGCTTCCATAGTTATTGGAGTAAAGTTTTCCCCAGATTCTCCTTCATGTCTTAGATTTAAGGTTCATTGTCTAACTCCTTGAGGAGAACTTAGCTCAAAAAATAATTTTTAAAAATTTATTTTTATGTTTATGTATATATCTATGGGAGTATAGGCCACCTATGGTGTAGCGCCCCAAAGAAGCCAGAAAAGAACATTGGATTCCTTGAAGCCAGAATTACAGAGACTTGGTGGCCACCCAAATGGGTGCTGGGAACGAAATGCGGGTTCTCTGGAAAACAGTTCTCTTAGCCACTGAAGCCATCTCTCCAGTCCCGGCTCTCAAAGTTATTAGTGGAGAGAAGTGTGTATCAGTGGTTTCAGAGTCTTCTGACAGTAACCTTTTAGATTCCTCTCACTGGATACACTGATATATACAATGAAACAGACAAGAACTCTGCAGTCTTGTGAAGACTTACTATGCATACTAAGAATTATTAAAGGGAAAGGAGTAAGAAAAGCAACTATGCTTGTTTGTAAAATGCCCACATTGCACATTTACAATTAAGCTGTTCTGGTTTCTGTAATTAAAATAATTTCCACTGAGAGGCCTTAATCGTTCATGCCCACAAATAGGAAAAGGCTGCTGTCATGAATGAAAGATTGAAAGAAAGATCTCATTGAAATCTCTTAGCTCCTGAGAGAAATCTTTGAAAGCAAACCGAGTATAAAACAGCTTGTCAGGGTTGTTTTAGCCATCTGTGGGATGTACCCACTAATATGTTTGCCCATTTCTTATTCAGAAAATATTTATTAAACTCTAACTATTCAGAAGATGGAATGGGTAAAATGCTGAATAAGCCCCATCTTTTCTGTAGAATAATTCCCATTTCAATTCATGTACCAGACAAACAAACAGAACACAGCAAGGCGGATATCACCCATTTTTGAACCTTTATTGTCCATAAGAATTAAAAAAATATATAGGATAAAAATACTAAAATCTATAGTCCTAAAGAAGCTAAACAAGAAGGAAGATCCTAGAGAAGATGGTCACTTCTTGTTCAGAAGGACAAATGTGATAGACATTGGAAGCCGGAGAAGACAGAGAACAGAACATGAGCCTACCAGAGAGGGCCTCTGAAAGACTCTCCTGATTGAGGTATCGAAGCAGAGGCTGAGGCTCATAACCAAATTTTTGGCAGTGTGCAGGGACTCTTATGAAAGAAGGGGAAATAGAAAGACCTGGAGGGGACAAGAGTGTACCTGAATAGAATGACACCCCAACCAAGGGCAGTGCATGGAGAGGACCTAAAACCCCGGCTCAGATGTAGCTCATAGACTCAGTCTCCAAGTGGGCTCCCTAGTAAGGGGAACAGGGACTGTCTCTGACATGAACTCAGTGGCTGGCTCTTTGATCACCTCCCTTGGAGGGAGCAGCCTTGCCAGGCCACAGAGGAAGACAATGCAACCAGTCCTGATGAGACTGATAGGGCCAGATAGAAGAGGAGGAGGACCTCCCCTTTCAGTAGACTAGCAGAAGGACATAGGGGGAGAAGATGGAGGGAGGGTGGGATTGGAAGGAGATGAGGGAGAGGGCCACAGGAAGGGTACAAATTGAACAAATTGTAATAAATGATAAAAAAAATTTCAAAAGAGAAAGGAACTTACTAATAGAATGCATGTCTGGCATTTGTAAGCCTCTAGGATTCATCCCCAGTACCACAAAAAAAATAAGTAGAGAAGTAAACAAATGACTAAATAAGCATTTAAATAAGTAACTCTGTCATGTAGACATATAAGTACAACGTATGGTGGCCTCTTGACCCCAATGCATCTCACGTCACCAGTCAGGTTTCACATGAACCCGTGCATAAATTCCAAGCAAGTTACAAAATCCAGGCTTTGTTGGGAGATTAGAACTATACAAGTAGTTTGTTCACACATAGTGATTAATTACAAACATGACCTCTCACTGTGACTAGTTTACTATGTGTTGTTGTGCATGTATGTAATATGAATACAACTTTCTCTGTAGATGCAAAACTGTGCACCACCAGGTAAAGGAAGTGAAGGAGAAGGTTGGTGCGGTCTGGAGCTCAGAGCTGAGGAGTAGCAGCTGCCTGAGGAAGAGTTTGCACTTGGGCTCTAACTAGTTGTGTGAGTCACGTCATTACTCTCCTCTTTGGCAAAGTGAGGACACTAGCTTACAGTTATTTCGTTTTTAAGAGTGAAGGTGGCCTTGACCTCTCTATCTAGGGAAAATAGATAAGGAGGGAATTTTCTAAGTAGGGAAAATCTAGCTAAGTTGTCTACTGAAAATAAGTTCAAAGTGGTAGGCCAGAGTGCCGTATATGAATCTTTGAACATGATTTGGAAAACTACTTCTGGCTGTTAGTCACATTATTAATTCTAACTTGGAGGCAGCGCAGCTTACGTTTGTAACAAGTTGGCGTTCTGGTCACAAGCCACTTCAGATTTCAAGGGCACTATTACTCAGGAGAGCAGCTCTGTCCAGGGGATTTCTTCGTCTCCCAGAACCTCAGTTCTTCCATGTGGAAAAGTGAAACACACACGTCTACTGTGTAACATTTTCTTCAGCAATTAACAATAATTAATTTGGCATTTAAGATTTGTCATGCATTACCTAACACACTGAGAGAGATAAAGAGAACCCTGTTGAAATAATAGCATTGCCTTGTTAGCTGCTGAATCCTGCATTTGACTGGCGCATGTGCCCTTGAAAAACAATCATGACCTTGTTAGAAGACACAATGCCTTGTTGGTCTCCTTGTGGGACTCCTGTCCTCTCTGCGCCCTTCTATTTTCCCCTTCTTCCTTAAGACTCCCTGTGCTCTGCCCAAGGTTTAGGCTGTGAGTCTCAACATCTGCTTCAATCTCCTTTCGGGTGGATCCTTTCAGAGGACTCTCTGTAGTAGGCTTCCATCCCTGTTCCCTCTCTTCCACCACTTCTGTCGTCTTCCCTGTTTGCCTTTCTGAATGAGATTTAAGCATCTGCGTAGGGTCACCTTGTTGTTTAGCTTCTTTAGGACTATAGATTTTAGTGAGGTTGTCCTATATTATATGGGTAATATCCGCTTATAAGTGATTGTATCTTAACAGTTGAGGATGAATTTAAGCTGAAAAGTCACCATGAATAAAGTCTGTTGAGAGTGTTCAGGAATGAAGCTCCATCCTGCTAGAGTGCAGGGGCATATTCTCACGGAAATCTCCTGCCTTTCCATACAAAAGTGTCTACTGACTCTAACTCTTCAAACATATCTCAAGAAGATTGGCAGACTCTTCCGCTAACTTGGAAAAACAGTGTTTAAAATTTAATTGTATAATAAAGTTGAATAATGACATTATGTTTTTATTTACTGCAGCTTATGAAATCAATATGTGAGTTTGGATAGTATATTAAATCAGGTCGTGGGCGGGGCAAGATGGCGGCGCCGGGAGGACTCTCATTCTGAGGAGCAGCACAGCAGGATCGGCACAGTGACCAGCAATCAGAACTCGCGGCCATAAAACACAAGTGGTTGTGTTTCTCAGGTGAGAGGATACCCCACGGTGGGGGATTCGATCAGCTTTAACTCACCCGGCAAAACCGCGGAAGAGATCCCCGTTCCGCCAGGCGCTTGGTCGCCAGCCCAGAGCTACCCGCCAGCGCGATCTGGTCACGGTCCCAGACTGAACTGTGGGCCCACAACACCATAGACTGGATCTCCCAGTCGAGAGATAACCCCACGGAGCAGGAAACAATTGGGACCGACCCCAGGTTACCCAGACATCCCCTGGAAAAGACTCGGGTTCCGCGGGTGCCCCAGGAGCCAGCCCGGACCCAGAGCCGGGAGGGACAAAGGCGCCTGCCTGCACAGAGCCCTGCCTGCGCTTGTGATTCGCCGCCTCAGATAGAACTGTGGGCACCAGGGCAACAGGGCACCAGACTGCGTGTCTCTGGCAGGAGGAAACCCCCAGCGGAGGGGGTCAGCAGCTCTAACGCTTAGGACACCCAGCACCAAAACACTTCCTGGACTCACGCAGACTCTAGTGCAGGCAGAAGCGCTGTGCTCTGCTGCCATTGTTGTGTTCCCCTGAGGCACTGGGACACACAGCTGCATCCTCGGACCTGCAGGAGTCGAAGAGCCATTACAGCAGCCCTCAGATACTGTACCAGGGATCGGCCAGTCGTCCCTGGCTGGACTACCAAAACTGTAGGAATCCCTGATCCTTCAGGGGGGCTGCACCCACAGCGTCTGGACCAGAGCAGTGCCAGTAGCCGCCATCCCAGACAGAGACACACAGCTTCTGGTCCAGAGTGAGGCACCCAGCCTCCAGACCAGAACAGTGCCCCCAGGCGCCAAATCAACCTAGGTGCACATTCTCCAGGTCCAGAGCAGAGCAATCAGCCTTTGGCCCAGAGACTTGCTGAGTGCACCTCCCACTTTCTCAGACAGAACTGTGCGCCCCAGGATAACAGACTGAGTTTCCCTGTTGGGAGAAAACCCCATAGCTAGGGAATCAGCAGTTTCTTCAAGAGGACTGTACATGGAAATTTAGTGAGCAGCAGCACACTAAATTTATAACAAGAAACCCAGCAGTGGGGCAGCTGTCTTGAGAAATTTTATGGGTAAGAGGAGATCCCCCCCTGCCTAACATAGACCACAGCTACTACTCAGGGCTATAAACCTGAGGTGAGCAGTGGCATCTCCGGAGAAACACTGGCCATACAGTGACCATAACCAAAAAGCAGAGAAGGACTCCTTCAGGAAAAATCATCTTCCGGCCAAGGGGATACTCCCTACCTCAGGACTCCAGGAAGCACAGAAACTAACAGCCAAAACCTAAATCAGCCCAATGGGTAGAGGTCAGCGTAAAGGCTCAACCAACAAAAGACAGAGCAATATGGCATCTCCAGAACCCAGCCATCCAGGGGCGAACAGCCCTGAACAATGCAGCATAATAGAAAATCAAGAAGAGGACCTTACATCTATGTTGATGAAGAGGATAATAGAGGAGACAAATAAAATACGTAAAGAATTAGAGGAAGATAAAACCAAACAGATCATGGCTATCCGTAAAGAAATGGAGGAAGATAAAGACAAGCAAATTAGGGCCATCCGTGAAGAAATACGGGAAGATGCAGCCAAACAGCTTGTGGCCTTCAGAGAAGAAATAATTAAATCACTGAAAGAAATCAAAGAGACAGAGTTGAAGGAACTAAAAGAAAAAGAGGAAAATACAAGCAGACAGGTGAAGGAAGTAAACAAAACAACTCAAGACCTGAAGATAGAACTAGAAAAATTAAAGAAAACACAAATGGAGGAAATAATGGAGAGGAAGAATTTAGGGAAGAAAACAGGAACTACAGAGGTAAGCATAACCAACAGAATACAAGAAATGGAAGAAAGAATCTCAGGTGTAGAAGATACAATGGAAGAAATCGATGTATCTGTCAAAGAAAATGTGAAATCCAAAAAATTCCTGACACAGACCGTCCAAGAAATCCAAGACAATATGAAAAGACAAAATTTGAGAATAATAGGAATAGAGGAAAAAGAAGACTCCCTTCTCCAAGGCCCAGAAAATATTTTCAACAAAATCATTGAAGAAAATTTCCCCAAGTTAAAGGAGAAGCCAATAAGGATACATGAGGCCTACAGAACACCCAACAAATTTGACCAGAAAAGAAAATCCTCCCGCCACATAATAATCAAAACAGGAAGTATACAGAACAAAGAAAAAATACTAAAAGCTGCAAGGGAAAAAGGCCAAGTAACATATAATGGCAAACCCATTAGAATCACACCTGACTTTTCAACAGAAACTATGAAAGCCAGAAGGGCCTGGACAGATATCATGCAGACCCTAAGAGAACACAGATGTCAACCCAGGCTACTATACCCTGCAAAACTCTCAGTCCTCATAGACGGAGAAAACAAGATATTCAATGACAAAAACAAATTTCAACAATACCTACACACAAATCCAGCATTACAGAAGACACTGGAAGGGAAAATACAACCCAAGAAAATTAGCTTCTGTCAAGAAAACACAGGAAATAATTAACCTTACTACAGCAAAACAAAAAGCAACCAAGCACACAAACTTATGAACACAGCCAACATCAAAATCAAAGGGTCTAACAGCCACTGGTCATTAATCTCTCTCAACATCAATGGACTCAACTCTCCAGTAAAAAGACACAGATTAACAGAATGGATACGTAAACAAAACCCAGCAATCTGTTGCATACAAGAAACACACCTAAGACACAAAGATAGACATTACCTGAGGGTAAAAGGTTGGAAGATGACTTTCCAAGCAAATGGACCCAAGAAACAAGCAGGAGTAGCCATTCTAATATCTGATAAAATAGACTTTCAACCAAAAATAATAAAAAGAGATGAGGAAGGACACTTCATACTCATCAAGGGAAAATTCCACCAGGAAGACATCACAATCCTGAACATCTATGCCCCAAATACAAGAGCACCCACATTTGTAAAAGAAACATTGAGAAAATTTAAACCACATATAGATCCCCACACATTAATAGTGGGAGACTTCAACACCCCACTCTCAACAAAGGACAGGTCAACAAAACAGAAATTAAACAAAGAAACAATATCTCTGACAGAGGTCATGAATCAAATGGACCTCACAGACATCTACAGAACTTTACACCCAAACACAAAAGAATTTACCTTCTTCTCAGCACCTCATGGAACCTTCTCCAAAATAGACCATATAGTTGGTCACAAAGCAAGCCTCAACAGATACAAGAAGACTGAAATAATCCCTTGTATCCTGTCTGATCACCATGGAATAAAGCTGGACTTCAACAACAACAGAAATAGCAAAAAGCCTACACACTCATGGAAACTGAACAACTTGTTACTAAATGACAGCTGGGTCAGGGAAGAAATAAAGAAAGAAATTAAAGCCTTTCTAGAACTCAATGAAAATGAAGACACAACATACCCTAACTTGTGGGACACAATGAAAGCAGTGCTAAGAGGAAAGTTCATAGCACTAAGTGCCTTCAAGAAGAAATTCGAGACAGCTCATTCAAGCAACTTAATGGCCCACTTAAAAACCCTAGAAAAAGAAGAAGCAGACACACCAAAAAGGAGTAGACGGCTGGAAATAATCAAACTCAGGGCTGAAATCAATCAATTAGAAACAAATAAAACAATTCAAAGAATCAATGAAACCAAGAGCTGGTTCTTTGAGAAAATCAACAAGATAGACAAACCCTTAGCCAAGCTAACTAAAAGGCAGAGAGACACCACCCAAATCAACAAAATCAGAAATGAAAAGGGGGACATAACTACAGACACTGAGGAAATCCAAACAATCATTAGGACTTACTTCAAAAGTCTATATGCCACAAAATTTGAAAATCTAAATGAAATGGACAATTTTCTTGATCGATTTGACTCACCAAAGCTGAATCAGGACCAGGTAAATCAACTAAATAGTCCTATATCCCCCAAAGAAATAGAAGCAGTCATCAAAAGTCTCC
>NW_026591086.1:55130975-55178680 GCF_907164565.1 Psammomys obesus
CCATCCTGAAAGGCAAAGAGGATGGACATCAGAAGAAAACGAAAATAGGAAACAACCTCGGAACCCGCTACAGAGGGCCTCTGAAAGCCAGAAGAAAACAGGAAACCACCTTGAAACCTGCCACAGAGGGCCTCTGAAAGCTTCTGCAGTATAGACTGTCAAAGCAGATGCTGAGCCTGATGGCCAACTGATGGGCAGAGTGAATGGAATTTTATGTAAGAAGTGGGAAATAGTAAGAGCTGGAGGGAACAGGAACTCCACAAGCAGAGCAACAGAACAAGATAATTTGAACACAGGGAACTTCCCAGAGACTCATACTCCAACCAAGGACTATTTGTGGAGATGACCTGGAACCCCTGCACAGGTGTAGCCCATGGCAGTTCAGTGTCCAAGTGGGTTACATAGTAATGGGAAGAGGGACTGCCTCTGACATAATCTGATTGGCCTGCTCTTTGATTACTTCCCCCTGGGGGGGGAGCAGCCTTACCAGGCCACAGTAGAGGACAATGCAGCCACTTTTGATGAGAACTGATAGACTAAGATCAGAAAGGAGAGGAGAACCTCCCCTATCAGTGGACTTGGGGAGTGGCATGCATGCAGAAAGGGGAGGGAGGGTGGGATCGGCAGGGGAGGAGGGAGGGGCTGATGGGGGGATACAAAATGAATAAAGTGTAATTAATAAAAAATAAATAAAAGATTATAATAAAAAAAAATCAGGTCAATGGATGCTATTCATTTCCACATGTTGCTTTCTCATAATTCTTTGTTCATTGAGACTCAAAGATCTCAACTGTAGAGATCTCAAAAAGTGAGAGTAAAATCCTCATTCCATACACTTCCATTTATAGAGTAACAGAGAACAGATACCGTCACCAGGCCAGCATGTGGAGGTGCAGGTCTGAAAACCTGAACTCAGTTCAACCCACAGATCTCACAGGGTGAGATCCCTTTCCTCCACAGACCTTAACACTCATGCCTGTATGCAGGCATGCGCACACACACACACACACACACACACACACACACACACACACACACCACTATATTTACAAAGTAAAACAACAGTAGGAGAAGAATTAGGAGCAGGATCAGAAGAAGCAGAAGAAGAAGAGGAAGGGAAGAAAGAAAAGGAGGAAGGAAGGAGATTACTCAGGAGGCTAAGGACATGGCTCAGTGTTTAAGAGCCCTCACATAAGCATAAGGAACTGAGTGGAAATCTACAGCACCATATAAAAGCCAAACATAACTCAGTGTACCCGGGTCATTGTTAAGCAAATACAAGGAACTGACTTTGAATCCCCAGTATCCACAAACAAGCCAGATGTGTCTGCACTTTATAACTCCAGGATTGGAAAACAGAATCATGCAGATCCTTGGAGCTCAATAGCCATCCACTCTTGCTGAAACAGCAAGCTTCATGCTCAGTGGAGGACCCTGCACCAAGGGAATAAGAGGGAAAGCAATAGAGAAAGCTGTTTGATCAGCTCCTGTCCTCCTAATGTTAAACACCAATATTCCAAGTGGGCTGAAGCGTCTGTCAAATTCCTGACACATGTGTGAGGCTGAAAAGGCAGAGGTTTTCACGAGAGTCTTTATTTCCCAGTACTCTGGCAATGCACAGTTTCATTTCCAAACGTCCCCTTCAGGAGTGTGCATGCTGGTGTGAGAGCCAGGTTCTGTGATGAAGACAACGGTCATTGTCTGTCCCTCCTACCACCTTGTGAGAGCTGCGTGTTGTCTGCACACATGCAAGAGGGCATGTGCACACAGGCGCACACACATCCGTAAAGCTCTCACAAGCAGGACACACACATTTCACACAAATGCAATGAGTAAAAGCAAATTATTTTTCACTTCTTGTATATAAATTCTATATAATAGTAGATCTCACGACATTTTCATACATACATATATTTTGGTCATCAAAAGCAGATTCTGATAAAAAAAATTATTGGCTGATAGGACTGTATTTTATGGTTTGCATGTATTGGTTTATGTGACATACATACGTATGTCTATTCACGCTTACATGTTTGGGCCTATGTTTGTGTGTCTGTGCATACATTGTGTGCCTGTAGAGGCCTGACTCTGGCACTGCACAACTTCCTCAGTTGGTCTCCTCCTTATTGATTTAGGATGGGTCTCTTCCTTGAACCAGGGTTTGTCTGTATACTAGTCTATCCAGGCAGCATCTTCTGGAAATTCTGTTTCTAATCTCTAAGCGATGGGACTGTGTGTGGGCCACAATGTTAGGATATAAACTCCAGTGTACACACTTGCCTGCTGGGTGTGTTATCCATCTCCCCGGATGTGATTGTATGCGAAATGAGCAGCTTGTATTCAAAATAGTTTATTAGAAAAGCCTACCAAAGCAATGTCAACTTTTAGAACTATAGTTTTCTATTTGTAAAGGTGAGGACATTAATAATGGGAGGGAAGTCTGCTGAGAGAAATCGCTTCTCTGGATACATGCTCTGCTTTCACAATACGCTGCAACTGCCATCTGCAAACACAAACAAACCTCTGGAATGTTCTATTCTGATGTTCTTCAGACTGTGGGCAGTTTCTTTTGGAAACACAGTGTTATAGGCTACACAGAAGATTCTCATGGACCTGTGTCTCCCTGTAGTTTTAATTAAATTCCTGCCGTAACTTGCAAAGTAAAGAAAAGCAAAGGGTGACTGTTGGCCAGAAAGAATATTATATTACTGTTAAAGTAAATTTCAACTGTCGTCAAACCTATATTATTTTCTTTTACATTCCATCCAAAGTGTTTAGAATAGGTTTGTTCTGGTGGTTCAGGGCTGCTGTCCTAGCTCCTCAAAGGAGTGAGAGCCTCCACATTTCAGGCGTGCCCACGGACCACACAATGAAACAACCTAAAAGAATGGGAACCACTACCACAGCAACAACAAGATACTTTCACTCTCCTCTCTCAAGTCAAGGTGGTAAATCTGATAAATACATTCTTGATTATTACAGGAAAATTTCAAATCTTAATGAGCACAATACCTCTAGCATAAATGTCATTGGTACTTTCTAAGTGGCTCTGAAGGATAACATGAAGGCAGGGCATATAGTTTTCAGTCTTCACACTTACCCAGTGCATAGCTGAAGATCCTAGAAGGAAACATTTTCCTTCCACCGTTCAATTCTGGGGCCTCTGGTCTTATTATTGCTTCTACTTGAGAACAGGCTATTGCTGTTGCACTTTTATTGTTACCTGGGGATGTTGATTTCAAAATTATGATTCTTTTCTATCGAAGCTTCCAAATAGCTATTAGTTTCTAACTTTGTCTTTTAAGCTTTACTTGGTTGCAAACCTCATGTGCTTCTTAGTATTTCATCAGGTGTTTAGTGTGGATATGTATGTATGTATATGTTTATATAGACACATATATGTATGCATACATTTCAAGAAATCGAATTATCAATTTGAATTTTTCTTGTGTGAGGGCAGGCCTCCATATACCTGTCATCCTAGGACTCTGGAGGCTAAGGCAGGGGTGTGGTGAGCTGTCTATTCAGCCTGGAAAGCATAGGGATTCCCAGAGTATCCGACATTTCGTTATGTAACAAGTTGGAGACTGGCTTCCGACACAAGGCAAGCACCTTGCCTTGGAAACAAGAACAGAAAATTCTGACAGGGAAGTTGTTTGAGAGTTTTTGTTGTTGTTGTTGTTGTTTTGTTTTTGTTTCTGTTTTTCTGGAAAAGGCAAAAGATATACTGTGAATTATTCTCCATTTGATAACTTCAAGATGTGGAGGTTACATGAAGAATTTTCTTCTCTCATGTTCTTCAGACTATGGGCAGTTCTTTTTAGAAACACAGGTGCTGTAGGCTACACATAAGATTCTCTTGGGTCTATATCTCCCTATAGTTTTAGTTAAACTCCTGCCATAATGTGCAAAGTAAAGAAAGAAAAGCAAGGAGTGTTTGCTACAAGAATATTATGTGATTGTTAAAGTTAACTTCAGATGCCATTACGCCTGATTATTTTCTTCTATATCCCATCCAAAGTGTTTAGAATAGCTATTTATTCTGAATTTGAAACTAATCATGAAGGAATGTTTTATCAGAAACCAAGTGGTCCAACTATAAACTATTTAATTGGAAAAAAATTGCTTTAAAATTCAGCCAGTCTCTTGAATGACTTGTTTTTGCCATCCTCTGTCTGTCTTTGTCTCTCTCTTTCTCTCTGTCTCTTTGTCTGCATCTCTCTCTCTCTCTCTCTCTCTATATATATATATATATATATGTGTGTGTGTGTGTGTGTGTGTCACTGTGTCTTTATTTATATGTGTGTCTTGTAATAATCTCAGTGCCATTGATGTATGTAAGGTGGTGGCACCACAAAGTTATAGGAAGTATTTTATTTATAAATCATAAAATTAGTTATCTAATTCTATCACAGCTCCTGAGTACGGATGCTGCAAGTGTACGCAGATATGGTACAAGTGCACTCTTTGTATGCACGTGTGAATGCCAAGTGTCCACTCCAGGTGCCATCTGCTCCCCTCTATGTTTTGAGACAGGGTTTCTCACAGAATCTGAAGCTCGCAGTTGTAGATAGGTTGGCTGGCAAGTGTGCCCTGCAATCCAGCTATTTCTTCTTCTCCCAGGGCTGTGGCCACAGGCTCATCCCACCATGCCCAGCTTTGTATATTGGAGCTGAGGTTCCCATTTTAGGTCTTCATGTTTGCACAGCACGCACTTTTCCCACTGAGCTATATTCCCAGTCTCAAATTTATTACATTTTAGAGGTTGAAGTTTATACTTGATTGATTGAATAAGGCTTGCAAAGTCATTGCCAAGCCATTAATCAAATTCTTTCTATCCAGATAACCATAGAACTTTCAATATAATGTCTTAATTACTGTATTGCCAATCCTAAAATCTTTCCTTGAGGAGGAATCAAATGATATCAATATTAAAATTGTATCGTATTTAAAGCAGGTGAATTGATGTCTACCTTTCCTTTGTAAGTCAATAGGCTTGCATTATGGCAATAATTTTATCTCTATGAAGTAGAGCAGCTGATCAAACTCAGACTCCGGCATAGACAGCGCTATGTAACAATGTGCTTCCTGACTTTCTTCACCGAGTCTCCAGAAACTAGACAAATTTATTTTATAATTTTAATTTATAATGTTTAAGCTCTTGTTCTGGAAAACTATAAATATTATATGTGAACACTACTGACATTCTCCAGATAACTCAAGTTAATGAAACATAATAACCTGTTCATAGGGACAAGACAAAATAACTGTAACTACTGTCAGATGTCAGAATTGCTTTAGCCTTTTCCATAAATCATGGTGTGAGTATCATTATCATATGTGATTAATGGCACTTCATGGTGTGAATCTGATTACTGCTACAAAACAACAACAAAAAGAAGAAGAAATCAATCATGAACACCTTACATGAAGAGGTTGCCATGTCTCTTCAACATTACCATAATTTGATTACTCGGTGAGTCTGCTAGGCACAGTTCATTGAGACCTGCAGAGACGAACTGATCTCCATGATGGTGTTCCTGTCCCTTTCATAAACCCTTTCATAAACGCTGCTGGGCAGCTTCAGAAGCAGCGGAAGATCCATCTTGCCGTCTCTGTTTTGCCTCCTGATTCTTGGGAACTTTTAAATCCCAGGTTAGGAGAATCTTTTACCTTTCACATTAATAGACTTCTGGATATTGAGAAACAATCTGTAATCGTGTTACACATGAGAACCGTTAGCCTTTCAACAGACCTACTCATTTGCTTTTCGAGCGCCAAGTCACTGTTGTCTCTATATTAACTGAATTTATATCCATTCATATGAGTGCTGAAAATTCTCCAGAAATGAATGAATGCTGAATTCTCCAGAAATGGGTGCTGAAAATTCTCCAGAAATGCATGGACCACCCCACTGGAGATCATTTGCCATTAACTGATAAAAAATTTTCATATGTAAGTTGACTATAGTGAAACAAGATATTTTTTATTTGTTAATACGTATCATATACATGGAAAACCCTGTTTAATGGTAACTACTTAGCCTTTTTGCTTGTTCATGAACTGTTGGTTCACCCATACATCCAGACTGATAATGTAATCTTTGTCTCATTCTGTGCCATTTACATAAAGTGGCTGTAATGAGTTTTCTTCTGGTAAAACATGGTATATTCTACAGCTAAAAGATGGTTCACAAGCTGCTCTTTTCTTTTTCATTTTTCTTACTTTTGAGGATTTTATTCACTATACTTTGACCATAATCCTCCCCATCTTCTCACTCCTGTGAGGTCCTCCTTTGCTCTCTACCTTCCAAGTTCAAACTGTGGAGTCCAATTTTTGTTGTTACTACTTGCTCTGAGCCTGGAGACATCCCTGGGGAGTGCTTGATAAACCCAGTGACATTTCATTGAAGGAAACTGATGTTCCCTCTTGCTTCAGCCATCAGTTAAGGATAGATTCTTGACTAGAGGTGGGAATTTATGTGCTCACTCCTCTCTTCCATGATAGAATTTTGTCTGTCCTAAGCTTGTAGAGGTGTTCCCCATGATGTTAGTCTCTGTGAGTTCATATGTATAGCATTCCTGTTTTACCTGAAAATTACTGTTTCCTTCAAGCCATCCACACCTCCAGTTCCTGTGTTTCTGCCTCCCTCCCCATCTTCATAGATCCATGAACTTTGATGGGAGGGGTGTTATAAAGACTCCCAGTTTAGAGCTGGATGTTAAAAAGTCTCTCACTGTCTGCACATTGGTGTGTATTGGGACTCTGTGTTGATTGCCATCTGCTACAAGAATAAGCCCATTTGTATTGCTATTGTGCCAGTTGACATGTTTCATCACTGGCAATAGTCTATAATGTTTGGGGGTGTATATGGGTTCCATTGGACAATGATTTCAAAGGATATAACTTTTTCTTTGTACTGGGAGTTTTAGTTGGTATCATATGATGTCTAAATGATATATTTCCCCATCCCTAATTATATGGTAACTACATTTATGCAGAAGTCCCAAGTTTGATCCCCAGAACTTAGGTCAGGTGATTCACAACATCCTGTAATTTGTTCCAGGGTATCCAACCACCTATTTTGATGTCTAAGAGCACATGAGGCCTGTGCCTGTCCCAGGCACACATACACATTTATATTAGAGCTCGTTCCTGGTGCTCTGTATTGTTCATGCTTCTGGACCCTGTATTGAATCAGCCATGGAAGAAGCTATGACACAGTCTGTACACCACACTGTAGTGCTATACTTGCTCATCCTTCCATTCTCCCTGTCCCTATCACATCTTAGTATCTCTTTGCTTTTGGCCCATCTAGCATACTGTACAATCAGAACCATGCTGCACATACTAATTTATGATCGCCTGCTTTTACTTAGTAGTCTGTATCTAAGATTCTTTCTTATCCTGTTGTGACTTGATCACTTATTTCTTCATAGTGCCAGGTGTTTTGTTTTTTGTTTTTTGTTTGTTTTTTCTTTAATTGTCTGGATGTGAACCAATTCATTCATGCATGCATGGAGGGACATCTTGACTGATTCTAAGTTCTGACAGTGATGAATGAAACTGCTAGTAATATTACATGAAGGTTTTGCACATACATAGTTTTCCATTTCTTTGGGAGTATACTGTGGAGCACAATGGCTGGACCCTATGTTAAGTGTATGTTTAATTTGGAAAGGAACTATCACCTGAGCCCTATCTGCTCGCACATACTGCTAATCCCAGGATTTCAGAGGGACAGGAAAGACCATCAAGGACTCAAGGTCACACCCAGCTACTTAGTGAGCTTGAGGCCAGTTTAGGCCTCAGGGCACTCTGCACAACAAACAAGCATAACGTGCATACTTCCTTCTAAAGCAGCGGTTACACACGTGTGTATATAATATACATACATGTGCATATTCATATTTCACTTCTCAGCCTTTTGGTCAAGATCAGAAGTATGGTAACGCTGTCCTTCACCACACCAGTGAATAAGAACTCACCCTGTTCCGAACGATCTCCTAACGGTGTCGGAACTCACGAGTCTGCTTATCTGACACATGTATTGTCAAATTATGTAATTTCCACTTCTCTAATGACTCAATATGAAATATCTACTAACATTTTTATTACTTGTATGTCCTGTCACTGAGATGCCAGGGCCTATGATCCATTTTTGATGCTTTTTCTTTACTGCTGTTTTCATAGTTCTTTGTATATTTTGGATTTCAATCATTTATCATAGATAGCTTTTCAAATAGTTTCTCTAGATCTATGACTTTACTTTTTGTTGTCTTGAAAGTATATTTCCTGGAGAGGAGGTTTTTTTGATGTTAGTGAAGGCCAGCTTATAGATTCTTCCCATCATGGATCATGCCTTTGGTGTTTATTCCTCAGATGGCTACAGACAGAAGAAAGTATGGCAGTTCGAACGCTCTGTCACTTCAGTTCTCTCTTTGGGCTCCAACAACTCTGTCATAGCCATCTACAAAGAATGAACTTCCCAATGATCTTGCTTAGCTAATTTGGAAAAGAGCTGCTAAACTGATCCAGTTATGGTTTACGGTATTTGGTAGGTATATGTCATATACCTACACTTCCAGGGCAGCATGGCTTTGAGGTCCACAGAGAAAAGGAACCCATGTGCCCTTTCATCATCCACAATTGACTGTGGACAGAGTCTTGTGGAGGCACACTGCAGTCTGCTGCAGCTGCTGTAAGACAATGATTTCACTGATTGTTTGAAGTCCATGCATTGGCATTTCACATTTTTCTCTCTTCCAACATTTACTTCTTTTTCTGCCCCCTATTCTGTGATGAATTTTCTACATTTTTTGTCTTATAACTGTGACAATAGTATCTTAATGAAAAAAAAGGCTTGATTATAGTACATTATAGTGAGGAAGGAAGGCAGCAGGACCATGAAGCAGGTGGTCAAATCACACAGGCAGTCACAAGCCAGAAAGAAAATGATGAATGACTATATGCAATTGACTTTTTCGTTTTATGTAGATTAAGACTCCAGTGAGTAGAATGGTATCACCCACCTTTAGAATTGTTCTTCCCTAATCTAGTTAATCTGCTATAGTCATTCTCAGATACTTGTCTTCTCACATGATTCTAGAGTCTATCAAAATCTATAGTGTGTCCTGCACCAATGGACTCACCATCACAGCTCCACGCAAGGACCTCTCATGCTTTCTTGTGGGGACTCTATCCTGCCTAACACTAGAACTATGGGCCTCTAGAACAATGAAGTGAGACCCAGTGATGTCCTCAATCTGGATCTTTTGTATCTGCAAAACCAACTATGTGGAATGGACCATGTTGGCAAGTTTGATGGTAAGCTCAGAATGGAGCCTACCCCCTTGACCTACAGTAGCGCTGTCCTCCATGTGTGTTCCAGGGCACACCTATGGAAACACTTTCCTAGGTGGCTGTTTTCAAGGCAATCCCTTAGGCCAAGTCTCTGATCAGGCTCTCTGCTTTCAAAGGAATTTGAATTTTTCAGAAATAGGACCCCTTGGTGTATGGGGTTCTGTCTGTCCTCAGTGCACTTTTGCTGTTGTCCCAGTAAAAGCAGGAGGTGTTTTCTTTGACAATTACAGTCTTTTCCAGTGCCCATCTGGACTACATCTTTAACCTGGTGTCCTTTTCTCAAAGCTGCACGTTTTTAAAATATCTTTCTTCCCAACTGCTGGTCTGTTTTATTATATAGATCTATATATTAGAGTAAACTACCATGCCATGGACTAAAAGTTAAATTTTATGAACCAAGTAAATTAATCCACTACTTGAATTAAACCACACTCAAGTTCTCAGGACATAGGCAGAATGTAGCTAGAGTCTTTACCTGACATAATACAAGTGCTTTCCAGCAGAATAACTGATAGACTCTTTGTTGATCTCTAACTGCTCACAGGCTGGGCCTTTGCTGCTTTGTGTTTCTCTCAGCATTCTTGCTTTCTGAGCCCCCAACAGAATGGTCCCTTAATCTCTTCTTAATGATATTCAAAGGCATTTTTACTTCAAAGCTTGAAGTTCTTCCATATTCTTCCTGCAAACCTGTACCAAGGTCTCAGTGTTTATCCCAGGAACAGCCTTCTGCCTCGTACCAATTTCTGTATAAGTTACTTGGCTTATCACCATGACCAAACATCTCTGAAAGCAGTTCAATGTATGAAGGGAGGGTTTATCTAACTCACAGTCTGAATTTGCTGTCAATCATGACAAGAAAGGCATGGCATGGGAAGTGTAAAACAGCTAACAACATTGCATCTGTATTCTGAAAGGGCGGCAGGGAGAGCTTGCGCTCAGTTCATTTTCTTCTTTTTATTGAAGCCCAGAACTGCAACTTACATTGAAGATACAAATGTAGGGCGCCTCTTCCCACCGCAATGACTGTAACCTAGAGGATTCCTCATGGGCATTCTAAGAGGCTTGTCTCTTTAGAGATTATAGACCCTGTCAAAGCGACGGTCAATACTGACCATCACATACGCTGACCCCATGTAGGTAATTCTATGGAGTGAAGGACAGGGAACCTGTTGCCTTAGCTACAGCAAAACTTATGAGGAATAAGAAGGTTGGTGGAGAAACAAATGACTGGATTATAATTCGTCCTGATACGCTCTGCTTACAGATCAGGCATCTTTTGTTGCCCTCCAGACCTGATCCCCTGTGCCACTACTTTAGAGAAATTTTGTCTGCCAGGCAAAGCAAAACCCACTTTTGTGGATTTGATAAAAGCATAAGTCAGAGTGAAAAATACCAACTACACTTTCTCATGGGCACTGTTTGCCACCTATTTCTGATTGCAAATTTTGTTCAGTATTAAATGTTGACAATAAAATGTTGACTGTCACACGACACGTAAGTAGTGACCGCCCCGTGCCTATTGCTGCCGTCATTTTACAGCCTTTTTTCTACTTTGGTCACTATGAGAAGGTTTGTAAATTTTATCTTTATTGGAATGAGGGAAATAGATCACAATAAATTGCAAACCCATCAGGGAGTTTACTCAGAAGCAGCAGGAGAAAAACAAGAGTGAGTTGTCATGTAGAAAGCAATGGCAGAGTGAATGGAACACTCTGTGGGAGATGGCCAACCATAAAACCATCAGAGGGGGCATGAAGAGTTCGTTCATAGTCAGTGGTGTCAAACTTCGTGCATCCCATACACACTTTAGGGCTTGTGCAGATGTTATCCGGAATAATTTGATCAGGTTTCAGCTTGTTTAGAGGATAATAAAGTGATGGCTCTGTCAGCATGTGCAAGCAATTCACAACAGGTTAATTTATTTCCTGTGAGTTAGAAATTTTCTGAAAAAAGAAAACTGAAAAATTGTAGCCACGCTCAAGGCCTTTGGAATATATGTAAACCAAAAACAAGCAAATAAACAAACAAACAGTTGAAATGGAAATTCCTTTAAGATATTGGGAATCATCATAGATTAGTCATTGTAGTACTGTTAAATATCTTAGCTCCAGGAGGTGCATACAAATTAAAGAACACACTTTATGTTACTGAGTATTCCAATAAACCAGTTTCCAGGTATTTTTATTATAAAAAAAAATTGGTCCTTAAGGTTCTCTTAAAATTTATAATAGCTGGAAGTGCCCCAAATAAAGAAATGCAGACGTAGACATCAGACAGTAGTATTGACTGTAAATAACATGTAGAATCAAAAGGAGTAGTGTCTTTGGGGAGCTGTAGACAGTGGGAGAATGGAGAAAATTTAACTAGATTACTGGTATTTGTTTTTACTCTGGTTGTGGCTATGTTGATGCTAATATAAGTTAAATAATGTAGTTCAATTCTATATTATAAAAATTATAACTTATAATTTATAACCTTATAAGCTAATATTTTTAATATTACTTACAATGTAAAGACATGAGTTATCATCCAGCTTCCATGAGTGTGTATTCATGCATAGTCTGTCCTTTATTCTGTCGAGTTAAGGTGAGTTAGAATTCATTACATCATCACAGACCTGTGTAGTACCATTATTGATATGGATTATTACGGGTGAGTAGTATTTGGTGACTTATGTATATATGTAATGTCTATTAAACCTACAAGTTGAAAATGTTATTTTAGGATCATTTAATTTGTCAGCATACCTTATTAATTTGAAATGTATATAAACAGTCTGATATTGAGGCTGTTAGACCGGGTGACATCAAGGGTGTGAGTGCAGAAGAGACTGGAGAGCCACGCTGGGCTTTAAGAAATCAGAGGGTAGGGGAAGGATGGAGTAGTGAAGAGAATTGAGAACACCCAATGAAGTAAAAGGAGAAAAGCTATAGCAAGCTGGAGGAAATGAAAACCATGCAAGTTTTGCAAATATATCACCCACTTGATGAAGCGAGGGTGAGCAATGGGATAGGTCCTGGCTACATCCCTGGTGGGCTTGATTGGCAGATGCACCGCAGCCGCGTCTGTAAACACTGATATGGATATACATGTGTGTGCTTGAGTACAGAGATAAGAGTTCAATGTTTCCTTTGTGCCTATTTTTCCCCAGGGATACAATTCATCTTGTGGTAGGCACAGTACTGTATTATTTTTGTAGGTTTTTTTTTTTTTTGTATTATTTTGTTTTGTTTGCACTTAACCAACCACCTTGAAATAAAACATGAAGCACAGTGGGCTCATGGCTGATTCCTTCTTTCACTTGGTGTAGTATCCATTCTGAACAAACGTGAATTTAGGGGCAATTGTAGAAATGGTACAATGACTAATTTACCAGCATATAAATAAAGAACTCCCTAGAAAGGCCACTGACTAGCAGCGATCTCAAGGCAGTCAGAATCCTCTTGCTACAGTGTATCTCTTGAGCCTTGCATTCTTCTACTTCTTAGCACAGATGCTTGGGCCTCTGCTCTTCTTTCTTCCTTTAACTCTTAACTGACTTTGGATCATTCTTCCAGTACTGGTACATTTTTTTTATTATTATGGAGCTATTTAGACTAACTTAGACCAAGCCTCTCCTCTTTCACCCTTAAGTCTTTAAAGTTGTTTGGGTTTTTTTTTTTTTTTTTTTTTTCATTTTGAGTGTATTATTATTTGATTGGTGCGTGCACTCACAGTCTCACAAGATGAAGGCCATGAACCACCAAGGCCTCATTATTACCAGGCCTAAAGCAGACATTCCATGATTTGTTTCTTTTTCTTCCTTTTTTAAAATTTTTATTTTTTATATTAATTACAATTTATTCACTTTGTATCCCAGCTGTAACCCCCTCTCTCCTCCCTACCTGATCCCACCCTCTCTCCCTCATCTCTTCCCTTGCCCCTCTCCAAGTTCACTGATAGGGGAAGTCTTCTTCCCCTTTCATCTGACCCTAGCTTATCAGGTCTCATCAGGACTTGCTGCATTGTCCTCCTCTGTGGCCTGGCAAGGCTGCTCCCCCATCCAGGGGAGGTGGTCATAGAGCCAGCCACTAAGTTTATGTCAGAAACAGTCCCTGTTCCCCTTACTAGGGTACCCACTTGAATAGTGAGTTGCCATGGGCTATATCTGAGCAGGGGTTCTAGCATATATCCATGAATGGACCTTGGTTGGAGTATCAGTCTCAGAAAAGACCCCTGGGCCCAGATATTTAATTACTTTAATTTGTTGGACCTTTTGTTTCTATTCTTCCCATGGCAAAGTGGATGTGGAGACTCTTATCTCAAAGTACTGACAATTACTTTGTTTTTTGAGGATATAATTTGAGTGAGCTCACAGGCCCACATTTGTTGCTTATCAATCCTTTACCAAAAGTACATTTTGGGTGGTGATGGGTCAAATGAAGAACATGGGAATTCATAGAAAGAATGTCCACTGGTAATCCTTGAAGGTCATTATGGATTTATAGATTTTTTATATGACGTTTTTGTTTCTGCTCTACAATTCTTCCTAGAACTTGAAAGCGCAGTACCATGCCCAATTTATTTGTACCTTTATTATGCTTGAAAACATAATTTAAAATAACATTACTTTAACTATATTTGTTTCTTGGTCAGTATGTGCCACCACTTATAATATTGCACAAATAATTTACATGACAGTAATTTTGAGTCCTAGTTTTGTTTCCAGTTGTACTCAGTACAGAAACACTAAAAAATAGCTATATATATATATATATAATTTTAATATTTAAGAGAGTAAACATAAATGTCATAGATTATGAGATTAAATCCCTGATCTGGAACCAGTTTATTCTAGTTTCCTACAGAGCATGTGGCAATAACAGGGGCAGTTCTGTGTCTTGACCTCTTTATCTGTGGTGTGGGATTAACAATCCCTTATATGGCCATTTGAGGATTAACAATGGGAATCTGACTACATTACTGATAATAATGGTTATTCATAAGGTTTTAAAATGGTAGCCATAGTCATTAGGCATAAGATCATTCTCTTCTTTACAGCAGTGAAATGAGGATTCTTTGCATGAATGCTCATGCAAAGAAGGGAGATGAAGACACCTGTCATTTTCTATAGAATAGATGATATTTGGGGAATAAAAAAATAATTGAGGAAGCTTGCCTAATTTTACACAATAATTAAGCCAAAGATGTAAACAGAATTTCTTTTCTTTCTTTCTTGATAGTGTAGGTTTTGAAAAATATTCCAGTACCTATAACAGTATATTGTTAAAACACAATATCTGTGTTTACGTGTTGGCTGCAGAGAATGCATACATACAAATCTTCATGATATCCAGAAGTCCAGGAGAAGTCAGCCACCAGAAGTAGCTAGAAGTGGTTAAGAAGCAGAAACTCTGGATTTTGAGTCTCCTGACCAGCATTTCAAGCCTTTGGCTTGCCTGTTCTTGCTGCCCACCAAGAGGATAGGTAAACTAGAACTCTGTAAATGCCTCTTAAGTGGCATTACTTTTACTGTAGCTAGTTTGCCTATGCCCCCACTTGATGAATTCCATTGTCTCATTTCATTTGTTTTTATTTTAAATTGGTTTTGAGCATAGAGGAAAGGCCTTTTGGGAGACCATGAATGGAGCTATGGTCTGAAGTCAGCCCCACTGACTTCCAACTTCTGGTCAGGATGCTGCATCCTATGTGCTTTCCCAGACTCCTGGGAAGTTTTCCTCACCCCTCTGAGTCCCTCTTTTCCCATCAGAAAGGGAAGGAGGCCCTTCAAGAGCCAGTGCATGGAAGAACTTGGACCATCATGAAGCCTGTGTCTTGTTATTCATGTAATGACACTAAACCAGTTAGATCCTCTCTTGGGTAATTATAAGAGCTTTTGTGCAATTTGGATTTCAGGAATGACAACACAGTAAAAGCAATATGTTCTGGTACCTAGGAAGTTCACCAGAATTGAATGAAGACAAATGTAATCCTATCCATAGTGAATGTCTCTTAAGTTTTCTCCCATGGTAGCAGCTCAGTGCTACATCTAAAGTATTTAGGAACACAGCATCAGAATTTTCAGTGCTCACATTGAAGTTTATCTGACATCCAGGGAATGCAAGCAAGGCTAAGAATAGGCTTTTCTCCTCAGAGGAACAGTGCTGTCACCTGTTACTTTCTCTACAGGTTAATATTTAGCACCATATAGATGGAGCTGGGCTAAGAAAAATGCAGATGACTTCAAGGCATGGTGTCTGATTCAGGTAGTGAGCCGAGTCAAAAATGGAGGAATTTATGTTACCCAGGCCCCAGAAATTCAGATTCTCAAATCTGAAGATAAAATGTAGCTCTTGTTTGCTTCCTTGATATGTGTGTGTGTGTCCAGCACATATAAGAAATCACTTGTGAAAATAGTGCAAGCCAGAAGACATTGGACATGTGAGCTTACTAACTACACTATACAAGGAGGCAAATCCAATCACAAACCTTCTGGAATAAATACTCCTATTGACAGTCATTATTCTCTCCTGTTATTAATGTAAATTTTGTTTCTCTGCTTTCCTTTCTTTTGAAACCTATGAACTTCCAAAATATTTGCCTATTGTTTTATCTTGTCTATGCATAGAGAAATCATTTAATATCTTGAGGAGCAAAGGGCTATACTTTTCTTATTACCATTCACTCTTTATATGGTATGTGAGCAAAACAATGAATCCTTACATTCTCTGTAAAGATTTACCATGAAGATGAAAGAATGACCATGGTTCTTTCAGACTTTTCTTATTTTAGTCAAGGTTGTGGAGCAGGAACTGTTAAGAAACTTAGACCCCAGAGAGGAGGGTGGAGAATAATATAGAAAAACTATCACATAACACGGGGTTATTTTAAAGGCCGGGATACTGGGTTCAGTTGGCACGTTCACTGAGGTGACTGGAATTTCTGGAATTGCGGTGGTTAATGCTCATCATTACCTTACCAGGAAGTCAAATAGCCTCAGAGACAAAACTCTTGACATTTCTGTAGTAAAGAGATCTGGTTTGGTTAAGTGAGTCAGGGTGATGCAGCTGAAGTGTGAGAAGTACCATTCCATGGATTGGGGTCAGAGACAATAACACAGGTGAGTGAATGACCATTGGCTTTCATCCTCTCACGCTTCCTGAACGCAGACATGGTGTGAGTAGCTACTGCATGATTTTATCATCTTCAGTAATTGACTGTGTGTTCAAACTATGAGCCTAAATAAGCCCTTTCATCCTGAAAATATATATGGCATAAAACACTATTCTTCCAAATGTATTCATTATAAACCAAGGGCCATTAATGTACAGATTAATAACTGAAACTATTTCCACAGACAGACTCTGTAAATATTATATTTAACAGACACTATGTGCATTTGTTTCCACATTATATATGGCTGACTAACTTCAAAGAGTCAATTTTTTTTAGAAGAAACCATGTCCTTCTCCATGGAGACAAACTTATTTGCTTTCAGGTTATGTCAAAACTCACCAACTTTGGTGGTAAAATGTTCAGAACTAGAAAATGAAATAATGATTTTTTGTTGTTGTTGTTGTTAACCATATCTTAATCTATAGAAGCAATTACCTTGTACCGTAGTAAGCCAAAAGCTTCATGGTGTTTCTTCTAGAATTTTAATATTCTCTAGGTATATCCTTTACATGGTGTGTTTTAATGCCAAAAAGAACCTGGGTGGGCAAGTCTCACAGTGATCTCTCTGTCCTTGTGGGTTCCAGATACAGCGGTGTGCATCACTGCAGAGCTGTAACTGTCACTCTGATCTTTGGGATGGCGCAATCCTCAGTAATGATGCTTGCCTTGGTGTAGAGAGCGCTATACCTTGTATCTCTTCTGAAGAGTGTTCACTGCAAGAGCATCTTCTATAAACAGGCAAATTTAGTCTTTCACTGACACGCTTAGATTTTTAGAGTGCCCTGGATTAAGAAACACTCCCCTGTAATCAGAAGTATTTCAGAAAATAACTTTTGCACTAGAGAATTAAAAGATTAGTCAGTACCATTTGGGGAAAGTCCTGATTCTAAAATGTCTTTCCACTGTGCCTTTGATACATTGTGGCTGATACTATGAGCAAATGCTTCCCAACTTTTTGCTTTATACTTTGGATACATGTAGTTCATCCTAGCCACCCTCATGGTTACTTGAGCACTGTGTGTGAAGGCTCCCATCTTCTGACATTCCAGCACCCGCTGCCTGTGAGGGTGTGTACGGTCTAAGACCAGAGGTGCTTTCTGTGCCTTCCCCACCTGCAGAGGTCTGCACAGGTGAACTCAGCTGTTCGCACGACTGTGCCACCCAATGACTGTCCTGCACAGTTAGTGCTGCACTTGATGCTGCCTACAAGTACTGGGCACATGATTAACTTAACTTCCACCCACCAAAACGCTCATTGTTCCGTGATTCTCCCTGCCTCATTTCTACGCACACCTTGCCACGCCACCTCTCAACTATATTAAGCGTACCTCATGAAGGGGCTGCGGGCCTTATACTCATTTCTTTTAGACTCCAGAGAATTTAATAAGGCAGTAATGCCATCAAATATTCGCTCTCCACTTCCGCTGGGTTAATCATATGTTATATTATTTTACCTTCTCAAGGACCATGTGTGAGAGTTACTATTGCTTCACTTAAGCGGCTTTCTGGATACCTCATTGTAGATTTGATGGATGGATTTAGTGCAGAGCCAGGGTTGAAACCTTTGCTTGTGAGATACAGCCATTGGAGAGGAAGGCAGCCTAAAAGCTGGCCCCATCTGTATGAAGCCTGCTTGGCTGGACCAAACTGTCCATTATATTTTCACCCTGTCTCATCAAGGAGTGCCATGATAAAGGTACTTTCTCCTTTGATACCCTGGTGGGTAGAGTCTTTCAGAGGTCCTCTGTGGAAAGCTCCTGTCCTGTTCCTTGTCTTCTCCTACTTCCATTATCTATCCTGTTTGCCCTTCTAAATGAGGATTAAGCATCTTCACAAAGGTTCTCCTTGTTGTTTAGATTCTTTAGGACTATAGATTTTAGTATGTTTATTCTATATTGTATGGCTAATATCCACTTATAAGTGAGTATATACCATATGTGTCTTTCTGCTTCTAGTTTACCTTACTCTGGATGATCTTTTCTAGTTCCCACCATTTGCCTGCAAATTTCATGATTTCCTTGTTTTTAATTGCTGAGTAGTATTCCATTGTATAAATGTACCACAATTTCTGTATCCATTCCTCTGTTGATGGACATCTAGGTTGTTTCCAGATTCTGGCTATTACAAATAAAGCTTCTATGAACATAGCTGAGCAAATGTCCTTATTGAATGGTAGGGCATCTTTTGGGTATATGCCCAGGAGTGGTATAGCTGGATCTTGAGATAGGACATTCTGAGACTCAAAGCCAAACTTTGAGCAGAGTTCCAGAAACCTTATGGAAGAAGAGATAGAAAGACCTGGAGGGATCAGGAACTCTACAAAGAGAACAACAGAGCCAAAAATTTGGGGTCCCATGGGCCCTGGAGAGACCAATACTCCAATCTAAGACCGTGCATGGAGAGGACCTAGACCCCCTTACTCAGAGGAAACCCATATGCTGCTCCGTTTCCAAGTGGGTAAACTAGTAAGGGGTACAGAGGCTATCTCTGACATGAAGTCAGTGGCTGGCTCTTTAATTACCTCCCACTTGAAGGTACAGCCTTGCCAGGCCACAGAGGAAGATGATGCAGCCAGCCTTGATGAGACCTGATAGGCTAGGGTCAGAAAGAAGGAGAGGAGATCCTCCCCTATCAGCAGACTGGGGGAGGGGCGTAGGGGGAGAAAAGAGGGAGTGTGGGAGGAGATGAGGGAGGGGGCTGCAGTCAAGGTTTATTCACTCTCTGTGAGGAAAGAGAAATAATGCAAAGATTAATTTAGGGGTAATATGGCAAAGGAGGGACTGGTGAGTAATTTGGAAGAACTGAGCTGCACTGTGCTCACTGTAATTCTCACGCCATTGACTAATGTTGGCTGAATTGAGAGATCCATTTAGATAGATGGGATTGACTGAGGTTACAAGATCTGAATTAAGTCAAAAGTCTTCAGTTGAAATTGCATACATGCCACAGATAAACACAGAGTGTGAACCAAAGTTTCAGAGTACTTGATTAAAAGAGACTCGGAGTCCTGGGAGCCAGAATAAAGGGTCCAGGATCTTCTAAGTCCAAGCATTGGGGATTCTGAAAATGAAAAGAGGAGAAGTAACAGGACCGTTTACAGGGTCACTTTTTCCAGTGAGTTTCTTCCTGCCTTCCTAAAAGTAATGTTCTTTCTAACGCCACACTGGAAGCCACTTAGTTGTCCGTGGACAAAAGAACTGCAAAATAACCATAATGAAGCCCTTCAAAGAAGGCTCCTCAGCAGCAAAGATGAGCTAAACGCCAACACACAGATGAACACTGTGACCTCAAGGAAAATAGGCTACTTTGAAGAGACCACAGGCGGTGACTGCTGTATGGTTCTCCCTGTACCTGGTGCTCTATAAACAAACTCTATAAACAAAGTTTCCAGCGCCAACTCTGCATAGTTGCATGGTATATTGCTTACCAGTGTTGAAATTTCATATACGAAGCCTAAGCGATCCCCTGTCCTTCAGTCTTACATTTGCATTGAGAGGGACCTACAGCAGAGCCCAAGCCTTGGTTGTGGGCCATACTCTGCTCAGAAGTGCCTGTGAATCTCACAGTCTACACAGAAAAGCAAGAGGTACACAGAGGCAACATTGGAGGCTGTTAGGCCAGTCCCTCTGACATTAGAAACATGGGAACCAGAGTGCCATGACTGGCGTTACTTGGAAAAAGGTAATATCAATGGATTTCCCAAGTAAAGATTGTCTCCAGGCTCCTGGGCAATACAAGAACTCTTTAAACTTGGCGTGTGGCAATATGGGTCATGTCACAATGCTTCCTCATAGTGCCCCTTTATTAGCTAACCCCTGACTGAACTTACCCACCTTTCTTCTTGCTTGACCTCATTTCTTGCTCTTTGTTAACAGTAGTTGCGTTTTTGTTTTTTTGGTTTTTTTTTTTTTTTTTTTTTTTTTTTTTGTACAAATGAATAGGTGGGAATAACACCCAAGTCCCAGAAACATATCAGATATCAAGATTTCTGCCTGTATAATCATATCTACTTATGCTTTTCTCTGAGTTAAAATTTAAATGATTAATTACAATACATAATTTTTAAAATAAGGGGTATATTTAGAGAATGCTTAGCTTAAATGTGCATTTTCATGTAGAATGGCACGTCATTTTTTCTCAATCACAACATCTTCACTTTGATGTCTATGGAGACAGGAAAGACATTGCTTAAGATACTTTGCCTTATTCTAAGAAAATCCTCCTTGTATGCTATTGACAATGTATTTCCTTTATAAACATCCTGAAGTATACAAAATTGGCCAGTTTTGATTATGAATTGATATTATAGGTTTTCTACCTATATTGTTGCATTAGAAAAATACTCCCAAATTTTTATACGTTAAAGATCACATGTCGGACCTGGCATAGTGGTGCCATCTTGCAGTCACAACACCTGATTGTCTGATGGTGACAAAGAGCTCTAGCACAGCCTGGGCCACATAATGAGGCCCTTTCTTTTAAAATGAAAACAAACACAACGAAAATGTTTTGTTAAAGTCCTAATTCTGAGTACCTCCTTTAAAATATAACTATATTTGGGGCAAATATTTATACGTTTACTATGATACACTAAAACTAATTAATTTAAATGACACTTTTTGTAGTTGTCTCTAATCTAATATGACTTGTACCTTTATAACAGGATGCAATTTTGGTTGATTATTCACGTGCATGGAGCTCCAGATGCATGTGTAATTATGTGCACTCCTGCACACATGAAACATTCATGTGGGCACACACCTTCTCCAAAGATAGACAGACAGACAGACAGATAGACAGACAGAATTAGACAATCATGAAATATATATTTATAGATATAATTTTATACACATATAGTGTCTTCTATTAAATTACTTTGACTCTGTATTCTGTATTTCACCTGTCTAATTCATCTTCAGCCAAAACAGGATGAGTAAAATTCTTCAGTCTCCAGGTTAGGTTGTGACAGCTCTAAGTATTGTACTAGTGACACTAGTTCATCTGAACTGTTGACAGGGCAAGGGACAATAGAGGTCCAGACGAGACAGAAGCATGTTCCAGAGCTAGACACCTTCTGACAGCATTGCTCCTGAATTCCACTTCCTAGCTCAGTGGACTCACAGTAGGTGCGTTACCTACCCACGGGGTCCCCAGGCTTTTCAACCACAGAATGGGGTTATTAGCACCTATATCGGCAGGACTACTGAGAGGACGGAATTAGCTCTTGTTAGTAAAACCCCATGGTTTGAGCCCAGCCTGCTAGTCACACCTTCTTTGGCCCTTCAAGGAAATAAATGGAGATCAAAAACTCCCAGGCCTGCTTCATTAAACTATCCTGACTCCTCAGGGGATGGGCCTCAGTTTGCCTTAACATGGCCCATTTGATCTGTGCTAATGGTCTTTCCCTGCACTCTGTGGAACAGCAGACTAAACGCTGCACTGGTATTTCACGATAACACTTTACTGGAGAGTAAATTCTGATGCTAGACACACCTAGAAAGAGAACCCTTCCTTGTGTATCAGAACAGGTTGGAAGTCAGGTGTTACAGCGTGTCTTCAGTAGTTTTCACATGAATCCAGGTGGCATTCACAAGCTTACAACATCCTCCTCCCTGTAGAAACGATGGACTTGGATTGTTGTTACTGCGACTTCGGATTGGTACAAACCATCTGAATTTCTCCATGAAAGCTGCTGTGCGAGAGGGCAGAAAAGAAAGACAAAGAGGTGTCGGGAATCTAAATGTTGCTTCTTTTTACCTGTGTACTTTGAATTTGCTCTAGGTTTATTAATGAAGATGGCGTTTGCATTTCATTTTCGCTGCATTTATGTTTTGATTAATGTAGTTCATATTTTCCAGATAAGAAGCGAGAAAAGAAATAAATAAAGCAGCTTTTCAGACTGATTGCTAATTTATATGAATTCATGTATTCAAATTTATGGTCTTTGAATCAAACACAAGTACTCAGTGTTATTTTTCAAATCTCTGACATTATTTACATAAAAGCCTTTTTGAAATACCAAAGGGAGTATTTGTCATTGATGAAAACTCAATAGTACCCTGATACTTTCTGAAGATGTTTTGAAGGTATATGAGAACAAAACATCATTTGGGAGTTAAACTTACCAGTGAAAAAAAATGCTGTAAATAGATATCCAAATGGAGTAAATGGAGTTTGTAAGCTATCAGTACATGCCAAACTCTGAATACAACAGTTAAAACTTTTATATTAAATCCAAAATAGCTTAAAGAGCAGTTTAATGAGTAACTGCTATTACTATATATATATATATATATATATATATATATATTTTTTTTTTTTTTTTTTTTTTCTGGTGAAACTTTGGAATGAACTCAGGGCTTGCACAGTTTGGTCAAATGCTGTACCACAGAGGACTATCTCCAGCCCTGAGAAGACAGTATGTATTCTGAGACAGATAGAAGCTTCCTGTAACACTACGTCATCACACGAACAGTGCAGACTCATTCTCTTCTACTTCTAGGGAATTGAAATGAAGGTGTCTACAGTGCTATGTTCTTTTTGTCTCCTGCGGAGAGCAGTCCACTTTCTTTCCGTATCCAGCTACAGAAGGATACCAGCTCTTCCCTTGTCTTCAAAACCTGTTTATCTTCAATGTAATTTTTTTAGAGGCCAGTGGTTAACATGTAACGCTTATTTATTAGACTGTCTACCTTAAGAAATATCTTACAAGTAATTACTTATTCCCAGAGTGTCGTTTTTAGTAGGAAATATTAGTCAACAAAATTCAGTTGCTGTGTTATTTTTTTTTCTTCAGACTCTGAAAATATAGTTTTGTCCAAAACTCTCAAGAGCTTCTCAAAACTCTTGTAAATAGAACAAATGAATTAAGATTGTGTCTTCATGTAGCACATTAATGCAAAGATTATTAGCAAATACCACCATTTTACTCTTTGTACCATGGGGCTGGAAAGACAGACCATCAGTTAGGAGCACCTCCTGAGAGTTTTTACAACTACCTGTAACTCCATCTCCAGGGTTTCTGATGTTTCTGGCCTCTGTAGGCACAGGCAGTCACATGCCCCCCTGCCTCCCAGTTTAAAAATAATAAAATTAACACTTTAAACATAGTAATTGGTGGACATTAGCCTTAAGAGAGAAGCAGATCTTCCTTGTCATTTTTCTTTTAATGATCACAGGAGGTCATGCTATCAGTGTGCCATTCAGTGCTTTTAGCTATAGGATTTTATGGGGAAAAAAAGCTTAAATCCACTCCACACTGTCTTATAAAAATGTACAAGGGAATCTCACCAGGGAACACCCAGCTCTGTCTGAGCAAGTGCCAGGTAAACTCTCCTTCCAGTGTTTATAACATGTGTCATGGCAAGCAATGACATTTTAAAATATTCACTTATTTTGGGAGTAGGGGATGATTGTCAGACAATCTGATTTATTCAGAGAAATGATTTTTCCTTGGAATGGAGAACTGGCTCCTCCTGACTGGGATTCCATTCTTCTTCCATCTGTGTAGGACTGAAGTTCTTAAGTGGACTGGTTTGTGGCATCAGGGATATTTGGATATTTGGCGGTGCTTAGAGAATATTTTGGGTCTCATAACTAGAAAGGTTCTGTAGGACACATTTTCATTCCATTTGTTAGAGACCAGGAATTCTAGTAAGTCTGGATGGCACTCATAAACATAATGAATCGGCCACATTATTTAAAAGAGAAGTCGCCGCATTTAAACATTCCCCAACACTCTGGGGTTTCTCTACTTTCCAAACCAGTCCTTTTATATCCCTAATTAAGAAGTGACCTTTGCACACACGCCTATCGGGAGGGGTCCACAGGCATCTGCGGTGCCTTGCTTCATTATTGACCCCCCATGTCCCGGTAATTTTCCACTCCTCTGTCTTCCCTGCCTGTGTGTGTGTGTGAGCACATTGTACCAGTGACACAACTTGCCCCTACTCAGCTGCATATTGTCTTTGTGTAGCAAGGTTTTAACTTGCCTTCTTTCATCTTTTCTTGATCCAGCAACAGCTACATTTTAGTCTGTGTCAGAGCATATGGGTCTATGCCAGGGCTTTGCAAATAAAAGGAGTTCCTTGGTTATCGTCAAGGAGCATCTGTCTCCATCTTGATGAGGCTCAGGCTAAGGTGAAAAGTCTTTCCTCTGCAGACTGACCTTCTTCAGGCCCTGGGACACTGTAGAGCTGTTTATGACCCAGTCTTCTCTCTCACTTATCCCAGGCACCCACATGTCCCTCCCCTCCTCCTCCACAGCACCCACATGTCCCCATCACCTCAGCAGGAAGCTTCTGCTGCTGTCCTACCTCAATCCCACTGCGTTTTACAATTCCTTTTCCTAAGATTTGGCAATATCTAAAACCATCATATGTAATTCCATGCTCGTTTTAGTGTGTGACTTCATTCACCTCTCTCCACGTACACATATGTTTACCAGCCTGACATTTAGTCTATGTAGGCACTACATTTCTTATATGTAGTTATGGCTTATTTTATGCAAGTTCCCATAAGACAGAAGAAGATAATGAGTTAGTTGATAAAGTGAGGCAATTAATCTTTTTGCCTCCTAGTAAGGCACCTCAGACTCACGTAGAGTCTTCAAGTTTGATATTTGCTTCCTCCCATATTGTTGACAAATTTTCCATAGCGATTATCTGTTTCTGCTGTATCTGAAGATTATTTCACAAAGTCATTGTCATCTAGTATATACATTTATCTCTTGTTTCCTCTTGTCAACACCCAATGCCAGTTGTCAAACCTCAGCTGTCCAGCTTCATTTATCTCATGAACTGGGGTTAAGGTAAATCAGTCCCCTGTCAGAAGGAAATGTGTCTGTCTTGTTTGATGCTGTGCTTATGTTTGGAGAACAATTTCCGCATACATGGCTTTAAATAAATATCTCTAACACAAGTGAGATAATACAGACAGAGAGCAGTTAGCATAAAATGTGACACCTGGCAGGTGCCCAATAAATGATTCATATGTCGTGGGAGAGGTGCTCAAACTAATCATCTGCCTCCTGCTAGTAATGAGGCTATTTGGAAGCCACCAGAGATAGCATCATAGAGAATGAGACAAGCAACAGAGAATGGGGGACAGAGGCCCTTCTTCCCCAGTGAGGGAGGCAGTGCAAATGCCGAATGAGCTCATGTGGAAAGTGGGTGTCAAAACTAGTAACACATCCCTAACTGTTTGGGGTTTAATTAAATGAATCCAATACTAAAGCTGGGCTGCAATGTTGAAGAGCCAGAGGCAGAGGCGGAGTAGTGGTTACATCTTGTCAATGGTATGGTTAGCACAGCCACTGCTCAGGGACCACAGGTATCACACAATCAGACCTGAGAATCACAGCACAAACAGGGGTAATTTAGAAAAATTTAAGTACCTGTTTTTGTTGTTTTCTTTTGTTTTTAATAACCTAAAACTGAATGGAAGGTAAATTCTACACTTACATTTAGGAGTCTTTTTTTTTTTTTTTTTTTTTTTGAGAAAAAAAAAAGATTGCAAAGTTGATATTTGAATCTATGTGGAGGCAGGTACATGATTGTATTCAGCAACTCAATGTAATGATTTTTGTTTATTTTATATGTAATGAGGCTAAGTAAGTTACATTTCAGTAATGAATATGGACATGACATTTGCAGTTAACTTTGTGGAGACAACATTTTTTAATTAACTAATTTATTTATTCACTTTATATCTCAGTTGTGGGCCCCTCCCTCCTCTCCTCCTGGTCCCTTACTCCCTCCCTCTTTCCCCCTAGCCCCCAAGCCCCATCCCTCAGAAAAGGGGAGCTGCTCCACCTACCCCTCCCAGTACATCAAGTCCCATCAGGACTGAGCACATCCTCATCCTCGATGGCCTGGCAAGGCAACCCACGAGGGAGAAGTGATCAAAGAGCTGGAAGAGAGTCCATTGCAGAGACAGCCTCAGCTCTCCTTACTAGGGAACCACATGAAGACCAAGCTGCCCTTTGGGTACATCTGTGTAGGGGCCCTAGGTCCAGTCCAGGCATGGTCCTTGGTTGGTGCTTCAGTCTCCACAAGCCCCTCTGGGCCCAGGCAGTTGGCTCTCTTGGTCTTCTCGTGGAGCTCCTTTCCCCTCTGGATCCTTCTGTCCTTCCCGCTATTCTCCCTGCTCTCCGCCCCGTGTTTGGCTGTGAGTCTCAGCATCTGTTTCCATCCACTGCTGGGTGGACAGCTGATGGCCTGGTTTCTCTGTGGAAGTGCGTGTCTAGGTCATAGAGGGCACCCATTTTCTAATCTCGCAAAGTACTGTAGGTATTAAATTTCTGAAATCTGTGTTAAAGAATCCAATCGGTTAGTTTGTATAGCTCAACAAAGGGTCGGTAGTCAATTCTGTCTCATTGGTCGGTTCTGAAGGTGTACTTTATGTGCTATTTGGGTGTCTTAATTATGTTTCGAGAGCTGTACATTCAGGGTGTGGAGCAGTAGAAGAGATGCAGTGTATCCTTTACTTTGTCCTGTGAATAGAAAGAACGGCCCAGGTGGGGCTGCTCATGAGTGACTCCATGCTCAGCTATAGCAGCACCGCTAAAGCAAGCCAGGACGCAGAGCTGCTGTGAGAAGTCCTGCACGATGTTAGGCCTGAGCAAAAATACTTTAAAGTTGACTGGTGGCAGGCGGAAAGGTGAGAGGGTGTTGCTCTGTTGATACGGAGCACGATGGCTTGCTATATGTCTAATGAAAGTGGCGAGAAAAAGACCTCTGGGGGGGATGAGCAGGGCTGGAATCCCCGAAGCTGAGTGGCGGGCAGCAAGTTTCAGGACCACTTTCGTGGCAGTCTCCCTCCTCCCTTGCCTCTCTCCATCCCCCGCCCCCACCCCCACACACTTAAAAGTAAAAGGAGGGAAGGAAAAGAGAGGTGCAGGAGAGGGAGAGCGAGAACTGATGCGTGTTTAATAAATAAGTCTGCAGAGCGGTTAAAAGAACCGGAAGGAGGCGTGTGCTTCCCTCTTCCACGCGGAGCACTCCACCCGGAGCACTCCACTGCCCGAAGCCTCGGAGTCACGGCTGGGGGAGGAGGTTAGACCGAGACTCCACCGCGGGGTTCTGCCTTCATACAATGCCCAGTCTCCTCCACACGATAAATTATCATAGGAAAATTTTATTTCCAACTTGTAGGTCTTACTTTTCAGTCTTGACAGTTTTGTTTTGGTAGCAAAATTGACATGTGATCATAGCACAGCTGCGGGAAAAGCAGAGCCCGGAAACCAAGCACCCAGAGATAAATGGCCCGGTGTCTGGGAAGAGACTTGCTGGATCAAAGGCTATGCAAGTTTTTACAGCTTTTACATTGCCAAATTGTCCTGCAGAACGGCTCTATTAATTTACACTCCGCCAACATGGCTAATGGGCTGTAGAGTCGTTGTCTGTTTATCTATCTGTTCTCGTCATTAGGCTGTAAGCTCTTCAAGGACTGCTTAATCTCCCAATGCCTGGTGCTTATCATTCATCCTGATGTGGGGTAGGCTCCCATGTATTAACCCACTTCCCTGTCCTGCCTCTACGCCCTTCAAAGCATCAAACACAAGGGGTGCCATTACAGAGTGAATGTCTGAAGAAGGGACAAGATCCGAGCAATGTCAAAAGATTATAGAATTTTCTCCAAGAAATGAGTTTATTCATAAGCTTTTGAACAACAGCCTGCTTTTAACTCAAATACGCGTAGTGAATTCATTAATAACTATCAGAAGATGCTAGAACAAATAGTGTCGGTGTTGAGCTAGCACTGATTATTGTTGTTACATACATTTAGAGCTGTATGTGTGTTTTAAAAGAATCTCTTTGAAAAATCCATATATTTGTAAATGACACTGCAGGAACTTCCTTCAGATAAAACGTTGGCTCGGTGTTGCTATGGTGATTGCTTGTAAGTTTGTATAAGATTATAATTTTCTTTTGGGGATAAAAAAAAATCTGAAATTCCTCAAGGAATGTGCCTTTTTTGAGAAATCTTTAGCAACGACAACATAGTTAAGTAAACTATACAGTGCTTCTCTCCTTTGTAAGCTTTACAAGACATTATAAAGATGAAAGTTTGTTTACTGAACACATGCTTTAAACAAAGGGTTAAAATTTGAAGATGTGCTTATTTGGCCAGGTTCCAAAAGGTTTAAGATGAGCAACAGTCAGCAAAGCTAATATTCTCTATATTCTGAAGGAGCAGTGAGCATACAGAGACTGTGAAATACATCTGAGGAGCGCTACCATAGGGATCACAAATAATGTTCTGTCCTTATAGAAGAGAGACGTGCTTGCCCGAGAAAGACCTTGTGCCACAGGGTCCAGTTGAAATGTCAGTTCCATTTGAATAGTTCTAATGACTCCAGCTGGAAATGATGCTCATTTCTACCTCGACAGCCAAGCGTCCCCTCTTCCTACGTGGAAAACATGCAATCATAGTTCAAGGTGACAAACAAGCTCCCTTTTCTTCCTCGTAGATTTCGTTTCTTAAAATGTGGTTTTAGTGCTTTGCTTTGTAAATACATAAAGCTATTGTGTGCAGATGTGAAAATATTTTTTCATCAGTCACACTATGCTTGAAATCTCTACTGAATGACTAAATGATTGATAAATGATAATGTTAGGTATCTGCTCATTTATAGAAACCCATGATATACCATGTGCAAAGCAACAGGTGTAAGCCACATTCATCTAACATTTAAAAATACTTACAAAACTTCTTTATAATAAGGTATAAAATTAATAGTATATTCAAAATGATTAAGAAGTGGTTCCAAAGAGTTTCTTAACAATATAATTTTGAACAAAAATATAGACCCAAGAGATCTCTGCAGTGTGTTCCCTGTGCCCTGTTCCTGAAAAGAGGAGAAAAGAAAATGTTTATAATTAACATTCCAAGTGTGATAATGATAGCTCAACCCAGCCATGTATCACAAATCACATGTAACTTGCCTTTGACAAAATGAATCAAGTCGTCATTTCATGAGTAATGTTACCCAAATAAAAATTACCCTTGATACTTTTCCTATATTGGCACTGGAGTAGTAGTCCGGATAAAAATAATTTCTATAGAGTAAAATAACAGCAAATTTGAATCACTCTGATAACCTTAAGGATAAGAAAAATAATGCCAAGGTCATTCACTGAAAAAAAAGAGAGAAAGGGAAGAGTAAGTAAAATGAAGGAGAAAAATGACCCACATAAATATGATGTCAGGAAAAATAGATATGTCTGGTGGCATGGCTCCTTATGCTGCTGGTCCAGATGGACTCAGTCATGAGAAAACATAGATAATGTGTTGTTTACTTTTCCAAACCATGAGAGCATGAAGAACTACTACAGAGCCCCTTTAATTAAAATACTATTAGTTTCCAGTGTATTCTCATAGAATGGTAAACATTAAATTTAAATGAAAATAAAACCATCATTCTGCCAAAGTTTGGAGGTTTAAGTTGCTAACATTTTATAACTCTAAGAATCTAAACATTTCACTCAGTTACTCTAGATTTTATTTTATTTGGATTTTTTTAATATTTACACCTGTGTGAGTATGTGTGCCCAGGTATGGTGAACTGTATGTGTCTGTTCACACATCAAAACTGGAAGAGGCAGACGAATCTCTCAGACCTGGTGTTGCCAGCGTTTTGGGGCCATCAGGCTTGTTGATTAGGGCTGGGGTCTGAATTCTAGTCCTCTTGCTTACTCAGCAAGTGCACCAAACCATTTCCCCAAGCCCAACTCTGGCTTTTAGATGTGTTCTTAGTTTGGGCTTCCATGAGTGTGGTCGGATAACTGGAAGACCTATTACAAGGCCGCTCATGTTGTAGAAAGGTATAAAATCCCTGTGTGGGAACTAGCAGATTAAAAGAGGGGTCATGTTAAATGGCCACCCTTTATGAGATGGGCTGGCTACTTCCTACCCCCTTAGGATTTACGCCATAAGTCACTCAGGAGAAATCAAGCTTGAGGTTTTTATTGTCACCTTGAAGAGTATGGACATGGTAAGCATTATGTAGAACCTGCCCCCTTCCTCTTGCTCTCAGCAATGGCTGCAGAGCCACAGTGACGTAGACTGCTTATTAAATTTGAAAAGGAGCTCTCCTCTGCTGCACGCTTTCTGGGTGAGTTCCAGTCTCTCAGCATTTATTGGCCAGCACGCGATGACTTTCATAGTTAGTTTCATATTCCTACACTACAGTTCCGGGCGCCACTTGTCTTTGATTTTTGTTGTTGTTATTGTTCTTCCTATTGAACTCTGGTACTGTTTTATGAATATGGTTTGGCTGTTGTCAGTTTGATTTGCACGCTTTATTCTAGTTCATACCTTATGATACCCAAGAAAAGAGAGACTTTATAATTAATTTTAATTATATTTTATTTTGATTGATGTAAAATGCATGCTTCTGACTATTTTTTTAATTATTGGATCATATTTTAAGTTAATTGTCTATGACATTTAATGTAAACAGACATGATACATACACTCTTCTCTCTTGGATTCAAAAAAATTAGGAAAGCATAATTTTACAATGGAAGAACCCAAATAGTTAGACACTGGATTATTTGTTTAATGGTGAGAAGCCACTAATAACATTCTCTAAACTTATACAACATAAAACAAGATTAATAAAAACAGGATAAAGTATATGAACTGAAATTTATTTTAGAATGCAATTGTTTGACTCATGATATAATTATATTTTATTTAAACTAGAAAATAAAATCAGAAGTGGAGACAATGAAGATAAAGAGGAATAATAATATCTGGGCAGTTGTGGCACACACCTTTAATCCCAGCACTGGGGAGCCAAAGGCAGTTGTATCTTTGTGAGTTCAAGGCCAGCCTTGTCTACAGAGTGAGTTCTGGGACAGCCAAGGCTACACAGAGAAACCCTGTCTCAAAACACTAAAACAAAACCCAACCAAACAGAACTAAAATAATAATGAGTAAAATCCAGCCATGATAAATTAAGCCAAGATGACAACTGGCTAGCACCTGTAAAATTTAAGCACAGATCATAAAACAACTTTATACTCAGGAATCAGTTTGTTAAGGGGTTAGCTAAAATAGAAGGTCAGAAAACTGTGAAGGAAAACTTCAATACTCAAGAATTTCACCCAGGAGAATTATTCATGCTTTTGAATTTTAGACAATTTTGTCTTATGTACTGTTAAAGGGCCTATAATTGAATATTTCATAGATACATCAATAAAGAAAGTTGCACAAAAGTTTGGGATAAAGAGATAATCTTCATCTCTTTATAATTAATTAATTTATTTTGTAATCTTTATCTTTTTAATACAAGAGCAGGATGATTCTTCAACCACATCTTTCGTTATAGTGTGAGAGCCTGTATGAGAAGAGGCTGACCTCAGCGAGGCATGGGGATTCACATCTGCAATCCAGTGAGGCCGATGGGCGGGGAGGAGGGGGCGATCGAAGCGAGCTTGTGCTGCATTGACAGGCATCTTCCTTAAAACTCTCGGACCACGGGTTTAGTTCAGTGGCAGAAAGTTTGCATGGAAAGAAGAAGGAAGGTAAGAAAATGAGATGAAGGGAAATCAGTGAATCTTTAGTTTATAAACTTGACGCGACCTCATTTACCATATGTGTCAATCCTTCAGAGTCCTTTCCGTTTTCCTGTTCTTTGGTTGACTCCAGAAGCTGAGCGGTGCACGATGTGATGTTGAGACTGTGGTTCCCAAACTGAGGGCATGTTGTCTGGTTGTTTGTTCATCATTTGCCTAGTGGAAAATAGCAACCAGTTGATGTAACGCGGGAATTTTTTTTTTAAATACAGAAAAAAATGCAGAATATTGCATTTAATTTTTAATCAAGTAAAACAATTTCTTAAATACTGAACACACCCTGTTGGTATTGACAATATGACAAGCATGCGTGATTCCCCTGGCCTCTGTGCCCTTTGGCATAGCTGTTATGTGTAACTGCCCTCTTGGTATTACCTCTGAGCAAAATGCTGCTCTGAACCTGAGAGATTAAAATCAATATAAATTGCTGCAAAATGAAGAACCTGGCTAGTCTTATAAAGCATTTCTCAGTCACATGACTATTCGGGAAGAATATGTAGGCTGTTAATTAATTAGCCCACCTGCCATTTGAAGACCAGCAATCTTTTCCGGGCCAGTCTGGGGAATAATACATTCTTCTGTTACATGGTTTTGGTCAGAGTTTCTTCTTGAAGTTGACAAGAACATAAAAACTTCACAACATTTAATCTTTCCTGGAAGAAATACTTATATTTTCAGAATGCATAGCCCCTAATTAGAGTAAATTACTCCTGATGGAATAAAAATTCTGCAAAAGGAGGAGAGAAACCACATTTAATTTACCAGTGCCGCAGGGAGGCCTCAACTATTCAAAAACTGCCTGAGTCTCAGGGACTGTGCTTTCAGAGGCTAAGCTAATAGAACAGGGCAGGAAATAAGCCTGATTAGCATTTTGTAAGTAATTTTGAGCACAAAAGATATATTTACAATAATGGCTAAGGCTTATCATGTACAATTGAATCCAACACCAGTAAAAAGAAAAATAAGTCATTTGAATCCATTAAAATGACACCAAATAAATTATGATGTTCATTTTCTTGTAGATGTCTTATCACTTTTTAATTTTGAGTACTATGGTTGAATATCTCTAGATCCTAATTAGGGGGATGGGTCAGCATCAATTTTGATGACTTATGAAACGTTTATGTGCACGTTACATACTTGTTTTTAATTCACAGAAGAGCTTTCTCAAGGCCCCACACTCTAACGTAGCCTGTCAATCTTTCCTGGTGGAAACCCGGAGGGATGCAGTGTTTTATCCCGAATGATTAAAGAACAAAACCTTTAGTTTTTTTCCCCTCTAAGGAAGTATTTTATGTCCTTCAAGGCGCAGAACATCCTGGAAGGAGGACTCAATGTTAGAACCTAAGTTCAGATCACCACACCCACGTAAAAAGCTGAGTGTGACCTCATTTGCCCGTAACCAAGGAGTTGTAGGTGGCGGAAATGAGAATTAATGTGGACTGCTGGCCAAAAGCCTCGATCCTGTTCAGAGAGAGAGACCCTGTTTCAGAGGAATATAGCGGGGAAGTGATAGGTCAGAACCACAAAGTCCTGCTCTGGCCTCCATGTATACACACACACACACACACACACACACACACACACACACACACACACACAGCATACTAACAGCAAATAATAAATGACACTCTAACAGCTAAGTTATTTGTTATGTTTAGAATACAAACAAGGGATTTAACAATGCAGCTATGGTTATAATCAAGGAAACAAATCCCCCTATTAGAAGAAACTTGTAAAAGCTTCCACCCTGCATTCACAATGTGCATAAGATATGACTAGGATTGCTCTGTCATGAGCATTTCCTGTCCTTTTATGATCCAAATGGCTTTGCGGAAAAGACTACACACCTGTTTATTTTATGCCAATTCATTTTAATAACTTTAAAAATCATAATTAAATAATTTCTTCCCCCCTCTTCCTCCTGAGTCGTCCCACCCATGATACCCCTTGCTCTCTTTCCTTTTGAGACACATCCTCACGCCATGTTTCAGGCTGGTCTAGAGTTCGCTAGGTAGTTCTGATAATCCGGAGGTCGTGGCCACTTTCCTGTCTCAATGTGCCGAGTGTGAGATGGCGGGTGGGAGGCACTGTGCCAAAACTCCTGTTTTCAGTGAGAATTTTCAGAAACAATCCAGCAAGATTCAAAAATGCCCAAGTCTTTTTCTTGTCCTGTGAGAAAGTTTGCCATTTGACAAGCACAGTCTGCCTCGTCTTGATAGACAGATCATCTTGGCCACAGCCAACTGCTCCTCTAAGCAGCAATCAGGCCTTCACCTATACATATCCTAAGGGCTTTCTGCAAAGGCTTATTCCCACCAGCCAACCACACTTTTACTTTTTTGAAGAAACGGTAACTCACAGAATTTCATAAGATACCATAACATTCGACAGAAATATAAACTTTAAAAATCCTCTGAAGGCAGGAAAAAACAAAAACAAAAACAATTGACTTTGGCAGAGGAAATAAAGCATAGCAAGATGAGATGATTAATGCGCAGCCAGTTGTCACATCAGTGACCAGAGTGTCTGCACATATAGCAGCTGTCCATCTCACAAAGGGAGACATCACCCGAAACCATGGGCCCCAGCCAGGTACTTGCCGGGACTCCTGATAGTTTCCATGCCAACAGTAGATCATGCCATTGCAATAGAACTAATCCCTCCCTTCTGCCCACTGTTGGTGTCGCCCTGTCTCCTTTGTGCTGTCTACCTGAGCAGCTACTTTACCTAATGTCAGGTGTGTATGTGGTGTCTTTTCTCTGATGAAGAACACTTAGATAAAGATCCTGTCCCTCGTGTGGCTTCTTCAATCTACATGGGCAATAAATATCTGCTGATGTCTGGTTAAATGGCTTTGTGGGTACGGTGTTGCTTAAGGGCAGATAGCTATAGGCTGTTACACCAACTGCCTTAAAAATACTTCATATATTGTACTACTTTAGTGGGAATGTTTACATACAAAAGAATGCAGGTCAGGCTTCTCCCCCGCCCCCTGTTTGGGTTCATCTCTGAATATGATCTCTATGTGTGATTTGTATCAGGAATTTGTAGCAGTCTCAGTTGTGAACTATCAGTTTTACTTACATTCCTGCTTACTCCAGTGTTGTAATTTTGTGGAAGAAAATGTTATTGTTTTTATTTCGCTAATGGCCCGTCTTTACACAGTTTTGTTTTTCAAGTGCTGTACTAATAACATATGCAGCTTCTTGACCACTGCATTATTGTCATAGGTCATTTTTATAATTGGGAACACTAATGAGAATCATACCAAATCTAACATTAGTGAGGCACAGGGTTTTTGTTAGTTAGATTTACCTTGACCTTGATAGACTCTGTGATAGGAGGAAGACATGTCGAAAGGTAAAAATGAAAGGTAGGGGTAAAATACAAAGTTTTCAGTAGAAAGACAACTGTACCACATATTAAAGTATTAATGTTTATAGACACACACCTATGCGTGCGCTTGGGCTTTCCAGTACCTATGCACTCTGGAAAACTCTCTCTGTCTGAGCAATGCTGTCAGCATAAAAAGGAGACTAATTTGGGAGACCAGCTCCTCCACATTCTCCGATGACGAGTCATAACTACACGTACTATAATTTTTAACTGTTAGGTCGTATATATACTGTACGCTATATACATTTCTATCTCTATGTGCACTTTATTCTTCAAAGTGCGCTTTGAGCAGTAAGCTGAGGGAAGGCAACTGTACAGGGACTGCTTCATTGCATTGTATTTGATGGCCCAAGTCAGGTGCCAGCAAGAATTTTTCCCATTTAGTTTCAGATGCAGGTGTGGCTACTTTGTTTGGATTTCATTCTGTATATCTTTATTAACATCTGAACCTCAGGAGAAATTACCTTTCAATTGGCAGTTGCACCTTGACTGTGCAAAATGCTGACTCCCCTTCTCTGTTGCCCTTCATACCTCAGAGAGCGATTTGCTAGGCCCTGTCCCCCTGCTGTGGCGACTCCAGTCACCAGCTGTTGAAGGCAATGGCTTGGAACAGTTGAGACTCCAGGCGCTTGCTCTCTGCTATTCATTTAAAATGAGTTGCTTCTCAGAAATTTGTACACCTACTCCCCCCACAGTGTGTGTGTGTGTGTGTGTGTGTGTGTGTGTGTGTGTGTGTGTATGACAGATTCACTAAGCCACCCACATTGTGAGGAAGCATATCTGTAGATCACATTGACATCTGATTTACAGTGAACCTGGATTTGAGAGGCCCTGGTGTGGATGTTATGAAAATATTTACAGAGCCAGTTTCCTCCCTGATGAATAGCAAGAAAAATAATGACAATGAAAATCAGGCACATTTATTCTTATCCAACCTTTTATGAAATTTCTGAATACTGTTCCACGATCACGTATAGACATAGTAATCTGGGAAAATGCTAAATGTTTTATAAATATGGATATTAATTGAAATAGTAGACACATACAGGCTTGCCTTCTGTACTTGCCCATTTTAAAATCCCATTTGCTGTTTATTTGGACAAATATTAATCAACAATAACAAGCAAAAACTCACACACTCAGAATTGTAATCAAAGCTTCTTAGCTCACAAAGCACTAAGAGCTACTCATAAATACACATCTTGTACAATCATGGGCTATATATACAGATGTTGATGGGGGCAGGTACTAAAACATTCACAACTTACTCTTCTGTAATCTCTCTTCACTCATTAACATTTTTATTTCCTTAAACAAAAGTCTAAATAAAATAACTTTCTTAAATCCTGTCATATTTCAATTAACATATGTGTTCTTCCTAAATTCCTCAGCTTGTCAGGTGTTAACTGAATAGTAAACTGATTTCTGTTTAGCTTTTTCATAGCCAAAACTCTGACAACATAAACATGCTTTATAAAATGTTATGTGCCAAATATATATTTATTTTATCAGAAAGAGAGAGAGAAAGACAGAGAGAATGGAAAGGCAGGGCTTCTCTGTGTCGAGTTCCTGCCTTGGCTTTTTTCTATAATTGACAGTAATCTTTAAGCTAAAATACTCCCTTTCCTCCCTACCCCACCTCTAATAAAATGAAATGATCTTGTGTAATATTTAGTTACACACAAAAGTGAAATTCACTGTTATAAAGACGCAATATTCTTGTGTGAGCATTCCGATGCTTATTCACTTCAGGCTCAGATTCAAAGAAAAATCCCATGCTCTTCCACACAGTGGCTTCCTTCAGATGTGTGTGGCTTCTCACGTGGCTCTGCAGAGATGAAGAGTCACTCTGTAGGATCAATCCCTTATTACTTCATAATATTTTGATAGTTAAACTCATATATGTCACCCATGCCCCTCAGACAACGTATGCATGCCTCATATCATGACAAACTTGAACATGACTGAATAATAAAAGGAATGGTATGCTGCTTATTTATGAGTAGCTGGAAGAAATAGTTGCAGTCAAGATGGCAATACTGGAGCTCCGTGTTTTGCTTAATACTTGCTCATCACAGGCTAAAGAGATGGAGAGATGGCCGAGACAAAAACATGTCTGCGGTGCCACCATGAGGACGTGAGTTTGTGTCCCCAGCACCCACGTAAAAGGTTGGGCGTGACTGTGAGCATCTGTACCAATAGCAGGGAAAGGAGGCCAAGCTGGTCGAGCTCTTGAGCACACTGTGCAACCAGAATAGCCTGTTGCTGAGCAGTGGTGTCAATCAAAGACCCTGCTTCACACATAAGGTAAAGAGTGATACAGGAAGAAATTCACCTTTGACCCCGGCATCCACTCATTTATGCATACAAATGTAAACATATCAGCAGCCATGTGTCTGGTCATGCGCATACACGCGCGTGCACTGAGTACAGAAGTAATAAAATGCCCATCTCCTCATGGGCATTTGTGAAAACACTGATCCTTGTCAGTGCTGGTTTCCCTTGCCTGAGTACCCCACCTGATAAACTCCTGCTTTTTCCTTCGTCTACTGTTTTATAGGTAGATAAAATAAAATGGCGATCACCAATTTGTGTTCACCCAGTGCTTCTTGGAAAATTCAAATTCAACCCTTGCTTGTTGTTCCTTCGTTCGTTCGTTTGTTTGTTTGTTTTAAAAACCAGCTTCTCAATTTTGTTGTCTTGATTTTCCATTTGATCGTGCAGTTTTTGATCTATGATAATCATATTCTGAAATGCCTATTTCTCAGTCATCCTTTGGGCAATCTTTTCCAGTTACTGGGTGTATACAGAGTGGTTTATAACCTTCATAATGTTGAGAGAGAGTACTTTCTCTTTTAAGACGTACCGGTTCACCCAAAATCTCACAGCCAAAATGTGTATAGATGTATATAATGTGCACACGGAGTTTTTACCATGACCTGCATGAATTGGAGGCTCTGCCAGGCAGTCATTTGTCAGGCTTTATGAGGTAAATAGGTTACAGAAATAGAGGCACATTACATACTTAACGTCTCCTCCAGGAGTCACTTCATGCTGCTATCAATGTAGTTGGACTCTATAGAAAAATTCTTTAAATTAAATAGAAGCTTTGCCTGGGAACTCGTTCAAGTACATAGAGAAACAACAATGTAACAAAAATTGTATTTTAATTTTTTTTAAATGTTTTCTCCTCTGATATTTCTGCATAACCCATTCCACTAACTCTGATTTTATGGCAAGTGCATTTATATAAACTACTGTGTTTCTTGAGTTACTGAAACCAGCAATATCTTTTATTTTATTTTTATAGAACAAAATAACTAACCTGAACTCCATGTGCCACCTTAAAGATAATGTTATGGATCATAACTGTGAATTACTGTTCTGGAAGAGATGATGGTCAGAGACAACCACCCACAGGATTGATTGGATGAATACTTTCAAGTTTAACTTTTGTGCTCAAACTTTTAAACCTTATCAAATGCCCAAGACAGTTTTAAGGAAATAAAAATATTTCCATTAAACTTGACAGGCTTATTTTCCCCTTTAAAACATAGATACATATTCCGTAGTAAGAGAAAATATTTAATTCAAAGAGACTGTTTTTTTCCTCTCAGCTGGCGATTCCCCATGGAAATAACCATTACATGTGTTGAGTCTTAGTAAAAAGCAATCCCTAGTTTTTAAGCTTTAAAATCTTTTAGATTCACACTATTTCTTGCTTGCTTATGAAATCGTATCATCAGTATAAACTTCAGCTAGCAACAAGGGGTAATGGCCTCACAAAACTTTTTTCTCTCTCCCTTTTCCTTCAGTGGATCAAGACTGCAGAGCTGTGGCTGACATGTAGCTCAGTGATGAGCGCTTGCCTGGCAGGCAGGAAATACAGACATGTGAATGCTATTCTCTACAATCAGAAAGCGTTTCCTGTAGATACGATCATGATTTAAATTTGAGGTTTGGTTTGGCTTGTTTTGAGCTGGGGCTTCCTCTACAGTCCAGACCCAAAACCATGGTTCCCCTGCCCCTAGCTTCCCAAGTGGTAGAACTACGGACAAGATTCATCATACTTAGTTGTAGGACTTCCAGATTAGATTTTGAAAATTTGTGGCATTGATGTTAATGATGATAATTACAATAATGACAGTAGTATCAACAATAGTAAGATATTCCTGAAAGCTTTTTATCCATACATGAAGGTCATTTCCTGTCGGTATTACTTGACTCAGCCATCTAAGAACTCAAAAAATACCAGGGAAGTTATGAAATGAATTTTGAAAATCAGGAAAGGAAAGAAGTAACAGAAAATAATACCTGGGTGTTTCCCTCTCCATCTAACGTTCATTCAGAAAATGCTGGTGGCTGATGCCCTCACCGAGCACTATCGGAAGACTGCTCGTCCTTGCTAACCAAATTTTGTTACCATTAAGAACTTTTTCTGAAGTATTGGCTGTGTTGTTTTTAGAAATGTCAAGGTTTTCTACTTTAATAAAAAAGCGCACGTCAGCTGAAAATATAATGAGAACATATCTCAATTGATAAACTGTTTTACACATCTAACCTCAGCGAGGTGTGGCGACAGGCTCGCAATCTCAGCACCTGGGAGGCTGAAGGAAGAGAATCTTGGTGATTGCAGGGCCTGCTTCTGCTATATTCAGAGTTCAAGCCAAGCCTCGTCTCAACTCACAGCAGATAATCTAGTTTGTAGATTTTTATATATTTTTTCCTCAAGAATACTGAATGCAAATATCCTTGTGTTTCAGCTATCTGATATATCGTGTTAAAGGTGGAACATCTGGCAGGGGCTCCTTTAGGACTGAAAACATTGTCTTTGAGATATTATTCTCCTCTTCACTCACCCATTAAAAATCACTCACCAAGATAGAGACTCAAAAGCAGACAAAGCTTGTCTTGTGTTATGTAGGTGACAGCGTCTGAGGTTTAATCGTTTAGCCTGTCAAGCACTTTCTCATCTTTTCTCCTAGTGTATTTATTCCTTTATATATTTCCCATTCTATCTCTTGCTTACCTATAAAAATTCCATCTTTTCCTTCTGCCCATAATTTTTCTTTCCATGTATTTATTTTTACCCATTTAAAAATCTTTTTTTCTACATCCACCCTTGATTTGTTTTCAATCATGTGCTCTAAAACTGAAGTGAAACTGTTAGCAAGAAAGAGAAAATAAATATGATGGCTATCGAAATTTTCTATTAACTACCCCTACACACACAAAAAAAATCTGTTAATTTATTAATTAGAAGATAATGCAATTGAAACAGTTCTAGCTGCGTTCCTTGAACGCTAACACTGAAGCAATCAAATTAAATGTTGGAGGCCAATGAAGACTTATTATGGCTGAATTTCAAAGGATGATCTGCGTTTGAATATAAAGGGTCCATTTGTTAGCTTTACAGCAGTGTGTTTACTGGTCCCATGTTCACCAGCACAGCACAGTAGACACCTGAGTGAGGAAGACACTGCCACCACTGTCCTTGATGCTCACAGTTTAAGAAAGGCATTCATTGGAAAATCATTGTAAACATTATACAACGGGAAAGGTTGTATATTAGGGATGCACACTCCAGTCAAAGAGATATCCTGTCCTGGGGTGGTCTTTCCTTGAAGGTCACAGGGATGAACACTTCAGAGAGCAAGCTTTTATATAAAACCAAATCGAGTCTTATACCTAAACAGAAGATCACCAGACTATGGAGGACAGGACATCCTAAAGCTAGAAATTCATTTAAACTAATTTGAGGTTATGTCCTTTTCAGTCCAACTCTCCACAGTTTTCTGAGTTACGAGGCAATGGAACCAAGTAGATTGTAGAAGAAATGGAGTTGGATTTGTGTGATGGTGTGGGCAGGATAATAAACACAGAGTTTAGGAAGGAACAGCTCTGTGAGCAACAGTAAAAGCATGAGAAGCATTGCTTGGCTATCACTGGATAGTGAGTGTTTGAGGCTGTGGACGATTCTGAATCCTGTACCTCTGCGGTACCCATCCTCTGTTCTGTCTCTGCTTTGTGTCTTGGGTTCAGATCACAAGGAACTCTGGTCCATGTCAATTTCTCTTTTAGAGGGTGTTTGTTTTGAAAACTCTGCACCCACTTGCAGCATGTCCAAAGTGACATGTTGGAGGAAGTTTCTATATGTAACAATTGTGTGTTATACCATCTAATTACTCTAGATTAAGTTTCCATTGCAATGGATGAGGGCAATATGTGGAAAGATTACAAATGAGTCAGTTTCCAGATCTTCAGCTAAGACAAGCATTGCTCTTATTTTCATTATATCTATCAAGCAAAACAAGGTCTTAAATGTCCTGCTTATTTTTAAAAAGTAATTTTTTATAATTAAAATATGATCACATCATTTTCTGCCTTTCCTTTCCTCCCTCCAGTCCTTCTCGTGCCTCCTTTACTGTCTTTCAAATTCATGAAAAGCCTTTGAATTGTTATAAACATCTAAGCCTATTCATTAACTTAGTGGTGTGTGTTTATGTATGCGGGTTCACATGTACATGTCCATGAATGTGAATGTGTGGAGATCAGGAAGCAATGTTTAGAAGTTCGTTTTCCTTCCACAACATATAGATCTCAGGAACTGAAGTAAGGTCATCAGATTTGGCATCAAGTGCCTTCTCTTGCTGAGCCATCTTGGTGGCCTTCATGTTGTATGTCTTTTTTTTTTTTGCCTTCATGATAGTTTATATGCTTAATCAACTCTGGGCAACTAGTCATATTTGTTCCTTTACTGACAGTCATCCCGCTCTTTAACAGTGCTTTTAACATGCAATATATAATTTTGTGTTTTGTGCTATGTAGACTATGCTTTGGAGGACCCCTACTACAGAGATTGCCAACTTGTGGGCAGATAAAACATGTTTGATGAGGAAGGTCAATGACAACAAAAGGCACACTCATTGCCAAGTCACTCTACAAAGAAGGACTCTGATACAGGGCCAAGACTGTGACAGGAAGTGGCCAAATGCTCAAGCTGATTCCGGAAGGCTGAGGGAGAATTTGTTAAACAATAACAACAAAAGTGTGGATTTCTTAGACTGGGAAGATGGAGTTGGCATGAGGAATTGAGATTGGATCACCAAAACCCATATAAAGCTGGGCAGGGTGGCATGTGTCTGTCACTCCAACACTCCTACAGCAAGATGAGAAGTGGAGGTCCCAGGACGCCCATGGGCCTGTGTGTGCAGCTTCAAACAAAGGCTCTTCTCTCAGAAGAGCTGGGAGATGGGGACCAGCACCTGAGGGTGGCCTCTGAGGAAAACTTATGCTATACTTGTGCCTTGAGTCACACACACACACACACACACACACACGCAGAGAGAGAGAGAGAGAGAGAGAGAGAGAGAGAGAGAGATTTTTAAAAGAGAGGAAAAAGGAATTTCATAATAGACAAAAATTCCGCAACTTAACGTAAGTCCAGCCTAACCAGGCTGGAGAGATGTAAACAGTGGGATACTGACTGTCGTGGCTGTGTTAGGTGTTTATTGAAAGGATGAGTGAGTGCATAACAGACACTACAGGACAGCTGGGAGGGAAAGATGGCAACAAAATTTTAAATGAAAAGATTTTATAAACAATGTGATTGATGGGGAGCTAGGAGATAATAAAAAAGCTTGAAGAGGTCATGTCACATAGGATCAAAACAAACAGTTTTCATCTGCCATCTATTTTCTGCCTGTCAAGGTCTTTGAGGAAATGGAAAAATTAAATTATTTATCTAGTAAGTCTAAATATTAGGACAACGTGTTAATTAAAGAATGTTAATTGGGCAGTTGTGCTTCAGAAACATGCTTCCAATTATGCGGATGTTCCATGTTAATCAAATAGTTTGAAAAATAATGAATTAGATCATTTTGCAGGTAATGTCATGCTATTAGTATCTTGGAACCGTGTTCACACAGTTGTCTAACTTCTGAAAATAATTTGTAAACGCATACAAATTCCCCTCACCTTCAACTTTCAGCTATCAGTCTAATTGCTATTAAAATTTGCATCCTAAATGCCCCTTCTCTTTTCTGAATTATCTGTATGATTTAAGCACATGCTTATTTTTTAAAGTGACTTAAGAATCTTCAGTACTCAATTAAAAATCATTATTCCATTAAGTCTGAGACCTGAAAAAAAATTAATGGCTTCATAGATCATAATTAAGGCTTCTAGTTTTTGGCACACAAGGAAGCCAATCATTTAGTTCTCCTCTTACATACCAAATTTAGATGCTATTAGAGATTCTTTTTTTTTTTTTTTTTTTTTTTTTTTTTTTTTTTTTTTTTTTTTTTAGTTACTTTGAAATTTAATTTCTTTCTGGGTCTCTAGAGATGGGAAACTCTCTTGTATCACAACAAGATATAAACATGAATTTACAGAGTGCATTTTGGAATGAAAACATGTATATTCTTTCTGTAATCAGGAATTAGATATAACTCTTACATAGAGAAATGACCAGATGCTTCCAAGCAGAAAGTTGGTAAGACTTTTATTCTCCCCCAACCTTTACCATTTTCTGCAGACATTTGATCTCCATGTGAGAGCTGTGATCAGAGCTTATTTATTCCAAAATATTGAACTGGTTTTTCTCACTAGGACATTTGTTTACAGTAAGTGTCTTCACATGGTATTTGGAAAACCTTGAATACTATACAAAGAGGAATGTATGAGTGTGGGAAAGATGTCTCAAATAAATGGAGGGTTCTTTAAAATTTACGCCAAGCTTGACTACAATGAGCAAGTAGAAGAGGATCCCTGGTAGGAAATCCTGATGATTATTTCAAGGGAAAGAAGCTCCATATGCCTGAGTGGTTTTTGTTGGACCAGGCCCAGCTGCTGCTTCTGGTGCTAATGGACAAAACAATTGTTGTTGTGTTTTCTAAAATTCCTATCACAAATATTCACTGATAACAGGAACACATCTTTTCTGAGAGGGTTATGCAAATTTTATTATCCACCATTTTAAAAATGATGACCTTTTAATCAACTGATTATCAAAGATTTTCATGTTGTTGGGAAAGATTTCAATATTGGTTGTCTTGCTTAGGATCCCATCTTCCAAATATGAGAAATATGAGACGTGTTATAGAAATACAGATACAGTTGCCTTGTCTATTGGGCTTCTGCATCCTGGCTCCAATTCACCATGCATTGAAGATCATTCACAGTAAACATGGGGTCTGTACCTAATGTGTACATACCTTGTATCTTATTATTTTGTTCTATTCAATGCAATATAATAGTGATTTACATGTTAGTAATGTCTGGTAATCTAGTGATAATTTAATGAACACAGGTGAGTGTGCCTGGGTATACCTGTTACACACAAATGCTGTTTTTGACATATTCCTCAGCATCTGAGGAGTTGGGTAGGTTCAAGAAAGTCCTGGAGCCAATCCTCTGCAGCACACAGAGGAGGCCGTGCTACAACCTCTTGTTTATGATTACTCATAAAATCCTGGAGCCAATCCTCTGCAACACACAGGGATGTCTGTGCTACAACCTCATGTTTATGGATCCTCACAATAGAATGAAGCAAACAAAAGGAAACCCGTTTCTAGATGCTTCCTTTGGATATTTGTCAGTATTGTGCTATACTTGCATTCTTATAACATAGGCACTATTTTTTTTTTCTTTCTAACTTAAAGTTTCTGTTGTGGTAGTCAGAAGGCTGTGCCATGGTTGGGAGTAGAAATTAAAGCCCAAACCTTGAAAACAGGCTCCTGTTTTAAAATAGATATTTCAATATTTTTCCACTTTTTTTTCAAGGCCAGCTGCTTCCATTGTGTGAATAAGATAGACAGAAACCACCAGACCCTTTTATCCTCCTCAGTGGCTTGGCATCTTCTTCTTCTCATCTTCTTATACTAGCCTCCCGGTTTGATCATGATAGTTACACATAACAACAGTGCTTGCTAAGTTTCCTAGACCTTTTGTACTCTGTACTTTGAACTTCTCAAGAACTTCCAAAGTCATCTATACTGTGTCCACCTGCAACCACAGCTACATACTGTAGCTCACATCCCTTCATGCTTTGACACTCTACATTTCTTGTTTTCCCCTCCAGGTCATGTAGAAGCAGTGGACTGCAGCTTCCCTGTTCACCATGTAAAAGATCACACTCGAGTTCCCACTCCTCCACAAGAGCGAGTAACTCTCCTCTGAGCCTTGGCTGCTCATCTGTAAAATAGGAGAGAAACATTAATATAAGTAATAATTTTGTAAATAATCAGGGGCTGATGCATTTAAAATCTTAGGAGAGTGTTTGGGGCAGCATGAGTATTTTATAAGTCACAATTTCATCATGTCCTCTAATCTCACCTTTCCCGAGGATTACAAAAGAGAAAAGAATCTCACTCAGTTGAAAGCAAGTCCATTTTCTGCATTCTCTCCAACCCTCTGCGCGATCCATTATTAGTGGCACTCCTTTGGCTTTAGCATTGTCGATCCCTGTGTGTGGTGTCATTTCCCCCTCCAGCTAAATTGCTAAGAGGAAGATGTCCTGTCCTTTCACACCAGGTCCTGCACATTTTGTGTTGATTAATAGATTAAAGTGATACTTGTCATAACAGTTTATTGGGGTTGTCCAAGCAGAGACTGTAGATGACAGCAGGCTGCCCAAGCAGCTGTTACAGAACGAATCAAAGTGCAACGACCACAGGAGGTTTACATAAAGTCCCTCAGACAGTGGAACAGAGCCATTGAGTGCTGGGAATTCAGCATATCTGGGAGCTCTCAGGAGTGTATGGTGAACAGGAGTAGGGGAGATCAGCAAAGACGCCAGGCTTGATGGTGATGTTCAAAGCAGAACTGCAGGGAAGAGCAAATCTTGCAATAGCTGCAAAAGAAATAGGCATCTCTGGGAGGGTTCACAGTAGGATGGGATGGAGTGTTGCAAGCCAACTGTCATCCACATTCACCCTCAGAATAGCTATTGCATTATTACTGTGTCACCAATAAGGACCATAATGCATTGTACAAGTGATAGTTAACAGGACCTACCAGAAGGAAAACAAGAACGACATCTTTGTAGAGCACGTAGGTAAAAATGATACATTTTAGACAAATGCACATGTCTGGAAAATGTTTTAACTTGTCTCTGTATATGTGTGGTGCATGTGTTTGCCTTTGTGCATGTATGCACACATGTGTGCCAGTCATATGGGAACCAAAGGAAAACCTCAAGTGTCCTTCCTCGAGTACCATCAAAGCATCTCACTGGCCTGGAATAAACCAGTTAGGTCAGGCTAGATGGTCATCAGTCCGGAGGAATTCCTTCTCATCAGAGACCCCAAGTAACTGCCACAGTGGCTGTCACTTTTAACATTGGTTCTGAGGACCAGAGTTAGGTTCTCCTGCTCCCACAGCAAGTACTTCACTGACTGTGCCATCCTCCCAACCCTGTTTAAAATGTTGTAACTACAATCATACTCAAGTTCATATTTTTGTCACTTTTTCTAAAAATTTAATATTTTATTTGTGGAAATCATGAGAGATATTTTTGTAATACGTATAAGAGTAATTATATATTTTTATAAATTACTTTGTTTAATGCCACCATGATGACATTATCATAGGAATCACGGTTTTCTAAGTAACAGTAGGCAGTCTGGGAGACAAAGGCTTCATCTCTTAAACTTACATTTGAATTTGCATGAAAAACTTGACAGATTAGAACATCAGGAGGATAAGAACCATGTTGAGGAATTAACCTGTCCTGCAGTTTGGATTCTCTTTACTAAAGTAAGGATAGAGGGCAAAGAAACATCTGTATCTTGGGATTTAGGTACAGAGAATAAGCCAGCTGAAGAGAGAAAATTTTAATTAACCAATGAGCGAACCATGCAATGAGTCCTGAGTCCTCCACCTTTATACTGAATTAAAAATGAAGCTAAAACATAAAAGAGAGAGAGAGAGACCAGGTGGGAAGATGAAGTGTGACAGGCTGAGCTGAAGGGCCAGGGGGGCCTTCTAATGAGCTGACTTATGGGTGGTAACCTCAGAGATAAATTTTTTCTGACTGAATATATGATACATACATACATACATACATATATACATACATACATATATACATACATACATATATATGTATGTGTGTACACACACACACACACACACACATATATATATATATATATATATATATATATATATATATATATATATATATATATATATATATATATA
>NW_026591086.1:55178690-55205555 GCF_907164565.1 Psammomys obesus
ATATATATATATATATATATATATATATATATATATATATATATATAATTAGTATTTCGTTCTCTTGTGGTGCCGCAGACACACATTACTTTGGGGAATCTTTGGTGGCAAGCAGCAGAAACCAAATTTGCCAGCTTTAGAAGACAGCAAGGAGCCTGCTATAAGGTGCAGTCACACAGAACCCAGCACAGAAATACTCCCTCTCTTCCTCTACAGGTTACCAGCACCTTCGGGGTCATTTTATTTGAATTGCAGTCAGCCCTCAGTATCCATAAAGTCCACATTCAATTCAACCAGGTTTACATTAAAGCCTTCAGGGGAGATGCCAAAACTAAACTTTACGGACATCTTTCTTGACATTGTTCCCTAAATACACAGGATAACAGTTGTTTATGTAGCATGCACATTAGATGAGGCGTTGCAAGCTATCCAGAGAATACTTTTCCTTAGACTTTACACACATACTACACTATTCTATTCAAAGTACTTGAGCGCATGAAAATTTTAGGATTGATGTGGAACTCTGGAACCCATCCTCCCAATACGCTGGGTGGCTTTACTTAGTCACCCTACAGAGAATGCCATAGTTCCAGATTGGACACTTTCTATCTCCTAGATACCTAAGTCCTCCTGTTTGGAACTCTCTCGTTGCAATTTCAAAGGCTTAGAGAAGAACCTTCATATAATTGTTCTTGCAGGAATTAGAATGGCTCAGGGGCCCAGAGCTTTGTCAAGCCTATATGATGCAGGAAGCTCTCAGTTTCATCCTCAGTATACAAACACATACTCACACACACTTCCTGCAGGTACATAAAATTGTGTAATCACATGGAAAGGATGAAATAAGTGTCTTGCCGAGGCCATGCATTTGCAGGCCTGTTGCTCAGTGATCTAAATCTAATGCTCATTGGCAGCCTAACAAGATGACCACTGTGAAACAAACCTCGTCCAAAGATAATGTCACTCTCCACTGAGTACATTACCAAATCCATAAGGCAATGGCATCTATGAATTTCATCTGTATGTAGGAGCGTATATGAAATTTAAAGGGAAAGAATAAGAACATAGAGGGAGGACAGTGTGTCTCAAATGAGTTGGTAGTTGGTAATTTCTATGCTCTTTACAATCCATTTAGAATTCTTCCATTTCCTGCAAAACACCCTTGGCTTCACAGCCACGAGGTCCCACCAAATGCAAACAGTGTTAGATAAAACTCTTGAGTTCAGAAATAAATGAGTCTCCAGTAGCTTTTTAAAAATTAAATTAGCTGGGTTCTATAAAAATTTTATTTTTCTAAGAAGTGATTGTGTATGTGTGTGTGTATCCTATTCTTGTCTTTTTTTTTTTCACTAGTTAGTTTCTTTTGAGAAAGTCTCCATTCAAACACGTTTATTGGCCATAATCATGGTTTAAATACAAGAGTTAATTTTGATGTTTGTTATTGTGATTGAGTAAGAACTGTAGGGAAGAAAACTTAGTCAAATGAATCAAACAATTTTTTTAAAAGAAAAACAAGTCTATTATTAACACCTTGAAGTACTGTAGAGTTTAAACTGGTAGGTTATGTCTATAGCCTTTCTGTCAACAAGAGGAAATACTTACAAAAAAGAATGTATGGGGACAAGCTATGCTCCTTTGTTTGTGTCCTCTCCTTGATAATAACGTTTAGTGACTAAGAATCTGCTGCTTGCCCTGCCCTGTTGACCTAATAAGCTCACTGACAAAACATAGTCCAAATTAGAACTTCCCATGCCATTTCCAGTGGCTAGAGTGTCCTGTTCTACTGGTTCTTGTCTAACTCTACTTTTCCATTCAACTTTTAAGATGCTTGTGCTGTATCTTTACTTTTAGAATTTTTGATGTCTGCATAATTTTATACACTAGAGCTGTATTTATATCACTCCCACTATGTTCTGTCCCTCTTCAACTTCTCCTGTATACTGAGCTCGCTCTCAACTTCAAGGTCTCTTCTCTGTTATTGTGGTTTACGCACGCGTGCGTGTGCGCGTGCGCGTGTGTGTGAAGAACCTAATGAGTCCGTTTGGTGTTTATTGTTGCTTGTATGTATATGTGTTTAGTGTTGACTACCTTGGCTAAATAACCTATTAGAGGGATGGTCCCTTGTAAAAATATTCTCCCCGCCCCTCTCTCTGAAACCACTGAGCTCTTCATCTAGGACTGGACTCTTATGAAATTTCTCCCACTTACAATGGCATCTCAACTAATGGTGTTATTTGGGTTCTTCATTAATTCTAAGTTTAAGTACAGGGTTTTTTTTTTTTTTCATTACGTCTTTTAAAAAACATCAATAATTTGAATCTCTTTTATCACATATTATTTGAACATGACTGAATTTATTTATACTTATGGTTTATACACAAAGGAATCAACAGCATGATGGCTCAGTAGATAAAGGTGCTTGCTGCCAAGTTGGGGAGCCTGATTTCAGTCCCCAAAACCCACGCTGTGGATGGATAGAACCAACCGGACAATGTTACTCTCTGTCCCCCACACACATTCCATGACACATGTCCCACGTACACACAGAAGAAGAAAGATGTATGAAAGGCAATAAGCATTTTTAATTTGAAAGAAGTAGACAGATACAGCTCATTCAAGAACACACAGACTCAACACAAACCTAAAACTGTGCATCTTCTCAGTATCCTCATCAGACTGCAACCAAACAGATTTACCAGCTTTCAAATAAGTAATCCGTACCAGAACTGAGAAATGATCTTCAGGTTAATCTGATGTGCAGTAGACATTCTTCTGTAAGGCAGAGCCATAAGACTGCAGATGCCTTTATTGCCTTCCAGAACAGCAAAAGCATAGTATAGACTTGGGTGGGCAGCAGAAGTTGACTACAGAAGATGAAAGTATACATTCTAAAAAAATGAAAATTAATCTTATGCCCCAAGAAAATTTTTTCATAAAGACTAGTCGTTTCAGGAGCTTTATCACAGAGGTTTGCAGCCACAGAGTTCGGCCTAAATGTAAAGGCAGATTGTCCAAGGATGACCGACTGCTCAGGTTAGAGCAGGAGCAATCTGCAGGCTTCCTAAGAATTTCAGTACATCAAGGTCAGATAAGAACAGGGTCTGTATGAAAGTGATTTGGGCAGTATGGGTGATTATGATCCTATGTGATCAGGGCACAAATGAGGCCACCTACTGTACTTTGGAAGAGTCAGATCATGTTCTGATTGCTCTGCCGAGCTCCCAGAGGATGGCTCCATGAATAGCTCTCCTGCAGCTTGTGTGAAATCGAGGCTGAAAAGCATCAGAGCTCAATGAACTCCTCTCTGTGGTGGCTGAACTCACACTGGCCTGTGTTTCCTATCACAAGCAGTGCTGAATGCACATCGTAATGTCTCCCTGTGTGATGACCTGGGTGGTGATGAGTAACTGGGGAATAGAATAAACACTGCCTGAATTTGCATTATTTATTTTTTTCTGTAGCTATCAAGACAGGGAGCCCCTCAGAAACATTGTCTTTCTCCTGGGCCATTATCTACATTGATTCCTCCATCCCCTCCTGATCTTGTTTCCTGAATTGGAGATCTCTTCCATGGTCCTGTGGCCTGAGATGCTCTTTCCCATGGCCACTGGCTGTCTTCCCCTGCACTGCCCTCTCAGTATCTGCTCAAGTGTCCCATCCTTAGTAATCCCTGTCAAACCCCTAATATGAGCTCTGATTGAGCCCCTGTCTTTCTTCACTCGTTAATATCTTCTAATGCTTTCCTTTTCCTTTTCTTTTGAACATTAATTTCTGATTGCACCATACACTTCTTTATTTAGTCTCCCAGTAGAATAAAAGTTATCTAAATTCAAGCACAGGCTAGTCTTCACTTCTCTGTTTCCAGAGCCTAGAACTGAGCCAGGCATGTAGTAAGTATCTTACTAATGAACAAGAAACCCGTGTGGGGTTAGGGTATAATGGGAATGTGAAGGCAATTTGAGATCAGGTAGAAGTCTAATAAATGCTAGAATACATAGTTTTAAAAAACCAACACTGCACTCAAAATAAAACCAACCCTTAGTGTGGTTCTGAGCCTGCACTGAGCATCCATTATTAAGATTTCAGAAGGAAAGATTGAAGTCACTTTCATGAAACACTGTGGGCTGGACAAGTAAAGAAAATGAGAAGAAAAGATGAGAAAGAATGAAATAGGAGCATAGCACTTCTTGTATTAATTTTGCACACAAACACACACACAGAGGATAGAAAATGCTCTATGGAAATCACTCTAGAAAAATGGAGGACAGCAGGGTAGTAAATGTGACTTCCCAGCCGAGGTGGTCCTCATGATGCAGGGGCACGGTTATTGTTCTATCAGCATCACATCCTGTCTGAAAGGGTTGACCTGTCTTAAGGAGACCACTGTATCAGTGCCAGCCACTTCTGATTGAGTGCTAAGACCTATTGGATGAGAACAGAAGGATTTAAGGAGAGATGTCTTTAAGTCAAAGTTCTTAACTTCTGGCACAGAGGCAGCTTTGCACATAAAGTGACTTTCACTCTGTTGCTGATGCTACCCAGTTTCCACCTTCCAAAATGGTTGTTTCTGCTTTATGTGTAAGTTCTCTGTCCCCCTGTGTTCTTCCTTCCTCTGTTCAGCTCTCCTTTGCCCCTCCTTTATTTTTTCTCTCCATTCCCATCCAGGCAGCAGGGTGACCCCTGACATCCTGCTCATCCCAGGACAAGGATAGTCACCTGTTACTGAATTTTGTGAGGGTCCCGGAGACAGCATCCATGACAGCATTTACAGGGAATTTGGAGCTTTTCGAGTGGCTCTGGAGCTTTGTTGGACTTCGGGAGAGTACAGGGCTGGACTGAAGGATATTTCTGAAGGAGTGTTTATCTCGCCTCTGGGCCAATCGCCAGGTTGTATTTATCTGTGATTTATCACCTTTGATGCTGACGCTGGTTGTGCTTCATTGGCTCATTTCATGTGGCTTTCCCCCAAAGCCAAGATGATACAAGATTCTCCACAGTTTCAGAATATGCACGAAGTGTCAGAAGGAGGCTCAGCATTCCAGGTGCTTCTCCTTCTGCCATCAATCTAAGTCACCCGTTAAGGTCAGTAAATTTTATTCAGGAATTTGAGTTTGTTTCCAGGTAAGACAAGCTTAATTTTGATGAGGATGTGCCGGCTTCACAGTTACCCCACAGTGTCATCTAACAGAGTTTTCATAACCAAAAGCAACATACACAGCTTCTTTCCCTGCAGTTCAACAAGGTGTTGTGTCCTCAGATTCTGCAAACACTCAGGCTGGGTCTTCTGCCAAGGCGGGAGTCAAGATTGTCTTGAGACGTGATTTAATGCACAGTGCAAGTTATTCAGCCTTCAGCTCTAGTACCATTTTAACTTTCAATGAAAGGTTTAAGAAGTATCTGGATAGGAAGTCTCGGCTTCTACACAAAGAGGTAAAGTTTAAAGATACTCAGGGGGAAAGCCACGATGATCAAAACAGAGCCCATGGCATTTCTTTACCACACAATCTGCCCGTTGCCTCGACGCCCTGTGTACTCTCCCAGCCAGACCTAACAAGAAGCCTATCTGGGGCATATCCTAAAGAGGATAGCTAGTCCAGGAAGGAGGCTGGGAATACACTTCCTCTGGAAGGTAGGGGTGAGTATACGCCACTTCAGGGCTCATAACTGCTACAAGCAGGTAGTGTTAAACAATCAAATGTGCAATCCGAATGATAATGATGAAACGCACAATACTGATACAGAAAAGCAGGGACAGTAGCAGCTAGAAGTGCTAACCTCCACCTGAGATGGCGTTTTCATGGTTCTCGAAGGATGAGTAAGTGTCCATCCCAGAAAAGAAAATGTGAATGGCCTTTAGTATTGAAATCTAAACCTAGAAAAATCTCGACTGACAGCTTGTTGCTTAAATGAATCTTTGTAACTATTGGCACACCTATAGACCTATAGGACAATAATGAAGTGTGTGTATGTGTGTGCATGAGTGTGTGTGTGTGTGTGTGTGTGTGTGTGTGTGTGTGTGTGCAATGTTAGTTTTATGCTTATAAAGTACCTGAGCCATTAAGGGGCTGGTCGATGGCAGAAGTTGAGTGCTATAGTACCATTAACGCACAGGCTCGGGATGGAGAGCAGTATGCATAGACTTACAATGTGGGGCGTGTACTGTGCAGGTGACGCTAAAGATCTAGGTGCAGACAGAAGGAGGAGAGCCATGGGGGATGAGGAGAGATGAAGAGCAGAGCTCTCCTCACAGAGACCAGGCCTTCCCAGGCCACGGGGGGAAATGTGAGTTTTATTCTACAATGCACAGACCATTGGGGTAGGACTTGTCAACAAATGATGCCAGGACCGTCCTCAGACTTTCACTAAACTGACGTTTTCAGAGAACACATGGCTGAAGGGAAATATTTTACCGTTAGTTCTCTATTGTTTTAGAAACACTTCCCTGAAAGTAGTTCAAATTAATGGTGTTTTGCTTGGAATGTTTATAGCAAAGTATTTGTACATTGATTTCTTTCAAATTTAGTTTCTTTCTGCTCTAGCTTCTGACTTCGAAAAGACAAAATGGTGGGTCCTTGTACTTTGTTCCAAATGTGGTTTTGGTATTTATTGATGGTAAGATGCATTAGGTTCTCAAGGCTGCAGTGACAGGTGGGCACAAATGGTTGCTTTAAGCAATAGAAAGTGACCTTGGGAATGGCTCCATGGGTAAAGTTTTGCCTTGGAAGCTTAAAGGCCTGAGTTCATATCTCCAGCATCCACAGAACACTTGGGAGATGTGGGAAAAGCATCTGCAATCCTAGCGGAGCCTGGAGAATGGCCAGATGCCCACGGGCCAGCTCTCCTGAGGTGTGCAGGAGTGAACGACAGTGAGACTCTGCCTCAAATAAGGTGTAAGGAGAGGAAAGATACCGGAGGTTGTTCCCTGGACATTGCACATGCGTGTTGGAATGGGCACTATGTATATGCATGTACAAATAAATGCCATGTTTAAAGGCACAGAGAGAGAATAAACATGTATGCCCGTGGCTGAAGACTGCCATCTGCAGTCTCCTCTGTACAGTGTAAAATTTATCATTGCTTCACGGCTTTGGTAAAATCCCCCATCGTGTGTTCTATCAGTCAGTATATGATACAGTGTTCAAGGGTTAACGAAATAATGTTATAAGAGTCAGTATTTTACTGATGATAATGAGAACACTATTTATTGTCTTAAAAAGTGTAATGTTCGCTGGAAAACATTTTCCCTGACTCAGCATCACATATGATTGTGTTGTGACTCACTATCCAGGTTCTTCTGTGCAGGTATGAGGAAATCACTAACAGCATTTCTAGTTAGAAGGGTTGTTTGTCTGCTTGTGTTTGTTTTTCTTTCCTGTTGGGAAACTCAGAACTGCATCTGGCTCTAAAGTTTCCAACCTGAACTAAACCTACACAAAGCCTCTTCCCAGAGACTCTGGGCCTCCTCCTTTCTCTCATGGCCTCCTTCACTGGAACCATTACTCTCTTCTGTGATCACAGAGAGTCAAACTCAGCTTCGGCAGTCCAGCTTGATGAGTCATATCATAGGGATGTCAGGCACAGGGGCTTTCTTACGGATGAAGACAGGAAGTCTCGGGAGACACTTGCGCATCTCTGTCTTCCCTGGATCAGTGTCAGGCCTACTTGTCCTTGTGCCATTTTAGAAGCCTGGCATGCGAAGAGGCAAGTGTCTGTATAGTGCTGTATCATATCATGTTGCTCTCCTGGCTTTCACCATCTCACTTTGGTTTCTCCCTCAGGTTGCTTCATTCTGTTGATGAAGTAAATTGTTAGTATTCCGTACTTCAGGCTCTGCTTTCTTAAAAACTTGGGCTCAGATAACGTGCCAACATTCGCTGAAGGCACAACTAGCCTTTTTGCTGCTTTTATACTGGCTGCTTGATTCTCAGATGGTGACTGACATTCTTGGTCATTGAACTGGGGCTGCATTGCCAAGCATTTACATTTGACAGAAATGTTTCCTATTAATGTCTTTCTTAGGAGGCTGAGAGTATGTACATCTCCACTGCTGTCCCTCAATTCCAGCATTTTGACCCCAAGTTTCACAGGAACGCTGGCAAACACAAAAGAGCAGCTGACTATAGCTGCTGTTAATATAGTTGAAATAGCTTGTCAGGCTTCTACTATAAAGGCAGAATTTTTCCCTCTTGGCAGAAACTAGGAGAAGTGCCATAAACTCAGAAGTAAGCTGTGAAATGCACTTTAAGTTAATACGAAAGTGTGTTGTTCCATTGACCTAGCATTCTGAAAAGCATACGGTGTTGTCCATTGGAAGATAATAAAACTGTGATGGGAATTTGTCTCTGGCAAAAGGGAATAGGGGAAGAAAGGTTTCTGTCTTACTATTGTTGATTATTTTGTTTCAAAATAAAAGAGACAGTTCTCCGTATCCTGAAACAGAAGTGAATCCTAACACTGAATGTTAGATGTGTGCACCGATTGATTCCCTTGGTAGTTTCTTCTTAGCCACCGTACGGATAACAACCCGGGGAGAGTTTTAAGTGTGTCTTTAGACTATTGGGCCCTAAAATTGTTTTAGCTTGTGGTTTCTAATAATTATTTTGTCTTCTATAACCCAGGAGCAAGACCTCTGTGAGAAACATATGTGTGTTTGACACAAAAGACATGCTTTATTCACACCCACAAGACCCTGTCTTTACTAAACGTAGGAAAAGGCTAGTGTGCTGTGTCTTCTTCGCGAATATTAGCCTAACCCTATTATATTTTTAATTATTCAAACACAAGTAACAGTCGGGGAAAGTTCGTTTATTTATAAGGGAAGCCTATTCCCATTTCCCTTTTGGAAGAAAGTGAGGGGGAAAGCAACATAAGGCAGCAAAATGCAGGTGGAACTCATTTAGGCTCCGTCATGGTCCTCCTGCCTCATCCTCTATAGCAGTTAAGAGGCGTGTACCCCTGCGCTTGGCTTGATTTGAGTACTTGTTCTGCTGTCCAGAGACATGCTTAAGGACTAAGATGCACTTCTTTCTGTTTGATTCCTCCAGTCCACCTTCTCCTGTCACTCTCTATTCTGTCCACAGTCAATGATGACAACCCCCTACCTATCTGCTTACCAGCCCCCTTTCACCATTTCTCCTCCTGATCTTGACTACCCCATATTTTCAACTCAGCCTCTCTTACTCCATTTTGTTTTCATCTTATCCTCATTTACCTTCTATCTCTCAACAACATCCCCATTCCATGTCAGCTGCTCTGATGATGGTCCTATCACCTCTTCTTTTTTTTTTCTAGTCTATTTTATGGCCTCAAATCAGTGTGTTCCTTTGGATCCAATCTTTGTATCTCTTTTATCATTTTAGCCACAGTCTCAAAAGGTTCTGTGGCTTCAGTAATCTCTTCATATAAATGGTTCTCACCTCTTCTAAATTGTTCTATCATCTCTAACTTCACTATTTAATTTTATTCGAATATTATGAATTGCATTGTAGAAATGTCTACCTGAAGATCTCCCTCATACCTCAAGTTTTAAAATCCAAAACAGAATTCATATTTTTCTTTTATTTTTCTTCCTTCTAAATTCAGATTTCTTTTAATGGTTCCTCCAGAACCATTGAATCACCTGTGATGGAATCTAGCTGCATTTTGCATCCTCTGTATATAACCCAGAAATATATTATCAACCTTCTTGCTGTCTCATTTATTAACTCCTTATAAGCTCCTGTATCATCTCTAGCCTCCATCTGTGTGTTCTTCCTTCTAATCTATTCAGGCCATATTTGCTTGTGGAATCCCCCTTTGTCACCTAACAAAATAGAAATTTCTTCACTACCATGAGCATTGTCCCCCACTGCCCTGAGGTCTTCAACTAATAAGTGGTTTGTATAATCATCTACACACCCAACTCTGTAATGTAAATGAATCTCTGTTTTTTCCTAAAGGTAATTTTCACTTACTACTCTATCTCACTACCATATCTATCCATCTTAAAAATTAATAGATTTAATTTTTTCTCAAATTGTATACTAAGATTTTGATAAAATAATTTCTAAATTATTAGAATGTTATTCTTTGTTTCTATTCTATATAACTCAGAGGAATTGAATTACATTAATATAAGAAATTAAGTTTCTGTATTCACCTACCTACAAGATGTGCAGAGATAAAGCCAGAGACTGAGGGAATGGCCAAACAATGCTGAGAAGACCTGAGACCCACCCAACGGGAGAGAGCCAACCTCTGACACCATTAACTATACGCAGCTATTTTTACAGGAAGGGGCCTAGCAGAACTGTCCTCTGAGAGGCCCCATCCAGCAGCTGATTGAAACAGATTCTGAGACTCCCAGCCAAGCATTAGGTGGAACTCAGGGAATCCTATGGAAGAGTGGAGCAGGGAAGGGGGAAGAAGGACCCAGAAGGAACAAGAATGCCAGAAGACCAACAGAGTCCAGTAACCTAGTCCCATGGGGGATTACAGATATGGAAGCACCAACCAAAAAGCATGCGTGGACTGGATCTAGGCCCTCTACACATATTTAAAGAATGGGTAGCTTGCTCTTCATGTGGGATTCTGCTGCTTGCTTTTCGATCACTTCTGCCTAGTGGGGCTGCCTTGTCTAGCCTCAGTGGATGAGAATGAGCTCAGTCCTGATGAGACTTGATGTGCTGGGGTGGGTTGATAGAAGGGCTCCCCTTCTCTGAGAAGAAAGAAAAAGGCAGTAAGGGGAAGAGGATGGGAGGGAGGAGAGAAGGAAGGAGGCTATGATCAGGATGTAAAGTGAATATGTAAATTAAAAATAAAACTAAAAAAAATTTTTAAAGTTTTTGTATTCAGACATATCAGTTGGATCAAGAGAGAAATGAAGAGAAACAGGTAGATAGAAAAGAGGCTAAAGGGTTCCATTCTATTTGCAATACTGAAGTTTCAGCCTTAACATCCTGTCTTCTTAAGCAAATGTCACCTTGACTGCCTTCTTAAAAAGGGCATAAAGGCTCGTACTCTTTCTAGTGTTTGTAGAGTATCACAAAGGGCTTTGTAATCTTTTAATGCAAACAAACAAAAATGTAGAACTCAAATAAGCTCAGGGAATGAGCTTTGTGTTGTTGAGTTGGGAACTTAATGACTGATGATGATGTAAGAGAAGAGCAGTTGTTTTATTCACAGTCGTTGATGGTGCCATGACTCTGCAGCAGAATTTCTCAGATGCTGTCCTGAGGTGATTTGCAGGCAGATAACTGTTTGTCCTAGGCAGGTGCCTTCTGCATGGCAGAGTGCCGGGTCTCATGCCTAGTTCATGTCTAATAATTGCCAGCAGTATCTTCCCTCCTTTTCTGAGCTATGCAAAACAAAACTGCCTCCAGATGATGTCAAATGTCCCTTGGGTAGCTAACTCTAACTTGAGATAAAAATATGTGTGAGTAAAATGTGTAGCATTATCCAAAAGCCGTGGAAGTGGCTAGGCTCACACATTTTCCCACGGAAAAGCAACTAGACTCATATTTTAAGTCCACATTCCAGAGCTTCCCCTGTTTACATACCTTTGGGCTAAGTTCAAATCATTTTGTGTTCTGTAATAGTAAGGGTAATTCTGAAACATCTGTAATCATTGACAGCTATGAAACAGGCAAGACTCACAGGCACCAGGCGAAACCACCTCTTATGATGAATATACAGATTTGGCAGGAAGAAGCCCACGGTCCAAACTGCAAAAAGCCTTGATTGGATTCTAGTAAACAATCCATTGTAACTATCTCTTTATATGAGAGACCAGACAGATGCAAGGAAAGAAAAAGCCACATTGTGCTAAGAACAAAAATCCCTGTGACAATTTTACATTGAAACCAGCCCCCACCACTGTAAGTAACTGATATGTGTACCCCATGGCCCTTTCTTGCTGTTTCTTTTTTGCCTTAATTCAAGCATAATGCCAGGTTACGAATGCCATTAATTATTTTCAGTGCTAATGCGGTTACTGTGTAATATATCCTTCAAGAGTTAGACTAAATCTATCATGTTAACTAAATATTGAGTAGAATTTAAAAAAACAAAAAACAAAAAAGGCAGAAAATGTGTTGGCGGAGTGACAATTGTCTCTTCCTGGAACCTACTTGCTTGAAAGACAGGTTTTAGGTAACTATCACACTTTGATTCCACTATTACAAAATCCCATTCTTTTAGGTCACCAAACCCTTTGAAGAGGTTATTACTCTATTTCAAATATAGATAAATACGGACAAAAATAATAAGGCATCTACCATTCTAGATAGCTGTTTATTTTTAAAAAATAGCCACTTTCCTTAGTTTTTTTTTTTTTTTTTACCAGATATAACATTTTTCATTTTAGCAGACAAATTTCTAGAATTGAAGTCTTAAATTACTTTTACCGTATAACTTGCCCAAAGAAACCAATCCCTGTTTTGATTAAGGCAATAAAATACGTTTTCACTATTCAAATACAAAATTTGTCAAAAATAGCTAACCCATGGCTGCCTGGTCAGTGGCCACAGCAGTGGGGAGGAAGTGCTGTGTGCCTCCCACAATTACTGTCAGTCCTGGATACGTGTCAGATTTATTTAAACCCGCTCCCTTAGTTAGCATGTGTTTATGACAATGTGAGGCTAATGTATTGCTCATGATCTATCATTCTCCTGCTTCCTGTTTATTATGCAGCTTCCTATTTCTGTATAAGGTGATGTAGCTTCCAATTTGCAAATCCACACAAAGTGACATTCTGCATTACAACAGCAGTGTGACCAAGGTCTTATTTCATTTTCCGCTTCCTGCACTGGTGATTAGTCTGCTAGCAACACTAAATTTACAGGCTCTGGAAACCCCTAAGTTATGATGCTTCTTTGGATGTTAATTATCTCTCCTTGTATACCCTCTTTATTATACATTTGATATACAGTAAAAATGGCTGTCCTTTGTATTCTGGGAGAACAATGCTAATGGCGTGTGCTTCATAGCCCCTTCCCCTACACATGCTCAGTGCTGTTCTCAGAAACGCCAAAAAACTAGGTCACACCACAGCTGTTGGGATGGGCTGCCTTCTTTCCTCTGTCAAGGCTACTAAGTTTATGGTAGTTTTGCAAAATTTTTACGTTAAAAAACAGGTACCCAGATACTAAGACTCATAACCAAACCTTCGGCAGAGTGCAGGGAATCATAAGAAAGAAAGGGGAGTTAATATGACCTGGACAGAGGACAAGAGCTCCACAAGGACCAAATATATCTTGGTCACAGGGGTCTTTTATAAGACTGTTTCTCCAACCAAGGACCATGTATGGATATAACCTAGAACCTCTGCTCAGATGTAGCCTATGGTAGCTCAGTATCCAAGTGGTTACCCTATTAAGGGGAACAGGGACTATTTCTGACAGGAACTCAATGGCAGGCTGTTTGACCTTTCTTCCCCCCCACCTCCAAGGGAGGAGCAGTCCTGCTAGGCCACAGAGGAGGACTTTGTAGTCAGTCCTGAAGATACCTGATAAACCAGGGTCATATGAAAGGGGAGGAGGTCCCCCCTATCAGTGGACTTGGAAAGGGGCAGGGAGATGAGGAAAGGAGAGTAGGATAGGGAAGGAATAAGGGAGCCAGATACAGCAGGGATACAAAGTTAATAAACTGTAACTAATATTAAAAAAATAAAATAAAATAAATGAAGACTCCAAGGAGTCTTCAAAGACAAAACAAACAAACAAAAACAAAACAAAACAAACAATAACAACAAAAAAAACAGATACCCAAAAGATCTTTCTCTTCCAAATTTTATCATGTGTCTTAGGAAAAGAAGGCATCTTCTGATGAGTGTGATCTCAGGTTTTTTTCAATCCTCCTTTTACTAAAAAGGAAAAAAGTGCACATTTCTTTCTCCTGAAGTAATGCTTCAGCATAACAGCATTTATTCTTGAATATAAACACCCTTTATTGATTCACATCAGTCAATACATTACAATGATAGCTTTCTTTTCTTCCTTCCTTCTTTTCATCTTTATTTCTTCTTTCTTTCATTTATTTTTGTGACAGATAACCTGAAAGGAAGGAAAAGGTCAACCATACTTTCTGTTGTCAATTGATCTCATCAGACCCTCAGTCCCTCTGGGTAAATTGGAATTGGAATTCTTTGAGATTCGTTAACTCTTAAATTGACAAATGAAAAGTAGATATATTTATCATGGCCAATGAATACACACACACATATAATAAAATGGCTAAATGGATCTAATTAACATATATAATGTATTCTTTACTTTATGATATCCAGTTTTAATTACTTTGCCTGAAAAGGTAGTTCTATGATAAGTATAGATTTTAAAGTAGAGAAGGACATAAAGGACAGAATGGAACTCGGTTTACTCTTTATTACATGTGTGTACCCTTTATCACACTCTTCTTAACACTTGTAATAGCTATCCAGGATCTGTGCATTCGATGTGCATGATTTTATGGTAACCCACCCAGCAAATAAACACACAAGGCAACATCACCCCATTTTGCAGAAAGAAGAGGACCAATGCTTAGGACTAAGGCTGAACAGATTTAAGCAGCAGAGCTGAAATTCAAGTGGTGGTCAAAGGTCTTCTTGACTCCAGAGCCTTTTCTGTTTTGCTAATGTCAGAGGAGAGAGGTAGGAATGGTAATTTAAGAATGACCTTTAGCTATGAAACAGGCTGTGCTGTATAAAGTCTCTGATGACATTCTCTGTATTCTTAAAACCAAATATGACAAAGAAGAATGCATTCCATTTGCAGCATGAGAAACCCGAGTTGGTTATTTTTAAACAGTAATTTACCAACAAAACTTGTAGGTGAAGCTGGTCTTAAAAGGGCCATGTCAGCTCCTTTTGAAGTTCCAGCCGAACTTCTCCACATTAGCTTGAATGTTCACAGTGAAACCACCCTCATGAGTATTTGGGCCACAGATAAATGTATAATCAAGTTATCTATTGCTGTGTAAAAATCTACCTCAAGTGTGGTGACACAAAATAACATCCCTGCCTTCACACCCCTGCTTCTCTCTGTCTGGAACTTAGGCAGGGTATAGGGTTTGTGGTTTTGTTTTTACGTTTTCTATATGAGTTCTTTTTTACTTTTTTGAGATTATAATATAATTGCATTATTGCTCCCTTCCCTTTCCTCTGAAAACCCTCCCATATGCCCTTGCTTGTTCTCCTTCAAATTCATGACCTTTTCTCATCAATTATTTTACATACATATGTGTTACATACATTTCTAAATATAACCTGCTCAGTCTGAGCAGTGTTACTTGTATGTGCCTTTTCAAGGCTGATCATCTGGTGTTGCTTAAACAATGAAGAAGTCTTCCCTGGGGAAGACTGTTTTCCCCACTCAGCATTCTTCATTGCCTCTGCCTCTACTTTCCCCATCCCATAGATTTCTGTTTTTGTAAAAAAGGAGGAAGAATGTTCATTAATTGTTTAAGTTTCTGTTAAGCTTAGTTTCACTATCAAGCAGCCACAAATTACAACCTCACGAGAAGTGTCCTGATTTACCCACCAGGTTGTCAGTGGCACCTTGCAGTAGCAGTCCCAATGAAAAGGGTGTCTCAGAGGAAGACCATCTTCACTCTTACACAATTGCCCTTCTCTCTTGCCCTGAGTTAACGTGCCCTATTGGGCTGCTGCTCCTGATTCACAGACAGTCTTTGTGTATGGCTGAGGCCTCTTAGATTTTCCTACTTTGGCACATGTATTATTATTATTGTCCCTGTTCAGATCATGTTTAGACAGTCATGTTGGCAAGACACTGTGCATGAAGTTTCTGACATTTCTAGGAGACAGAATCTCAAAGCAAATGCCCCAATCCTCTGCTTCTTACAGTCTTTCTGCCTTCTCTTCCACAATGTTTCCTGAGCCTCAGGTGTGGGAATATTTTGTAGATATGTATTGGGACTAGAGCCCACAATTTTACATTTTGATTAGCTATGGTTTTATGTAATGGCCTCCATTTGTTGCCATGAGAAATTTTCTTGATGAGAAGTGGGAACTATCTCATTTGTAGGTATTAAGGACAAATATAGTTAGAGTGCGGGTATAGTTTGGGTGGCTTACATCTCTGAAAGTACTTAGAATGGGTCAGTTGGGAAAGTGTCTTGGAGCCGTATGACCTTTTGCTGAGTCCTTTAGTTCTTCATTTGCTGTCTTTGGGGACTGAAAATGGTAATATTTCACTTCTCTTCATGTGAGTAGCCTGGGCTACTTGAGTATCAGGGAACCTAAACTATCTGCAAGCATTCTAATCAAGTATGTTGATGTCATGATGGATTCAATAGCACAGACTCAATAAGTGTACAGGTTCAAATCCACTGAATCCCTCTGGCCACACGGTAGAGTTCAGGTGGAGTGTGGAAAGGGATCACAAAGGTATATTCTGGGCAATACTGGAACCCAGAGCTCCTGAGGTCACATACAATAAGCTCAGTGAAATTTTCGTGTTGGAAGGTATGTAAGCAGCTGGTTAAATTTGTTCAATATACAAGCCATTCATCTATTAGAAAGAGAAAGAAGAATGTGCTAGAAATGGATAAATAGTTGTGTAAAACCACCAAGGACACTTTTGTGTGGAGACTAAAGGTAACGTAGCCCCATAATATTCTACCATCTCTCCAGGCAGAGAACAGTAGGAGCCTCATGTGAGTTACATATTAATAATCTGTATTTTCCCATATATAAGGGTAAAAACTGCTTAGAGCTATAACTTGTAGCTTTCAATTTGCATCTTCATTGCACCAGGGAAAGCTGCTTTGTGACACATATGTTTGACTATTCTAGCTGAAAATAAAGTAGTATGGGTTTAATTCTACTGGCAAGAGACCAGCTTTTCATAATTTTAGCCTAGTGAATTGTTATGGGCCATAATTCAAATTTAATGATCTGACTCATTGAAATGATAAGATCCCAGCTTTGGGCAGGCACATTGTTGCTACTCCTAGGAATGTCAATTATTTTATATGCCACACACTCCCTCCATTCTTCTGTGTGCCTTTAAGGAGAAGCCAGGCACTATCAGTTGGTTCTCAGCAGGGCAAACATGTGAGCCACCGGGGTTTCTGTGAGCACATGTGGGTCTGTATTTGAGTCGACTGAAAGCATCGTTAATGATGCTGTACAGTTTAGAAATTTCACTGTTGACAATGAGTATATGTTCCCCCAGCAGCTTCCTGTGGAATGCGCTGTTTTCTGTATATTCAGCTATGGATTTGAACAGCTTTACCTGCAGTGAAATACTCTGTCCACAGACTGTTCTAAGTGATGTGCTGTATGAAACAGATAAATGCTTCTGAAATGTGTGGACAGGCATTTCTTTCCTTCAGATAGGGTTGAATGAAATGGCTTTATTCCAAAGACATACAGTCTCCTAGCTCATGTGTGAGGCCCAAGGAAGGATTATCATGACTCACACGTAAACAATGTACAATGAAAAGCTAAGACTATGTCAAAACATAGTCAGATACCACATAGTCAGATACCTTTTGTTAAAGAATACAAACTGTGACTTCGAATAATGGTTTCATTTTCTTATATATCGTCAGAAAGAACACTATCTTATTGTCAGTCATTTTGAGGTTCCCTTGGTTTACTATAAGAACAGGGGTTATATCTCAGCAATCTGATTGACCCAAAAATATCAAAATAACAAGATAGGTCCCTTTGACGATTGTGTCTTCGTTCTGTTTTGATTAAGCAAAGGCAATAACATACAAAGTGGTTTACACTGCCAGAGCACACCTTTCAGTGCTCCCCACTGTGGGCATCTTTGCCCAGTACATAGTAGATGGGACTATGTGTGCCAAGTTGCTTCACTTACCTTCACCTCAGTTTCTTCCTTTGCAGAAACAGCATAATGACCCCATTGCTTATTTCCAAAGATAACCTTGACTGTTACATGGTATGAGTTGTTCAGGAGTTCAACCAAATCCCCATCTGGGTAAGCACTCAATAAATAGGAGTTTTTATTAAAACCATCAGAATATATTTTTCTTGTCCATGACTGATTTCAATCTAATTTCACTCCTGGATGTATCTGCCAGTTAGACTCACCTGAAAAGCAAAGGAGATGAAGGTCGGAACCAGGTGTGGGTGAGTCATGTTACAGGACTCTGGAATGGCACAGTCGGACTCTTACATAGGAAAGTAGGAGGAACATTTAGTTGAATTTGGCCCCTTCATTCATTTCCTAAACAGACTCTTGTAATTAAAGGGATGGATTGCAAAAACCCTGTATAATCAGTAACACAAATTCCAGTGGTGGCCAGTTGAATTTCATCCCCAACGTAGGGGAAACTTAAATAAACTGCATAATAAGAGTTTAGGGAGAGAGCCACCCTGATTAACCTAATTCAGTATTCTGAATAATTTAACCTCACCATAAAATGAAATATTCTTTCATGGTTTCCTTAAAAGAACAGTGTGGAAATTGAGGCATTTGTTTACTTTTCGTAAGTAGAGCCGAGTTTTTAGTTCTCCCCTGATTTTTTTTCATCATAATGCATATGAGGGAGTGGAGAGGTTGGCTCAGGGGTAAGACTCCTTGCTACCCAATGATGAAGACCTGCTTTTAAAAGCCCACACACGTGTAAAACGCCAGGTGTGACCACGCATGTCTGTTCCTTCAGTGCATGGAGGGGCAGAGACAGAGGATCACGAGGCTTGATGTTGATCAGCTTTAGGCTCAGTGAGAAGCCATATCTCAAAGGATTAAGAGAGAGAGAGAACAGGGCGCCTGCTATCCTTCCTCTGGCCTCATCAAGCCTACATACCTATAAGTCCACACACACGCACACACACCAGAAAAAAATGTTCATATATAAAGTGTAGCCACCTTTTAAAACTTTTTGGCAAGATGATGTAGTTTTATTTTTATATACACACATAAAAAATAGCATCTACTGAAATCTGGTGCTTCAGCTAATAAAGGATAAGAAACTCATGTAGGTTTGAATACTCTCAATAATGATGATAAGAAGAAATGGAAATGGATTTTCATACCTTATTTGTTTCACATTTTCAAGGCCTCTAAATAGAACTTTCTGAAAGGGAATGTTTTCTCCTTTCCTCAGCGAGAGCCAGTGTTAGCTCACTTTCTGGATCCTTGTTCTGAGATACCAGCAGAGCCCAGAAAGATAATTCTGTAAAGATCATGATGAGGCAACGAGTGGGAAGAAGGGAGTTTGCCCATGTTTGGGAATGTTAGGCTTGTGGGTTGATGTCTGTGTGTTTAACTGTGTAAAACCATATAATAGGAATGTATGTGATACATTTACATCATATGTATATATCACATATACACACATAAATACACATGTAATATACACAATATATATACTATATATTCTTTTTAAAATTATTTTTATTTTTATTAATTACAGTTTATTCACTTTGTATCCCCCCCATAGCTCCTTCCCTCTCTCCGTCCCAATCTCACCCTCCCTCCCTCTTCCCCATTTGTGTCCCTCTCCCAGTCCACTGATAAGGGAGGTTCTCCTCCCCTTCCCTCTGACCCTAGTCTATCAGGTCTCATCAGGAGTGGCTGCATTGTCTTCCTCTGTGGCCTGGTAACGCTGCTCCTCCCTCAGGGGGAGGTGATCAAAGAGTAGGCCAATCAGTTCATGTCAGAGACAGTCCCTGTCCCCCACTTGGACACTGAGCTTCCATGGGCTACCTCTGTGCAGAGGTTCTAGGTTATCTCTATGCATGGTCCTTGACTGGAGTATCAGTCTCAGAAAAGACCCCTGTGCCCAGACTTTTTGGCCCTTGTGGCGCTCCTGTCCTCTCCAGATCTTACTATTTCCCACTTCTTTCCTAAGATTCCCTGCTCTCTGTCCAATGTTTGGCTATGAGTCTCAGCATGGACCTCCCCATTCAGAAAGGCAAAGAGGATGGACATCAGAGGAGGGAGAATACAGGGAACAGGACAAGAGCCTATATATTCTTATAATAATATTATGTATATATTATATATGTATATATAATATTATAATAATATACTATACTATAACCTGTATTATGTGTATAATATTATGCATATATTATACGTATATGTATAATATATTTTATATTGAATATATATGTAATAATATATATAATATACATATAGGTATATCTAATATATACAAGTATATGTATAATATATCATGAGAGAGAGAGACCTAGGTGGATATTTGGGTAGATAGATATTGAAATCACCACTGTTAGCCGCAGGAGATCAGGGTCTCGTTTTGATCACAGTTTCCGTGCCCACAAAGCGTTTTCAAGGAAAAAGTACTCTACTCTGTCAAGTGTACTTGTTGACAATCTCACCTCCATGGATACTTCAACAGCTTCATCAATTCCTCACTCTCCACAAGGGTCTGGTTTCATGAATTAGACCTGTTCCTTTCAGCACTTACCTTTCAGGTCAAAGGCTGGAAAGCTAGCCTCTCCAGAAGTCCGGTCAGCATGTGGACTTCAGAAGGTTTACAGCCGCCACACTTGAGTTATCAGGAGTTCAGTTTGGGTACAGATCGTGTGTTTCTTTACCCTCCATCTTTTCTGTACTCAAATATAGCTATGCTATTCTTTTCATTGCCAGTGGCAATTTATTTATTTGACAACGTCATCATTGTCAAAAAAGTATATCATCAACTTAAACAGTATAATGTGACCTAAACAATATATTATAGAAAATAAGTGAATCCTGGAAAAATGCCTATTGTATGTCCAGGATTGAATCTAGTTGACTCTCAGTGTCTAAAGGGTGGCTTTGTCTCTCATGTCTGTAAAAGCACAAGCAGCCCTGGGAAGTGCAGAGCTTTCGAAGAGAATCCCAGCCCTTGTCTACAAGGACTTCAGAGTGTAACACTAACCCACAGGAACATAACAAAAGCACTTCTGTAATATTACCATTTCACCCAGCCACTTTCAAGAAAGCAAAAGTAAACAGATGATTGATTTTAAAAAATTATTCCATATCAGAAAATGTTGTCTTTTCACCATGTTAACACTTTAAAAAATCATCAGCGGGAAGATGGCCTTTGTTTTTCTTTATACTGAGACTTTAAAATCTAGTGTGTAAGAGACCCACATGGGACAATGCGCAGAGTGAGAGGTTTGGGGATATTCAGTTCTAAATGGGATGTTTGCCTCAAATCCCTCCACTTGGGGCACAGGGAGCTATGTGGAAGAGGAGCTGGAAAGACCGCATGAGCCACAGGGGCTGGATGACACCAGAGATCAGTGTCCTCTAAATCCAGCAGGACTGATGTTCACACGCTGTCACAGAGTCTGTGGCAGCATGCACAGGGCCTGCACCGGTTCAGGTCAGGCAGGTTTCCAATAGAGGGGGAGCCATTTCCAGCCAAGAATCTATCTCCCATTGACCTCCACTTTCAAAGAAAAAAACAGGATTTTGAATCACAATGTAGGGTAGGCCCCACACTCAGCAGTAGACAGCTAACAGAAACAATGGTGGTTTTATAGACTTTTTGTAGAATATTGCTTTGGGGGCATCTTTTGCTATATCGGCCTTTTGCTTTTATATTATGATTTCCAATTTTGTGTTTTTATGAGTTGATTTTTCTCTGTGTGTGTTTATTGTGGATTTTTCTTCTTTTTAAAATTCCGGGGTTTTGTTTGTTTGTTTGCCTGTTTGTTTTCTAAACAGAAAGAGAAAGAAAAAGTGGAAAAGTTGGTTGGTAGCGAGGATTTAGAAGGAGCAGGGGAAAAGGAACTGTGATCAGAATATACTGTATGAGAAAAGCTCAGTAAGAAACAATCAATCAATAAATAATAAACATATTATATAGTTATATAAATTATGCAAAAATATAATATATAATATATAATAAATAGGTAATGCATAATTAATAAAGCTAATACATATATTTCAGGACATTTCACACTGCGATCACATTTCCATAGAACGCTAACTTCACATGTATGTCTCCTTTGGGACAGGAGGCATATAGGTATAGGTGTTGCAATATGCAGTGTAATGATCATAACCCCAGGAGAGTGAAAGCATGATGCTGGCATGAAAGTTCTGGCCTCAGCAAGTCAGACAGCAGGCTCTTTGCTACCTACAAAGTGGTCTCTCTGTGTTAAATGCAACAGTCATCTAGGTAAGGACCATGCAATATCATAGATGTGGAATCAGGTGAGGGGTTGGCTACCTTCTTGAACACTTGCCCTGAGTTCTTTGGTTAGCCCCCTTGATAGGATGATGGTGAAGCTCACATGAGCCAGCGTGGGAACACTGTCCACGATGGAACAGATCATTTCACTGAGCACCGGAATGGTTGCACAAAGATGCAGCATGGGAATTACTTGTAAATGCTTAGCTTTGCAATGATAGCTCCTGTTAGTGCTGTTGTGGACATGGAGTCTAATAGGCAGTCCCTATGCTTGTTTGTGCCTTTCCAGATACAGTGTATCTAAAGTATGCTGTCAGGAAGCCACACACTGAAATCCAGCAGTAAACCCAATTACCTGAGAATTGAGACCTTTACAGAATTGTAAGGACAATTAACAATCTATCTAAAGTCAATGACCTCCCTAGACTCTGTACTCTTTTCTTGTAATCCTAGAGCCCTTAGAAAAAGGATGTGCAGTAGATGACTTCACAGTCCACAGGCTATTTTTGTCTATTGTCATTTTGTTATGTTCGTTTGACATTAGTAGATGCATGCAAACTGAGAGGCTGATCATACCTCCTGATTTATATCATGTAGCTGGTTTGACTTTAGACACGTGGGGATGGTTGTACAAAACAGGCTTGTTCCCTTGTGCCTTTTTACAGCCCTTTCCTACTCATATCTATTGATCACTAAAAATGTGGCTATTTTCAATTGAGCTAGAAAATTATAGATTATATACAACATTCTGAAGATTTCACACACAAAAAAACAAGTATTTCATTAATGTTTTTCTATGGATTCTTAGATTTTATGGATATCTGTATATATTCTTAGGAATTAATTTCAACAGTTTAATTTGTTAAATATTAAGGTTATTAAAAGCATGGGGACAGGAGCAAAAAAATCTGGGCACAGGGGTCTTTTCTGAGACTGATATTCCAACCAAGGACCATTCATGGAGATAACCTAGAACCCCTGCTCAGATGTAGCCCATGGCAGCTCAGTCTCCAAGTGAGTTCCCTAGTAAGGGGAACAGGGACTGTCTCTGACATGAACTCAGTGTCTGGCTCTTTGATCACCTCCCCCTGAGGGGAGGGCAGCCTTACCAGGCCACAGAGGAAGACAGTGCAGCCACTACTGATGAGACCTGATAGACTAGGGTCAGATGGAAGGGGAGGAGGACCTCCCCTATCAGTGGACTGGGGTAGGGGTATGGGAGGAGAAGAGGGAGAGAGAGAGGGATTGGGATGAGACAAGGGAGAGGGCTACAGCTGGGATACAGAGTGAATAAACTGTAATTTATAAAAAGTAAATAAATTAATAAAACAGCAAAAAGTCTTATATGTAACCCACATTGTATTTCTCTTGGAGAGCTCTGGTAAACTTTGCTCTCCGTGGTCATTCATGAGGCAAGTGTATGAAACAGCCTGTCTTAGCTGGTCAGAGTATATCCCTAGACACAGGAGTATGCAGAGGTACTGGCATAGAGATCAGAGTTCACTCCCAGGCAAGGACCTGAAAGGACTGCCTTTTGTATCTGCTTCCAAATAACTTGGGGTGCTTACTAAAAATACACAGATTCCAGGCAGGCAGATAAATTAGTCTGTAAGGTACTTTCTGCACAAGCATTAAGATATGAGTTCAATTCCCAGAGATTGCATAAAAAAACACAAAGCTGATCATGGCGTAAAGCCTCATAGTCTTAGCACGGGGCATTCCTAAGAGTATGTACCAAGGCAGTCTAAGCAGATTCCAACCGAGCGAGAGACCCCATCTCAAAAACTACGATGGGCAGCCCCGCTCAGAACACCAGAGGCTAACTTCTGACCAGCTCCACACACATACAGATGGACACGCATGCATGCACACACACGTACATGAACACATACACACAAAAAGCCTATCTCTAGGTTCCATGCTTCCCGTATCTGGCAAAGCTTCTTTGTGCAGCTCCAGTTTTCAAAACTTCCTCCTTGATTTTTATTTGCATGGAAGTTTGGGAACCAGTGACAAACATAGCAATTCTAAGGAATACAAAGGATCGGCTAAGTACACAGGCACACATGAACACCAAGAGCGTGTCCAATGTGTTATGTGTGACATCAGTCACTACCCTACATCAGAAGCGTTTTGTACCAGTTAGTTATGTTGCACTGTACAGGAACGGTATCATTCACCATCTCAATATTACGTGGTTCCACATTAAGCCGTAGTACCTGACAGCTTTCTGGGAAGACAAGTCGTTTATTCAGAAGATATAAGTGAAATGCACCCATCTCTGTCTTCACCCTATTAAGTTTCACATGAATAATCTGTAAGAAATTATTGGTTCTTTCTAAGTAGAAAGTAGCAGTTGTCAAGTGTCCCTTGCAAACAACTTCTTCAGGGGAGAGGAAACACATGTGATGTGCCTGTAGGGACACAGATTCTTATATTCACAGTTATGTGTGTGCATGTATGTACCGAGTTAGGGAAATGAGGTTCATGGAAATCCAAAGAAATTATTTGTATGGTAAATAAGCTTTCTTATTCCTGAGTTACTATGGTTATAGCACTTTTATGAAATTTTAATTACACTATGCACCTACTCAAATATTGGTTTTGAACATTAATAGAGTTACTTGAGAAGCATTTCATGGAATGGGAAATAAAAATGAATGAGTTATTTATTTATCCCAATGCATTAAAGATAAAATTCAATAGGGAAACTCATAAGAAGAAATGAAAGCCTTCCCAAGAAAACTCATTCAGTGGGATGGGATGGCTTTATCTGTGCACAGGTCCTCTTCAGTGGCTGACTAACATTCTACTTACACTCACTAGACAGTGGTTTAAACACGAGATAAATGGTGTAGACACGCATGATGGCCGGCTGCTGCTCATGGTGTCCAAGTTTGCAAAGCCACCTTAGTGTCTGTGGTTACTAGTTGGGCGCGTGTCCTAATTCTAGTCTCAGCCAGTGTTATTTGTCAGGTCCAGCGATCGATGGAGAGAGCGGGTGAAGGCAGGTGAGAGCGGGAGAAGCAGGGGAGCTCGGTGCACATCTTGCTTACACATGGGATGGCACTGAGCTGCTGTGTCATATTGTGCTGCTTACGTTTCTGTCCCAGTGATTTCTCACCTGTTATAAACTACATGGGGCTGTGACTCTGACAAGCCAGGATGACAGCCTGTTCTGTTACGTTGTGCCCGTTTATTTTTAATTATCGTCAGAAATAGCTAGAATTGTATCAGTTAGTAGTCTAAAATCTGTCTTAGAAACTAACATGGAAAACACCAAAGCAATGAAACCTGAGGCTCTCCTCTGGTGCCTACACGCACACACACACTCACACACACACACACACACACACACACACACACACACGCCATTTACAAAAATACACATAAATACAAACAGGCATACACACAAACAATGAAATCAAGCATATTAAAATGTGTAACTGAGTCATAGGGTTCAGAATACACAATTTCTGTGACACAAATAATAGGAGAAAAATTTAGAAAGGCGTCCAAAAGGTGAAAGACAGGAAGACCCTCCTTGATGTTTTAGGAGCTTTGGAAGGTGATGAAGATGACAGGTTCCAAATCAGGAACATTTAACTCAGGTAATTTTTTTTTTAGTGGAATAGGCTTTCCTTTAGTAGAAAAGAAAAAAAATGTTCAGATCTGAATTTTTTAAAAAATTGTGCAATTGAAGCTGTTGAGTCTTGGCTGAGTTGCAATTAAAAACAAAGAAGTCAAAGGTGTCCGAAACATTAGATTGTGTAGTATCGTGCATGTTTATGTCATCTGCATGTCAAATAAGAGGGATTCTTTAAGAGAAAATACTGTAGTCCAGGCCAACCAGGAATACATAACATAGTGAGAACCTGTCTCCAAAAGCCAAAGCTAAAAACATCACAGCTTTTGCGTTTTGTACAAAGTACACAAAACTGAGAAGTGAATTTCAAAAAACACTGGCCAATGCATAAGGATTTTTCTTCCTGATTTATAAAACAGTGAAAATGATGTGACTGGTCATATGAGATTATTTCTGACATCCTTTGTAACCGACACCTGACTTTTCAGATCCCCTGGCCCACTGTATAAATTCACCCGCAGCGTGCAAATTTCCAGTTGTGATTGGGATGCAAGCCAATTGTCTGCGGTGTCCTAAGTGGCCAGGCACACTCCTCTCCAGATGCATTTTGACACTCCAGTCACTAGTGGATTTTATATTATCTTTTCAAAAACTGGTATGAAACTTGGACTAGTCAAGTGGCTGGCAAAGCACTCAAAGTATCAGCTTCTTTCACATGAACAAACTAAGACGTTTTGTGTGTAGTTTCTTTGACTTCCCTGCTCCCTAAGGGACAACGTGCCAATCATCCCTGCACTAATAAGACCATCCAGGATATAGAGTATTCATCAAAGAGACAGTTAGGTGTAAGCTATTTGGTAAGACAGTGTCCCAAGTCTCCAAAAGCCCCCTCTGGAAAAAGAGGCATTGTATCCTTTGCATGGCTAGGATATAGTAATTTGAGAAATAAGTGTAAAAAGATATTTAAAAATTACAGAGTTATAGCATGGTGCAAGTGATGGAAATGTGAGTTCTGACACTTATTATCGGTAGTTTTTCTTGGCAATACCTGGTGTAAAGTATTCTTTCCCACGTGCTCCTTGGGCTGTTCCAGCCATGAATAATAATAATAATAATAATAATAATAATAATAATAATAATAATAATAATAA
>NW_026591086.1:55205565-55280025 GCF_907164565.1 Psammomys obesus
AATAATAATAATAATAATAATAATAATAATAATAATAATAATAATAACAGCTACCAATCATTAGAGGAATTCTCAAATCTCTGCTGCTGTGAGGTATCTACTACATAAGAGCAACTTTGTCTAATGTGAACATAAGCTATGACCACAAGTCATGGAAACAGGAAGCAATTTACCCCAAACGCAGCATGAGTGAGCCACTGAGCTGTAATGAACTTCTCTTCTCTAACACTCAGCATTCTAAAATTCACATTTAACATGTCAAAGTTTCTATGGGTCATGAATCTGGGTTAAAGTTTATCTGCAAGTGGCTCGAGAACTACAGTGTAATTGTATAGATGGTGGGTAAGCTAGCAGCCTCTTCTTTGAGACAGGGTCTCTCTGTGTAGGCCAGGCTGGCCTTGAACTCGGAGATCTGCCTGCCTCTGCCTCCCCGGTGCTAGAACTAAAAGGGCTGTGCCCAGCAATGTACAGCCTCTTCTAAAGGCTCAATTATGGCAAAGACGTGCTGAAAGCAGAGTTCTCACTCTCTTAGGCTGTTGGACTGTGGTCTCGGGTCCCAGATGGCTCTAGTTGAAGGACAGCTGTAGCAACTTACTCCATCCTGCGGGCTATTTACTGCAGGCTGTCCTCCTGCTTTATTTCCTCTGTCCCATTCCCTTTTCCTAAGGAATAAAGACAGCTACTCCTCCGTCAAAGCTCAGCTCAGGACTATGGCTTTTGTAAGATAGATTTAATATCTGTCTTCATGATCTTCCCAAGAAGTGTCACAGGCTTTCTGACACTTCTAATAGTCCTTCATTGTGTATTTATCGATGTGTCTCCACTCATGCAGCCGCCTCTAAACAACCTCAGGCAAGGACAAGCACTAGAGGAAGGAATGGATTTTCTCTCTTTTGTTCCTGAATTCTATCTGTATTACATTCTGCGATGAATCCTGTTGGATACCGTGAAACCTGCTTAAAGTCAAAATCAAATGGCCCAATAAATTAACCCAACTTAGTGAGATGCCATCTGGAAAAGGGTGAGTAAGACAAGCACACCAGTGATAGGACTGGGTGCTCCTGCCTGTCATTCACTCTCAGTCATTTGCCTTCCTCAAGTGCAGTGAGGATGCCTGCCAATTCCATAGTTACAGGGGTGGCCAAGGTCTCCATGACCACACTGCAGTTCAGTTGTGCCTTCTTATGTAACCAGCTAGCCAGTCCCTTTAACCCCAGTGTGTCTCATACACATAAACCATCTTAGAGTCTGTTTATGGAACACAGCTTGACGATGCCTACTTGCTGTTAAAAGCCATTTTTTAAATTTCCCTGCCCTCCCTCCTTCTCTACAGTCCTCTTGTTCACCGCCTCTTCTCACTTACAGCCCTAAGAAATGAGAAGGTACCCCATTCATCCATTTTAGAGTGAGCCAGATAAAATGGCTAACGACAAGCTGGGAGGGAGGTAAGGATCTCATTTCTTCTGCATTCATAAATGTCATTGTCATCCTATACTTACAAAAAAAAAATTGAACACATCAATTTCATGGATGATAGCATTCCCCCCTAGAGGTGAGAGGATACATTAGGGATCCCACATCCGAACTCCCATAAAGCATAAACCTGTCTCCAAGGTGTCTGAGGAGTCAACTGCTGATGCTTCATGAAGCTCAGATAGCCAGTGGCTCAGTAGCCATTTTCTTGGTGATTTTTTTTCATGTAAAAGCACTGTGTGATTGCAGCAAGTCTATATAAGCTAAAGCATAATCCCAATTTCTTACACTGCCAAGGCAATTCAAACTGAAATATAACTAGTTTTTATTTTGCTTCTGTACAGGAACTAAGCAGTTAGAGGAATGACTGATAATCCCAACTGCACTCATTTATACTTTATCTGGAATAAATTTCCATAAGTAGATGTTTTCCATGTTCTTATATCTCCAGAAATTTATTAGTTCCAACTCACAGTTATTGAGAATCCTGTGATGTATTGTTTTACTCGTGGTTTACAGTGAATGGGTTATGATTTTGAATGCTGGGATAGATTCAGTAAGGCTTTGCCTGTGAAGTCAAAAGTATGTTGGGATATGAGTGTATCCTTCCTGAAGGATTTGTTTTAACACCCGTTGGTAAGATAAGAGTTCGTGAACAACAACACCAAGAGTTTAACATTGCTCTGTCTTTACCTGACAGGACAGGTATCATAAGTTTATGATAGTAGCTTTTCTGATTCAAGAGTCATATAGTAAATGGGTAACAAACAGTGTCGTCTGCCCTGTGTTTCCGGTTTCGTCTGGTCAGTTGATCCTTTCAGAATACTCTATGGATATAAAAGAAGAGCCTCTTCCTATCAAAAGTAAGCAACATACTCCTACTTTTCGGAGACTCACAGGAGCCAGGACAGTGAAAATGATTTGAGAGGAAAAGGAAAGTGAGAGAGAGAGAGAGAGAGAGAGAGAGAGAGAGAGAGAGCACTGCTCTTGTGAAGGGTTATTGGCAAGTGACAGCAGGCTCAGGCTACCATAAATCAGTGCTTCTTATGTGGTTAGGTATGGCGGAGTGTTTGCATTTGTTTAGTTTGTCTTGAGTTGTAAGGAGGACAAAAAATTAGAAACTAAAGCTTTTTCTCTGCTATTTTTCTTTGGTCTAATGGCTGTAGAATTTGTAGCTTGGTTCCATGATCTATTTGCTGCAGAGATCTGGGGTCAGAGTTGTATTTTCCTATATAGCCACCATTGTCAATGTCTGTCGGTCCTTTCCAGTTTTGTTTTTTCTACAATTTATTCGTTTTATATCCCAGTTGTACCCCCTCCCTCATCTCCTCTCACATCCATCCTCCCCTCCTTTCCCCCACCCCTCTCCCCTAGACCACTGAAAGGGGGAGTCCTTCTCCCCTACCATTTGACCCTAGCCTATCAAATCTTATCAGGACTGCCTGAGTCCTCCTCTTCCTCTGTGGCCTGGCAAGCCCAACTCACCAGTGGAAAGTGATCAAAGAACAGGCAATAGAGTCCATGTCAGAGACAGCCCCTGTTCCCCTTACTCAGGAAACCACATGGAAATTGATCTGCCTGTGGGCTACATCTGAGCAGGGAGTCTAGGTCCTCTCCATGCATGGTTCTTGGTTGGTGCATCAGTCTCCCCACCCTGGGCCCTAATTTCTTGGCTTTTTTTGTCTCCTTGTGGAGCGCCTGTCCCCTCCAGGTCCTTTTACTCCTCTACCCCTTCCATAACAGCCCTTGCACTCTGCCCAAAGTTTGGCTGTGAGTCTCAGCATCTGTTTCAATCCCATGCTGGGTAGATCCTTTCAGAGCACATCTATGATTGGTACCCCTCCTAGATGTCCCTCAACCAAGGAATGGATACAGAAATCATGGTGCATTTACACAATGGAATACTATTCAGTCATTAAAAACAGGGAAATCATGAAATTTGCAGGCAAATGGAACTAGAAAAGATCATGCTGAATGAGGTAACCCAGAACCAGAAGGACTCACATGGTATATACTCACTTGTAAGTGGATATTAGCCATATAATATAGGATAACCATACTGAAATCCACAGACCTAAAGAAGATAAATTACAAGGAGGGCTCTAGGGAAAATGCTTAATTCTCAATTAGAAGGGCAATCAGGGTAAACACCAGAAGTGGTGGAAGAGAGGGAACTTGGATGGGAGCCTATCAGTAGCCTTGGATGTCATTAATATTGACCGAATTCTGGATCTCCAGCCTGCCTATGGTTACAATCAATGAATTTAATTCTGTGTAGATACGAGTTCTTGAGTTTCACTTTTTTAAAAAAAATGTATTTACTTATCCTATGAGTTTTCTGGTGGAGGTTCTCACCACACAGCCAGGCTGTTCTTGATCTCACAGTGGCCCTCCTGCTTCAGCATCTCTGGGGCTGGGATTATAGGTTCCTGATGATTTTTCTCATTTTGTTAATGAATAATAACAAAGATGAGTGTATGCTGGGATGAGAATACACTGCAAACAATTTGCCATGACCTTGAGTGAGACGGAGCACTACAGGGTTCCCAATCAGTTTATCTCAGATACCCCAGTTGCCGAAGACATGTCACACATCTCACTTTAATCCATGTTGTTAACAAAATTTCCATGTAACAACATAATAAAGTTAGACAAACATATAGACAATCAACACAACAGCAAATGAAGCCCCACAGCTCTTGCCAATTTCCATAGTGAACTGCTCCTATTGTGGCCAATTTCAAGCTACTAGTCTAACATTAATTAACATGCATTTGCAGATCAAGGTGCATAATAACACAGCTATGTAATGCTGTGACACAGAGAGCCAACTGGCACAAACAACCTCAGGTGCATAAATGATGAAACATTTAATGAAACGATGAGTTTTAGTATTTGTTTTTACTTTTAATATGGATTATCCAATTGAAAATGGATGTATTCTTTTTAATAATAACTATTTATTTACAAGCTTGCAAACTTTGTGAAAATTCAACAATTGTCCTCAGAACACTGGCTTGGGGATATAGAGTTTATAAATGAAATATGTGCCAGTCTACTGGGTTTTGGGAATATGAGTGCGTTCTGCCATGCTAAGGCCCTATTTCCTAAATGGAACATGAAAGCCCAAAGTCCTTTTAATACCAGCCTGTCAACCTTCAGGCAAATCCTTCCCCTGGCCAGTCTAGACATCTGCTAAAGTCCTGGGGTTTTTTTAGTTTTATCTTGGACGTTAGTTCCTTGTTTTTCTTTCATTATAGCTGATCATCTGTTTAAAGGGGTATTTTTGAAAGTTCCTCCAGCACTTCTAAGTTTTTGGCATGAAGAAGCCATCTTATGGGTCACAATTTTTCTTAGGGATGAAAAGCTTCTCTTGTGTCAGTACTCTGTTGAAATTTCTGACCTTGAATACAACTATGTCTAAGGCCAGTTTTCTACCCTTCAAAATTCAGCTTTCAATATTGACAATAACCAGGTTCAATTTGTTTCATGGATAAAAACCTTCAGTTCTTCAATGATTTGTATACTTTTTAGCCTTCATGACATATGCTTTTATTTCACAAAGTGGAGCAGTCACCTAAATGTAGGTAGTGAGAAACAAGCTGGTACCTGATGTGTGTCTTCATCATGTAATGTTCAAAAGATAATCAGAGGCAGCTCAGGACACAGCCTTCCCAAATGAGAGTAAGAGAACCCATCACTCAGCTAGAACATCTAGCCAAATTCATGGAGGAAACAGCATGGCAAAGCAAAACAGGATGAACTATCCAGAGGGGAAGGAGAAAGCAATGTGATGTGTTGCCTTCTGGAATAGTTTTTTAAATATTTTTCTTTATTATTATTATTATTATTATTATTATTCAAAATTTATTCACTTTGTGTCCTGGCTGTGCCCCCTCCCTCATCTCTTCCCAGTCCTACCATCCCTCACTCTTTCCTTCCGGTGCCCCTCCCCTAGTCCACTGATAGGAAAGTCTTCCTCACCTACTATCTGACTATCAGTTCTCCTCAGGATTGTTTGGATCCTCTTTTTCCATGGCCTAGTTAGGCCACCTCACCAGTGATCAAAGGGCAGGCAACCAAGTTCAAGCCAGTGACTTCCCCTTTTCCCCCACTAGGGCACCCACATGGAGACTACGCTGCCCATGGGCTACATCTAAGCAGGGGGTCCAGGTTCTCTCCATGTGTGGCCCTTGGTTGATTCATCAGTCTCTGCAGATCCCCCTGTGCCCAGATATTTTTGCCTCTGTTGCTCTCCTTGTGGTCTTTCTATCTTCCCTTCTTTCATGAGATTCCCTGCACTCTGTCCAGAGTTTGGCTATGAGTCTCAGCATCTGCTTTGATACCCTGCTGGCTAGAGTCTTTCAAAGGCCCTCTGTAGAAGGCTCCTGTCCTGTTCTCTGTCTTCTCCTACTTCCAATGTCTTTATTAAACCAGGGAAAATGAGCACAGAGTTGAATAAGGAAAGCAACTGATGCATACTGGTTTTTGTTTTTTGTTGTTGTTTTGGTTTTGGTTTTGGGTTTGGGTTTTTTGTTTGTTTGGTTGGTTGGTTGGTTTGGTTTTGTATACCTTGCTGTGCAGACCAGAGTGGCCTAAAACTTGCAATCCAACTGACTTAGCATGTCTGCTTCTGGGAATAGAAATGTTTACTTCCGGATTTAGCTTGGTGAATACCGAAATACAACATTTTTTTAATTAATTACACTTTATTCACTTTGTATCCCCCCATAAGCCCTTCCCTCCTCCTCTCCCGATCCCACCCTCCCTCCCCCTTCTTCACACATGCCCCTCCTCAAGTCCACTTGTAGGGGAGGTCCTCTTCTTCTTTCTAATCTTAGTCTATCAGATCTCATCAGGAGTGGCTGCATTGTCGTCTTCTGTGGTAGATAGACTGGTAAGGCTGCTCCCCCCTCAGGAAGAGGTGATCAAAGAGCAGGCCAATCAGATTATCTCAGAGGCAGTCCCTCTTCCCATTACTATGGAACCCACTTGGACACTAAACTTTATCCCAGGTATGCAGGGGTGGTTCAATAAAAGGAAATCCATCAATGTGATCCACCATATTAACAAACTGAAATATGACTTTTTAAACTTACCAGTGTGAACACCTAAATGTAAAGCTGAAGGTAAAAATCCAGGCAGCTGGATCAAATGGTGCTGTGGTTGTCAGTAAGTTAGGTAAGTTTGTGTAAGAGCAGATGCTCTTACTAGCAAAGCAAGTAGCTCCACGTGAATCAGCCCTGCAGAGCCTCTATGCTGTGGCTCCATATCAAAAAGGGTTTTCCTCTTTGTTTGTTTGTTTTATAGTTATGTTCTTACCACCACAATAGGAAGTTTTCTGAGCTTGGCTCTGCTATTTTTGTAGGTTGCAAAAATCTTGCTAACACTCTTGTGAAAATTAGCTAGGTCTTAGAAGAACTTCGTTGAGCATAAAACACAGTCTGAGCACGTACAGCACAGAGATGGGTGAGCCAAAGCTCCTGGCTGCTTCTTACTTGTCAGTTTGCCTCATTGGGTTTCAGTTTTAAGAAGTATACTTAATTTTACTACCCTCATTATTTGGGAGAATTAATCTATTCCATGTTATAACTTCTAAGATATCTTCCCAATGATAAGAACATATTTCAAGTAATTTTAAATTAGGAACAATAAAGTTAGTCATCAGTCATATAATTTTAGCTGGTCCAAAATTAACTTTGTCTTGCAGTAGTAAAAACAGATACTTCACTCTTTACCAAAATAACTGTCAACTCTACATTCAAAGAGCCCCCATTACATGACTATATTCCTCCTCTCGTATTTCCTCTATCTTGAATACATATTCATGTAGCATAAATTTCATTTTATGCAGGAATGACAAGCCATTGTGTCAAGCTAGATTGATTTGATTGATTTGCTTAACAATTTTTTTTTCTTTTAGAAGATCCAATTATTCTTATGGGCCATCGTGGAGAATGCATGCTTACTTGGTAGCTTGATTCCTAGCTGTGGAGTCATTTAATCATGTTTCACTATAAATTCATGAACTGTAGATAGTGGTGTCCAAGCAATTTTTTCTTAAATTATTAATAGGTATAGCCAATGCTGGCTGTGGGTTGAAATCTTTGTCCCTGCAACAAAATATGTTTCATAGCAAAACTACAATTTAATGCATAATTTATTTAAGGCTTAGAAAAGATTCAGGAGATGTTCTTTTCCAAAGGCAAATACTCTGAAAAAGACTGCTGGATAAGTAAACACCACGCTTTCAGAGGGAGCGTATGAGGCAATAAATGTCATCCCCAACTCAGATAAACACTAAAATTATATTTATGTGCTAATGGAGCTGGGTTTGTGGCATTGCACACTTTAAAATCCAACCATGATTATTGATGAATATGCCCTTTGAAGTCACTTGGTTTGCTTTGCTTTCCTTTGCTTTGTGGTATCTTAGACAGGAAAAAAAAAGTTTCTCCATTAAATCAACTTCATCTTGATTCTTTTTAGAAAATCCCCATATGTTCTGATATTTCCAAAATATATGTGAGGACATGACCAGCTTTCTGGCCTCCTTGGACGCTGGCGTTTCTTCTTGACAAGAGACTGGCCTTCTCTGCAGCACTGGGAACCTCCCACTGTTGTTAGCGTCTCTGCTGTTTAGAGGCCAGCTCTCCTTGGCTCGCTCTCAGAGGTCTACATGTCTTGTTTCAGTTTTGTTTCCGTATGAGATTTTTTTTTTTTCATTTCAAAGCATTTTTCTTTTCTTAATCAATGGGAGATTTTAGTGCTTTTTTGAGAGATGTTCTAGCCTATAATACAAACTCAAACCATTTCCAGGTGCAGGTCCTGGCAAAGCCTTTTCCGTGGAAAGAGACAGAAGGGTGTTGGTGTGGTGTGTGTATACATCAATAATGTTGGGCACCCTAATAGAAATTACCAGGTTAACAGAGCCTTACTAATTGACTGGGATGGACAAAGTATGAGGCGGGAAGCTGCGCAGGTGACTCAGTAGATAAAGTATGTACCACACAGCAGGAAGAGAAGAGGTTGGATCAACAGTGCCCACAGAAAAACAGGACAGGTATGGCCGCCTGCCTGGGAGCAGGCTTATTAGGTAGACTAGCCAAATCAGTGTATTTTGTATATAAAAAAAGGTCAAGAACTCAGGTGTGCTGGAAGAGCAGTACACACTCTTAACCACTTAGTCGTCTCCAGGCTCCATGGAGGCTGAATTTTAATGACCACAGTGTTTCTATTTGGCATGATAAACAGTTTCTAGAAATGGATACTGGTCATGATGGTTCACCAAATCATGCATTTAAACTTGGCTGAAATGATCAAAATATATTCATGACAATCAAAAGTAAATGTATTTTTTAAAAATCTAAGTTTTAATAAAACTCAAAGAATACCAAATAGGAAATACACTGTCACTGTCATCCCCAGCTACCAATGTTACTGTGAATGAAATTGGACATTTACAATGGGAAGTACTTATATGTGTTTTTCAGGTTTAGGGAAAAAAATACACATCACACTAATACATTGATATAAAAAAAAACAAGTACAGAAGCTAAAACAAGAAATAGGCTTTTTTTTTTACCTGTGTGGAATCCAGTGCTAGAACAGATGCTTTGGGTCACTTTGCAGGTAACTCTGAGCAGTGTAGACAGCTTTGCGGGCCTCAACACTACTGATGGTGCTGATGATAACTTATGATAAATGTATGCTGATCCACTTGTCCTCTGCGATCACAGTCATTTAATGTGATGCCCTGTCTCTTAATGTTTTACTATCCCCATGACTAAGTGATGGTAGCACAGGCTTACTCCCTGTTCACTTTCATTTGTCTGCAAATATCCATATCTTCATGACTCCAGCTTTATTCATGGATCTCTATGACAGTGGTTCTCAACCTTCCTAATGCTTCGACCCTTTACTACAGTTCCTTGTGTAGTGACCCCCGAGCATAACATTATTTCCTGGCTACTTCGTCAGCATAATTTTGCTATCTTCTGACTTGTATTGTAAATATCTGTTATGCAAAGTATCTGTTATGTGACCTCCAGAGGGGTCGAAACCCAGGAGTTGAGAACTACTGGTCTTTGTTTACACTTGACAGGGCTGCTCATGCATCGAGACACTGTTCTGAGGCCAGCATATATTTTTGTTATCATTATCCAAGCTTTTAGGTTCTGCATATTCATAATGAAGAAAACTGTGCTTTGTCCTCCGTGGTTGCTGGAAGAGGTATGCAACATCCTGTTGTGCCTGGCACAAGGCCTTCCTCTCTTGAGGTAAACTGGCTTGGTCTTGGTCAAAAGGAGCAAAGATTAAGCCTGAAGAAACACCTATTCTGTAATCTGTAAAAAAGACCACGGTGTATTACTATGTATAAATAATATTTTCTATTGTTCTGCATAAAAATAAATTCAAGATGAAAATGAGTGTGCATGTTAGGGACTGAACCAGGTTCTGTGAGTGCTGAGATGGTGCTGAACGGTGGAGGCTTACCTTGCGTGCCTAAGGCAAAGTTTAAATGTAACTCGAATTTATTAAAATCTTATAAGTAAGAAAAATCTGAGTGTTCTTTTATGCCTCCCATACTCCTATATTCCTGATAGATTCTCCCCCAGATTCAGGCCCCCCCAAACATGTAAAATATTACTTCCTGCCTGATAGCTTTCTGATATCTTTCCTAAGTCAACATATATTTGACCTACTTAGGGAGCTTAAATGTAAAGTGTTAAGTTGGGTGTCATCTGCTTAACCTTAGGGTCAAGACTGTGTCCCAGTTCAATTTCCTAATACTAGGACACATTGGTTTTTCTGCTTAGTTTTCTGTGGTTCTTGAATTAATTAATTAATCAATATGAGTGAAATCACTTCATCAATTACTATAGTTTTAATTTGGTGATATCCATTCATGGCTCTAGATTTGTAGAAGGATTCAGTTATAATTTCTATCTCTGAGACTCAGTGTGATATTGAATATATTACTGAAACATCTCTGAGCTCCTTTCTTCACCTTATGATGAATTTTTATACTTACTTCAGGAGTTCTTAGTGATGATGAAGGGAAGCCATATGATTATTATTAAATGACAGTCTCTTGAAAAGAAGTAATGTCAGTAAAAAGCATATGTGAACTACAATCAGATAATTTTCAAAGAAAGCTAAATTGCAATGAAGGTGACTAGAGAGAAATGTGAGTAAAAGTAAGGGACATTTTTCATAGTTACTCTTCCACCAAACTGTGTGCCTTACACTGCTTTTGAGTCAGTTGCTTCAAAGCTCAGAAGTTTGTGCCATACTCTTACCAGCTCAGATCTGAGAACGGCCTTCATCATGGGTGCTGTTGAATACACAGAGTGCATGGTGTCAATAATTCATTTTTGCAAGCAGTCTGCCTTTTTCTACACTGACCTATCCGAAGTTCATAACACAGGCTCCCAGAAGCACAGGCCGCACAGAATAAGAGTGCCATTGGGCAGAACATGTGAAAGGAGGAGGCTAGTGAAGGAAGCTTGGCAGTCAAGCAGATCCAGAACTGAATGGAATCAGGCAAGCAAATTAAAATTAAACTGAAATGGGCTTCTGGGTCCACTGCCATGGTGATAGTCAAGATAAGCCAAAAACTTCAGAAGGAAGTGGACGAACATTATTAATAATGGAACTAAGTTAGCATCCTGTTAGACACTTGTAACCTGGGGTTCAGGGGTGAGCAGCATACAGCAACTCTTTAGTTGCTACATGCAAAGTAAGATCTGTAGGCCATGACACAGTTGCCCAGTGTCAGGAGTCTTGGGGATCTTCTTCATAGGCTACTTGTCTTGTGTGTTTGATTCCATCATGGAATGGCTTGCCCTCCATCCTTTCTGTGTGCATTAGCATTGCCTTGAAACCAAGCTGCCATGTCTTTTTTGCTTTTTGGTTTGCTCTGTTAGGGTTGTGAAGGTTTTTCTGCATTTTGCTAGCTACTTCTCTTCAATATGCCTCATATTTTCCATCCTAGATGTCATCAAACTTCTCTGGTCACTTAGTGTTTCCATTCACTCAGTTGCCTTCACTCCAGACTCCCTTTCTGTAGGCTTTTACTTTTTAGAACATTTGTTTTAGCGTCTCCACCTACTTTTCTTCCACAGTCTACATAAAAACACATTTGTCACTGCCATGACCTTTCTGCCTTCCACCAAATGTACCCCAAGGTCTTACTGAGCTTTGGAACCCTTTCTTCGAGTGTTCTTTCTTCCTTCCCATTATACTCTTCATGCGTCCCCTTGTCTCCCGAAGTGTTTCCTCCCATCCCTTAGCCACGGGCTTTCTGTGCGCCTGCAGTGAAATGTTTGTCCTCTGTTTCTTTTTCCTCTGTCGTCCTGGATCGTGACATGATTCTTCCGTCTTCGACAGTACTCTGTCTCCATGAACAGGTCCCCTTCCCCTGCTGTCAGAGCAGCTCTTTTCTGTGCCCACTACATCTTGTTCTTCCTAAGAACTCTATTGCTCTAGTGACTCCTCTCTCAATGTTCGAAACCTAAGGGTGATTTTTCTTCTATCATTCTTTTTCTTTGAAAGGCCATACAGTGTTCTGAATCCATCTTGCAATATATTTTCTGTCTGTACCTTCAGCCTGGCTTTGCTTTTCTGATTCCCTTCCTAGCATCTGTGTCCGGGAAGTTACACTGATACATCAAATCATAAAGTCATAAAATTTGTCAGGTAGAAAGGACCATAAATAACAGGTTGGCCAGACAGAGTATTAACAGGAAGGAAAGTGACTGAAGAACACCTTGTAAGTCCAGCCTCTGAGTGTTGCTTTACCTGACCTCTTACAAGCTTTAGACAGAGCCACATTCTGCGCTGATTGTCACTTTCTACTTTGAGAGTGTTCAGACTTGTTGTTTACTCAAAAGAAAGCACAAGGGAAGAGCACACCAAATCGTCTCCAGTACCAAATGGTTATCTCCATGTGAGATTATAGAACACATTGGCTGTATTTACATGTTTAGGAATATACGTGTGTATATGCATATATTTATATCAATGATCATTTACAAAGAGGCCATGAAATTGAAAGAGAATAAGGAGAGATTTGGAAGGTGGGAAGGAAAGGGAGGAATAGGATCTACTAGTCTTGCCTACTTGGTGAGGTCCAAGCCAGGAGGAATTGTCTCTGCACAATAAAGGTGAACAGGTCATAAGAAAGAATGATATCAAGGATTGTCCTCTGGCCTTCACATACATTCACACAAGTGGACACACATGGACATATCTGTGTATTCACACACAAATGAAAACACCGAATGGAGCTAATATAGCACATATAATTATTTTAGTTATATAAAGCAATGGGATACCCCATATATTAAAGTTTATAACTCAGTGACATTCAGAACATTCAAAACATTAGGCAATTATTTCCATTTTATGGTTTCACACCATATATTTCATCATAATTTAAGGAAATTCTATACCTCTTGCTGCCTCCCCCACCCTCACCTGCAGGTCCTAGAGACCACCAACCTGATTTCTCTCTTAAAGCTTTTATCCTTTCTTGATATTTGATGCAAATACAGTTTTAAAATGTGTGGCCTTTTATGCATGTCTTATCTTTCTTCGAAACCTTGGGGAAATTGCTAAGTAGCACCTAAAAGATGAGGGAAAAAAAAATTAAGATAAAATTTCAGCAATCAGTACCTTTGATAGTTCCGATCACACGTGTTGTGATCTGGATGGTAAAGACTTGCCAATAAGTGGGCTGGTTGTGCGACCATAGCCGTGGCTGAGTGTCCTGGTAGTCACAGCACCACAGGCAGCAGAGATGGGGCATCAATGGGATTTCCTGGTGCCGGCTTCCATCCAGATTCAGAGAGAATAAGGCAGAGAATGACGGAGTGGGATAACACACATACTACGCACCTACATACAGATACACACACTCTCACACACACACAAAGTATATAAATGGTGGCTATAGTCCCTGTATTTCAAAATTGAGATGTCTCTGATCCAGAGAGTCCAGTTGCAGTTATTTGCGGAAACTACCCTTAGCATTAAAACAAAGCAAGCTGAGCCTTCTGAATTCCGTTCCAGAAGCTGGGTATCTCCTACAGCACTGGCAAGAGGATGAGCCAGTGATGAGGAGTGGGAAGAACACATTTCCCACGCCCGTGCCTATCTCCTCACATTGGCGTCCTTGGCACCGTTATGCCTTGAAATTCTGTCATCGTGAGGTGCTGAAGAAAGCTGGTAATCTAGCGAAAACTACAACAAACACATGTGCACATAACAAACACACCTGCAAAACATAGGTGTTAATATCGGCAATGATACAGCGTGAATACAGGTCACCAGCTCCAAAGCCAGAGCCAGTACTCATTACCTTCCAGACTGGGATCTTTGACACTCTTTAACACAGAGCAAGGCCTTACTTTCTGCCCAAGAACAGACCAATAAGCAAAGCAGATATTTCCTTGTGGATGGCAAAAAAAATAAAATAAAAACAAAAGATTTAGAATTACTGCTTTGGGTTCTTGTCATAAAATTACATGTTTAGTTTACAGCATATGTATCTTTGCTAGTGGAAGATGGATATGTGAACATCTCCTATATAAGAGAAGAAGGCTGTTGAGTGTGACAATTGAAATAGCTGACATTCTAATCCACAAATAGAGCGTCTGCCATTCTGCTTTGCCGGGGCATTGTAATCTAGTGAAGCAGGCTCACAACAGATACTTCTTTTTTTAATTTAAATTATTTTTTACAATTTATTCACTTTACATCCCAATTGTAGCCCCCTCACTCATCTTCTCCCAATCCAACCCTTTCTCCCTCTTCACCCCATTTCCCTCCTCTAGTCCTCAGAAAGAGGGAGCCCTCCAACCCTACCATCTGACCCCAGCCTATCAAGTCTCATTAGGACGGCCTGAATCCTCTTCCTCTGTGGCCTGGCAAGGCCTCACCACCAGGGGGAAGTGATGGAAGAGCAGGGAACAGAGTCCATGTCAAAGATAGCCCCTAATCCCTTTACTAGGAGACCTACATGGATACTGAGATGCCTATGGGCTACATTTGAGCAGGGTGTCTAGGTCCTCTCTATGCATGGTCCTTGGTTGGTTCATCAGTCTCTGCAGGACCCCCTGGGCCTAGATTTGTTGGCTCTGTTGGTCTTCTTATAGAGCTCCTGTCCTCTCCAGGTCCTTCTATTTCCCCACTCTTTCCTGTGACTCCCTGTGCTCTACACAAAGTTTGGCTGTGAGTCTTAGCATCTGCATTGATCCCCGGCTGGGTGGAGTCCTTCAAAGAGCATCTTTGGTAGGTTCCCACTCTTCAGCCACTTCTGAGTCTATTCTATTTATCTTAATAGATGAGAATTAAGCATCCTCCCTACAGTCCTCCTTGTTTAGCTTCCTTAGGTCTATAGATGTTAGTATGTTCATCCTGTATTACATGGCTAATATCTGCTTATAAGTGAGTACATACCATGCGTGTCATTCTGGTTCTGGGTTACCTCACTCAGAATAGTTCCATCCATTTGCCTGCAAATTTCATGATTTGCTTGTTTTTAATGGCTGAGTGGTATTCCTAGTTCAAGTCTTCAGTTAACTACACCTGGCCATGACTACTAACTCAGTGCTCTCCTGGATGTTTGAAAAAGAAAATCATCTTAACGAAACAAATGTAACCTCTCTCCATTTCTTGGCTCTCTTGTTAACATCCTCCTCTTCATTTGGTTATCCTTGCTGAGATACTGCAGTCTTCCTCCGCAGCAGTCAATGGTATGACCCTGGTAGCTGTATTCCTACATGAAATACACAGTTTCCGCACCTCGTGACAGGTCTGCAAGAAAGCTGGGGATCTATAGTTGTCATCTACCATCCCAAAGTTGCCTATGGAAAGAACTGGGTTGAAAAATTTTTTCAGGGTCCAGCTATGATGCTTTTTTTCTCATTACTCACAAAATACTGATTTAGTCACATCATAGCTAAAAACAGTCAACTTCAGGTTATTTTACCCTAGAAATCCACATTACATTATGAACTACAAGTGTTTATTTCTCAAGAGCAAGAGTTGGGAAGGGATTTTCTTCAAAACAGAATTGCTGAGCGTTTGAGGATGGCTGTGGGAAAGCACACCCTGCTGTTTCCACTTCTGTCCCGGTGCTGAGTTGGGAGGACACCATCAATTAATCAAGCCTCGAGTATTTATTCAGCACTACAGGAAGTAGGCGCCAAAAACACTGCAATTTTCAGATGACATAAAGGGAAAAATATATCAGTGTTCAGATAAACCAATTTTTTTTTTACCAGATGGCTAGGCAAGCTCTTCTCTTCATTTCTGTATCATTGACTTCCTTCCCAGACCGTGTTCTGCAACCACAGCCTCCTTGGGGAATTATCCTCATTTGGAAATGATCAGAGGATACCCCATCCTGCTTTGTTCTTTTCAAGGTCACTTATCTAGCTTGCAATTAAAAACACCTGTGGAAAAGAGGTTATTTTTTTAAACCATTTTGTGAATTAGTGCATTGTCTTTTGAGACATGTCTATTCATCTCAAAATCTGTGTTTAGGTAGCCTGTCAATAGCCAGGTATGTAGTCCTCTGGGTTTAAGCCAACTACGCATTGTGTGCCTTTCGTGTGAAACTATGGAGCTAGCGTGTGTGGTTTCTGTAGTAAATGAGGTAACGTCCGCTTAAAGACAATTACCTGCTTAAGAGAAATAGTCATTTTAAATGCTGCTAGATTATATCGAGTTGGACTGTATCTTATCTGATGCTGAAAATTTAATTTTACCTTTGGAAACTTTCAAGAGATCAAGTTGTCTCCAAGTTATTTTAGTCTATACTCAACTACCATAGGTGAGTGCGTCACCTGACAATACTTCATCTTGTAAGTCAACTACTTAGTCCAAACCAGTAAAAATCCTTCTCACGTGCCAGGTATTTCATAGATATTAACTCATTTATTGTCCCAGTACCTTATGACCCAGGCAGAAATCATCTCCTAAAAACTGAAACATAGATTATAATTTGCCTGTGATCAAATAGCTAGTGGGCATCCCAACTCAGATTTAGACTCAGATAATGGCTGTACCTCCATAACTGCCTGTAAACACCTGTGACTTTTTCATCTTGCTTGCCTTACACAACAGCAAGAGAGAAGGTACTGCAGATCATCCCTACACCCCAGATTCTCTTCTCTGCAGGCTCCATGTCCTTCCAATAGGGAGCCAACTGACACGGAGGAATGAAAGTGCCTCATCAGTCTCATCAACTGGAGGCTTCTCCTGCTGGCCAGTGCTGCCTGTGGCTCCCGAAGGTGGGCTTCCACCTCTTATGGTCTCCTAAGAGGACCAATTTCAATTAGATGCATAGTTATATATAGGTGGCATATAGCCCCAAACTCTTGCTACTTAATCCCCAAATTGTTGATCTAGTAGTTCTGCCAGCATGGGTCTAACACTTGGATCTCTTTTAATCTTGGATCTTACCCACAATCCACAAATCACCAGCCACATATCTGAGTGTGCAACAGTAGATTTATGACTACTAAGCACCTGGTGTTTTCAAAGTTTACCACAATCAGAGCCATCCTGTTTCTTGGTTCTTGGTCTTAGGCTACAATGCCCATAGGAAAAGCATGGCAGAAAGGAGTAGTTCCTGTCCAGTGGAGCAAGGAAGAGTGATGATTGTCACAAAATGAAATACAGGATGCTGAGAGCCAGGACATACTCTTAGGATCAGCTTCTCTTTGCTTCTCTTCACCTTTGTGTCTACAAATAGTCAGACATGTCACAGAATTCGGTCCAAGTTATCAGAGCTCTGATCTCCTTCAGTGACTCCAGTCCTTTAGAGGCCGAACTCAACTGCACAAGTGTGAACTGACACCATGCAGAATATCCAATTCATTGTTGAAAAATTTTAACTAATTGGTTGGTTGCTTTGTCATCCTACTGGGTGTCACAAGATGTCTTCCAAGCGTTACTTAAACCTAGATTTGAGGAGGCAATCTTAAAATTGGAAATAAGAACTATCATTTCTTTAATTTAAACTGGCTAGATAAACAAGAAAATAAGCCTACAGTAAAATTCTGCACATAAACTAACCAATTGTGCATCATCAAACTTTCCATCTCTTTGTAGATGCTTAGAAGGTAATGTATTAAGAAGAGATGATTTTGAGTCGTGGGGGTTTCACATGGAATCAGAATCCCCATAGCCTTCCTAAAGCCTTCTAAAGCCAACTATGATTAGTCCATTGAAAGTCTCAACAGTTGAAATATTTTTCCAAAAGAAAAAAAAGTTACTTTCTTCTTGAAGGTGCATTGTCAAATGCACATCGACTTTTAGCTTTTTTTTTTTTTTTTAGCATTTTAGCATTTTACCATCTTTGAGGTTGGAAGCAGAAACTTTAACATGCTTTGATTCTGCCAGCATATCCCAGACATTTTTGCCATTAACTGAATGCATACTTCAGAGATGGATGGCATGAATGTCTGCTAAAATGTCAGAAAAGTTGAAGGTGAAGGTCAGCTAGAAAGCAGAATAAGATGTTTATTCGCTCAGCAACATGCCTCTCAGAATGCTTTAGCCCGACTGCTGCTTAGCGCCTGGAATCTCTCACTGGCTGGGCCTGCTTTGAATGTAATGCTAGTAGCAACTCTAGTGTCTGTTGTTAAGACTCCACTGCAGTTAGTCGATGTGCTATTCACCACCCTGTTACATAAAGGAGCTCTATCCTTACAAGAGTCTATCCAAGTGACTATTAGCCTTTACACTTGCCCAGAGAGCCAACCTCCACCTAACACATTCAAAAAACTGGGACCACAGAGCTGCGGAGCCTTTGAGACAGATGGCTATCCTGGTGCAATGTGCTACATCATCGATACCCCTCTCAAAACATGTGTAAGAAACGCAGTTTCCCCTCTGACAATAGTGGGGCTGAATAGCAACATTGCTGTGAGACATATTGCTGCTTGAGAAGCTCTTAGCACTTTGTATGAATATCTAAGAATGAGGTACAGAGAGAGAAGTTATGTGACTTACCCAGGTCATATACTTCACTTTTTCTCTCTTTAACCTGAGTGCTCTATGGATCCTAGAATCTCTAGTGCCAAACCCGGAGCTTCCTACATCTTAAGCATCCAGGGATATTTGCTAGAAGAGAGATTGCATAGGTGGATGCACTTATGAAGAAACTGACACCAAAACTGTTGACACCCACCGTGGCAAGTTTGTCTGTTCCACAGACACTGCTTCTGGCGTGTCAGGAAGTATGTAAAACACTTCCAGGTATTACAAATTAGACGTGATATTTTCTTTGCTCTTTGGGTGGAAAATCGCAAGAGCGGAAATCCGTGAGCATTTGAGCACATGGTGGTACTGAGGCCCTCCTGTTGGACTGGTGGAGAACCCCACAAGCAATGGCAGCAGGTACTACAGTCAGACTTCCACATCCGCCCAAGAGTTGTCTCTGCTCATCATCAAGGAGAATTCAACTTTTTAACATTCATTTCTTTGTGGGCTGAGGCACGCTTGTATAGCATGGCAGATGTATAGAGGTCACACACACACACACACACACACACACACACACACGCACACACACACACAAACCTTGAAGGAGTTGGTGCTATCTTTCTGCCACATGAATTCTGGAGATGGAATTTAGTCCATCTTAATGGGAAGCAGGTGTCTTCACCACTGAGCCATCTTTCCAGGCTCTTTAATAAGGAGAATCCAAAAATTCTTTTCTATCTGGAATTTATTGACATCGTGCAGTTTGTTTTTTATATTAAGCATGTCTATCTTTTAAATTACAAGTCTATATTTCTCTCTCTCTCTCTCTCTATATATATATATATGTATATATAATACACATATATACATATATTCTTTTTTTCATTTTCTCAAGTAAGACATGGTAGTGTTTATCCATAATCCTAATTCTACCAGCCAGGAAGGTAGAATGAGGACTCTGAGGCCACCTTAGACCACACCATGGTGCCATACACCTTTAGTTCCAGCACTTGGGGGGCAGAGGCAGGTAGAAGGCCAACCTGGCCTACGTACTGCTTCCAGGCCAAGAACAGGTCTTAGATCCTATTCGAAAAGCAAAGGTTCTCTTTGCTCTGCTGTTACTTTTATAACTGACTAGCTCATGATTTACATTTTAGATTTGTTTCCAATCCTCTGATTTATCTAAGATCTCTCTGAGCCCTGTGAAGTGAGCTAACATCTTGAACTTTGAAGAAAAGTGCTTTACAACAGTGTTCAGTGATTCTGATGACCTTATATATTCTTTCTGCAGCGGTCTTGTGTTTTCTTGGGACTGAACCAAATTTGAAAAGAAAGGTTTTTACGTATTTGTCGTTATCAAATAAAGTAGAAGGTTTCCAATAGTTGAGTCTCTATTGAGGAAATTCTGTAAACACCAGGTGGAGAGGACACAGGTGATTAAAATATCTTCAGCACTTTCAAAATGTCAGCTGTTCCCAAGAGAGGGCTCTTCAATAAACACCATCCATATTCTTAGCAGATGTTATCAACGCATCTCCCCATAATTGCAGCTTTCCAATATCTGTGCTGTTAATGACAGTTCAGAGAGGATTTGAAGTGCTTTGATTTTAATCAATGGTCATTTAACAGATAGCTGTGCTGAGTGATGTATGTTTGTCACTGAATCCTTTCCTTTCACCAGATGGTATCTTTGGAATTGTTTTGACACTTCATTGTTGCTGTGGCTGATGACTCATTGTAGAAAAATCCCTGTGTACTCAATGTGTGAAAATAAGATTGTTTGGTGTTCTTTGCAGTGGCTAATTTTCAAACAAAAAATTCAACAGATGTGACAATTTCAGCAAGATGTTGTCAAAATAAGAGCAATCCACCAACAAATCAAATCAGGCTCGTGTTCCGCTGTGGGCCTGTCTCTGGTATTAGGAGACTTTGTAGAGTGTCAGCTCTGATGACTTGATCATTGCAGTTGGCACAATGTCAATTTTGTTCATCCTCCCTAATGGCTCCGTTTGCAGTCATGGTACAGCACTTCCAGAATTTTCTTCCTCACTTCCCCCACTCCACCCATTAGCAAGGGACCGTGTTTAGAACAAATCATTGCTTGTTTGGAAATAAAAATGATATCATGTACCAGAGAGGAATTTTAGAGGTCACAGAAAAGGATGAACCATTATGAAGGGCTCAGAGCTTTAAGGAATTCCAGGCTGTAGACTCTTGTCCTTACACAGTGGAAAGGTAATTCCCCAAACAATTCAGAGTCACTGCGAGCTCGGCCCATGATGCTAGGACTCGTTCTAAGAAAATGAGGCCAGCACAGTGTTATCATGCATTATTATGAGTGTCAAAAAGGGCCATAAAAGTAGCCCATTACCATCAGTGGCAACTGGATGGGCAATAAGGGTAAAATACTGCCTTCTCATTACAGAGAGCTGACACTGCAGAAACATTCAGAATGACTCGGTAGCCCAGCACAAAAGTCTTATGATGTATCATCTCTTCCAAGGGCTAATCAGAAACAGATAAAAGAAGGGAGGGAGAAGGGTCATACACTGTAAATTCTATTTCAAAAGAATAATGAGAGGGAAGAATAAGATTGTTTTGCAAAGACACTAGTAATGTGGATGGTAAAAAGTGAGGACTGTGTTCTCTCAGAATAGTACATTTCATTTCCGATCAGCCTTCTAGAAATACCCATGGGGCAAAAGTCACTGAAAACAATACGATGGAAATTCTACTTTGTGTCTGTCCTGTATCTGAAGTGACTGGTTGTACACTCGCTCCACATTACTTACCTATTAGAAAGAAAAAATAGCCTACTGTTTTCCATTTCCATTTAGGCTCTGGTAATTCTCACTCTGTTTTATAGGCTTCTACATGGGAATAAAATATTTTACAGTATTACATACATTCTGGAAAATACCTATCTTACATTACACTCAGAGTCCCTGTCAAGAGAAAAAAAAAAAACATTGTAATAATCTATCATGAAGACTGGTTGAGAGGGAGAGAATTCATTTAAGGAGATAGTTCATTTTCATTGATATGTTTAATAATTATCTCATTACTTGGAGGATTGTAGGGGTAATAAATATAGAACTATTAAGTTAATGGTGAGCATTGTATGGGTATTAGGCTTTTGGTTTTGTTTTGCCTTTAGGCTACCTCCAGAGTGGTTGTCACTTTACTGGGTAAAGAGATGAAGATTAGTCAAGTGCTATGATATCTGTCAAGTTTATAATTCACTTGGGAAAATGGACAATGCAAAAGATTAGAGTCCTTTACATATGATCAAAACATGCCCCAAACACATCAAAGTTATGCTTTCAATTTTGAATAACAATATGGAAGATAGGATCTCTCAAAACTTCTGTTACTCCAGCTCAAATAGGTTTTGTATTTACCAAGTTCATGCACATAGGAGAAACAAAATATTTCTGATTTCTGCTGTGACAAAGTCAGTGCTTCTTTTCACCTGGCTCCAGATTGTGGAACTGTTACCCATCTTTCTGAGCTGGGAGAAGTGGCGCCCCTACAATCTCAGTACTCAGGAAAGTTGACGCAGAATTTGAGACAATCTTCATGGCATAGCACCTTAGAAGCAAAAATAAAACCGAAAAGTCAAGCAAAAGATATCTTGCTCTTATCTGTCCAGCAGTTTACCCATGGATGTGTGGATCCAGAAGGACTTCTGGCTAATTATAGCCAAATGGGAAGGAAGCAATTAAGTAAAATTAACTTGTTAAATAAATTTTTAGAGAAATGATGATTGCTTGTAAGCTCCTGGAACATAACTATAATATCTCAATCCATGTGTGCTTTGAATTGAAAGTACTCCTGCTGAAAACTTGGTCTCCCTCTCTTGGCTCTTGTTAGGGAAGTCTAGGAGATGTAGTCTTCTAAAGGAGGTACATTACTGGAGGAGGCTTTGATGCTTCAAGGCCACACACCATTGTTAGCTCGATGTTTCTGTTTCCTGTTTGCAGTTCAGTACATGTGCCCAAATTAATACTTCCTTCTGTAAGTTGCTTTGTTCACAGTTTGGTAGAACAATAGAAAAGTAACTAATACAGAATTGATGTGAGAAAATTAAGTGGCACACTCTACGTTCTTTCTATAAATATTTATAAGCATATAAGTTAAAATAAATAATTAATACTTTTCTCTTAAGAATGTACTTTCAGCTTAAGTTTCTTTGAATGAAGACCTTTCCAAAGAACTTACACATAAAATTCAGAATTACTCTGTCACACTTACTAAAGTGCCTATCACAGAAAGTGCCCTATTGGTTAGAGACACAGAGCAGGACTTCAAACAGTGCAGGACATTCATAAATTAAGAAGCAGCTAGAAAACAACAGCTTATATCTTAATACTTAAAGCTTTATTTTTAAGTAAATTTTTAAATATAAAGTATTAAGTCTGAACCCTTAAACTTTAATTCTTAGCCAAAGGCAGCTCAATAATCCCATTATCCTGTGCTCCAAGGCATTAGCTAACACAATTAGCTTGACAGCCAGTTCATAGTGGTCACAGATCAATTTGCTGTGTTACACACACTAGCTTTTTCTTTAATGGAATGTGTTCTGTTCATGTAAGACAATCTCCAGTTCTGTCTTCTCTGGGATATGAACAACTTTCTCAGGAAGCAAATGATGAGTTACACAGTACCTGAAATAAAAGACATAGATGAAAGCTGTGTTTGATTCATTTCAAATAGCCATACATTCTCATATCCTTTTATAAAAAAATGAAATTATACTTCTTTATATGTTCTTTCAGATTAACTGTGAAAGATATTAATATATATTTCTTATCACACTCTGTGAGTAGGGATTATAGAAATATATACATATATGCTTCTCATACTCACTGAGTAGGGATTATGAAATATCTCTTCTTATTCCATCTTAATAGGATACTTGTGTATGTGTATATAACCATCTTAATAGGATATGCGCACACGCTGATATGAACCTATTTGCTTTAGTTAGGTTTTACCCCCCACTCGCATGGTAGGCAAGTCGTTTGGTGGGTTGTCATTACTGCAGTACATCACGTGTTGGAATTTGCATATAAAACCTGAACAGGGACTGTCTCTGACATGAACTCAGTGGCTGGCTCTTTGACCTCCCCCCCCCACCCCCCAGGAAGGAACAGCCTTGCCAGGCCACAGAGGAGGACATTGCAGCCAGTCGTGATAAGACCTGATAATCTAGGGTCAGATGGAAGGGGAGGAAGACCTCCCCTATCAGTGGACTTAGAGAGGGGCAGGGAGGAGATGAGGGAGGGAGGGTGGGATTCAGAGGGAATGAGGGAGCGGGATACAGCTGGGATACAAAGTAAATAAACTGTAATTAATATAAGAATAAAATTTAATTTAAAAAATCCTGCAGTGGTTTGGCACTGGTTAGATTGGTCCTATCAATGAAGGCTGTCTTCCCGGTGATGGATATCCTAGGAGACTCTGCTTTGTCCTTTAGTGAGGTCCTTGTTTTCCCTGTGTGTGGAAACAAAACCTAGGGCACCATATAATAACTTTAGGATAAAATGTTCCCTGGAGATACCTGAGCAGAAAGTAAGAACACATCTGGCTCTGTGACATCAAAGAACTGTGGATGCAACCAGCTGTGGAGCTGACATCACCATTGTACCCCCACCTTACTCTTTTCTTGTAAGTGCTTACTGGGGCTCTTTATTCTTACTTGCATTATGTGCTTGAAATTGGTTCTAGGGGCCCCCACATGCTAGGCAAGACTCCACTTCCAGAGCCATATCTCCAGCTCTCTGTTTATTTTCTATTTTGAGACAGGGGTCTTCTAAATTGTGTTGAGCTCAATTTATAGCTCAGACAGGCTATCAGCTTGCTACCCTCCCTCAGGCTCCAAGGATCTTACCCAGCCTACCTGTTACTTGTAATTCCATTTTACAGTTAAAGGCTTTTTTTAAATTGTTGTCATAAGCAAACTAAGACTGAAGCTATTGGCAATTAAAAATGGGCATTCACAAACTCAATCTGTCAGATCCTGACCAGGTAGAATTATACCCATTCTACTGATGAAGTAAAGAAACATATACATATGTATGGTCCCCCTGTATGGTGAGCTGAGTTACATCTTAGAATATACTTGGGAAATTATATATATATATATAATAATTTATATATATAATTTATATATAATATACAATAATATATATAATATATATATGGGATTACTTATATTCCCCATATCAGGGCTGTATACGGGGACCCCCATATCAGGACTGTATAGAGTATCTCCTCTATATTAAGGATGTGCACAGCTATCCCCGTCTTGGGGCTGTACCGACTTAGTATGAAGACAGGCTAAAGATCAGCTCATTTGAAGAATGAACAACTTGAATAACAAACATTTTAAAGCATCATTCTAATCCTATTAAAAAAAAAAAGTTTAAACGGAGGAAACCATAAAAGAGATCAGTAATCAAGAGTTTGATAACACAGAGAAGCGCTTACCACATTTCCTGAGATGGCTGACATCTTCTGTAGCACCACGATGCTTATGACTAGGCTGTATGTTCCCCAGACTTGTGCCTCTCTCCTGACAAATATCCTTGGCTCCCCTTTCCCACCTGCTGTTGCTACTCTGCTGTAGGCTTAGGATTAAATGAGCAATGAGATACCCAGTAGTGTGATGTTATGCTGGATCAAGGAGCCTCTGGTCACTCATGCTCCCTGCCTCATTAATTAGGTGATAAATGTAAAATCTACTTAGTAGTAGTGTTTGCCTTGCTCTGAGCCCTACCATCCTGATTTTAGTATGAGACTCTTGTTAACATCAATGCCTCGGAAAAACAAACCTAATATTTGTAAGGTAGGATTCCAGAATTTTTCCCCCATTGTACTTTCAATTTTCTTTGTTTATTATTATTTTTCCACAACTTATACGTTACATATTCCGAATGAAGCCCCCTCCCTCAGTTCCCAGTCCCACCCTCCCTCCCACTTTTCCCATCCCCTTCCCCTCGCCCACTGAAAGGGGGAGTTCTCCACTATTGCCACCTGCCCATAGCTTGTTAAGTCTCATAGGGACTGTTTGCATCCTCTTCCTCAGTGGCCTGGCAAAGCTGCATCATCAGGGGCGAGTGATCAAAGAGCAGTCAACCAAGTTCATAATAGAGGCAGCCCCTGCTCCCCTCACTTGGAGATCCACTTTTAGCCTCAAAGGAAAGGTGTTCAGGAGCCTAAGTCTTCAGTGCAGAGTTAATGCCTTTATTATACCCAGAATGTTTTTAACCAGACACAATACAACATGATAAATCTCCTTTTCACTCAGGACAGAATTTTGATGGTGACCTCAGTTATCCAAAGTAAGAGTAAAGTACTTAAAAAAGAGTGATGCTACTCAGAAGTGAATTATATTTCTGCTCAGACATCTTTAAAAATAATTTTCAATTACAGTATAAATGATTATTCACTGAGGATGAGTTTCATGAGGACATACAACTTTAGAACATCAATCATTTCTGCCCGAATTAGTTCAAAACAAATTATTTCACTTCCTTAAAAATCAAGACACTGACTCTTACTTTGCATGACTCTGGCTTGGCTAAACGTGTTCACAGAAAAATTCTAGAAGACTCACTGTTCAATCAGCAATTTACTCACAGAAAACCCGAAGAACAGTTACATTCTCCCTGGAATTCCTTATGCAGCACACTTGAAAGGAACTAAAATATTAGAAATGAATTTGCAAGTTTCGTTACCAATCTCAAACATTTTATTTCCCCTGGAAACACACAACCTAAACCAAGCGGTAAATTACAAACACAGTTTTGAAATACAACTTGCTAAAGATCTGGGAGTTAATAGTTTAAAAGTGAACATTCTATGGCACGCATACTTCTGAATATCACTGAAATAATTTATATATTGTTAATGATTTTTTTCTTTTTTTCTTTATTAATTACACTTTATTCACTTTGTATCCCCCCTGTGGTTTCCTCCCTCCTCCCATCCCAATCCCTCCCTTCCTCCACCCTCTGCATGCATGCCTCTCCCTATTTATACCTGAGGAAAAAAAAAAAAGGAAAACTTCCACAGTCATGAAAAAAATCCCACAGAGGGTATGGTATTGACTCAAGATCAATGGGACCCTGTAGAACTGTCTTTCCTCTATAGCACAGCATAAATTAACATAGATGATGAATTCTACATGAAGTCCACATGATGGAGATCATGTGGCTTTTGTCTTCCTTGGCAAGCTTGCGCCTTGATGACAAGCTTGCAGAAGACAGAAGTAACAAGCAAGAGAACTAGTATGTGAAGAAACAACTCAGCTATAGGTTGGATGACGCCCCTACCCTGTGGAATTGTCTCCAGCTTCGGCAACTGTGCCCCACTGGTTTTAATCTTTAACTTTAATATCTAACCTCACATAATAGATTGATCTCATGCTAGACTCAAAAATACCCAACATCAAGTCAGCAGCTGGGCTGAAATTGGGACACTCAGCCTGGTTTCTCAGGTGAGATGCGGAGGACTGGGCCATCCTCAGGCATGAAAGGCTGACAACATTAGACACTGTTTGGAGTGCAGCCTGGACACAAGTGTTGTCTTGGCCCACAGATGAAGCCACACTGCCTGTCCAGTCACATAGATTAGGCAAATGAAGTCTGGCTGCAAAATGCTAAGCTTCCCCCAAGCATACTTCACTCAGGATTGGCAAGATTTATTAGCCAGCAGCTATCAAACGTGACTGAGCAGCTTGCTAGGGCTGGTCTACCAGATGAAGGCAGAAAGGGGTAAAGGTCTTCATTGACTCTGTTGAGCAATGCTTAAATAAGGCATTAGGATCGAAAGATTTTAGATAGATTGAATTTTCATTTGGGATTATTTTGTTTCTCCAGGGAAACCATGAAAATCCTTAGGATTTTTATAAATACAAAGAGTTCTCATTAGCTGGGAAACAGGAAAAAGCAAGCACTTTCCTGTAGAGATGTTCTGCAAGCTAACGTTGGATGTTCCATTTTCCCCGGTGAGGTACAGCATTCCCATCGCTTCATCCTGGAATGCAGGTGACCCCCCTGGAAATAGCATGGGTCACACAGGCTTGAGAACTTGAGCTTGGGTGCTCAGAGCGTTCAGGAAGCTGGATGTTGCAGCACACTTGTGTCACATGAGTGATTCCACATGGAGGTAACAGGCAGAAAAGAGATGATCCCTCAAAGCTTCTGGGCCAGCAAACCTCACACACAGCAATTAGCAGCAAAAAGACCCTGACTCAAACAAAGGAGAAGGTGAGGACTGATTCCCAACGTTGTTCTCTTATTCCACATGCATTCTCTGGCTCACAGGTGTCCCCAGACACACATGTAACTGCATGTCATACATACATACATACATACATACATACATACATACATACATGCCTTTCACAATATACAAACATATTCTATTGGACAGCATCTTATTACTCTTCCTTCCAAATAGAAAGTAATATCGAAAAACTCATGAGATCCAACACACTGGTAGTAGCCCCTCTGCCCAGATAAGATAAACAATTTAGGTCCCCAGCTGGAATCCCTCTCCAACTATCTAGCTATTCCGGAGGAGCCCTGCACTTTTTTTATTTCAGCAAGGTACTAGATTTCTATTGACTCTAAATTATGGCATCATTCACTCTTTCGTGGTCACATCTCAGAAATGTTCAGTTGGTAGTTGTAAAAATTCTACTTGTCTTATTGGCATTAAGGCACCAGGTTTGCAACTGATTTAGTTATTTCTGCCAACATGGCTTTCCTCATAGTTGTGGTTTTACATTTATTTAAAGAGACAAGGCATTTGATTTCACTTAAGGCAAAATGACATAGTCATTGCAGAATGAAGTGCTTAAAATAATAATATGGATAAGAAAATGTATGAAACTAATAGTATGTCTGAAACTCAAGTGAGGGCATTTCTCCTGTTACCTACCCTGCTTTGGTTATCTAGGTATCATCTCTGAATTGCAGACATCAAAGTCAACTTCAGAGAGGCAGTGGAATCTCCCACCAAGTCATAGGAGCGTGCCACTGGGGCTTTAGTGAGCACGAGGCTCTGCAGTTCTCACTGGTTCCTCAGAGGAGCACATGATCCAAGACAAAATAAAGGGTGCTTTCAGAGAGCTTTGTCACGGCCTTTCTTCTGCACAGAAGGAGGCTGGAACAACAGCAGCAGGTGTCTCTTGTAAACGTCTCTCTTAGTTGTCTCATATGTGTTGGTTACATGTGCTGCTTGAGTCTATACAACTTTACTCCAGAATGGCTTGTTCTCTTGTTACTGAACTACTGTCTTCTGTTGCCAAGCCAAGGTCAAGGGCATCTCAAAGATAAACCTCTCCAAGTGTGGCCTTCTGTAGGGTACATATGCTCTTTTAATTCTCTTCGTGTAGAGAAGTTACTCAGCAGCAGAATGTCTTGGGAGAACATGATTCTTAGAAGCCGTTTGTTCTAAGGTCTTTGTGTGATGAAAACATGAAGCCCATGTATGAGTTAACACAAGAACTCTGGAATACATGTAACAGGTCAAAACAATGTAGCTGTTCGCCAACAATATGGGATTCAGGCTTACTCTGTTAATGCTTTGTGCCACATAACTTTAATGTTATATACATTTCTGTGTTGTTTTACTATATGTCATCATGATAATTAAAATTAAAAATGTAAGTTACGCCCTATGTAATGTTGCATAATCATTAAGTTTTAAACAAAGCTTAAAATATGTCCATGTGGTGAGCAGTTTTAATATCAACATGGAACTTACACTATTTTATTAGAAATAACTTGTAACAGTTATATTTGCTTAATGTTCATTTCTAAAATAAGGGCATCATATCTTTTCTCAAATATATCTGTATCTATATCTATCCTTTTCTTGCAGGAAAGAGGTGCCACAAAAGATGCATATAAAAATTTCCTTTTAGCCCATTTATCATATTCCAAATAGGAGCTAATTATCATTGGACTTTTGCTATAGTCTGAGAAACTTTATTTTTTCTCCTTTAAGTCTATACAAAGATCTTGTAATGAAAGTACTGCTTTTATCATGATTTTGTAGATGGAAAAAAACAAGCTTAAATATGTGCTTCTAAGACTATAAAGCCAGTATTTGCAGAGTCAGGTAAGCCTTTCTTTACAACCTGAAAGCCAGTGGTTTTTCCTTTCATGAAGGAGGCTCTTGAAGCTTAGTCCCAGACCAGAAACATCTCCCTCAGTTGTTGGTTATAATTTCAACCCCCTAATTTACACGTGCTATATCAGGAACTCTGGCACTGGGGCCCTACAATGTGATTTTAAAAACTTTAAGAACCACTGATCTATAAGAACTTACCCTAAATTTTAAAAGATGATTAATTATTATTATAGCATCTTTTACATCTATATGTTTTAAAACATGTTAGAGTCTTGCCAAAGAACTAGTACATAAGTATTTTATTGTTTACATTTTTCTCCAGAATTTTATTTTGGGTACTCCTTTTTGATGAAGACAATAATTGATAACAATCAAATTTAAATACAAACACTGTTCTGTTTGCCTTTCTGAATGAGAATTAAGCATCCTCCCTAGGGTCTTCCTTATAATTTAGCTTCTTTAGGTCTGTGGATTGTAATATGTTTATCCTGTATTATATGGCTAATATCCGCTTAAAACAGAGTACATACCATCTGTGTCTTTCTGCTTCTGGATTACCTCACTCATGATGATCTTTCCCAGTTCCATCCCTTTGCCTGCACATTTCATGATTTCTTTGTTGTTAATAAGGTGAGTAGCAGTGGAAGACAGGGAACAGGATGGGAGCCTACCATAAATGTCCCCTGAAAGACTCCACCCAGCAGGGGATCTAAACATATGCTAAGACTCACAGCCAAACTTTGGGAAGAGCATAGGGAGTGATAGGAAAGAGTGGGAAGAACCCAGAGTGGACAGGAACTCTATAAGACCAACAGAGCCAGCAAATCTGGGCCCAGGGGGTCCTGCAGAGACTGATGCACCAACCAAGGATCATGCATAAAGAGGGCCTATACCCCTGCTCAGATGTAGCCCATAGGCAGCTCAGTCTCCATGTGGGTACCCTAGTAAGGAGAGCAAGGCTGTGTCTGACATGGACTCTGTTTCCCCATCTTTGATCACTTCCCCCTGGTGAGGTGGCCTTGCCAGGCTGCAGAGGAAGAGGATGCAGGCAGTCCTGTTGAGACTTGATAGGCTGGGGTCAGATGGTAGGGGAGGAGGGCTCCCCCTTTTTGAGGACTAGGGGAAGGGGATAGGGGGAAGAAGGAGGAAGGGTGGGACCGGGAGGAGATGAGAGAGGGGACTACATCGGGCTACAAATGAATGTGCTAGAGGAGAGCAGACAACTGACAGGACTAAACACATCGGGTTGGAGACTGCGTAGCAAAAAGAAAACTCTCAGCTGAAGAGCCAGCCTGTGAGGCTCACAGGTGAGCGGACGGTGCAGCGCCCTCCCATGCTTGGTTGTGTGGGCTCAGCGCAGTGTGTTCTGTAGTTCTGGGCTGTTTGTTTGGCTTTCTCCCCGCTCTATGTGTGACCACTAATGTGGATAGCATGTACATGTGGGGTGTCATTTACATATTTCTCAAGTCCAAGGCATTTTGGTGTTAAATGTATTAGAATTTTAAGAACTTAGGTGTGATCGAGTGAAATTTAATACAGATATGGCCAAAGTTAGTGTCCCTGGATAGCCCAAATTCAATTTTTTTTAATTAGTGTTTGAAGGGGAAGGTCTCCTCCAGCCACTGTAATCGGATTTTCACTGTATTTTTATTCCTTTCCAGATCTGACTGTCTTAAAATTTAATTACTGTTAGCAAGACCTTTATGGGAAGACTAGAAATATTCTACTAATAGTGTTAGCATATTAAATGTAATTTTCAAGTGGCCCTCCTAGGAGTCCCGCACTCCTCAATAGAGCCGGTTTAGCTGCCCTTTTTTCTGCCCTGACAATTCACATGCATTCAACTCAGAAATATATTCTCTCCTTGGCTCCTCAGACACTATTAGACTCCATTGTCCTAGCATATTAGAGGGCTCATTCATTTGTGATAAGACCCATCAAATCTGATATGCATTTTAATGAAGTTCTTATGAATGTTATTAAACATGCTAATTATAGCCCTTCTACTTCCAAATGTAGACTTTTGATGGTTTGTTGGGCTTGTTGTATAATTTTAACCATGCTGATCATTCATAATTGAAAACAGGAGGGTTTTGGAAAACAAAACAGAGATGACTACATAAATATATAAAGAAAATACACATCGCTGTATAAAAATAAAGGTCAAATGACTCAAATTAATACAACCGCCTGAAAAATGTAATCCCAAGCACATTTTAAAAGAAATGTGAGAAGAAATGTGAGAGATGGCTTTCCATGGCTGGAGTCCTTCGCTGTGAGAGGCTGCACACCAGCGCTGAGGCACCAGCTCGGCTCTGGAGTGTGCAGCTGCTCTGCGTCTACACGAGTGCTCTCAGCAACCTTTGGCACGTGTGCCAAGAGAGGGATGAGCACCTGCAGCCTTTTCTTGCCCCAAGAGGTTGTTTGTCAGCCTGTGGGCTCCTAATTACTTGGAATTAGCATAACCATATTTCCAGTCTGGTTTTAATGCCCCAAATCAGAAACAGCAGAAGAATCTAAACAAGATGTTTTCCAAGTTTTAATGGTCTCTAACAGTATTTCCTCTCCCCCACCCACCTTGCAGCAAATATGGAGCATTCTGTTAAATTAAAATAAAGAAGCCCTAGCCTGCAGTTTGTGAGACAAATTTGTATATTTTCAAAATTACTATTATTGCTATCATTATTATTACTTATTCACTTTGTATCCCAGTTGTAGCCCCCTCACTTAGCTCCTCCCAGTCCCACCCTTCCTTCTTCTTCCTTCCCTATCCCTATTCCCCTAGTCCACTGATAGGGGAGGTCCTCCTCCCCTGCTGTCTGACCCTAGCCTATCAGGTCCCATCAGGACTGCCTGGATCTGGATCCTCTTCCTCTGTGGGCTGGCTGGGTCACTCCACCAGGGAGAAGTGATCAAGGAGCAGGCAACTGAATTCTTGTCAGAGACTGTTTCTCCTCCCCTTACTAGGGGCTCCACATGGAGTCTGAGATGTCTGTGGGCTACATCTGAGCAGGAGATTTGGTCCTCTCTATGCAAGGTTGTTGACTGTTCATCAGTATCTGCATTCCCCTCTGGGCCCTGCTTTTTTTTTTTTTTTTTAATTTGTTGGTCTTCCTGTGTGTCTCCTGTCTCCTTGGCGTAATTTTCTATCCCCCTTCTTCCATAAAACTCCCTGCGCTTTCTCCAAAGCTTGGTTGTGGGTCTCTGCATCTGCTTAGATACCCTGCTGGGAGGAGTCTTTTAAAGGACATCTGTGGTGGGCTCCAGTCCTGTTTCCTCTTTTTTACCACTTCCAGTGTCTGTCCTGGTTTACCTTCTGAATGAGAGTTAAGCATCTTCCCTAGGATCCTCCTTGTCGTTTAGCTTCTGTAGGTCTGTAGATCTTAGCATGTTTATCCTATATAACATGGCTAACATCCATTTATAAGTGAGTTTATACCATGCGTGTCTCTCTGCTTCTGGGATACCACACTCAAGATAATCTTTTCTAATTCCATCCATTTCACTGCATATTTTCTTGTTTTTAATAGCCGAGTAGTATTCCATTGTGTAAATTTACATAGTTTCTGTATTCGTTCTTCGGTTAAGGGGCATTAAGGTTCTTTCCAGATTCTGGCTGTTACAAATAATGCTGCTATGAACATAGTTGAGCATATAGTTGAATGGTTGAGCATCTTTTGGATATATTCCAAGAAGTGGTATAGCTGGATCTTGAGGTAGCAATATTTCAAATTCTCTGAGAAAGCAACTAATTGATTTCCAAAGTGGTTGTACCAGTTTACATTCCCACCAGCAATGGAGGAGGGTTCCCCTTTCTCATCCTCTCCAGCATGTGTTGTCACTTGAGTTTTTTATCTTAGCCTTTCTGATGGGTGTGAGATGGAATCTCGTATTAGTTTTGATTTGCATTTCCCTGATGACTAGGGACATTGAGCATTTCTTTAAGGTTTCTCCTTCATTCAGTATTCCTCTGTTGAGAAGTCTCTATTTAGCTTTGCACCCCATTTTTTAGTTGGATTACTTGGCTTGTTGGTGTTTAACTCCTTCATTTTTTATATAGTCTGGATATTAGCCCTCTGTCGGATGTAGGGTTGGTGAAAAGCTTTTTCCCAGTCTGTAGGCTGCCATTTTGTTCTGTTGATCATGTCCTTTGCTTTCTTTTCTACATGTAGACATCCAGTTAGACCAGCACCATTTATTGAGATGTTGTCTTTTTTTTTTTTTTTCATTGTGTGGTTTGGCTTCTTTGTGAGAAATCAGGTATCTGTAGGTTTGTGCCTTTATTTCTGGGTCTTCAGTTTGATTCCATTGATCATCCAGTCTGTTTCTATGCCAGTACCATGCCATTTATTACTGTTGCTCTATAATAAAATTTGAGATCAGGGATGGAGATACCTCCAGAAGTTCTTTTATTGTATGGGTTTGTTCTAGCTAATGAGTTTGTATTTTTAAAAACAGAGTTCATTTTAGCAGAAGTGGTTGTCCAATTGTTGTACTTTGGTTTCTAATTATTTTCATTATTTGGCTTTTAACTGCCTTAAAAACTGAAGCCTGCCTAAACACTGGATGCCTGCTACTCCCATAGACAATTTTTATTACCATTGTTTTTATTTATTTATGTATGTATATTGTGTGTATATGTGTATATAATGTTACATGTGTATGTCTATGTGTGTATGAGAGAGAGATCTATACATGTGTATACATAAGCATGAGCACATGGAAAGGCCAAATACTGACATTAGGATATCTTCCTCCATTGTCTGACACATTTTTTCAGGTAGGATGTCCACATTGAATTTGATGTTCACTGTTTGCTAGACAGGCTGGCCAGTGAGCCCTGAGGTCTGCCTGTCTCTACCTCCAACTGGGAAGATTAGGGAAGCCTAAAGAAATACCCAGCTATTACATGGGTAAACGCCATACAAACTCAATTACCCAGCCTTGCACAGCAAGCAGTTTACAACTTGAGTCATCTCCTCAGCCCTTCTCTAATTGTTTTAGAAGTAGTAGTAAATAATCCAGAGACTCCAAGTTCATTGTTGTAATTGGCTTCTTGATAGATAAAGAGACTGAGATGATCAATGCAGTAGTTTCATTCCATGATCAGTTAATGAATCTTCAAACCTCATTGAACTTTGGCTTTCTTGTTTAAGTTTATAAAAACGTGTGTTGTCATCCTACATTCAAGTTAAGTTCTAATATTTTTCCAAGATGGTATGTATGTGCATAGATATTTGTATGTGAATGTTTTCATGCTTTTTGCATTGCTTGTTTCACTACTGCCTTTTCACTCATGACAAAACTAACTGAGCATAATATGATACCAATACATAAGAAGTTATAAAATACAACCTACTGATGTCATCTGCTGGTGACATAAAATATAAGAAAAACATGATTAGAAACATTCTTATCCTTCATGTTTTGGTTTACACTTGATTTTCAACACAAGACCCTACTTTTGCCTCTCTCAAAGACTACTGTCCCATCCATGATTTGCATACAATTTTGGAGCCATTGCTCATGCCATTTGGGGACCTGAGGCCTAAATGTCCTAACATAAGAGAGTTTGTACAGCTGCCAAACATATTAATATATTTATCTTTTGCTTTTCTGTTGCTTTATTAGTTACCCAGCATGAAAGCAAACAATTCAGTAATAAAATTCTGTTATTTATTTGTTTGTTTGTCTATTTGGAATAGGGCTTCATTGTGTAGCATTGGCTAGCCTAGAGCTGAATAGATAGACCTAGCTGGCCTTGAATTCACGGAGATCAGATCACCTTTACTGGGATTAGATGAGTAGCATAGGCAGATTATCTCAAACTACGGGGTAAAGTTTGGGCCAGTGTGAGCACAGGAATCTTAAAGCAGAAGAGGAGACTTCAGTTGTTGTTGACTGGGAAGATGGAAAAAGACAGGAGGAACCAAGAACCATAGACAGCATTCAGCAGTTACAAAGCAACACATTTACTATGTGGTTGAATATTTCATTTCAGTTAATTTAAGTTGAAGCACAAACATCCATGTGCAACTAGACATCATGGGAACACATTTCCATTGATGATGGACTCCTCAAGTTCTGGATGGCCAGTAAGATAATTAATGAGGATGATTTTCATCATTGTTCTTTTTCATTGCTGGAATAGTCGATTAATGATGGTGGCTTCATGCTATGTGGAGAATGATGTGCAATTCAGACTAGTTAATGAACTGTTTGTTATTAATCTACGGCAAAATTAATTACAGAAACAAGGGTCAGGATGCAGAAGCTTCCATAGACATTTGGCATTGATATGGCACTTGCTGTGAACTCACCTTGAACAAGACATTTGAAGAACCATCAAGCCTACAGATCAAACCATCCGTCATGGCAGTCATCAGGCATAGCAGAATCACACATGGTCCGTAAAAAGTGAAAACTAAAAGGGAAATTAAATCTAACTGTTCATAGAACAATTATGGATTGCTGAGAAGGACAGGTATAAGGGGCTAGGCATCATGGCATGGGATCCAATCTATTTACAATAGACTGACTGTAATAAACTACATAGACCAAACTAACCTCCCAGAATGGGAAGACATAAAAAACAACAGCACCCCTAGACATGGTCTACACTGCAGCCCCTTCAGTTTAAAAATGTAAAGCGAGGTTGTTTCCTGTTTTCTTCTGGCTTTCAGAGGCCCTCTGTAGCGGGTTCCAAGGTTGTTTCCTATTTTCGTTTTCTTCTGATGTCCATCCTCTTTGCCTTTCAGGATGGGGATTGAACATTTTAGTTAGGGTCCTCTCTTTTGCTTAGTTTGTTTAGATGTACAGATTTTAGTGGGTTTATTCTATATTGTATGTTTATATGAGTGAGTATATACCGTGAGTGTCTTTTTGCTTCTGGGACAACTCACTCAGGATGATCCTTTCCAGGTCCCACCATTTACCTGCAAATTTCATGATTTCCTTATTTTTCATTGCTGAGTAATACTCCATTGTATAGATGTACCACAGTTTCTGCATCCATTCTTCAGTTGAGGGGCATCTGGGTTGTTTCCAGCTTCTGGCTATTACAAATAAAGCTGCTACAAACATGGTTGAGCAAATGTCCTTTTTGTGTACTTGTGCCTCTTTTGGGTATATGCCTAGGAGTGGTATGGCTGGATCTTGAGGAAGCGCTATTCCTAGTTGTCTGAGAAAGCGCCAGATTGATTTCCAGAGTGGTTGTACCAGTTTACATTCCCACCAGCAGTGGAGAAGGGTTCCCCTTTCTCCACAACCTCTCGAGCATGTGTTGTCCCTTGAGTTTTTCATCTTGGCCATTCTGATGGGTGTAAGGTGAAATCTCAGGGTTGTTTTGATTTGCATTTCTCTAATGGCTAATGAGGTTGAGCATTTCTTTAAGTGCTTCTCTGCCATTTGATATTCCTCTACAGAGAATTCTCTCTTTAGCTCTGTTCCCCATTTTTTAAGTGGATTACTTGGTTTGTTGCTTTTCAGCTTGTTTAGTTCTTTATATATATTGGATATGAGTCCTCTGTCAGATAAAGGGTTGGTGATGATTCTTTCCCAATCTGTAGGCAGTCGCTTTGTTTTGATGACGGTGTCCTTTGCTTTACAGAAGCTTTTCAATTTCATGAGGTCCCATTTATTGATTGTTGCTCTTAGAGCCTGTGCTGTTGGTGTTCTGTTCAGGAAGTTTTCTCCTGTACCAATGAGTTCTAGGGTATTCCCCACTTTTTTTTCTAGCCGATTTAATGTGTCTGATTTTATGTTGAGGTCTTTGATCCACTTGGACTTCAGTTTTGTGCAGGGTGATACGTATGGATCTATTTTCATTTTGCTACATGTATACATCCAGTTGGACTAGCACCATTTGTTAAAGAAACCTGCCACAGAGGGCCTCTGAAAGCTTCTGCAGTATAGACTGTCAAAGCAGATGCTGAGCCTGATGGCCAACTGATGGGCAGAGTGAATGGAATTTTATGTAAGAAGTGGGAAAAAGTAAGAGCTGGAGGGGACGGGAACTCCACAAGCAGAGCAACAGAACAAGATAATTTGAACACAGGGAACTTCCCAGAGACTCATACTCCAACCAAGGACTATTCGTGGAGATGACCTGGAACCCCTGCACAGATGTAGCCCATGGCAGTTCAGTGTCCAAGTGGGTTACATAGTAATGGGAAGAGGGACTGCCTCTGACATAATCTGATTGGCCTGCTCATTGATCACTTCCCCCTGAGGGGGGAGCAGTCTTACCAGGCCACAGTAGAGGACAATGCAGCCACTTTTGATGAGAACTGATAGACTAAGATCAGAAAGAAGAGGAGAATCTCCCCTATCAGTGGACTTGGGGAGTGGCATGCATGCAGAAAGGGAAGGGAGGGTGGGATTGGGAGGGGAGGAGGGAGGGGCTTATGGGGGGATACAAAATGAATAAAGTGTAATTAATTAAAAAAAGATTAATAAAAAAAGTTAAATAAAAAAAATGTAAAGCGAGGGGAAACTGTGACACTTCAGAGTTCAAGGATCAACACCCCCCCCCCCCCCGGCTGCAGGCGAGCTCTTTACACAGTGTGCCAAATGGATTTGGCCCAAGAAAGATCTTAAGATTTCCTCACAGAACAAGTCTGGGAATATTGTTACAATACTTGCATAAAATCCACAGAACAAGTCTGGGAATATTGTTACAATACTTGCATAAAATCCACGACACTGGAAGTTTGTACATGCGCCAGCTGAGGCGTTCTGCTTTTCATGGATTGCCACCATAGGAAATTTTTAAAAATCAGAATAGACAAGACACCCATTTGGCCCTGGTGCAGATTGATAGCCAAATCAATTGAAAACAGCCTTACCACGAAAGTTTAAGGTTTTGAACAAACTGCCGGTTTATTTTTGTTCTTTTGCTGAACCAGAGAATGATGCTTTTATAATCTATTCTGATGTTCCCTTGAATAGTGGATAAAGTGACAATGGGTTATTGACACTTATATCTTCCTGTGAGGAGCTCAAACAATGCACAACAAACTGGTCTTCTCTATAAGGAAAGTAGAGAAATTGCTTGATTGAATGGCTGCTGGAACTTTTCAAGCTCCCCTTAAACACTGGTATCTTTCAGAACCCGTAGCCACAGCTTTCTGTAGAGGTATGCCCTTGACTCTGGGACCTACATCACTGGGTAAATATAGCTGGGAGCCTTTTGCCTCAGTGTGGGCTATACTCTGCACTGCATAGTCCATGCTCCTGAGGTCAATGGGAAAGCATCTCTTTTCTTCCCCCACCCCTTTCCTGACTCTGCATTGGCTGGCTGCCTGAGGACACCACCTGAGGAGGCACTCTTAGGAAAGCCATCCTAAAACCATCCCCACAGCAGCATCTGCAGCTGATAGGTTTGACCAGAGACACTGTGCACTAACTAAAATCCTCCCGCCAGCTATTTCTATTACCTCAAATATTTTCTTCTCTGGTTTGATTCGCATTAAGAATAAAATCTAATCATCTTATTCAAAAAAACCCCACATATCTGAATTTTAGACCCTTTGAAAATATCTTGAAAAGTCTTCATCTCCTGAGTTTGGACTCCTTATTGTCTTTGATCGCTGATTTCACAGGAAAACCTCTGCTTTATTATAGAAGATGTAGCTATTTCTGAGTGTGTGTTAATTGCTATTTTTTTATCTGATGAGCCCATTGTAAATGTTTCTTTGCAAGGACTTAGCATTTTTCAAGTGCATCACTGTTTTCCTATGCAAATACAAAATATCCCAAATTTTTTTTTTAAGTCTGAAAGTGTTTTTTAACTCTGTCATTCAGCAGAGGAGTTAAATATCCAAATGTTTGTCCTTTCCTAGGGGTGAGGGTAAGCCTAATTTATTAACTTGTGATGAATAAAATTTTATTTAAAACAACAAACTTGGGAAACCTTAACTTTTAATTTTATATTCAAATCATGTCAGTAGCATGAGAAATGGAATTTATTAAGGAAAATGCTACAGCCATTTACATAATTTTCTGTGGCTGAAACAAGAGCAAAATCTGGCTGCTTATTGCTATAGCCTGGTTTAACTTGGCTTTCTGATGCCCATTCACCAGCCTAAGCTTTTCATTCTCAAATCTCTGTGGATCCCATACAAAATATGCACTTAAGCTAATGTAAAAATAGCATTTTTCCCCGAATCATTTTACAGTCACATGTGCTCATTACTAAATCCGGTTGACTGTCTCCTTTAGTGCCTATTTCAAATAAAGATTTAGAAATGGTGGCACAGACAATAAAATTCAAATCTCTGTCTTCAATAGTGTTGTATCTCTCCTTGTTTCATTCATGTGGCTCAGACTCTTACTGTTCATTCAAGAAATGAGTAAGGAAGGGTATCTTCCTTTTCTTCACTTTCCCCTTAGAACCAAGACTGTTTTGTAGCTGCCCTTCTTCCTGCTGAATTCTGCTGAATTCCCAGAGTAAAATCCATGGAATGAATCACGTGGCAGGGATGGGGTTGCGAGGGAGGAATACAACTGAACTGGAAATATTCTGTGTTGTTGACGGAAAGCAGACTCACTTCTCAGCATTTTTAATTTTCATCCTGTGCTCATGGGGCTCATAATCTCCCAAGCTTGAAACTAAAGTTTTTCCCATAGAGAAAATATGAAATATATACTTATTGTTAGTCAATGGGATTCAAAATTCAATCCCTATACATGATCAAATTCTAAGAGAGAAGACAGGAAATCCTAGTGCAGCGTGATTGATACCAGATGTTTGAACTAGACCCTCTGGAGGCTTAAAGGTATGGAAAACTTGCTCATCTGCTGTCTGGGGGAGGCTGAGAAAGCAGTCGTGGAAGGTTTCTCGTTGTCATGGTTTGTTACTTGTATCGAAGAGATGATTTTAAGATACTTACTCTAAATGATTTAGTTCCTATATCTACCGTTACTTACAAAATTCTGTAGTAGTCAACAACAGAACTTGTGGTCTTTGATTCTCTCTCATAACTACTTTCCTTCTGCCAAATTACTTAAGGGTTAAATATAATCTAGTGATAAGAACCCCCAAATAGTTATGGCTTACATAGTATGAATCAGATATTCACCTCCCATGAGCTATAAAGTGGTAACTGTCCTGCTGATTGAACCTGTGAAACTAGTTATTTTTCCCCTTCAGCGTTACTTCCTCTATCCAAGGTGATGAATCGGATTTATGCAGGGGCAATGTGCACTGTTCCCATTACCTACTGAGTATCTCGTTCTCACGGCCACATGTAAAAGGGTGTGAGATGCACTGTTAAAGTATCTGTGTTTAGGCACTCCAGTTCTTACCAAGATCTAAAGAGGTCTGTATGACTGGTAGTTGCTCTTTCTGCAGTGTGGATCTGGCAACATGAGGTTGGATTTCATATTGATCTGTGTGACTGTTGAATTTTCTGGTCATCTTAGAACTGATGAGCAAGTAAATCCATACCAGCAAGAAACTGGTGTCACACAGCTGCATTCTAGCACTTAGGAGGCTCACAGAGGATGGTTGTGAGTGTAAGGCCAGTCTGGACTCCGGGGTTACAATCTGACTCCAGATTTTTTCTAATCACCAAACTGGACTGTATTATATAGTAGTTGAGAGCGAGGGTCAATCAATAACCGAATGGACTAATGGGTCTTACAGAGGTGCAGGAAATTTTAGTAAAGGCATTACAGCTCTGCATTAGGAAAGGTTACAAAGAAACACTGATGATGGATGAGCATGGCCAGTTTTTATTTTACCAGAGTGCAAAAACACCCCACAACATATTCTGTTCTCTACCCCAGGAAAAGGTGGGCCATCTCAGAGGATGCTAACACCTTATGTTATGTAGTTAGGCAATGTTATTGGGTGACCATCTGCAAATGTAAATTATGTGAACACGCATGAGGCCAAGCACAGTAAACTGTGTTCTCTAGGGTGATGTATCGAATGCATTTTCATCTTAGGGCATGTTCGCCATCAGGAGGCTTAACTAAGCTGGAAACCCATCGTAAGCCCAAGAGCAGCTGCAGTTACCAAACATGACAAGCATGGGAGAGAGGAACTTCTCAAGCCTCCAGGGTATTTGTATTTGTAAGCTCTAGAGGTCCTCCTTCAGATTTTTTTTTTTTTTTTTTTTTTTTTTTTGTGGCAGATCTTTGTACATTGATGATGAAAACTACTCTTCCTGGAAGCTCTGAATGAGAAACCCAGATAGAGAATAACTGGATCTTTGCTGCACAAATTACTACAGGTTTACCATATCAGCAACAAATGGATTTCATTGTTTGTTCAATTTTCTGAGAAGGCACGGTTTGGGTTTGTTTTTTTTTTTTCCTCCCATGAGAGACAAAAATGTTAAAAGAAAACAAAATAGACATTTGGCTAGTTCGCTTGGAAATTTATAGGATATTTGCAATAATTAGGGGAGGGAGTTAAAAAAAATTGACATATTATCAAAAGCCACTATTTTTCCAAACAGTGGCACCTGCTATGCGCAGCTCAAGGTAATGCTGGGCTCTTCCAGGCTCCCGAACTCTGAGCCATCTTTGCTGTATTGATTGGATTCAGTACCATCCAGAAAAATACAAACACACTTCATGGTGGAGCTATGAGACGTCAGAATCACCAAGGAGGCAGGTGCTATTTTTCTTCTGCTGCACATTATCTTGAGCATTATCTGATGTATGAAGTGGGCTTTACATACGTAATAAAGAAGCTCTTCTGTTTCTATTGTCACTCTGTTTTTATCCCTGCAATAAAATAGTAGCACAGAAGGAATGCCCCACAACCAAAATGAAGCAAATATTTGGAAAAGGATCCCAGAAACCAAAAATCCATTTGCTTTGCACAATGTGTTCTTAAACACATTTGAAAAAATTTATCCTTACAATGAAGAAATACTTGAATTCAAATTTTTTGGAACGCTTTTCTTAAAAGACAGAGATGTTTGTGTGAATAACTGGCATCATAAATGGAGCACCGAGCAAAGAAAATCACAAGTAACTGGTTTTTATTAAAGGAGCCTCAGACATAATTTCTTTGATTCTAGGCGATAATAGTAACAGAAAATGAAGCACTCCTACTGTACCCACTGAAGGATATGTTTAATCATTGTCCCCATAAATATCAGCAAAAAGTAAAAATGTTACATATTTTTAAATGGGAAAGTCACTTAAAAATTGGCTGTGGGTTCATTAAATTTTAATATAGACCCCAAATCACTTTCTGTTTGATAACATTTCATACTTTTTCTTATTCTTAAATAACAGGAGAACCAAACTAATAACAGTCATATCAAAATAAAATGTATTTCCCTCATGTGAAAGGGGTCTACCAGTTGGCAGTATGAAGTCAACACGGGAGTCCTGTAACTCACAGACACTGTCTTCCTGTGTCTGGCTCTGAATGTTCTGGACATGACCTTGGCCATCATCTCCTGCTCCCACCTGAAGGAAAAGATGCTCAGGAGGCATAACTTTTAGCATAAATATAATTCCAAAAGCTTTACCTACTCTGCGGCTTATTTTGACTCTAGAATGCTGAGGCCTTGTCAGGCCACAGAATGTGTTGGTTTTGTTTTGAATGCCCATGTGACCACTGGAAAATTTGAAATTCTGTTACAGAAGAATGGACTTGAACACATTGACTCACCCACACACCCTCGCTGAAGAGGCTTGGGCTTTCCATTGATTGTTTTCACCTTTTTTTTTTTTTTTTTTTTTCAAAAAAAAAAAAAAAAGCAGAGGTTTTAAGGCATATCAGTAGTCTTTTGGGGGAGGAGAAGGTCTCACTATGAAGCCCATGCTGGCCTGATATTGTGAAACATACATCAGTCATATTTTTTGCCCTTTAATTACTCATGTCAGAAGAGTTAAATGAATGCAACAGTTGCTGCGGCCTCTGAGGTTGTTTCTCTCTTCACTTACTTACTCTTCTGCTTATTATAGTAATGTCTAATAAATTCAAGGCAGTGGACTTGGAAAGGGGCAGGGAGGAGATGAGGGACGGAGGGTGGGATTGGGAGGGAATAAGGGAGCGGGATACAGCTGGGATACAGAGTTAATAAAATGTAACTGATAAAAAAATTGAATTAAATTAAAAAGAATTTCTACTGCAATGTTGCAGAAAATTTATCACAAAATATACTCTTGGGGCCAATGAGGAGTATTAACAACAACAAAAATATTCTAAGACTTGTATTACAGTTTTATTGTTAATTTTATTCAGAGGGACTGGAGAGAAGGCTCAATACTTAAAGGCACAGGCAACTCTTAAGAGACGGCCCAGCTTTGATTCCAAGCACCCACATGGCGGCTTGCAACCTTTGGAACTCCAGTTCTAGGGGATCTGATGTGTTCTTCTGGCCTCCAGGGTGCACAAACATACATGTAGATAAAACACCCATATACACAAAATAAATAACTTTTTAACAGAAGAAATTTTTATTTTGAAGAAAATATTAAATAAGTTCAGTTCGACCTTCAGTGTAAATATGTAGAAGAGAAGCTTAAAAAAGAAAAAAAGTGGTATTTGGAGAACATTGAAATAACAAAATTTTGAATGCATTTCACAGTATGGCCAATTAAGTAGAGGTGAACACTATAATATTATAGAATGTGAATGGGGACACTTCACAGGGCCCTCACCCTACATGAAGACACACAGGTCATCAGTGTCTATGGAAAGATAAAGAAGCGGTGTTTTGCAGGAACAAGCGCCCTGGTATATTATCCAAGGTGGTAAGCTCTGTAAATATGAGTGACAGAACGCACTAAATAAAGTAGGGATGGTAGGGCATGTGCGTGTGTGTGTGCCCACGTGCGTGTGCAACAAAAATAAAGAAGAAAAGATACTCCATTAGAGAGTTAGGGGAACACAAAAGAATTTCACTCGAGTACTGTGAAATTCTCAAAAAATTAAATTAAAACCATAACAATCTGTTGTGTGACTATTTGAATATTTTGAATATTTTTGAATATTTCTTTTCATTGTGTTCCCAGTACTTCTTAATTATAGAGAGCGTAAAGAATGTAAGGAACAAAATAATTGTCATTCACCAGTTTGTCACCCAAAAGAAATAGAAAATACTTTAGTATTTTAATACTTTACATACATTATTGTAGTGTGTAGTTTTTAACTGGGTTAAGATTGCACATGCCGCTTTGCAGATCACCTACTCTTTGGCAGATTACCTTTTGTCAGTTAACATGAGAAAATGCTGTGATAACAGCACTAAGCCATCCTGTGGAGCATGAATGTAATGACGGCGCAGCGTTTTATTAAGGCTGTGGGCCCACGCCATAATTTAAGCAGTCTCACGTTGGGCAAGTCCCGTGTCATGGCACTTGGGATGCACCATACCGATAGCATGGGTGCTGCAAGGCTGGCGGCATCTTAAAGTGAACACTTCCGGGTCAAACATACTCTTCGTTTTCTGATTGGTGCGGAGGTCGCATCGAGGATTAGTGACCAAAGCCGTGCAGAACTCATAATAAAGGTAAAGCCCAGTAACAAGTCTTGCTGGCATTAGAATACCTCTATGCTTATATAATAAATAATTTATTGATGTAGACTACTGTGGGATAAATCAAAAGTGGTACTTTTGATCAGACTTGTCTCTAGTCCTTCATTCAAGAAACATTTATGAGGCATCGATCATTTGCTAGACCGTCATAATTTTATGTAATAAGTCTCTTATATTGCCTAACAAGCCAATTATTAAAATTTTAATGAAAGTTCTAGCTGGCACTCATGTAATGTTAACTGTTTAAGTAATTGTTATTAAAACATCTAGAAAAGATTATATGAAAAGACAAGTTTCCAGAAAATTGTAACAGAGGTTTCAAATGTGACTAGTACTATGCCAATACCCCTTCACAGCGATTTCCCGGTAGTCAGATCTTTGTTTTGATCATTGCGATGAAGTGAATGTCGCTTTTCTCCGTGCAGGGCTGAGAAGCCGTGGCGTGAGCATGTCATTCTCAATGCTCTTGGCACAATCGTAATGCTCAGGCTGTACAATCCTCTTTTAAATTTGCCTGTTTGAAAAGCCCTGTCCAGTAAAGAAGTCAGTGGAGATTCACTTGTTCTATACTTCTTCTGTTCCTTCAAAAGGAGGCTTTTTAAGGAAATCTGTAAACAGGTCTTATGAGGGAGGATGTCTAGAAATGAATAGAAGGGCGGCGGCGGCAGGAGTCTCCTTCACAAGGTCCCTTCTCTCCCTGCCCTTTCTCCTGGAGTTCCACATCTTTCCCCACACTGCAGAGGCTCTTGCTGAATCTTAGTTCCCTCCAGACTTTGTGTGGAGGATTCACAACTGAGCATCTGAGTTAACTATGGTCAATGACTTAAAACTACAGCTCCAAGCCCGTGAGGTAGCTCGGAGTAGAAAGGAGCTTGAAGCACAGGATTGGTGACCTAAGTTCCATCTCCAGAACCCACATGTAAGTACAAGGAGAGCACTGACTCCACAAAATCACCCTACGACCTAACACAGGTACTGTAGGGTTTGCTATCACTACTACTAACTACAAACCCTTGGGTTCCTGTCATCAATACTCAACGACACACAACCTCGTTACAGCGTGCAGTTTGGCAGTTTGTTCTTCTTACAAAGTGCTCTAGATGACGCGCTGTGATTCTCAGACTGATATTTGGGAGCTCTGAATGCCTACCTGCAGAACCTGTGGTATCTTCTCTTGCCAGAATGCAGGGTCCGTTCCTATATAGTCTCCTCTCAGCCCCTTTGTGTGGTAAGCCTTAGCCTTGGTGATGAGACATTTACCCAGTATGTTTTCTCCATTGAGACAGGATGGTAGTATGAAATCAATTATTCTATTCAGTGCAAACCTTGTCTTAGTGTTTGGGCACTGTAGTCATAAAATACCATTACTACCAGTTAGGCAGTTGTGCAGTCTGAGATGAAGGTGCCAGCACATTCAGTGTTCACACAGCTGTGAACACACGGCAGAAGGAAGGGCTCTCTCTCTCTCTCTCTCTCTCTCTCTCTCTCTCTCCTCACCATCCCTTCATGCAGTGCTTTCCTTCATGACTTGATAGCTTGCCAAAGCCACTCCTTCTAACACTTACTTGGAAGTTAGGTTTGAACATGTAAACTTCAGTCAGTGTATGTGTATGTATGCATGACTGTGTGTTTGTACATGTGTATGCAATTTGTATGAGAACCATGCCTGACGCATAGGAAGCATGTAAAGAACGTTTTATGTGTTTTCTATGGTATATTTTTTGTTAAATATGTTGATGATATATATGGATAGAAGTCTACATATGTGTTTGGTTTTTTTTGTTTTTGTTTTTGTTTTGTTTTGTTTTGTTTTATCCTCATAGCAACATTTTGTTGATGAGGACACTGAGTTTCTGTTTTTACAACTAGGAAATATAACCCAACTAATAATGTTAAAAGATCAGAAAAGTGTAACCCAATGCAGGATATTTGTGATTCCTTAAATACCCTGCAGACTCCCTTCTTTTCTGGGTAAGAAGGAACATCTGTAGACTGTGTTTTCTGCCCTTTCCTCCTTGGTACATGTCGTCCTATATCCTCCCGCTTCACACCTCCAAGACTGTGACTGTGTGTTTTAGCATTCTGCGTTACAAATGAACTATGCATTTCTTGAATACTGGCCCCCCCCCTCTGTTATGGATAAATGAGCACATGATTCATGCTGGGTAACCTATGAATGATAGAAGCTGCCTAGTGATCATTAGGGAGATCTCAGGCTGACCCCCTCACAAAATCCAGCCTCCACTGCAAGGGTGACCAGGTGACTCAGCTTCAGCATCGCCTTCCTCATTCAGTGGCACTTTCTAGAACACAGTGTTAAAAAGGATTCCACTGTGAATTAGTTGCTCTGTGATTGTTTGAATGAGAAATGTCCCTATAGGCTCATGTATTTAAACACCTGGTACCCAGCAGGTAGTGCTGTTTGCAGAGGTTATGGAACATTTGGGAGGGAAAGCCGTAATGAAGGAAGTGTATTACTGAAGTAGGCTTTGGATGCATAGCCTCATGCCACTTCTTGTTCTTGTTCTCTGCTTCTGGCTCATAGATGAAAAGGTGGTTGGCTTGCTTCTGTCTCCTGCCTGCATGCCATGCCCCAACACTATCAGTGTCTGGAACCACAAGCTAAAGGAAACCCATTCTCCACTAAGTTGGTTTGGCCATAGTATTTTATAGCAGAAAAGTATCTAAGACAGACTTGAGGACACAGCACTGTCACATAGCTGTCGTTGTGACGGGGTGATGGGGGGTGAAGGCACGCATGCTCTGTGCTTGCTGTCTTTTTCTGGCCAGGCTTTAAGACTCAGTAACGAGCTAGACTGGACCATAAGTGACTTCAGACAGCTATCCAGGGTGATCTTTAGATTGAGCCATTGACCTTTCCTTTGGGTGTAGTACGGAAGAGGACTCCTTTTAATTAAAATTCAAAACAACTGATTTAGTCAACTTTTCTCATATATCCAGTGCCATTTCAAAATGAAATTGATTTTAAAGCCTGCAAACCAAAATAACAGTTTTCCACAGACCTGGGATTATTTTCTTTGTTTAACTATTTGGGAAAAAAATAGTATATAAAAGAAAAGGTAAAGTATAGCTATGGGAGAGTCACATATTTGAAATGAGCTGTTACACCTTTAAAACTCATAAAAAAATGATTAGACTCGCTGTCATTGACAAAGTAGGATAATAGCTAATTATCCTAGTAATGTTTTAAATCCACTTAATTCTAGTGCTTGTTTCATTAAGAACAAACTTGGATTATGTTCTTTGGACTGAAATAAAAAGTCCACTCTAGTAATATTACAAGAAAATCAGTGTCAACTCCTGTTAGAATTTAATTTCTTCTTTCCACAAATCATCATGAGCCAAGGGCAATAATAAATAAATGCTATTTTTTATGGAGGAACGCTGTTACTTGGAACATCCACGCATATGTGAATTAGTTGAAGAATAGTATTCCACAACAGTAAAGCGTAGCACTGAGGGGAGGTCACAGGGTTTAAAATTTGTATAATGTCACAGGAGGAAGTAGTCACATGTTTTCGTTTTTGTGTTTATCCCCAGTGGTGATAGAACCTGTATTACCAGTGGTCTTGTCAGTAAAGAAACTGAAAATTTGTAATATGAACCCTTGATTTCCAAGTTCTGGGATTACAGGTGTGTGTCATCATGCCAGGGCTCAAGTAAGCATTTGTCCCCCTCCTCATTTTTGCCTCTGTGAGTCAAAGAAACTCTTCAGCACCGGCTACTTATCCTGGAGCTTCCTATGTATATCAGTCTGCCACCAAACTTGTGATAATCCTCTTGCTTCTGTCTTCCTAGACCAAGATTCCAGGTGTGTATCATCATACCCAGCTAGCTAGGGATTCGTAATAATCTAGTATTGGAGAGTGAGCATCTCCCTGTTTAAATATCACATTTAGTAAACTAAAGAAGAGCTAGATCATAAAAATATTACAAATGTTTGGATATTATTCACTCAGTTAATTTAAAGCATATTACTTGTGAAGAAGAGCTAAATATGTAAATATATTCTTAGCTCAGTTTTCTAGGAAAAGTAATTCTGGCAAAGAGATTTTATTCCATATAATATTGTAGCACTTTATCCCCCTGCAGCCTTTACTATTAATAAAAAAAAACATAATCGGTTTTTGTCTGCCATGCCAATTTTCTCACTTCCACCTAGAAAGTCAACAGATTATTTCACAACATCTTAACGCTTCTTCTGACTGTGTGCCAACACCCTCTCTCTTCCATCAAGTCCAAGTGCGTCTCTTTAACTACCACTCGCACTTGATTTATTAGAAACTCAACGAGATATTTTGATGCAATTCTACAGTATAATCAGTTTTTATGGAATGCAGGGGTATGAGGTAATTGTCAAAGTCCTCATCAGAGCACCATCAGCCATCAAAGCACATCGGCACACAGGAAGTGGTAGAGAGGAGGGAAGGGCAAGTGCTGAGACATGCTCTCAAGTTCTGACAGGTGAAATTGCTTGGATAAATCACCAGTGCACATCACTTATGGGATAATGGATGCCTCGACGTGTGTTACAATACAGCATCACTCTTTGTCAATCCTATGCCATAAAGTGGACAGTTTTTAATTTTATAAGAATGAACATTTAAAAATGGTTCTCTCACACATACATCCTAAGTTGAGTTTTATTCTCAAAAAAGTCATGTATATACACAGACACATACACTTAGTCAAGTTACACAATTTATATAGATGCTTATATAATAATGTATACAAAGAGATATCTATATACTTATATGTGGTTTTATAATCTGAGTAGATGTAATTTATGTGTATGCTCTTTACCTATATTATATTTGTACTTTCTATGTATATATTTTATACATGGATGTGTCTTGAGTATGTTTTACAAATTTTCATTTTATAGGTCTTGTGTATTATATCAACACATTATTTTGTCAGTTTTATTTAAATAACATGCGTTTAATGTTCATCTTAATTATCAAAATAAAGTACTTTATCTAAACAAATTAGATATGAAAGAGCATACCTTTTCAGTGAACTAAAGGTTCCTTTTCAGATAATTATAGTTTTTCTGATTGGATCAACTTAATTATGGGTTTTTTTTCTGTGGAGGTGGTGCTCTTATAAACTTTACATAGTCACAAACTTTATCTGCCATGTCATACCATCAAAACCAGGAGACAGAAAACTTGCTTATTTCACAGCCTAGCAGAATGTATTATTTTAGACCTATCTTTGCGTAGAAGGTTAATTCAAGCTATCAGGAAGGTGTGGCTGTGACAAGATCTAATGATTATAGGCCAATTAATGTGAGACCGGTGGCCTGAATATTGATTTTTCGCATAAGATCTTGCTGAAATGTTGTCATTGTTTAATTAGGCCTGTCGGTTATAGTCAAAGTGTTTCTGAGCTTATACTATCTTTAGCTTGGATGCTGGCATTTCCATCATCACTTACAGATTTTAAAAGACAGTAAGCACAGGGGAAGCCTGTTGTAGAAGCTTACTTAAAGTACCTGTTAGGGACTAGAGAGGTTGCTAAATGGTTAGGAGCACCTGTTGCTTTTGCAGAGGACATGGGCGTGATTCCCAGTACATATGTGGTAGCTCACTGTCATCCACAACTCCAGTTCCAGAAAATTGTATGCCCTTTCTCACTGTTGAGGGCACCAGGCACACATACAGTTCACAGAAATACATGCAATTAAAACATTCACACACATAACAAAATAAACAAAACATTAATATATGTTTTGTAAGCTTGTTTGGATACACATATGTATAAGGTGTATGTGGAGAATTACCCCACATGGGATGAGAGTAATATCCTCCAAGAAACCATGTCAGGCGAGAAACACCTTCCTTCCCGTTGTTAGTCAAGGGCATCAAGACATGCTGCATATTAGTGTAAGCCACGGCCATGGCTCTTGGTTGCCACCAAAATTTGAATTCAGTAGTGTATTTCTAAAGATATCATACACTTCCATCACAGGATTTGAAAAAATGAAACCGGTCCTAACCTGGAGGACTCCTCACTGAAGGTTAGCTTCCACAGGATCATAATGTGCTACACAAGCTTCCAAGGGAGAAAAGCTGTCAGCAGGCCCACCCAGTTATAAAGCCTTTAAGCCATAAAGGTGACTGGACTGGAAAGATATCCCAAATGGTGCAAACGTGCCCCATATATTTGGGATAACCAAAAGCTGTCTAATTGAATTTACAGCCTGCTTAGTAGGAGGGAACTCATGTCTGGTACTGTAAATCTAGCAAGGACTTATGTTTGGAGAAGTCATAAATGCTGGGGGAGAACTTATTGCTGCCATTTCCCTAATTTTAATAGCCTCCATCAATAGTCTAAATGCTTGATCTTACTCCTATAGACAGATGTAGCTCTCATCAGCTTCAAAGAAGCTTTTTGCTTCAGCAGAAAGAGGCTGCTACAGAGATCCACGACTGGACAAAGTGCAAAGAATAAGTGACAAGCCCCAGGTGGGACTCCTAAAACACAGTCTCTACACCTAAGGCTCGGGAAGAGACTATGGAAGGTAGTCCACAGAGAACCAGGATGATCGCTGCTGCACGGCATGACAGAGACCCATGAAACACCAACCACACGGTTTTCTAGAACTTCACAATGACAGCACCATTCATTGTGCCCCCGTGGACAGAGAATCTCACAAGGTCCCGTCCCTAGGTAAAGAGCTACACACCATCAAGAGCTGTGGGGAGAGAAAGGATTGGATTTCTCCAGCGACTCAGTAGGTTTTTGTATGTGTATTTATACATACAGAAAATTAAACTGTAGAGGAAGAGTTCATGAATTCAAAAGGTGGTGATGGGGAGACATGGAAGGAGTTAGAGGGGCAAAGGATGGAAATGTAACCATAGTGTGCTTGTGTATGAAACTCTCAAAAAATTGTCAATGAACAGAAATTTAGAGAATTGAGAAATCATAAAAGACAACTGAGAAAAAAAAATGAAAGTTATTTTCCCAGTGCGAGTAATGAGTTTGACCTCCTCTGCCCATAATGTCTTAGGCCCCTTGATTTACTAAACCAACTTCATAATTCTACCCACGTCCATAAAGTTTATTAACATTTTTGGTAGAGCATATTTAATAGTCATTCCTAGTTCAGAGCAATTTCTATAATATTTTGAAGCACAGAAACAGTATTTGATGTAAGTTGTAGGGAATGTTCCCATTGTAGAGCATCAGTGCCACTGGGGGAAAACAGCCACATAGGGAGGGGTATTGGATTATGTATCCTGAATCATAGTCTACGGAGAAAAGCCAAGGCAGGAACTGAAACCAAGTGAGCACCTGGAGGCAGGAGTTGGTACAGAGGCCACGGAGGAGGGCTGCCTAACGGCTTGCTCAGCCTGTATTTACACAGAACCCAGTCAAGGAGTGTATCACCAGATAACAATAGACTGGGTGCTCCCACGCCAGTCACCCAGAAAATGTCCCACAGGGCTGCCTGAAGCTCCGTTTGATGGAGGCACCCTCTTGGATGACTCTAGTTTTTGTAGAGTTGACGTTAAACTAGCCAGCAAAATTATATTCCTCCCTTACCCATGGTTTTGAATTGCTCAGGCTGTGCCCAAGTAGCGTCTAGCATTATAACCCTGATCAGTATAAGCTGCTTTTTCTTGCAAAACATGAGAGCTTTATTATTACCTGCATATCCATTTTTTAAGTATCAGTAGGAAAGTTGAATTCATAAAATTCTATTTTTCAGAATAATTTATTATTCAACTTGCTTTCTTCTTGACTTTCTGGAACAACGTGTTCTAGAAAGCCATTGAGAAATGAATGATGATGGCCCTAGAGCCCAACCTTTTTTGTTCCCTTGCTCTGAAGGAAATCTGTCTGTTTGGAGTAATAACAAGAAATCACAGTTCATAGAAAGTCTTACTGTTTTCCAAAATAACTTGTTTTCATCTTAATCAAATATAAAAAAAGAGCATGTTTCATCAACTTACATTACAGAATAAAATTCAACTTGCACCTAAATTGCTATCCACTGCTTTCTGTGAACTGGAGCATAAAACTCATATTTAGATACATATTCCTGAAATAATTATGTGCTGTATTTAACAATCTCATTTAAGATGTTGGGTGATGAGTTTTATAAGTGGTAAATTTGTAGGGGAGATAGCTAACATTTTTTAAAGAAAGCATTGTATGTGGTATCTCAAATCTAAATAATTTCAAAGTAGATAATCATTACCTTCCAGATGTTAAATGATGTGGTGTTTCTTTGTTTTAATTTAGAAGCCAGAGCAATTTATCCTAGTTAAAAAAACAAATATATATATGTGTGTGTGTGTGTGTGTGTGTGTGTGTGTGTGTGTTATTTAAAAAGTATTCTTTAAAGAATATTCAACAGAGAATTCTCAATATAGGAATATTGAATGGCAGAGAAACACTTAAAGAAATGTTCAATGTCCTTAGTCATCAGGGAAATGCAAATCAAAATGACCCTGAGATTTTACCTTACACCCACCAGAATGGCTAAGATCAAAAACTCAAGGGAAAACACATGCTGGAGAGGTTGTGGAGAAAGGGGAACCCTCCTCCACTACTGGTGGGAATGTAAACTTATACAACCACTCTGGAAATCAATTTGGCGCTTTCTCAGACAACTAGGAATAGTGCTTCCTCAAGATCCAGCTATACCACTCCTAGGCATATATCCAAAAGAGGCTCAAGTATATACTGAGGACATCTGCTCAACCATGTTTGTAGCAGCTTTATTTGTAATAGCCAGAAGCTGGAAACAGCCCAAATGCCCCTCAGTTGAGGAATGGATACAGAAATTGTGGTACATCTACACAATGGAATATTATTCAGCAATAAAAAACAAGGAAATCATGAAATTTTCAAGTAAATGATGGGAACTGGAAAAGATCATACTGAGTGAACTATCCCAGAAGCAGAAAGACACATACTGTATATATTCATTCATAAGTGGATATTAGACATATAATATAGGATTAACATACTAAAATCTGTATACCTAAGGAAGCTAATCAGGAAGGAAGGCTCTGTCTAAGATGCTCAATCCCCATCCAGAAAGGCAAAGAGGATGGACATCGGAGGAGAGAGAAAACAGAAAACAGGACAGGAGCCTACCATAGAGGGCCTCTGAAAGGCTCTACCCTGCAGGGTATCAAGGCAGATGCTAAGTCTCATAGCCAAACTTTGGGCAGAGTGCAGGCAATCTTATGAAAAAAAGTGGGAGATAGTAAGAACTGGAGAGGAAAGGAGCTCCACAAGGAGAGCAACAGATTCAAAAAGTCTGGGCACAGGGGTCTTTTCTGAGACTGATACTCCAGCTAAGGACCACTCATGGAGTTGGCGTGGAACCCCTGCACAGAGGTAGCCCATGTTCCATAGTAATGGGGACAGGGACTATCTCTAACAGGAACTGATTGGTCTGCTCTTTGATCACCTCCCCCTGAAGGGGGAGCAGCCTTACCAGGCCACAGAGGAAGACAATGCAGCCACTCCTGATGAGACCTGATACACCAAGATCAGAGGGAAGGGGAGGAAGACCGACCTTATCAGTGGACTGGGGGAGAGGCAGAGGTGGGGAAGAGGGAGGGAGGATAGGATTGGAAGGGGAGGAGGGAAGGAGTTACAGGGGGGATACAAAGTGAATAAACTGTAGTTAATAATAATAATAATAATTAATAAAAATGAAAACATTGACCTTAAAAAAAAGAATATTCACAGGAAATATGACCTTTTCAAGTTTGTATGAGTGAATTATAATTTTACTAGACCAATTCCAAATTGGTACTTCAGTTTCCTCAGTTAAAAGCTAGAAATGTTCTATTTAAATGCATATATGAATGTGGCTTAAATCCCAGGTGGCTCTTCTTTGTGAGATTCGCTCCCTCATGATAACCTCTTGCCCTGAAATATAATGACATGTGTAGAAATATTTCACTTTCAAAATTACATCATCCCATAATTTTAATGCCAACTAATTAAATTGATCTTCCAAAATACTACTAGTCCATTAAAATGTTGGACATTGTCAATTATTTGTCCTTACAGAGTCCAGTTTTGTGTCAGTCCTGATAATCAGTCACCATTTCTTTTCTCTCAAATGGGTTTGGGGTCAGTGCTAATTCTAGAAACGAGGTATTGGCACTGGCCTTGTTCTCCCCATCTGAGGTGGTCTGCCTCAGACAGTGAAATCAGTAGGTTCCCTCCAGTTCCCCGCTCCGGGGTAGGTAAAGGCAGAGTGGCTGCCACCGAAGATGTTAAATGAGGAGGCTGAATCTAATGGCTGCTATAGCTGGACTTTAAGTTAAGAAAAGAGACATTCTCCTCTGTGTAATTGTATTTTCTCTTACTGTTTCGACCTTTTTGTGAGCTTATGCTTGAGTATCCTCCCCAGTCTTCCTTCATTTCCATACAGACTCACTTAGTCATTCTTCGAACGTGAAGTGTGGCGTCAGCTTTCTGTACTACACGGAGTAAGTCTATGAGAACATGACATATGTAGCCTGTGTTCAGCCAAAGCTTATGCATCGTAGTTTTGTACTTTAGGACTAATTTTTTTCACTTTTGGGGCTTTAGAGGAAACATCTACTGTGTACCTATTCTGGCCTAATTCCAACCGCTTCACATTTGGTGTAGTAAATAATAGGGATCTATTCTTAGAAACACTGCAAGCCATTAGGTGATTTTGCCTTTATGTGAATGTCATAAAACACACTTACATAGTCCTAGATATTTGCGATATTTGCGCCAGGATTTATGTTGTAACGTATGACTCTGAGGCTACAAGCGTACAGCACTTCACCACACTAAATATTGTAGGCAATTATAGCAAAATGGAAAATCTTTGCACTGCTTAAACCTACGAGAGCTGGAGTAAAAGGAGCTGGCTCCCTTCTCCAGCACTATATGGGTTTCTTTTTGGTGCGGTGGTTGCCGTGTTCATGTGACAGCATAAAGGGGGAGACATGCTTGGCTCCCAGTTTCCGCTGGCGTTAGTCCATCCCGCAGGGAGAGCATGTGCGTCATCTCAGCTCATGGCCCAGGATCCCATACCAGAAGCTATTTCACATGGAGGCAGCTGAGGGGCCAGAGAGCACCAAGAACAAGGCATTCATTTGTAGCACTCAGAAGCCCATCTCTAGCGACAGCAGTCGCCGACTAAACCCCACCTCCCCCAGCTTCCACAGCCTTCTCAAAGCCACCAGCAGCTGGGGATAAGCGTTCAAAATATGATGCCAAGAGAATCTTTCATATTCAAGCCATGACAACGTCATTATAGTCTTATATACTGTCATATATGTAACCTACGATTGACTGAAATGATATTTGGGTGTTATTACAATTTGGTGTATTGTTTTAAAATTTTTGCTTCTATTTTTCAAATTAATTTTCATATGTCCTCTGCAGATTTTTCGTGTCCTCTTGTATTTTATATCAAACTCATTCACCTCGGATCATCTGATCCTTCTACATGTTAAGTCTGACTGACTTGGTGCATTTTATGGAATTTTTCTAGGCAGCCCTGATTCACGTATGGCCCTGGAACACAGAGTTTCAGAAACGTATTACATCATACGACCGTATATTTGCGGTTACATGCGCATGCAATTAGTATGAAAGTAACTGGGATGTTACATGAAAAAAAAAAGTTTTCTCAAACTTCATGCAAATGTTTTGTAAAAATAACCTCAGAATATTATCTAAGAAAATGTAATTTTATAAAAAGTATTTCAAAAATAATTCCCTGAGATATGACTTGAATATTTTCCCTGAGATCCATAATGGACCCCTGAGACAGAAAATCTTAACTAAAACTAGAGGAACCTGTGCCTGTCTCTTCTGCAGTCATGCACAGGAAAGTGAGGGAAAATCGCTGTGAATGTGCTTCTTCACACTGATGTTTCCTGAGATTTACTGGTGCCAGAAGATAACTAGGGAATACTGTTACTTTTTTGAAGTTCTGTGAAAAGGGTTTTAGCCAATACAATGGAAGCATCATTTATTATTATTTTCTGGAACCAGTCTTATTTCAAAGTTGACATATTTCTCCCATTGTGTTGAAGACATAGGCGCACAAATGAATGAGTTGGCTTTCTATTTTACTTTTTGTTTTAACTTTTATTAATTACACTTTATTCACCTTGTATCCCTCCCGTAAACCCCTCTCTCCTCCGCTCCCAATTCCACTCTCCATCTCCCTTCTTCACGCATGCCCTCCCCAAGTCCACTGATAGGGGAGGTCCTCCTCTCCTTCCTTCTGATCTTAGTCTATCAGATCTCATCAGGAATGGCTGCATTGTCATCTTCTGTGGCCTGGTAAGGCTGCTCCCCCCTTAGGGGGAGGTGATCAACGAGCAGGCCAATCAGTTCATGTCAGAGGCAGTCCCTCTTCCCGTTAATATGGAACCCACTTGGACACTGAACTGCCATGGGCTACATCTGTGCAGGGGTTCTAGGTTATCTCCATGCATGGTCCTTGTTTGGAGTATGAGTCTCAGTAAAGACCCCTGGGCCCAGATCTTTTAGTTCTGTTGCTCTCCTTGTGGAGCTCCTGTCCTCTCCAGATCTTACTGTTTCCCACTTCTTTTATTTTACTTTTAACGTTTTATTCTTTGACAGTTTCCTGCACACAATGAAACCTGATCCCATGTAACCCACATTTCCCTCTCCAGCCCTCCACCTATCTATCGCCTGCATCGAGTCTTCCTAATTCCGGTTTTGTCTTTTTGTGTATCTGTGATAACCCTCTAAGTCCAGTTGGTGATGTGAATGTGTGCTTGAGTGTGGAACCATCCAGTGGCGCGTGGGACACCTGCCTGTGGCTCCGCCCTCAAGACTCTGCTGAAGGGGGGAGCCTAGAGAGCACTCCCCCACCCATCTCACGTCTGTGCTGACTCGGTCTTGTTCCAGTTCCATGCAGGCAGCCCCAGCTGCCCTGAGTTCATGCGTGTGGTGGCCATGTCCTGCTCAGAAGGCAGCATCCTCCACATCCTCGGATCATCACATTCTTCTCTGGTGTTCCCTAAGCCTTGGTGAAGGGAGGTGCCCCAAAAAAAAAAAAAAAAAAAAAAAAAAAAGATGCCCCGCTTGGAGAGTTTACTTTTGAAACTTTGTCATTCTTGATATTATAATAGTATTTGCACACTTATACTACAAGGTTCTTAAGGACCATATTTTTCAAAACAGTATGTTTGGATATTTATGAAGAAAACTGCTTTCAGTGTAGAGTATCTTTGGTATCATCAGATTTGATTTCTAGAAAACCTTTCAAATGAGATAGTGACCTTCATTTCCAGGGAAGCATGGTGGCATTAAACATTAAGGATCAGGAGCCCTTGAGACTCGTAGATAGTCAACCATTGACTATCCTCAATGGTTAATGTTTTTTGTTGTTGTTGTTGTTTTGTCTCCGCCTACTTCTACTTTTCCAAAACATCTAACAGTTGAGAAAAACAAGTTATTATTACTAAAGGCAACTCCAGCTCCCTGTAGGAAGCCAATGTTATAACCAAAACCATGCTAGAGAATTTCATGAAGTGCACAAGGACTGATCCAAGGGAACAATTTAAACTAAATGAACACTCAGATCCTGTGAGTTATTTGGAAGAATGCCTTTATTCTTGGCATTTCATTTGTCTTTTGTAATATATATTTAAGTGGAATTTTATAACTTTTTCATTTCCTACTAAAATAGCCATCTATATAGAATTTGCTTTGTAAGATTTCTAAGTCAGAAAAGAGAAACTGGTTTCTGAGCCTTGGCTTGCCTAAAACACGAATGAAATCATCTTTGTTAGTGGGCCACAGTTCCCTCTAGAGTGAAACCAAGGGGCTGGCTAGTGGTGAGCAAAGACACCTGAATTTGACAGACTCAAGTCAAGAGGCCCAACAGTGGGTGTTCTGGGTACTGTACCTCATTTTAACTTCAACTTCTTCATTTTTTTCCGTCCTTTAAAATGTTTCTTTCGTAGCAACAGCTTTTAACACTGGATTTGATAAATGAGTGGGAAAATGAACAAATGTTTCTTGTTGGCTCTAAAATGTAATAGGGACATCATCTTAAGCCAAATTATTTTTTTAAAGGACAATAATAACTTACTGTTCCCTTAAAGATATTTCATCTGTTTAAATAATTGTGTTCCTCTCTCTGCTTAGATTATTAAGATAAATTGGGCTTCCTTTCAAGTATCTTACCACATTGACTAAGTAGCTATTCTAGACAACTAGTCCTGACTCAAAGTCATAACTGTGGAAGAGAAAATTGAGAATTCTATGTTCTTTATCCACAGGGCCTTGAGGATCTGGTACTAGACCTGCAATTGATAATCCTCCTCTCCACTCCAAACCCAAAGTAGTCCTTATCTCTCTTCTTGGCCACTCTCATGTTTCATTAAACATATTTTATTGTGTGGATATAGATGTGGGAGTCAAACAAGTGTAAAAGAAGGTTGCTGTTCTATGTCACTGCCTGTTTCATTCAGAAGAAGAAAGGACAGAAGCCAGAATAGTGAAGAAAGAATTCAAAATTTGAGTTGCCATAAATATTTCTGCGTTTGCCCCATTGAATCACTAGTAAGTAACAGCTGCTGATAAACAAGTGATTCTAAGTGGAGATAGCAAGGGTCCTGCTTTGTGGACATGGGAAATGAAATTGTTGACAGCCACAATCTTTCTTAATCTCCCTCTTTTCTTTCTGAAGCTATGTTCAACTTTCCTATGTCTCCAGGCCACGCTGACTTTAAATGCCACCGTGTGACTTGCCCTAGTCAATGACTAGAAATGCTGGACAATGCAAGGCCCCAGGAACAGAGTTTGTTTGCTTTTGTCTGCTATGAATTCTCTTGAAATGTGTTAGTATCACTGAACATGAGGCAGTGGTACACAGTGGCCTGCCACTACACAGTGACTCTGCTGTGCACATACAACAGATGTGAATGAGCTCAGGAGCACAGGTGTCGATAAAATACAATAAACCAAGCACCATGTATGAGCTCTGACTGTTATTTGGTTTCCATGCAATTTACATAATCACAAGTCTACAGGGTTAATTTTTATTAATGTGCATAGTGAACCCCTTGTTCACCAAATTTCTCCAAATTCAATATTGACTTACCAGGCTCAACCATTATTCAAGCAGAAGTGAGCTCTTTCCCTTCTAGAAACACTGCTAGAAAAAGTGCCCAGGAACGGCTCATGCCTCACCTTGCCCTTGCTCTCTCCATTTACCTCTGCTCGCATAGTCCAACTGTTCCAGACGGCACCTGCGGTGACATCTCTGGTTCCAACAAGGGTAGCATGGGGTAAGAGGGGAGAAAGACAGAAAACTGTTGCTGCGAGTCAGTGTGGCGAGTAACAACCAGTTCTTACCATGCTATGACTGTAGCTATCGTGAGTATATCAACTATTTCAATTAAAAATTAACTTTATTGGCTCAGTCTCTCTCCAAATCAGAATATATGTAATATATTAATATAGACTATCTGCCTAGATAATATATACTATCTCTGTATTTATAAATGCATACAATATGTAAACATCTTATATATTCACATACCATGTACAATGTGGTGACTAACACTGGGAGTTGGCTAAACTAATCTTACTGACATAAGCATTTCCTCAAGTACTTGTCATTTGGGGGAGAGGACTGAAATTCTCACCTTCGGGTGGTTTTTGAGGCTAGAATGCCCCGCTGTTAATTTGCACATCTCTTATGCTCATCCTCCTTCCTGTCTTGCGAAGCTCCTCATCATGAACAGCCCTGGTGAGGACTGTACCATTCTGTTTCCGAGTGTTTAGATGCCACAGATGAATTAGGTCAGATGTCTTTCTGCTTTCCCTGTGCCAACAACACTAACTTCCAGGTTCATCTCTGTGGTAACAAATGACAGGCTTTCACTCTTAGAGAGTGTTATATAGTGTTTGGTTATGTATGTGCTGTCGTCATCCAGCCTTTCACTGATGGACATTTGGGTTTGTTTCATATGCTGGCTGTCAGGGTAACCGTATAGTAGACATGGGTGTACTTTCCTCACAAGGCATTTGAACAACTTTAATTCTTCTGATAAATGCAGTAAGTTAGAGATTTTCCTAGATACCTGACTATATTTTCTTTGATTTGGGAGAGTGAAAGAACTCAAATATTTATAGATGATTAAATACATTTTAAATGTTCAAACAATAAAATTCAACTTTCTTTCAAAGCACTAGTACCTTACTTTTCTGCATTCAAAAATGTGTTCAAAATTGTAATTTATAATTGCTTTACAAAACTGAAAAATGTGTAAATAAGCGTAGATGAGACTTGTATCTGTGCATGTCAGCCTAGACTAAAGCCCCTTGAAGCCAGAGCACACCATGGCCATCTCTTTGTAAAGCTGTGGCCTTGCATAACATTCATATCAAGAGTTTCACTAATAGTCATCTTTATTTGAGCATCTCCCATAATTGCTATGTACATCAATGAAGTGTCTCTTTATGAACGTTACTCTTATTTGGGCAATTGGGTCTGGAGGCTGAAAAATAACAATGTAATAGAGAAAATGTGACAATGATGGAATATCAATATAAAATGTCTGCCAAAGAGGACTGGTAAGAACTGTGAAAGGTGCATGAATCCAGTTATAATTATAACAAAGATAATCACTTTGAATTTACACAGCACCTTTCAGCAACATGAAGGAAGCAGTTTCGTAATGGTTTTGGGAAGGATCGGTTGACTGAGTCCCAGAGAGGGTCTTCTGGGGTGGGACTCTGCAGCAATCACATGATCGCTGCCTAGGGGATTTGTCATCCGCACACAGAAATTTTAGGCAACCTGTTGGAAAGTTGCACAGGTCAGTTAAGATTCCTACCTTCCTCCAGCACAGGGACGTCCCTCTGCCTCAGGTTAATGCTGCCATTTCTGAGAAAGACCTTATTGATAGAGGTGCAGGATTACGGCTAACTTCCAATGAATAAGAATTATTCATTCTTAAATAAGTTTAGCCAGAATGGGCCCAGTATCTACTGTACATGATATAAAGAACCCAGAGAAAATCAAAACGGGACTGAAGAAGATTAGCAGATTCACAAATACTGTGATATATACATGAATGGAAGAACAGATGTGTTTCTTAAAATCTAGAGCTCTGTGGGTCAAACTAAATACAGTGACAAAGAAAGCAATCTCTATGGAGCTAAACAGATATGGAAGGGTTCACTCAAGAATATTTCAAAGAGAGACAGTTGCAGCGGGGGAGGAAAGTTGAATTCAATCCCTTTAAAAGAAAAGATGGGAGAGCCTTTTAAACAGCAAGCAAGCTATTGGAAAAGTGTGGGAGAGGCCAGAGGGAGGCTGGTCAATGTGATTAGGCCATCTGTGACTGCTAATTGAAGTTAAGCTCATTGATGGTAGTCTCTTACCCTCCCATGGAGACTGCAAAATGGGAGCCTAGCTCTGCTGTTGATTACTTTTCAAAGGGGAAACTCCCAGATGATTGAAAAAAGGCATTCCTGTGTTATTGGGGTAGAGGTACATGATAGCTTAGGAGTGGAGAGCTTGTTTACCCTGGATAGAGCTCTGGGTTCAATATTAAACAGTACAACAATAAAATAAAAAGAAAGAAACTCAAGTGGCAGGTGTTAGGCTTACCTTAAAGAAAAACAAACAAAAATCAATGTAAACAATCAAGCAAAAAAACCTAAGATTCTCATTGAAGCTTTATATTTTAAAAGCTTTATGTAAATAATCTGTCTAGTTGCTACTACAAAATACCTGACAAACAAGGCTTAAGAGAAGGGAGGGTTGACTTGTTGCTTCAATTCCAGGGATCTAGTCCTTCACCACAGAAGACAGAGGGCAGGTGCGCGCTGCTGTTCACCCTGTCCACACGGAGAAACAGAACTGTAAAGACCTGTGCTCAGGTCACTTTTTCCTTTTCGTTTAGTCTGAGTCCTGCCCATGGAGAGGCTCTACCCATTTGTAGGGTTGCTCTTCCTACCTTGACCTATTCTGGATAATCCCCGTCAGCCATGCGCACAGATTCATCTTTGTGCAATTTAGTTATCCCAAACCTCACCAAGCCAGCAACCACGGTGAATCATTACCGGCTGCCTTGGGATGATTTGTTTTAAGAATAACAGCTTACCCTATCCAGGGACACTGAAAAGACATGATTCTGGTTCTGGGATAGTCCAAACAACATGGAGACAGTGTCTAGCAGAGACCTCCTGCCCTTTATGGAGAGACCTGTAGACACAGACTGCGGAAGGCGGCAGCTATTATGTCCTCCCGCTCTTATGGAAACCGCTCCTTTCCAGTGCTACTTAATCGTCCGCTGAAAGGTCCCAGCACCTCATGACCATCACATTGGGTAATTAATATCACCATGAGTTTGGGTCTGGACAAACCACATTCAAACCTGAGCACAGGCAGAGGAAAAAAATGATAATTTTAATCTTCTAACGTAAATACACTAAGAAATGAAAGGCTGGGGTCTATAGTCAGAGATAAACTTGGTGAAATTTAATGAAGCAGAAGCAAACATCAAGAGCATCTTAACCAGTGTCCTCACTCCCACCCATGAATGTGGGAAGCTCAGTCCAGACCTGGGAACAGAAGGGAGACCAAGCGCCTTAAAAATGATATTAAAATACATCCCTATGTCCACTGATTGTGCACCCGTGGAAAAGAAGACAGCAACTAAGTGTATTGTCCAAAGTGATTAGTTAGATTATCTCCGTATTGATCTACATTTATCTTAATTCTACACATTAATCTATCTTTTCTTTCCTATTACAAATGAATTATCAATATATCAGAAACACATAGAATAATGTTAGACAAGCAAGGACATTTGCAGCACAGAATGATGCCTAAGAAACCCAGGTCTGAAGACAGAACTCAGTTGACAGAGAGCTTGCCTCTTCGTGATGCCCTGGGCCTGAGCCCCAGCATCCTGGGATCTTACCGCAGTGGTGCGTGCAGGTGGGAACAGGGAGAGCAGGCGCTCAAGATCACCCTCAGCTTCAAAGCGAACTGGGGAAGCCTGAAGTGCACAAGCCGGTAACTCAAAATAAACTGAATCCGGATCCTGGGACTTTTCTGCTGTGTTCTTTTTTTCCATCTATATACAAAATCCACATACAGAAGGGGAAACCTTCTGTGTCTTGAAATACATAAAGATGTGACTCATCTTCATTTTTTAGCAAAAGACATTTGTCCTTAGGGATATGCCTGTGTGAAGCATATAGATTTCAAAAACGCTTTGTAGTGTTTGATCCTACGTTACATCAACTGAAACTGAAAATACCCTACCGAGGCCTGAAAAGGGGACAAACCAATTATTAAGTACTTCAATTTATCTTAAATGGTTTTGCAAAATACTAATGGAAAATTACTTGCAATGGACATGTGGCAGGATCCTCTATTGTTTCTAGTTGAGACAGTTAAACTTCAATACAGTTATCTCGAAGGTGGCAAAAATTGACAAAAGTGAACAGTTCCTATCTAGCTGTGAATTAGAACAATCTAAAGCTGCAGGTAACAAAGCCACATGCTCCTTCTCCAGTGTTAGCAAATGTGGTCAATAACGAGCCACAGCGAGGAGAGCAGTGTGTGTGCTGTCTCCAGTGTTGGCAACTTCAGTCAATAAAGCATAATTGGAGGCTGCCAAGAAGGTAGCGTGTCAAAGGTGCACTTAAGCAGAAACTCAGCTGCTCAAGTGTCTGTGTAAAGTTGAAGAACTTTCAAAGTTTGAGCGGTGTAAATCTACTCTGGAAATGGCTTGCACCTTTGGAACATGAGAAGTTCCATCAATAGAGCTATCAGAGTGGAGAAGAAATGTCAATGTCAGAAGGAGAAGCTTCACAGTTGGTGATGAGAGGGAAGGGTGAGCTACATGGACTGTCTCTAGGACAAAAAAAGCAGCAAGACTAAAGACTGTTTCAGTTGCTCTCCTATGAAGATACACAGTGAGACTAAAGACTCTCATTAAGTCAGTAAACTTGACCTCTGTGCCCTTGTGCCTGGGCAGTGTGGATCCTGCCAGTGGATAGCCTCATGTTTAATTCCTACTTTCTAGATCCTCAAGTTAAGGGCAAGTCACAAAGGGAGTGAAGCATGACAGCAGTCCACCTGATGTGTCTGATACATAGAATGTGGCGGAAGTGTTCCAACGATGAAGACCTTGTAGTAGCCACACCATGGAATAACCGTGTTCCGTGCGAGGACTGTAAGTCTAGAAGCTTCAAGAAAATCACAGGGGGCCCGTTTCAGGCATCCTGACTTTGAGGGCCAGAATATTTGTCTAACTACCATTCCTCCCCGATGTGAGAACCTGGATTCATTCTTCCCGACTATGTTGCACTCAAATGAAGGTTCTTTGCTGCCAATAGTTCACAATCAAGCAAACAGCCTGAAGAATCATCTAATTTATTATGCAGAATAAGTGAAAGAAGACCAAGGATGATTTTTTTTCTGTGTAACTTACTATTGTATTAACAGGGCACATTATTAGCACTTCCATGGAGTCATCTCAGTTTTTCTACGTGTTGTTTTACCTTCTGTCATAAATGCTGCTTTGAGGAGATTTTTTTAAATAGTAAATTTGGCATATGTTAGTATGGAGAATGGCTAAGGAAATCCATCTGCATAATTTTCTCTTATTTGTGTCCCATTTTTGGGTAGTTGAAATGACAGTAACATGAGGAGGTAGAGGTGATATCAGTGGCTGAGTGACAGCGTGAACTTGACCTTGATGTGGTGACCCATCAGGCACCTCATCATTGCAACCTTTCTGCCTCATCTTCACGTCTGAGCATTCCAGGGGTGGGTGGCTTGCCAAATTAACCAACAGCACTTGTGTCAGACTGGCATAGGAAAATGTTTTTAATTGAACCCAATTATTTTCATATTACAGAAAAACACAAAAGCCCTATGATGATCAAAAGACTGTATTATTTTAAAATGTATATTCAAAAATTAATTCTTTCACTTTCTACTGCTGGATTTTCCCCCCTAAAGACCTGAATTCACATTTTAAATCAAACCTTTTATGTGTGGTTGAACTCCTCGCTCTGACATGATGAGAGATACCAATAGCCAGAAGGGCAAACTCGGGTTTAAGATGTGATGCACTGCCTGGTGCCCTACAGCCTTTAAACTGTGAGCAGCCATTACATATACATGAACTCCAACCCAGGATCCCAATTAGCAGATAAAAATGAAATGCAACTTAGAGAGGTGTGGAAGTAACTTTGGGACCCTGAGAAGATGAAATTGATTTTTGTGAAGACTTTCCTATGCACAGACATTCTCCACCTTGCTTGCACACCACTAATTTGCAGAGCGACAGCTCAGTTTGTTTGTATGTTAGTACGTCACCGTTGGGGCAGTAAGTTACCAAGACCATGTCAGGCTCCCACTGGTGATCCGTGTTTTGCAATAATCTGGGAAAAGTCTAGATCTCATGGAAACCTGTGTTCCCTTGCCTTCTACAGTTCTGAGGCTAATTGTTTACCCAAAGCTCTAAGACTCTCTGCTTGAGAGAACAGTGGTAGCCTGCGGAGGTGACCTGGTGCACGCAGTGCTTGTGTGGTCAACGTGAGAAACTCACTTGAGATGCCCAGGTCCCTTGCGAAAGGCAGATGCTGTGCCACACACTTGTAAATCAAGCACTGGAGAGGGAAGGGAGAGACAATTTGACCGAACCCTCACGTTAGCCCAGTCGGTGAAATTCATGTTCAGTGAGAGACACTGTCTTAGAATAATAGCGACCACAATAAGAAGAACATGGAGAGTCATAAGGAGGGCTCCTGCCATCTAACCTTGCTTCATGGGTTCCGGTACAGCAGAGTGCACGCCCACAACATAGACACATGCATTTTATCCTTGGTGCAAAAATAACAAAGCAAGACCAAAAACAAACAAACAAGATACAATGACGAAGCAGTCTGTGTTTAGCAAGGGTGAAACTGTGGAAATAGGGCATGGTCTAGAGGGAAAATAGCAGGACAGATGACAGAAACAAATCACATAGTCATTGCCTCACTCGAAGCTCCTCACCTCTGCGCTTCCTTTGATCTCTCTGGATTCTCGAGTGTTGCTCAGAATACTCATCTACAAATATGAAACTTTAAAGATTAAACTGGTTTATTATTTTATTCCCCATCCCATCTACCTGGCTTATCTGCCTCTTTGGATGTCATTTTCTCAGGAAAGCTACACACCCTCAAACAACAAGTTATTTCCAGGGGCATGATTTACTTCTAAATGTCTAAATTAGATCAGTTACTTTTTTCTATAATCTTCAATACTCCCTGCTTTAAAAACCAGGCTTGTGCAAGTACTTCAATTTAGAAATGCAAATGATATTGAGGCTCCCCTTTCCTGAGGATAGAGATGCTAACCACCCACTTGTTTATGGGCTCTAGTTAATAGCTACAGTAAGTGAACATGACAGAGAACAACACATTTCCCTGTTTTTACATTTTCACATAGACAAAGCAGGCATTTTAAGCAAGAATCCCTGTTAGGCTGGTCCTTCCCACAGTCACACTCTTCAAAAGCAAAAGCAAAAGAAAAAAAAAGCGCATTCTTTTGGATGTATTCTAAAGCCATTCTAATGGTACAGATATTGAAATGTAACAAGACTCCTTATCTTATTGTAGTCCCTGCAGTCCACTGTATTCTTGACTTTGGACAAGCTATCTGCCCAGAAATAAGATGGGTAACCAAATGAGTTTTAATGAAATAAGTTTTAAATGAAATCTTACATATTTTGAAAGCCACGAACTTCTCTTTTAAGAATAAATTTCTCTTTTTATTTATGTCTATAATAGAAAATATTCATGGGAGGAGACGAGGGAAGAAGGGTGGGGTTCGGAGGGAACTGGGGAGGAGGCTACAGCTGGGATACAAACTAAATAAACTGTACTTAATATAAAAATTATAAAAAAGAAAAGAAGACAAGACATCAAATAAAAGCTTTTTAAAATTAAAAAAGAAAATATTTAATGTTCATGTTCACATAAATAATTTTCCTTACCATGTCTAAATATGTAAAATTTTCCTTGGATCTTGCTTCTTGCTTAGTCACTGTGTTTGACTTAATAACTTTTCAAAACAGTAATTTTTTAAAAATATTTAATTGAAAATTTTCCAATGTGAGCCCCTAAATCTTAGATCCAATACCCTTCTTTCAAATATTACAAATAACTACTCTTAACATTTTACGTGTGTGACCAGACTATTCTTGAAGCTCCCCTCATCCTTGATTACTATGATTCGGAAACCAAAATTGCAATCAGTCATTTACTAAAAGACAGCCAGTTACTGAGAGGCAATTTACCCTGGTAGGGGCCAGGCATACAGCAGTGAACAGAGAACCTGTGAGAGGAAACCTGACTTCAAGGAGCTTCCACTCCATGGAAGACAGATGACAAGCACATAAAGACAGATGGTTCCTGTTTGAGCAGGATCTGAACAAGGCACCCATGAATAACATGATCTGCTGACGCTGATGGCAGAGATTAACAAAGGCAAAAAGAGAGAAGCACATAGTCATTGCCATGAGTCTCGGCTAGAGTGTCACTGGCCTCTCCTCTGTTCCCCCTCCTGGGCCGGACCCACACATCTTCTTCTTACTTCAGATCCTTTGAGAAGATTGTTTTCGTACCTAGTAAGAAAATTTCCATTTCCACATTAAAACTATGTGATCTGCTGAGGAGGCTCATGGCATGTATCAGAGGCGCTGGGCTGCCGGCCTTTAGAAATGCTCATTCTCTTCTAATCATGGACTCCACTTGAAGTAATGATGCCAGTTGAGTTATTTAAAGAGACATGTGTGCATTTAACACTTGTAAGGAAAGTATTTTGATAGCATCATATTTTAAAGACTCCTATAATCGTTTTGTTTTTCTGGCCCCTGTCTGTTCCACTTAGGGCAAAGATATCAAGTTCATCTGCACAATGAGTATGGTAAATTGTTTAATCTACAGAGTCTCGTGGTTATTATGAAAACTAAGGCTGAAATCTAGCCTAGTTTGAATTGGATTCATCTTATTTTCTTTTTTACTGAAAATAGATTCTTCTCTACTGTTTCTCCTCCCTCTACTCCTCCTACCCCTCTCTCACTTCTCCTCTCCCCCAGATCCACTCTCCCTCCATTTCCTCTTCAGAAAAGAACAGGTCCCTAAGAGACAGGACAGGAAAAAACAAGATACAATAAGATAAGGCAAAAGCCCTGATAGCGAGGCTGGATAAGGTAACCCAATAGGAAGAAAACTGTCTCAAGATTAGGCTAAAGAGTCAGGAGTCTACAAGAATATATGCAAGAAGAGGAGGACAAGTGAGGACAGAGAGCTTAAAACCAGCCTCATCTTCATAGTAATACTGCTCTCAAGAAAAGAAAAAGAGAATAAAGGGAGGGATTGAGAGAGGGAAATGAGGAAAGGAAAGAAGTAAGGACTTAACCACCGTCTCCTTCAACAGAGCACTTATTTTTTTCTTCTCACAAACATTCCAAAATATTGTACTTTCTTACTTCTAAAACAATGTCGTTGTGTTCAGTTGTTTGACTCTGTTTCACCTTCCACATTATAAGAATTGTATTCCCCAAACACATTTTCACATCTCAGATGTCTTCACATGCAACAGTCTGGAAGTACTCAGTGACTCTAACCTTTCCGATGTTACCTGAAATAACGATAAATCACTTCAAGGGACAACCTGGAACAGAATTAGAGGTATAGATCCGGCTTCAACTGTCTTCATGCTTTTTGTATCTCCCGCTAGAAAAATTCTGAAAATTTATTTGAATTAATGATTCATGTGCTATGGTTACCTAAAATGTTTTTCATAAGCGGAAATAGTTGCTAAGTGTTTTTCATGCCTTATTATAAACATCAACAACAGTTCAGACACAACAGTATACCACTCCTTCATACATATCCAATGAAGTAAAAATCTAAGTTTCTTAAAATGTGTAATCTTTTATTAGCTACTTAAAAGGTTATAAACTGATTTTTTTACTAGTTGCTTTTATTTCTACCAAAGATGCATTTCCACTTAACTCCCGTTCAAATGTTTATAGGAATATTGTACATGTTTATACCTCACAAAGTTTAATAGCATCCTATCATTTCAAAAAACAAAAGCACATCACACCCATATGAAAAATCACTTTCTGAAATTTGTACATGACTGTAGTAAGCTCCAACGTGGGCTTCCCTGGTTCCGAGTTCAGCTATTACTGTAATGACTGTGGGTATTAAATGGTTCCAAACCACGCCAATGTGTGCTCTTATAATTAACATTTCTAACAAAATTTTGTTGCAAATCCTTCTCTTAAGGAAATGATGAGACCGGAGCTGTTCTCAATATCTCACCTCAGTTTCTAGTCTTCGAGTATTTATATTTTGTCAAAATGTGTCACGTTGCATTTAGGAAGAAGGTCTTTTAGTGACTTGTGATAATTTGACAAAGAAACAGATGACACTGGAAGTAGGTTCAGTCTTGGATCTATTTTAGGAGAGAATTCATGTAGAGACTGAAGACGTGGGAGCGAATCAGCTAAAACTGTCTCTGGTCACACACTCCTCAGGAAGACCTCACCGTATAACACAGGCCAGGAGGCAGAATGGGACCAGGTCTGTGTTTCTAGAAGCTGGAGGTGGGCAAAGAACAGAGTTAAGAACTCAGGAGGCTAACAAGAGAACTGTCCCTTGTGTTTGATGAGAGGTGATATAGAAGAAAATACCATTTCTCTAGTATCAGCCTGTGTGAATGTTGGTACCTTGGTCCAGAAACCATACAGAGCTGTTAAAAACAGCAGTGTATGAGCTTTTCTCACATTGCTATTAGAATTGCAATTATTTAATCTGAGAGATGATTTCATGAAAAAGCTCTATAAATTATAGTCCTCTTGATTCATTTTTCTTTGAAGCACAGTAGGGACACAGGTTTGAATAATTTAAAGTATAGCCTCAAAGCCTACTACCCCTCCCCCCGAAAAAACCCTGAAATTGCAAGTCAACATATCAATGCTCATTATTGTGTTTTCTGTTATCAAAATACACTATATTAATATGCCCTCCTTGGTAGAATCTAGGAGAGAAAAAAGTTTCAAAACTGAGTGCCAAGGAAAATTTAGAAAGACAACCTTAAAGCTCACAGAGAAAAGCCTTAAAAAGATTGACTTAAATGTTCTTCCCAAGTGCAGTAAGCACATGTGATGTCCTACTTCAGACAAAGATTAACACCAGGTGACCAAGGTCAATGAAAACACTGACCAGAAGATATTCTAAGACGACGTTTTCACCCATATTTAGTATTTTTAGTGAATCTGAGGAAAATTTCTGAAAAGAATGTTTTTCACTGAATCTCATCATTAATCTCACATTAATCTAATCATTAATTTCACAAGCTTAATCCATTGTCCTAAAAGGCATATGTTAAAATATGACACATGTTTGCCTATGAAATGACTGTATCTACATGAGCGAACAGGCAACTGTTAGGCATAACATGTCCCTTTCAGCATGCAATAAGCTAATACAATTGCCGACAGCTTTATATAGCACGTAAACTATGTAGTGTTAGTGTTAAGCTCAACAAATGCTGTTAATAGTCGTAGTCATCCATTTTAGCTACCTGCAGGCCCTATGATAAGACAAGAAGTATCTTTGTGCTTCAGTAAAATCGTGCTCAATATTTTCATTTCATCTTTGACCTAAGACTGAATCAGTGGTTTTATATGATTCTTTTTAAATATAGTAACTAACGGTGGATAGTGTTCCTAAGCCAGCACTGTTAGCTGAAACAACAACTCTCACAGAATTTTGCACAGAAAAAAAAAGGTATCGTGGGGGACATTGTCCTAACGGGGGTCCCTAGCTACAACTGAAGTGGATAATAGATCTGTAACACCTGCTTTACTACCACAGTTTTCTGAAATACTCACGAGCCAGTTCCATAACAAGTCACATAAAGTTTATTCAGCCGTCACAATGTACTCGATGTATTGAGTCTTTGGGATTTCTTCATTTTTAACTAAGGACAAGGGTGCCCTAGCTGTGGAACCCTCAGAGCTTCCCTGCAGGGGGAGGTGAAAGACATAGGAAAGTCAGGGATGTCAGCAAAATCTGATCCCTTTACGTTTGATCGTAGAGGAATTAGTATAAATTAATGTTGTGTTTTGTTGTGTGTCCCATAATTTTGAAATGAAATCATTTTTATATGTCAGAGCAATCCTCCCCAAAACTGGAGAACTATTTAAATGACACTGCATTGTTTGGGGGAAGGCAAACAATCCTTTATACTGCGTTGACAGAAAAAAATTCAATGCATTACTTTTGTAGCACCCCTCCGCAAATTCTCCCCGTATTTCCTTTCATGAGATTTGGCTCTTTCTGTTATACTCTCCCTCCAGTCACCCAGAAGTCTTAAGAACATTGAAAATCCTGAAAAGCGACACGTGCTCGGAAACACCCCACAAGCCGTAGGTGTGTTAAAATGACAGAGACTTAGTGTTTGGCTGTGGGCCTCTGCGCCTGATGCTGGGTGGAGCCTCCCTGATGACAGTTATGCTAGGGTCCTGTCTGCAAGTATAACAGAGCTTCGCCAATGTGTCAGGACTGGCGTTGCTGTCAAGGCATGGGTCTCAAGTGGGACCAGTCATTGGCTGCTCGTTCTCTCAGTTTATCCACCATTTGTACTCCTGCACATCTTGTAAGTAGGACAAATAATTGGTCTACAGCTAGGAGTCTTAGCTAGGTCAACTTTGTAGATTCCTGGGAGTTTCCATTGCTAGTTTGTCCCCATTCCAGTTATTTCTCCTACTACTCTTTCCCTCTGTCCTCTGCCCAACTGATCCCTCCTCTTCTTGTCCCCACCACAACCATTACCTCCACCATGATGGCTATTCTATTTTGAAGGTTGGACAACCCTACAAAAGAGGGGAAGGAAGGATTTTAGGAGCCAGATGGGTCAAGGACACAAGAAAACCTACAGAATCAACTAACCTGGACCCATAGGGGCCCACAGAGACTGATATGCAAACCAGGGAGTCTGCATGGGACTGACCTAGGTCCTCTGCACTTATGAAACACTTGGTCTTCATGTGGTTCTCCTAACAGCAGGAGCAGGGGCTGCCTCTGCCTCTGTTGCCAACCTCTGGGACCATTTCCCCCTACTGGACAGCCTCAGTAGGAGAGGATGCACCTAGTCTTACTGCAATGCGATATGCCAAGGCGGGTTGATATCCGTGGGAGGCCTCCCCTTTTCTGAGGAGAAAGGAAAGAGGAGTGGATGTGGGAGGGAGAGGGGGAAGGACAGGGAGAAGAGGAGGAAGGGAAAACTGGTCGTCATGTAAAGTAAATAAGTTAATTAAAAAATGAATAAAGTAACACAGCCTTTAGATGGGTGAGTTATCTGATGAGACAGGATTCCTCACATTCTCATTATTCCATTTCCAGTTCATTCTAGTTTCTACCTGTTTTGCTGGAGTTGTTAGCCCCAGGCCTTCCTTCTGGAATGAGTCCCACCAACCAGCTATTTATTAAATTTGCTCTTCATCTTTCAACAGCCAACAGGCTGTTCTTGCCCACCTTTCCCAAGCTACGGCTTTCTGTTCCTGTTAACTCTGAAAATGACCTCCGGTTTCCAGTAGAGTTCACTGTAGGAACAACACATGGATCCACTCTCAGCAAAATTTTGTGAATCAATTTTAGAATGAATTCAATTTACTCCCTTTACTTAGGAATGGAAGAAAGGGAGAGAAGTATTCTTTTAGTGTGATTCTCTTTATTTTCTTCACAAAATAACCATTGGCAGATTTTCTTTGGCCATTTATTTATTTGTTTTTGCAGGGTGAGGACACCATTGGTTTGATATATAACATTTTCCCTCCCATGGGTATATTTTCTCATGAACATGGAAAGTTTAAGCTGTAGTCTCTTTATAGCTAGCAACGGTCCATGACTTAAGTGTCCGCTAACTGGTTAGAGCATAACTTAACTGGTCTTCTGTAACTTCCTTAATAGGTGTTTGTATTATTTTGTTCTGCTTGCTACAGGCTTTCTCAGAAGAGTTTCATGTTGATAATTTTCTTTGTGTCAATGGGATGTTCATGAAAAAGTCATAGCAGATTAGACTCATTAATATGACTCTAAATATACTAATAATTGTGTGATTCTTGAGCTAGAATAGAGTCGATGCAACTGGCAACAAAATATGCAGTTGGGAAAGGATAGCCAGCAGGAGATACATAGAAGATAGATAGATAGATAGATAGATAGATAGATAGATAGATAGATAGATAGATAG
>NW_026591086.1:55280035-55392692 GCF_907164565.1 Psammomys obesus
TAGATAGATAGATAGATAGATAGATAGATAGATAGATAGATAGATAGGTGATAGATAGATAGATAGATAGATACATACATACATACATACATACATACATACATACACAGAAATAGATACATACATACATATATACATACATAGAGATAGATAGGTAGATAAATAGATAAAACGATACATAGATGATAGATATGGATGATAGAAAGCCAGCAGATAGATAGGTGATGAACAGATAATGATAATAGATGCATAGATAATAGATGAGAGATAATAGATAGATAGATAGATAGATAGATAGATAGATAGATAGATAGATAGATAGATGATAGATGCTATCGATGAGACATAGCCAGCTGATAGATTACAAAGGAGACACAATAACAAAAGCTAAACAGATGGACAAATAGTATGAACACAGACTTCATGTCTAAGTGCCATGCATCAAAAACTATCCAAACACTACAATATGGTGTTTGCCTATGTTCCTACGTGTAGCAGACTTGTTTTAATATTATTCACCTCTTGCCATATGCCAGCTACTTACACTACGCATTTGAAGTTGCACATGTTCCTGGGTGATTGATTTGGCTTTGCATTCTTGAAAATGCTGCACCTCCTTATTTTAAATTCAGGCTGTGTGCATTCCAAAGCAGATATGAATGTTTGTATTACTACACAGAGGCTGCAAATTCATACCTCTTACCAGAGTGGATTTTCACTTCAATTACTCATATTGAAAGTTACTGCTAAAATGTTTCTTCTAAATGAAGTAATATTTAAACTGTAATTTCTAAGTGAGGAAGACAGCAGTTCCCCAGAGACACTTAGAAAGCCTGTTTTATATTCTATGCTCACATTTTTAAAATTTACAACTTAGTAAAGTTCAGAATGTCAACCTGACTGCCCAAATAAGAAGTAAAATCACCAAGACAGTAAGGTAAAATTAAAATAAGGTGGTGTTCTAATGGGGAAACACATTAAGCAGCCATTGGAAACATGTGCTTACTTAGCTAGCAGAAAAGGGTGTTTCTTTCTAATGGATGAAAGTATCTATTTGTGTGCATGTACGTGTGTGTGTGTGTGTGTGTGTGTGTGTGTGTGCATAATATATTTAAGTGATATTTGGAAATAATCTAATCTATCAAGGGAACAATAACATACATTTACTAACTTCTACAGAAAATTTTTAAAGAAATGAATTAGATAAAGAAACTAGATCTCAATAGCAAGGACTCCGTGACCTAATCCTCAGACCATCAACACGGGACCAGCAAATGACAGAGCACTTTTGAAGCTAATTTCCTATGCCCTGATTTTGTTTTAAAGTGTTCCACAGTATTTATGCTGTGCAAGTTTGGTCTTCGAAATTCTACAGTTTTGGCTATTAGGTATACAAATTATGTCCATTGCTTTTCTCTCAAACCCAGAAAGTTCAGTCACCATTTCACGGCTTGCAAGTGCTTCCTATGTGGTGTGCTTTTCAGGGGAGGTTTTTAGTTAATAAGTAAATTAAATTGCTTTGAATTAGGCTCGGTTTTATCACAGTGGTACCATAAACATTCATCATCCTTGTAGGGCACATGTTTCCTTCAGGCTCTGATTTGCATTTCTTGTCTTATTCTTGTTCATTCTCAATTGTACAAGATGAAGGGAAGATAGTTTAGGAGCATTCACATTTTAATCAGTATTCAAACTGAATTGAACGGTCCTACGCTTTCCTGGGTGCACAAAAATTTATCTCCACTAAACAACCATTATGACTGGATAGTTGGCTCAGTTAGTAAAATGCCGAGAAAGCATAAAGACCCAACTTCAGATCCTCCTCTCCCCCCTAGTTTGTGTGAAACTTGGCTGAGTGTGTCTGCAATGCTCAGCTTGGCTGAGTGTGTCTGCAATCTAAGCATGAGGAAGGAGACACACACACACACACACACACACACACACACACACTGTCCACACAAGCTTGTATGTAACCTCATACACTTACAAAACAACATTTGAAATTTGAAATGAGAGATGACTTTTTGAGACAAAAATTGGATACAGCAGTGAAGGAAGGGTGTGCAGGGAGATGAGCAAGGAAAATTATCCAGAATAAAGTAAGCATGAAAATCTCACATGTTGATTTAGCTTATGTGCAAATGACTGATTTCAGTGTTTGCGGTGTTGACTGACATTACTGTTTCCGTAAACTAAATGGGAATATTTTCATCAGGTGAAAGACAACTTACACTTACTGTCAATCACTCTCTAGCCCCAAGCCCCACTATACCGCCTTTGTCCCAGCCCTCACAATCACTGCCTATTTTCCACCTGCATAGAGTAGTCACTCTGCACAGCTTGTCCCTGTTGTTTCCTTTCTCTCCTTTGATTCCTCAAAGGAGACCTTGCTTCTTGCTCATTCTAGGCAAGCTTCCTACAATTAGGCTGCATCATCGACATTTTTGTGCCGTTACTGCTTGAAACAGGGTCGAAGTTGACCATGAACTTGCTCTGACACCCAGGGAGGCCTTGAACTTGCTTTCTTCTTCTTGCTGTAGCTTCTCAAATAGCTTGAAATACAGGACTGCAGCGTCAGATCCGGCTGACGTCTTATGTGAACGGGATCATGATATATATGATCTTTTTTGACTGTCTTCAGTCAATCAATTTTCAAATTTTATCTATGATGCTGCATATTTTTTAATGTAATTCTTTTTAGTAGCTAAATCATATTTCACTTTATGGGCATATGATGTCTTTATCCATTAATCAGATGATATATATATTTGCTTGTTTTCATTTTGGGGCTGCTGTATTTGTGGACTCCTCTTTGGGTGGTTCGTTACCATTCTCTGCAGTGTAACTTGGAATCAAATTGCCAAATCATGTGTTTACTCCATGGTTTCAAGGTTCCTGCACTTCTTTTATTCCTTCCATAATGTTTTTACTTCTGAGCTCTCACACCCACACCGAATCTCTAGCTGTCCTTCTGATGGCTGGCATCTTTAATGGTCTGGAGTTGATTAAGTTCTGGGAATTCCAGCTTTTCTCTATGTTACTGCAACTCCTCCGTCTATTTTCACATCACCTTTTCTGTCTGGACCATTTTCCGTCTCTCAGGAGGATTATCTCATTGAATTTGGGGACACTAATCAAGTTTGATTTTTATATCCATACTCACCTTTGCATTTACTCACATCCTATTTTTAAAGCTGATTTGGAAGCCCTGTGTAGATGTACATTTTAGGTTTCTCTCTTCCACCTACCACAGCATGCAACTGTGTATAGCGTTGTTCATTACCTAGTATGGAAGCCAGGACCTATGCTAGAAGCTGTGCATACACAAAGGCTGTAAATACGAAGGAGTGTGCTAGGCCCTAGTCAGCTGCTCTGCTGCTGAGCCACACCCAAAGGTCTGAATTGTTTCGTCTTGTTTGGGTTTATTTTATTTTGTTTCATTTCTACCACATGGATAGTAACATTCTTGTTTTCATTTCTGATATTAGTCACTCTTTTCTTGTCATGCGTGTTTGTTTCCTTGCTGGGCTCAGGGCCTGTCAGCTTTGTTCCTCTCTACCAAGGTCTGTTGTCTGATACCTCCTTTCGTTACATCGTTAGCATTCTTTAGTGTCCCTCCTGAGAACTTTGTGCTCAGTTTTCTCCTCTCTTTCCCATTTCTTTAACACATAAACTCTGGTGATTGATTTCAGATATTTCTTCTTTTGGCACATAGACAGTTATGGCTATATGTTTGGGCATGTTGCATTTTTATTTCCATTCATCTAAGTAATTTCTAATTTCCAAATCCATTTTTTTCTGTTCCCCACTGTTGCTTTTGAACGTATTGTTTTCCACACTTGTCACTTTTCCAGCTCACTTTCTCTTATTGATCTCTAGTTTCAATTCCACTGTAGTCAGAGGAAACACTTTGTGTGATTTCAGCCTTTTATAAATTCCTGAAGTCTTGGGAACTGGCAATGCTTTTCTTCATTAGACGCTCTCCTTGTTGCTATAAGTTTTAAAATTGTTATTAGATTCCAGATTTCTGAAAAGTTCTCTCTCTACCCTCCTCTCTCTCCCTCTTTCTCTCCCTCCCTCCTAATTCCTTCAGCAAAGAGACCAATTTGTCACACTTCTAGCCTGCATTTCTGTGATGCCTCTCCCAGTCCATTGTTGCCTGAAGGCATCTGCTGCAAGGCTTCTTGAGGAGCCTCCGCGTCAATTCCCATTTCCCAGTTCTGAGCCCGATCCCTTCATAAGCCCCCTTTCACTGTGTTTCCCTAACATAAATACAAATTAAAATTCCCATGAATTTACTATGAAGCATACTCAGACTATTGGATGTTGAAGAATTATAATTAAAATTAGTTAACATGGAAACTAGCCTGAAGGTAAGTCAATCATATTTAACGGCTGGAGAGGAAATGTTAGTATCCAAATACATATTAATTAATACATAGCAAGAGTAGACTCATCTCATCATTTAATGTAGTTACACATCAGAAAGGATGGGACTGGCATCAACTCCTGCTCAAAAACAGACTCATTTTTGTCAAATATTATACTTTCATTCACACGTTTGTCCCTGAGAGTGGGCAAACAGATGTGTTTATTTATTGTAGTTGTGTTATTTTACATACGCTAGAAACTTCTGTGTATATGCTCGCTGCCCACATTCTTATTTATAACTTTCACGTGTTTTCTCCCTTTTTTGAGTCTTACTTACACCACCTGTTACCAGAAATTATTGGCGTAAGCCTCAATGCATAAATATTGGTCTAGGTATAGAAATCTTCTATTATTAGAGAGCTGAAATTTCTACTACAGCATGGAGGATATTCTATATACTTCAAATATCATTCACGAAACCTAATAAATATTGTTGTAACATTTTTACAGACATGACCAGCTAGATAGGCTTTGGTCCTATCCATTGTTATAATATTTTTATTCCTTCTAATATTCCAATAAACCAAACATATAATAAAATCATGAGACTGAAACATAGCTCCAGTACTTCCATTTAACTTTGTTCACTTTTCAGCCCTGTGACAAGAATCTTGGTTTATCAGCTATGTTATGAGGTTAAATAAAAAAAGCAGTTTGCTTCAATCATCACACAATCACACATGCTGCATCAGAAGTTCCAATAGGGCCCAATTAGGATGAAGGAGTTTATGCCGAAACATCAAGAATCCAGATAACAGAAGAGAAAATGTGTTTCGTTGTTGTTTCTAATAGTTAAACTTCTTGATTAAAGAACTATAAATATTGCTAAAGCACATAAAGGGGATAGGAGACAACTGACTCACAAGATTGTCCTCACATTGACAGGCATACACTGTGGGCACAAACACATACAAGCTAATAATAAATAAATGTTTTTAAAAAGAAAATATTTATTTATATATCTCTCTATTTATTTATTTATTTGGAGGGAACTAGAAATGCTTGTGATAACTTGGATTTGGCCTAAAGAACATTACGCTCAGTGGGATAGGAAAGGAAAGACAAGATCAAAATTTTATGTGCTGTGTGATTCTTTTTTACATAATATTAGGCAAACGAGAAGATTACAGACAAAGACAGGTTAGTGATGATCATGTGACAGAGGGAGAGATAAGGTACAGACAGCCCAGAATAGTTCTTCTGTGGAGAGAGAATGGTCCAATATGTTGACTGTGGTATTAAGTACACAAATCCATGCACAGCACGAAGCTCCAGAATGCCACACACACGCCAACTCTCACTCACAAATGAAAGCAAGAAGACATGAACAATGAACAGACCCGTGGACCGAGGAACAGAAATGCAGCATGTTGGGCTCCTCAGCCTGTTATTCCCTCTCCTGTATAAGACGGCAGCCCCACCGACCCCCCACCCCATGAAGGTTATCTCTGACTTTGCCATTGCATCAACTTCTTGTCAGTCTATGTTCATTACAAAAGAAAAAAAAACTTCGAAAGAGTACCTATTAAAAATAGAAACAGACTCTCATTCGTCTGGCATTGAAAATGACTTTCTTTCCAGAGGCTTATGAAAGTCTGCAGTTTTTGAAATTATTTTTAATTCACACATGCTCTTGCATACGCTCAAAACCTGTAATGTTTGAACATGAAAGTTTGAGCTCTGAGTTCTCGTGCTCCATTTTCTTTTTTAACTGGCCTTTCCTTGACCAAGAAGGATGTCATTTCCTAAAGTGCTAAGAGACCCACATTTAACTTGAACAACATTGTTCTTTTAGATTATTAAGGCTATTCAATTTTCTCTGTTGGTTGCTGCTCCGAGTTGGACACTCTTCTGAAATGTCAGACTCAGCAAACCGTATTGGTTCTAACACAATTATAAAAAAAAAAAATCATAAAGGAAAGCTTTAGAATTAATGCAATCAATAGCCTTTGACAGTAAAGTTAAAAAGCAGTAACTAAGTGTTAAAACCTACAAATCCATCCTGTCCTTTCTTTGCCTCATTCGTTCTTTTTATTTTCTTGGAATATCAATGTGGTCAAGAAAGAGGGAAAGGTAATAGAGAGGTTGCTTCAAAAAGCACTTAATAAGAAAAAAATATGATAGCCCGAGATGGGACAAAATAGTATGTGCCTGTTGTGCCACGTGCTGCAGATAATGGTGCTGAACGAGGTGACCGAGGCTGACCGAGGGAACACAAATCCCAGATACTTAGCAGGTTTTGTTCTGTGACCCTGAGTGAAAAAAGAAAACAGAAAGCTGAAGATCACAGGACGACAAAGCTTAGTCAGCCTGAGCGACAACAGGATGAGTCTCGGGAGAAAGGTATCCGGATCAGGGGAAGAAGCAAAACTGTGCAAAGCAAGGCTTGGTAACAAAATCCTCAAGCAAAGGGCTGCGAGAGGCTGCCAGGCCACGGATGAAAATGAGGATCGGTTTTACAGTCCACGTTAGCACAGAATAGCAGCACAGAATTGTTTCCCCTTCTTTCTCTCACTCTGGCTCGCTCTGCCTTGCTCACTCTCTCTGTGATACTTGTCAATAGAGAAACGTTTTAAAGAAATTCTGTTTAATTTGGATTCTCAGCCCGGAGATGATGCTGTAACAGCACATGGTCAGCAGTCACCAGATGTGGCATTGCCCCGTTTTCTCTCCGCTGTCGAATCTTCCCTTGAAGGATCAATCAGCCCCCACGCTATTCTCTTTTACCCCTGGTGTTTTACTTCTTCCACTTGGAGTTGTTAATACACTGACTCCTACAATTGATTGTGAGGACGTGTCTTTCCAAGTCAGCCTGTATCACGAGGAAAAAGTAACAGTCAAAAGAATATTGCTGTGACATATAAAGATCAATGAAGGAATGGAGAGATTATGGAAATGGTCATAGGACAATCTAACACATACACATTAGATTATTTAAGAGCAGCTGCAGAGAGGTGGAAGGCAAAAAAAAAAAAATGAGCGGCCTGGTCTGCTCTGAGGTGGACCCTATTTACACACAGGAGGGGGCACCTGTGTGGATGGCCAAGATGTCTACAGAAGATGAGATTCTGCCTCTTATCAGGGTGAACAGGACTCCCGGAGTCTGCGAGGGAAGCTGGGGAGTATAGTCTTTCAGCAGAAAACTATCACTTCTAACTCTGAGAATGTATGAAGTTACAGGGCACGTGCATTAAAGCTGTTTTCTGCCGAGGAGGGTCTTTGTTGGAGAGGACAGTGCCGGGTCACTGAAGAACAGGTACTCTGGTCTTAACTCTATCCGCTGGGATAGAGCAACTGATCGCTGTCCAGGCTCCTGAAGAGACTTGGAAAACAATCATTAGAGATGCTGTAAGAGGATGATTTGGTTGTAGAGCAGGACTAAAGATTTTCTGGGAGTGTAGTTGAAGGGGAAGGGGGGGGACAGAGTGGGACAGTCAGCCTGAGCGACAACAGGATGAGTCTCGGGAGAAAGGTATCCGGATCAGGGGAAGAAGCAAAACTGTGCAAAGCAAGGCTTGGTAACAAAATCCTCAAGCAAAGGACTGCGAGAGGCTGCCAGGCCACGCATGAAAATGAGGATCGGTTTTACAGTCCACGTTAGCACAGAATTGACTATAGAAAGTGACTATAGAGTTGATTCAGTGTGACAACGACTGGTCCCAGTGCCATGACAGTGTGCTCCAAAGTGAGTAGCCGAAGTCGCAGGGAGATAAAGCCTCCAAAGAAGGGGCCAGGAGCAAACAGTGGACTAATGAAAAGGACTGTATCTGGTTGGGGTTGAAGGGGAGGAAGCTCTCTGCGAGCCAGCGTTTCTCCATAGCATCTTTTTGTAGATGTATCGGGAACAAATGGAACTGTCACAGAGTAAAACCTATTGGGAAAGCTTATGTGGAACATTTTGTTTTGATATAGGCTGAAGTTCGGTTAAGTAAATCATTTAAAGACAGTGTTAAAACGTAAGTATGAGTATAAGGAGACAAGGAGTGATCCAGGCAGGAGCCAGAGTGTGAAGGACATAGAAGCAGAGACACAGGAAGAGAGTTGTGGCTGAATAACTTTTTTTTTCTTGGTCCCTATATCTAGACCCCATTTCATTCCAGTTAAGATTTGCTCGTGTGGATGCAGCATTGTGCACAGAGAAGAGTGCAAATCCCATCCTTAGCAATAGTTAGACGTTCTCCTTTTTGATTTTAGAGTACCTTAGTAGTCAAGGAGTCCAGTCCTTGTTAGCTGATCTGAGCCGTTGAGTCAGAGAGTTAGTTGTTGCAAAGAAGGCTTCAGTCCAGCTGATTCAGTTCTGAGGCCCTAAAACAATGTCCAAAGTGGCAAGAGGGATGAGCTGGATGTCCCATTTGTCCTTTTTTCAGAGGTCACCTGAACCGCTTTTAGGGATTTGGGGCACTGACTTCTTCTGTAATTGCGTCAAGGCTGATGAAAGGGCAATGAAAGCAACAGTTACAGTGCCTCAGAAGAGGGTCCATCAAAGGGGCCACGATGAAACTTAACAGCTGGCAAAGGTCCAGAATGTACGCCAGGAGAGAGCAAATGTGCAGCTTTGTGAGGAACATTAAGAGCTACAACATTTCATTCCACATACTCAGCCAATAGATGGATGAAAGATGAAAGCACTTAATCATGTCAAACCTATAATCAATAGCTTCCAGCTAACCTGGGCTAAATTGACAAAGCAGGCTATAGCCAGCTCTACTAATGAACTAATCTCCAGTATACCACATACTAACAGTAATAAGCATTACTGTTTTTGTTATTTAAGCATTATTCTATTTTAAAATAGATTCGTTGTTTAAACCATAATTTGTATAACAAGACAACCAAACTAAATGTGCATTTGGCTTTTGGCGTTTCTTAGAAAATATGCACAAGCATCACTGCCAAAGCCTGTTTAGTCTCTGTAGACTTCAAGGTGGAGGCACGGCCCTGGAGCTCTGTATTGAGGTAGAGGTCACATTATATTCCGAAAAGGCCACAAGTGAGCCCTGGTTGGAGAGAACCCCTTCCCCTCAGTTATCAGCTTCTGAAGACGCTGAGAGTGTCGTATATCACTTAATAGTCATTTGTTGACTCGACAGTTACAAACCCAACTGTCAAAGACACACTTGGGTATTCTGAATAACTTCCCAAGGCTGTGAGGTTGATGACAGAGTACCTGGAGTCCTTTCATGGGGACACTGGTGGCTAAGGTATAGATCATTTGCTAAGAGGAAGGGAGCCAAGGGAAAGGCTATGCTGGCTGGTTTTATGTCAACTTGTCACAAGCTAGAGATGTCTCAAAGGAAAGAGCCTCGAGTGAGAAAATACCTCTATAAGATCTGGCATTTTCTTCTTTAGTGATTGATGGGAGAGGGCCCAGTCCAGTGTGGGTGGAGCCATCCCTAGGCTGGTGGTCCTGGGTTCTTACAGACAGCAGGCTGCGCAAATCACAAGGAGCGAGCCGGTAAGCAGCACTTCTCCATGGCCTGTGTGTGCACCAGCGCCTGCCTCTAGATTCCTGCCCTTTGTGAGTTGCTGCCCTCACTGCTTTTGATAAGTGAAATAAATCCTTTCCTCCCCAAGCTTATTGGTCATGGTGTTTCATTGCAGCAATAGAAACCCTAACTAAGATAGTTGTTTTAGTTAGATATTTTTCTACAACAATCAGAAAAGAAATATACAAGTATAAGCCATAAGTTCTTTGCTCTTACACAAATTTTTATAAGGTGGTTATAAAAACTAAAACTTTGTATTAAAAATCCCTAAGTTTGGTTTCTAGGTTTAAAACAAAACAAACAAAAAAAACAAAAAAAACAGACTGGCAAGGAACAGCAGTGGTAAATGAAAGTAAGGAGATAAGAATTGTCCTGATGTTCCAGGGATATCATGCTAATTACTGCAGTGTTTTCAGGGGGAGACATCCCTAGAGCCATGTCTGTGAGACCATACTTTGAAGGCAGTCCAAATGACACACTGGGCTTTTTCTTATATCTGAAATGCAAGTATAACAGCATGTAGCCAGGTACTTAACTGAAACATCAATATCATATCAATGCCAACCAAATAAGTAGCACAATAATTTTACATCAAGCCATGAAAAACAGCTTTCTGTCATTAGCTTACACTGTATTAACCTGTTTTCCCTCTTGAAGTCAAATTACAATTTCCTTCTGTGGTTAATGATATCTTACATTTTTATTTTTACTGAATAATTTTGTTGACAATTATGCATATGTGCATTTTACATATATATATATATATATATATGTATGTATAAGATATTCTGATTACATCAACTCTATCTGCACATCCACTCCCACCCACTCCCACACCTATAGCTACTCCCTTCACCCTCCCCAGCCCCTTGTCCAGATTTATGATATCTAATTTCTATTTTTGTGACCTATTTAGTGTGATCATGGCCACCTGTCCAACCACTTGATTGAGCTTATCCACTGGAACATAGTGAAGTCACTGGTGGATACACAACAGAGGCAATGAATCCTTCTGTCACTTAAGCTGTCAGTAATAAACAGCTCGAGAGTCGGGGCGGGGCTCCCAAGCCCTGCTCATCCAAACAGGGCTATTCGGAAACCTGTTCTTTGGCAGACCAGCCCTAAAGGCTGCTGTGACTGCAGTGGTTGTGTCTTTCCAAGAGGAAAGCTTTTTCTGCCTTTCTCCCGTCTTCCAGTACTTCCAGTCTTTGGGCCCCCAGATTTCCTGCTTGAGGACTGATTTGGGGCACTGCATCCCTGATCTGGGCAAAAAGTTCTTCGTAGTCAGTGGGTTAGTGGAGACTGAATTCCTGAAAGAATTCTTGCCTGTGCTCCAAGCTGGATGCATTTTCAGTGAACTGTTCCTCAGCTGCCTGAAGACAGGGCCTGACCCGGCCGTTGCCTCTATGCTGCCCAGGTCACAGGGATCTCAGGCAAGGCTGGGCCTCTAGAGCAGTGTGTGCACAGGAAGGATATCTGGCAGCCTCTGCGAGAAGAGGCTCAAGTGACTGGTTGGGACCTTCCCTAGAGGTGCCACATTAAACTCTAATAGCAGCTGCATCGTCATGGGGCTCTTTGCTTTCCAGTTGCCTCCATGTGTATCATCTCACCTCACGTCTACTGCAATGGAACAGTGTCTGTTCACGGATGAAATACAGGATCAGTATGCGGACAGGCACATTTCAGGAAAGTATTACTTTGCTGAGCAAAGGTATTTAGTAGGAAATGACTGGCTCCCCTATCAAAAATTAAAAAGGGATCAGCTTCTCGCAGTTTCTTCAGCCCTCTGCTTGGCTGCTTAAAGTTCATCAGAGCAGCTTTGCCTATTATGTCCTTTAAGAAAACGTGGCTTCCTTCCCCTCCTGTTCATCTTTTCGGTCCTGATCTGTCCCTCTGTCTTGCCTACTTGCAGGTAAGCCCCACGCCTGGCTGCATCAGAGCTCTCATGAAGATGCTGTACTGCCCATACTGCCGAGGCCTGCCCAGTGTGAGACCTTGCAACAACTACTGCCTCAACGTCATGAAGGGCTGCCTGGCCAACCAGGCGGATCTGGACACTGAGTGGAATCTCTTCATAGGTAAGGGGCACTCAACAGGCCAGCCACAAAGACCTGAGACCGAAGAGTGATTGTGATACTGATGTTTCCGCAGCTTCAGAAGTTATGATGGCTCATAGAGAAACTGAAATAGCTTTTCAGCAACTTAAAAACATTATTTTGCAGTTTTCCCCTTTGTCAAATCCTCCAAAACAGGACTTCCTTGTATTTTTCAAGTAACTTCTTCCTAGAGATATGCAAGCCAGAAGTATTCAGTTGGTTTATTTTACTGAGTTTGAGTTTCTTGAAAAAGAACAAGTTACCAGAAAATTTTATCAGGGGGCGGGGAGGACCACCTAAGTGAACTACATTAACAGGGGCAAAGATTTTGCAAAACAATTCCTGCAACTGCCAGAATGAAGAGAGCTCAGTGTTTTCACTAACATGCATCAATTTCCCATCCCATCCTAGAGACAAAAATGGCTCCCCGCACAGGAGGGTTTCAGAAGGTAGCAGGGAAGATGAGGGCATGCAGGAAAGGTTCTTCATCGTAGCTCTTCCTGAAGATATTTCCCAAATAGCTCTCTAAGGATAAGAGGACAAATTTCAGGGGCAGGCTTCTTCCAGGAAAATATACAAGCCTTGAAAGAGTAAATGTGTTTTCTTCCCTTCTGTCAAATGGCCTTCAAGTAAAAGTACTTTTAGTTGCATTTACTGCAATTACAGAGTGACAAGCTCAGAGTTGAAAATAGCAGCTGAATTTGTCAGCCTCAGAGAGCCTTCATCATTTATGCACACCTCCAAGCAGAATGCACCAGGAGGGTCTTCTGGAAGCTCAGAAGATTTGGGGGGAGGGCATGAAAAGGGACTAAGCTGTGTTAGAATTTAGGAATACTTATAACTGCACCAGTGGACTGTAATTTTACAGACACACAGCTGTGCCAATGAAACTCCTTGCCTGCATTATTACTTTGTTTAAGAAGACCAGAGAAAATATTTCTGAAATTTAAAGCAGAAAGTACATTAAGCAGGAAGTCACCTAAGAAATTCTCAGGAACATTTCAGAATAGGTAACTTCAAATATGTTTGCTAAATTGTTTTCACTGGGGGATACATCATTGGGACTAAGTTACTTTATATGAAAACACAGTGACATGATTCTTTGCTAACATTTTGGAGTTGTGTAAGAATAAATATGTTCTCTGCAATCTAAGATTTGGATTAATTGTAGCAAAGAAAGAGTACCCCAATCACGTATTTAAAAAAATGTAATTCTCACCCAAAAGAAATCTAAAAAAGAGTTTCATATTTTTAAGTTAAGATAAACCTTCTAGAGTCCCTTGAAATTATATAGATCATTTATACTTTTGGGTTGAAATTGCCAAGTACTAATCTTGCCTTTAGTCAAGCTGAGCAACTAATGACAGTTGGTGTATGGATTTTCTTGTATAGAATATGGCATGATTAAGAAGGTAAAGCCTTTTTAAATTGTAAGAACAGTAGTTACTCTTAATGTCTTTTTACATTTATGCATTGCTTGTATATATATTTATGCCAAAGCACTCATGTGGAGGTCAGAGGAAAACATGACTGTATTGGGTCTCACTCCTTGCACCGTATGAGTTCCAGGAATTGAACTCAGGCTTGGTGACAAATGCCTTTACCCACTGAGAGATTGTGAAAGCCCATAATAGTTAGTCCTTAATGGTTTTTCCCCCTTAGAGCTCACTGGATATCCTAACATGAAGCAAATCGTTGTAGTTTCAATATACTGTGTTGTTAGGTAACAGGCTGATGTAAAATTTAATGTCTAAAACAAAATCAGTTGAATTTTTTAAAAACTAAAATATGAGTTCCCCATGTGTTGGTTATATTTTACTGATAAGTAGAATTATGGTTAGTCCAAGTGGATTAATTACAAATGCTTCCTTTTCCTCTCCTCTTATCAGTCTTAGTGCTCCACAAGGTAATTCTTCTGGGTTTTTTTTCCCTCCTGTTTTGCTATGGTATTGAGAATTCCTCACCAACATAGACCTGCAGAGCAAAATATATACTTATCTGTATTTGCAATATTAGTGACACATTTGTTAGGTGTATTTGCCAAAAGTGCTAATTCCATTTTCCATACAGATATACCCAAAATTACAGTGTTACAGTGTCCATAAAAGCTGTAACAAAAATCACAAAAAAAAAAAAAAAGTCTATCTTACACGGCTGTGCACCTGAAGCCTTCCTCTCCTGCCTGGTACCTACTCCTACTCCTCAAACCCTGCACTTCTCTTATGGCTGGTTTGTATCTGCAATTTACACTGGCTATGTGAACTGGTTAGACCTTTCAGGATATTTTTCTTTAATTATTATGTATTCATCTAAACTATTGACTGTGGCACTCTGTCAGCTGTCGGAAAAACAGCCATCTCAGTGATGGTTCTCATGATCTTTGCAATGTCAACACTTAATTGAAAAGGATAAGTATTTAGAATTCAGTTGGTGTCTGGATTGTGTCAGAAGAAAGACAATTCATGTCTAACATGAGGTATTTTGAGTGATCAAGTGAAAACCCGAAAGGTATTCCACCCACTTCTGAAGTCCTATGGTTGTGGTGCTGTTGTTTTCCTTCAATCTTAGAAAAACAATCAGAAGTCTATTCAAGATTCTTTTCTTAGTCCAACTCCACCAAGTTTAACTAGGAGCCTTCTACAGAGGCAACACTTAAAATTCTTACCAAGATCATAAGGAAAAGGAAGAGCTCAAAATTTATTAAAACAAAACTTTAATTTTTAAAGTTGCTACTAGACCAAGGTGAATCTGCTTAAAAAGCATCAGTTAAGCAGTTTAGCAAGTGTCTTAACCTGCCCTCTAGCAGCCTGTGGAATCTTACAGAATAAAACACAGCCCACATTATCCTTGTTGATCAGACAGAACAAACGGGTGATCTATGATCACCCTGACCTACACTCTATCCATGAGGAGCATGAGAGTCGTTTCCAGCCCGATCTTACACTCAACAATGGCCGGGAGAAAGTTCTAATTGGAGGCACAGAGGCTCAGCTGGGGCATTTAGCCCAGCTGTTTCTTTGTAGGCACACACCATTTGTCCCGTCCACATTTCTCAATGGTGCCTAGGTGCAAAATGATTTTCTTAAAAAAAAAAAGTCTGTTTAAATTAATTTAAAACTTTCACAAGGGATCGGTTTGTGTGCAGAACTCATTTTAGTAACATCCTGTGGTTATGTTGTATATTTAGTGATGATACCAGGAATCTACAGCTAAGAACTATCCTGTTTGACAAAAGGCCATGGTACAAATCACACCTAGAGCATAAGCACAGAAATCAGACATAAAGTTACATTTAAGTGGCCATAATAAATCTTGCATATACTTTAAAACTATGGTTTGGTGAGACAGTCTCCTCCAAACATCTGGTACCATTAGAGAGTTTATTGACTATGGGAAGAAAAAAAATGTGTCTCTTAAAAAATAAAAAGCTGTTGGTATGAGAGGAGAAAGATTACTACAAGAGGCTGGGATCTATTTCGCTCTAAGCTTTTTAATTGCTAAAATCATGTCCAATGCTTCCTATCTCAAGAATTTATAGAAGAGTGTCAGGTGCTTTTGATCCAATTGTACAGCCTAATGGTTAGATTAATCCAGTCAATATTACTTTAGTGTATTAATTCAAAACACTGTATTGAATGTGTTATATATATATATATATATATATATATATATATATATATATATATATACTTTTACCTATAGAGAATTTAATGTGGCTTATTATGATACAGTATCAGGATAATAGAAAATTAGCATACTAGATGCCTACTCAGTAAAAAGTTTTAGCTAGGCTCAGGGAAGCCTTTCCTGGGTAAATATAGAAATAAATAGTAAATATCACAGTATCAAATTAGCATCATCTAATAAAACTGATGTTGAATGGCAATAGCATATATAATTCTTATGTTTACAAGTATCTGTCACAGTTTCAGTAGGTCTGACATGGTCTGTCTGTGGTTCTCAAAATACTTGGTTGCTTTTATTTTTGATACTTTTTGTAATCAAATCTCACTACTACTGACTTTAACTGATGGACTGTATAAAATAGAATTACTCTGTTATAGGAAACATAGATGGGAACAGATTTAGATGTAAGTTAGAAATAAAGATCCATACCATATCTTCAATAAGGAGAAAAGCATCACAGAAGCTTATTATCTGTTAGGCCTTGGACACTCAAAAAAGAATTGACAACCAGTGTGATCAAACTTTCTGGGCTTCAGTTTTTTCCAGGCTGGTCAATAAGTTCCAAGACAGCCCAAATGTAGGGAAACTGGTGAGTCTGTCAGTTATGAACCTGCCACATCTCTACCAGGCCAAGGGACTTGCTGTAGAGTCTACTCCCTCCTTCCTTCGTTAATCCAATGTGTGTTTACCCAAAGCCCATGACCACTCTTGCTTTGGTGTAAGCATGTGATAGAGCAGCAGATAGGGCCAGCTCCCTCTTGATGAGAGCCATAGTCAGCAGCATCTACTCTGGCTGGAATGAGTGGAAACTAGACAGGAATGTTTAAGGCAATATAGAGTCATTCCTGTTTTCCTGTATAGGTCTGCTACTTTTAATGTAATTCTGAGTTACTGAGTAATTTAAAAATCATGTATTCATGTTGTTAATGGAATTGATAAGAGCAGGGATTGTTGAAACAGATCAGATAAGGAATACAGACCTTGCACTATGATAGCTGCTGCTATCAACTTGTAAGCTAAGGCCAGCAGCAAAGACACACTTTAGGTCAGTTGACTGACGAGTGTTGTATAATAAAACTAAAACTTTGGAATACAAATGTTTTTCTAAGAACATAAGAGAATAGTCTTTAATGTAAATCATATATACTCTTCTTTTTGTTGGCAAAAATGATGTTGGATAAGCCATATTTTAAGTTAGAAGATAAGCATTTGGTTTTTTTTTTCACAGCAAATAAACACGGATTTTGTTTTATAAAGTGTACAAGACTATATGATGTCTGTCTTTTAGACAGCTATAAAATAAACATGGGAGACTATTTCAAGCATTTGTGCATAATACTACTATTTCAAACACATTTTCAAGCATGAAGTTCTATGATGTAAAATCTAATAAGTCCTTTAGTTACTGAGCACTGCACAACAGATTTCAAGTGGCACTTGCTGCCATAGCCTGAAACAGCATGTTTATAAAGTCTGCCGGCCTGTAGCATAGAAAAGCATTTCCTTTAGACCAAAGAAACAGAACAACTTGAGAACTACTTCTCTACCAACCAGCTTTTAATGCTTCCTCATCTCCACCCTGTAACATAAGAATCTATTCAATAATATAGTCCACAAACACATCTCAATTGAAGGACCAAGGCCAAAGCAATTATTTAAAACTCTGGTCTCACTGTTAGTGAGCTTTTTGTCTTCATGCATTCCTAAGAGCATCCAGAATGACTTAAAACAACAACAAACAAAAATGCCAGGTTTCCTGTCAGTAGAAACATAATGCCACCCGACCCTCAGCCTTCCTTTTGTAGTTATTGACAGACACTTCTCGTTTTTGCAAGCAATTGTCAAATATTGCATTGTCTCTGTGATGCTGGAAGAATTTAGATTTAATAGTAACTACTCACTGGAGGCTTAAAGCTTATAATAAAAGAAAGAAACAAAAGAAGAAAATACTTGACCGGTACCCAGCAATTTTTCCTTGGCTGCATTTGTTATCAATTGCCCAGGTTTTGTTGTTGTTGTTGTTGTTTTAAAGGTTTCTTTCCGACCTCTGTATGACCTCTGCATGAGTGAGTGTCTCTCTGCGGTACAGCAGGACTAAGTATGCTCTTAGTACGTGGCGATGCATGGGCTACCCAGCAAGTGTAGAGCCAGGCATTTTCAACTTCTATTTCATTTATTTCACATCCTGACCGCACTTTCTTCTTCCCCCTCTCCTCTCAGTTTTTATTGACCGCCCACCACCCCTCCTGTATTTCTCTTCAGAAAAGGAATGGCCTCCAGGGATATCAACCAGCCTGGACATACCAAGTTGCAGGAAGAGTAGGTACCTCTTCCTCTATTAAGGCAGACAAATCAACCCAGTAGGGGGAAAGAGTCCCCAAGGCAAGCAACAGAGTCAGGCACAGCCCCTGCTTCCACGGTTGGGAGTGCTACAAAAGATCAAGCTACGGCAACTGTAGCTGCAGCTTGTGCGCAGGAGGCCTAAGTCAGCCCCTTGCAGGCTCCCTGATTTGCAGTTTGGTCTTTGTGGGCTCAGGTTTGTTGATTCTGTGGCTTTTCCTGTGGTGACCTTGACCACTCTGAGCCTGGCATTTCTTAACCTTCGAGAGTTCACTAATGCTGATCTATGAGTTAGAAACATGCAGGTTATACAGGATCGAAATTTTCCTTCTGAGGCAAGTACTTTTCCAATGTTTTAAAGCAATGGACATTAAACCTAAAATTACTAGGTGTCATGTTTAAGTTGTCATTCTAGGTAAGAGAGAGAGAGAGAGTTCTTCATTTCCAATCCCAATTCTTCTATTTATTCATTTATTTCTAGTTCTTACATTCCCAACTTATATAAATTTAATACTTGTAACTTCTGTTTCCTATTTACTAACTGATAGGCTAATTTACTAATTAGATAGGCTAAACTAGATTTAAGAGGTAGATCAGACTTGTGATACAATATAGGCATACCTAATTTTGCAATTATAGCACCTGTTAGGACACAGGATATTTCATTGATAATGGGATGCTCGATGAAAGACCTTTACACCTTTTCAAGTTTTCCAGTTTCCTTAGGAACCAACTGAAAAAGGATATTGTTTGGCAAGAGCACAGAGCTCACCCAAATTATAGGAAGCAGTTAGAGAATTTGCTCAGTATTTTTTCATTCATTTTTTACTTATATTTCCATTTCAATATTTTTATAGACAAATAGTTTAATTGGTTCTATCAAAAGATACTTGCTTTTAGCAATTAACACTTGACTTTGAAAATATGTTCTCACTTTTTCCAAGTTAAAATTATAATGGAAGCATCCAGCCTTAGGCATTGTTAAGAGAAAGTAAAATATCTCAAAGTTTGTGTGTGTGTGTGTGTGTGTGTGTGCGTGTGTGTGTGTGCATGTGTATGATGTGCGCATGTGAATGTATGTATGTGTGTATGTGTTCATGCATGTGTGTATGTGTATATGTGTGTATATGTATATGTGTGCATGTTTGTGTGTACTTTAACAGTGGAATGAAACACAGACCTAAAGGTCAGCAAAATTCAAACACTGTAAACGGTATCCAAGTGATATTCTTAGCCATTCCAATTTCAGCTAATATGTGGTAATAGGAATTGTATTACAGAAATACAGAAATGGGAAGAGAAGTAAACTAAGTGGGTAGATGTTCTAGAAGACAGCATTTCACATAACTGTTCACAAACAACAAACTTCAGGCAAGAACTACAAAAGTTTGCATCTGGTGACGAACTGAAAAGAACAAAGACGAGCAATCTCTGGTGATTTGAATGAGAACAGCACCCATACACGTATGTCTGAATACTCTCCTCCCAGTTAGTGGAATGGATTGGGAGGTGTGGAGCAGGTATTTCAACAGGGAAGGGCCCTGAGGCTTCAGAAGGCTGGGGTTATTCCTGCTGGAATAACTTTAGTGTCGAGATGTGAGCTCTCAGCCTTTGCGGCCACCACCACCTTGCTCCCAATCATGAACTCTGTCTGAAACTTTAAGCTGAATCAAACTCTCTCTTTGATAAGTTGCATTCATTATTGTGTTTTGACACAGCAATGGAAAGGTAACCAAGACATCAGCTACTATGAAAATTCTGAGTTTGACCCAAATATTTTATCCTTGTGTGTTGTTGTCATATTTTTATCTAAGTACCTCAAAGATAGTTGTGTTAAAGACAGCACGGGGTGGGCTTCTGTGCCTTTGCAACACTTACAGAAGTGTTACAACTGTTCTAACAGACTTTTTTGACTCACAGTTGCCTCAAGAGAAGAAGTGATGATCACGTTTGCGTTGTCCTTGAAGTGATTTTTTATTTTCCTTGGGCTTTTTCTTCACCAGACACAGATGACACCTTTAAAAACACTTACTCCCTCCATTTACTGATCTGTGATTTCTTTATTGGGATCAGCCCTCAGGGAATAACGGGTGAAAATCAAGTTGAGAGATGAGGCTCTGGTCACCAATCCTGATGGTCAAAACATATTTTTACTTGATACTCTGAAAGGAAGATAAACATAAATTTTTGTGAGAGTAATTTAAACTTTTGAGAAACTTCATGGTATGTAAAGACTTTGAGATTACAACTAATCTAAAAATACTGTATCTATTAAGGCATCATCAGATAGCCAAGAGAGAATTTAAATTAAAACTGAGCGTGAAGTATTCTTTGTCCTTGAAATAATAGATTATATATAAATCTCACATGAAAGGTATATCTTCAGTTTTTCTCTCTGCATGGATTTCAATAACTTGCTACACCAATGATTTTCTGTATTTACTCTGAAAAGTGTGAAAAGTTAGAAAGAACAATGAAATACACGTTGTTAAATATATAGCATCTTTCAAGTACTGACATACCTGTATGTATTCTAGGTGTATTGTTTAAGGAACATGAATTTTTCCATAGGACAATATAGACAATTAAATGTCAAACAAGCTGACAATATTCACCAATAAAACTCCAATGCTCAGAAATGGATTGTTTTTTATGAGGGGCTCTAAGAATTATAACGAAAGGGTAAGTAGGTCAGAGGAGATGAGAAAGTTTTGAAATAACAGTATTCCATGCCAAACCCACATACTTTTGGATTCCCAGGCTTGACATTTCACAGTGACTCTGCTCTGTTTCGATCTAGTGTCTTTGAATTCTGTACCATGATGTCCCTGTCTTTGATATAATCTGCTGTCCCGAACTCTTAGAAGTTGAACACAGTTATAGAAATTTAGTCTCTAGACCAAAACAAGGGGTCTGGCCCAACCTGCTGCAGAGCTCAAATCACAAATAGTCCTAAGAGAGCTCCATGGGAACAGCTACCCTATACTGCCACATTTGACAGCACTACAATGCTTTAGACCAAATCTCATAGCTGAATTTTAAATATTTGGCAAGTACATGCTGGCACAACTGTATGTGTGAATCATATTATACTTTATTTATTTAGTGTCCAGATATAGATATTTTCCCAACTTGTCCACGGAATGTTCACATTTGTCTGACAGCTTGCTTGCAAACATAGCATTCCACATCCACAGTTGTGTTATAAGAAACTATATCCACTGCTTTAATCCCGGATCCCATTTGGAAAACACTGTGTGGAAGCCCAAATACCTGATATTTGTTGGGTACTTTACATCAGGAGAATTACTTCACTTTTTCATCCCTACAAAGACTCTACTAAGAAGCCAACAGGATAAGCTTCATTTGACAGATGCATAAACTGAGACTGGAGAAGTTAAATAGACTATCCACTGTCACCCAGCTGTGAGTTACAGTGCTCAGGTTGGTGTTCAGAGCATGAATTCTTCCCTACTGTACCAGAGAACTCGCACTGTGCTAGGAAATGCATATCAATATCCAGCAACACAGAATGATGGCGTGTATTTTGGAGGGTTTGTTCAGTACTGTTCTGGCAGCACTGTCTTTGACTATAGAAATATTCTCCATATTTTTAGTCCACTATAGTACCAGTAGCCTACCTGCTACATGCGGTACTTTAAATAAGTTTACTGAGATGAATCAATTTTTTTCTCTTTATGTATGTATAACATTTAATAAAATGTCGCTGTTGAATGCTTCATATATGGTTAATGTGCCTGAAGAACTATATTTTATTATTTCATCTGAATATATTTTATGTGTAGATAATGGTTACTATTGAATAATGTAAACTTAGCCCCTTAAAATTCCTGTAATTGACATTATACAACTCAGTGTCTCAAACCGTCTGATTCTCTTTATCAGATGCTTTCCTTTGTGCTAATGGACTAGTTACATGTTCACTAGACACACGAGAAGGTCATGTAACCTCATCTTAAGGCTCAAGACATGATTTTCCAAACAGATGAGCTATGTGCTTTCAAAGCAGAGTTGAATTAGGTAGACGAGGCTCAGTTAAGAGTTCAAGTCCTCAAATCACTCTGTGTGCTTGAATCTCAGGGACCTCATTTGCAGTCTGTGTGACTTAAATAATGTTGTTTAAACTTCATGAATTGCCTTATTCACATCAATAAGTGTGATATGAGCATGCTTTCCTCTTAGTACTGTGAAGACTAAGCTAGAGGGTGCATATCACTCACCAAGAGATAAGAGGCATCCACAGACATGAGTCAAGATACAATATGTGTCTCTGTTCAAGTGAATGACCTATGAAAAGTAGGACAGAAAATAAGACTGAGAGAACAGGAAGCATCAGTCTGAAAGCAGATGGGAACATCCAGATACCATCAGTATGCCAACCAAAGAGGCAAAGAGAGAGGTCAAGAACATTTGTTAGACCATCATTAACTCACAAGAGCTGAAAGGAAGGGATGGGGAGAGAGGCATTCCACCCACCGTCCCATCTGTTTCTGGGTCTCTCTTGGTTCCTGTGCAGTAAGCCCCTCACCAGCAGAGAAGGCAGAGCCCTGCTCTGGTCTCAGGGAAACAGAAGCTAGGGATGCCAGCAAGGGGAAGCAATGTCAGTAGCATTGTGAGCTGAGGAGAAACCTGCCAGATTCAGAAGGGTAACCCTGCTTCTGTGTCTTTGGAGGCCAGTGTGGTAAGGATTCCATTGTAGGAGTTTCAGGTCAGTCTAAATAGTTTTTTTTGTCTTGAAAGCAATGACAAGGCACAGGGCTCTTTTATCCAAGGAATGGCAGAATCTGAGTCACGATCTGACAGCTGAGTAAAGGGTCGGTTCTGATGGGTGAAACAGATGGCGGTGACACTAGATATGTCATCAAAGTGTGGCAGGAAGAAAGGAGGCAAGCAGAAATCATGGAGAGTAGCAGTGGGAAATTTATAGGACTCTACAGAGAGACAGAGAAGTCTAAATGTGGAGGCTACAGAGCCATACATCAGCTATGGCTGAGATAGGCATTCCAGGGAAAGATGGTGGTGTCAGCAAATTGAGGAGCTGGTTCAAGGAATAGAAACGATGAATTTCTTTAATCTGCTTAGGGCTTGCTGTATGTGAGAGACAGTGAGACCCAAAAGACGGAACTGTTCAGTCGGGTGTTAAAAATGGTGGTGATCTCTCTTCCTAAGGCACAGGCCAGGACTGCAAGAGCCACTGGAGGGTTTCCAAGGCCCAAAGGGCTCTATGGCCCATCTTCCTGAATCAACCCTACCAGGTGACACAGGTGCCTGACTATTCTTTTCCTAAACTTTCTTTACCACTAATGTGTAATACTTAAAAGATTTCTCGTTATATCCACTTTCGGAATAAGCCTGTCTACACTCCCCGGCCTTTTAAATTAAACGTAGCTAGAATGCTACAGATGCGAATGTTCAGTGTACGATCAACAGAGGCATGCCTCCGTGGTTCCCACCGTGCTCTTTGTCGCTCAGGCCCCTCTGCTGGTCTTCCGTAAATCACGTACACTGATATTTTATAATTGCAGTCAACCTAAGAGGAAACTCCGTTACAGTTGGTGCTGCCATTTTTGGTACGTGAAATCTTGGGTTACTTCGCTCATTCTGGCCATCACCAAGTCCTGAAGTTCAAGTTGAGGCATGAAAAAGTTAATTTTATGAACAAAAACAAAATTCCCAAAAGGAATCAATTCCCCTGTCTGGCAAGAATTCCATATATCATAAAGCGGCCCTTGACTTTATTTTATGCCCTGTAGCACAATTGTCACAATGAAAACTCAACACCAAGGGCCAATGCAATCTATTCATTGGATTCTGTGTGCTGAGTCCCCCAAGGAATAGCACACATATACACGATGCACGTTTGCAGCAGAGCCTTCGAAGGAGAGCCACTTCTGTTCGCTTATCTTTTGAATTTCATATTGCAAAGTTGCTGATTTAGGAAGGCCCTAGAGTATCAATTATTTCTCCAAACTTTGCTAGTGACTTTTGTCAAATGCTCTCTGCTTAGCCCGTTAAAGGTGAAGACCATGAAATATTAGTTGATTTATTACCCAAGAAAAAGCCCTCAAATCACTTGTCCCCCTCTGGAAGGCTGCCAGAACAAAGTAAGAAAGAAGGTCGGGCCTGGGAACAGTAATTTGAGGTCTCAGTATGTGGCTCAGAGCAAAGGGTGAGCCTGAGGCTGCATTCAGTCTTCTGTTCTTGTTGTGAGGATTTACATTTGTTTTTCTTCATACACGTGGGAGTTTTGGCCTTAAAGATCAAATTTCAAACAGTAAAATAGTGGCCTTGTAGCACTAAAAATATGGCTCCTTATTGTTAAAATAACATTCCATTTCCTTTTAATTGAATTTCATAGAGTTGCTATTATGAAACATTGTGTGCAATTAGATGCTGAAATATTTTTTTCATGAATACTTATAGATTTTGAAAAAAATCATTAATTCTGCTGTGCTATCTAGCTTTTCTTCTTTATCTTGGTCTGTGATGTCTGGCTATCAGAGTGTCCCTGCTCATCTGAAACTTGTTTAAATCAAATTTTAAGATGTAAGATAAGAATTTAATCCAGAGAAACATCCAGGTGTTTTCAAGATGCAGAAATTAATAGTCTAGAAATGCAGCATGATGAAGTATAAGCCTTATTCACCAAATTGATTACAAGATGAAAATTAACTTTTTAACTGGAAACATCTTAATCCAGCAGAAGAGTAAGCACATGAGAGCTTTAGTGGCAGTTGAGAAATTGTCATGTGATATTCCCCGATAAATCTGTATTTATTTATATGGAAAATCGTAGCCATCTTTGGTGATTAGCAAGATAAGGACAGAAACATTAAGCTAGTGCCTTCCAGCAGACACGTTTACTTTTTAAATTTAGACTACACTTATTAAGAGTACTTCTTACCTGCTCTGCAATACCATACTCAATACTTTTTGGCTTCACGTAATAAAAAGGAATCCATGTCTGTAGGCGTGTGTAAAAGCCACGTTACCAATGCGCAGGATGATCTCAGGTGTCAGCATTTGGTCCTTCTTTCTCCCTTGTGTGAGGCGGGCTGTGTGTGATTTTTCTGCTGGGTACACTGCCTAGCTGGCCTTCAACCTTCTGGAGATGCTCCTGCGCCTGCCTCCCATCTCATCTCTCTGGAAGAGTCTGGAATTAGACATGTGTACGCTGCGCCCTGACTTGCTTGGTTTCTCCAGGCTGGAGCAGCAAGCACTGTAACCTCTGAGCCGCCTCCCAGCCCACACCCCACTCTGAACTGCTCATGGTTTTTGACATAGAGTGTTCCTCTATTTCATCTAAAAGTTTCCTGACTGTATGCTTCTTCTTTGATGATCATTTAAAACAAGCCCATATCTGTATAACATTCCACATTAGAACATTCTTACTTAGCAAGGGTTTCAGTTTGACTCTAGGCTTTATGTCTCAGGGATTGAAAACTAGTACAAAAGAACTAATTTTCCCAGATGGTTACTATATAGTCTTGATGTGCCTGAAATTACATTTTTGACATTTATTTTAACACATTTTTTTTGCTCATTTTTTATTTTGAGACAGGGTTTCTCTGACCCTAGAACTCATTGGTACAGGAGACAACTTCCTGAACAGAACACCAACAGCACAGGCTCTAAGATCAACAATCAATAAATGGGACCTCATGAAACTGAAAAGCTTCTGTAAAGTAAAGGACACTGTCCTCAAGATACTTTTTTTAATTAAATTTTTATTTTTTATATTAATTACAATTTATTTACTTTGTAACTCAGCTGTAGCCCTCTCCCTCAATCCCTCCCAATCCCACCTTCCCTCCCTCATCTCCACCCTACCCCTCTCTAAATCCACTGATGGGGAGGTCCACCTCCCCTTCCATCTGACCCCAGCTTATCAGGTCTCACTAGGACTGACTGCAATGTCCTCCTCTGTGGCCTAGCTAGGTAGGCTGCTCCTCCCACAGGGGGTGAATTTGACACTTTTGACTAAATAAATTAGCAATACTTTCCCCAAACGCACCATGTAAAACTTTTGTAAACTAAGACATCTTTACTAAAACAACTCAAAGAAACTCCTTAATGAGCTATTAAATAAAAGAGTGGAATGTATGTTAAGCTATGAAAAGCAAGTGAATTGACATATATTTATTTTAAACAATATTTTTAATGTACAAGAAGCCTAAATGCTCCTGACGTGTCTGGACTTCATCACAATGTTGTCCTGTTACAGAAATGTCAGGAACAAGTATGAGCATATGAAGAGGGCTGTAATTACAGCAATTATGGAAAAGTAATTTTCTGATTGTGTAAATAGAACAGATTTCAAATAGAGTAGATAGGTCATAAAAAGCAAGCAGGATACCAAAAATAAATATTTTGGAAGCTAGGAAATTGCTTGTTAAATACACTTGCCAAATGTAAATGCTTTGTTAACATTTGTATAATTTAGCTCCTTGGAAGTTAAAAACATGATTTCTTTTTAATTAAAAAAAAAGATGAAATAATGTTAAGATGACTGTTTACAGATATCGTTTTGGCCTTGTGCTTCAGGTAGTACATAATATTTATCTAAAACATCTGTGTTTTGTGATAACTGGGTTAAAATAAAACAAGAAAAAATAACTTGGAGAATTATTTTTTTTAAATTAGAAATTGTCATGGCTCAATAAGCAGTGGTCGTCTATGAATAGTTTAAGTATTTAAAGCAGGAGAGTTGGAAAGAACACTAAATACTGATTTGGATTTTAGACAAACCACTTGCATTTTGTTTACCATTTTGAACCTTCAGACACCATAGTCTTTTCTTTCAGAAAGTGACACTACCTTGCGGTATTGTTCTTATTCTGTGGCTGTGACCGCATCCCCTTTACAAAGCCTCTTGTAGACCACGTGGTTTCAGAAAAGGCGCACCTAACACCGCAGCCCCAGTAACGGAAGTTCTTTACATGCGTTGTTTTATCTCAACACCAAAACGGTCCAAAAACGGGTGCAATTACTGTCCCCACCTCAGGGAGGAGGACAGAGAATTATAGTGCGGTCATACTCACACCTCCAGCAGGAACATCACTGTGTAAGAGGCCAGGTTTGCCAAGCACACAGTGTGTTCTCAGTCCCCACCGACCCCAGCTCAACCATCCAGTGTCAAAGAAAATAGGCCTGGGAAACCAGAGGCTTAAATTCTACCCACAGTCATAATCATGAACTCATTTTTATTGTTTCTTGATCAAAGGTTTTAGAGAAGGTTTTACTCAGATCTCCTCTCTTCTAGCTTGATTCTAAGATGCTTTTCTCAGTCACAGCACTGACACCCAAGACCCGCTGTTTTAACCTTTTGTAGTAGATTTGCTTTTACAAAGTTATACTCTGGAATCTCACCGCTGTCTACACCAAGGAGTTGTTTACAAACCATCAGGCTCTGATCCCTCTTGAACTTGTGTGAACACACCCTGGAAAGAGTGTTCCACTGTCCTACTGATCAACTGACTCCCAGCCCCACCACTGACAAAAAGCATTTAGAATCTGCTCTCAGGAGAATCTGTTCTCGGGCAAGATCTAGTGGACAGTGTAATTACAATAAACAATTAAGTGCCCTTGGTTGCTTTTACCCTTGTGACAGCCGGCATATCCCACTGTCATTTATTCTAGCATAAAATATTTATTAAAATAGCTGATCTCCGGAGTTATATCATTTCTGGATTTTTCCTTTATTTATGCTCCTTTCTGTGTTTGCATTTTCGAGGTGGTTATGGTTAAGTAAACTTGGTCTGCATGCCCTTAGGCATGTTGCCTAAGATTTTTGTCAGAATCAAAAGTAGGTGTGTAAAATGGATAATACATGTTTGCAGTAAATAGTAGTCACGATTAGCAACCACTGGGAAGATAGCCTCTCTGAGAAGTAACTTTAAAAAAAGAAAAGAATTGAAAACAGAGGATTGTATGAATTTGGGTTATGTTTCATTATTCTATTTCAACAGTGTTAATGGTTGCAAAATTATAATTAGAAGCTACCTACTAGTTCTTCCATTTCTGAGCATCTAATAGTGTTCACCTTGACATGGCAGTGGATGTTTTTCAAATGCATTATTATCCTTGGATATCATTAAAGGAAAATAAAATTAAGTAATACACCAAAGAATTGCTAAAGCCTACAAACTCCCAAATAAGAAATAAAATATCAATAAAATATTTTAATTTATTCTTGTTCCTGGTATTTGTAGACGCAGATGACTAGACTCAAATGAGATCTCAGACTTTTTTCTTTTTGTTTTTTATTTTTTAATATTTATTCACTTTGTATCCATGCTGTAGCCCTCTCCCTTGTCCCACCCTCCCTCCCTCTTCTAGTGGACTTGGGGAGGGGCATAGGGGGAGATCTCAGACAACTGAAAACAGGTAGAGAATAAATGTATGACCCTGTAGTCTTTTACCTACCTGTTAGAAATCTTTCTGGGCTCTCAGTTATAGCTGTATTCCATGATCTTCTCTCACCAACTAAAGCCAAGAGGTATGGGGAAGAGAACTATGGAAAATTATCAAGGATCTTGGTGATCCAGCATTGCAAATAATATCGAGTGCTTTTAGAATAATATGTACTGAGGTGTTTCCACTTAAATTTGAAAATGTTTCTGGGCCTATGCCAATGCAGGAACCGCAGATACTCATTATAGCAAAGAAAAGTGTTTTGAAAGGTGGAAATGGTCTTTGCCAAACAGATTTAATTAGGTTACTTGAAAGCCTTTTTAAATTATCATGCCAGATGCCAGTAAAATATCAACCCTGCACACTTACATTACATTTTGTTTACTAACATTTCCTCATTGAATTCTCAATAACTCTAGAGCCTCTATATTTAAGCGTTTGCCCAAATTGAACAGCGTCTGACTCCAGATACACAGTTGGTCTATAATCCTGACATTTAATGAAATCATTTTCTAAATACACATTTATTTTACACACTTACCTAAAATATAAATGAAAGTAATACATTTTGAAAAGTCGTTTAAATAAAATTTCTTGAAAATGTGAGCATTTTATGCAAAAATTTATTAACCCATGTTGGCTGAAAAAAAAAATACATAAGAAGCAATGGCAAAATCATTCAGTTAGAACCATGGTAGCAAGAGGGCCATATGAGAGTCATAGGACACAAAGAACTGGAGATCAGGGTGCAGACATGGAAGTTCTTAATGATTAGAAGGAAAACATGTGAAGGATTTTTCCCCCTTGGGTTCAGAAATACAAGAAGGGCCCATTACAGGAAGAACAGATAGTGCTGCATGCAAGAATGAAGTTTATATATTTTCAAAGTTTTAGAAAGAGCCATACAGGTGAAATGATGATGTCAAAGAGACCGATTAAGAAGTAGCATTGATTTGTACTTATCAGCAGAAGCACAGAAATTAGAAACCAGGGTAAATGAAGTTAGTGTTGGGTAACATAAGAAGAGCCTGACGTGTGAGTAAAATGAAGGAAGGAAATAAATTTAAGATGAGTAGCCAGTCATTAGGTTGCTCACTAAGGGATATTTGTTTATCCAGCAGCTTTGTGTGTGCCAGAGGTTGGGTTTTATTTCTAGTTTTGAATTTTTTTAAACAGTCTTTGCCAGACTAGGCTTGAACTTGAGATCCTCCTACGTTAGCCCTCTGAGTGCTGAGATTATAGGTAAGCTCTGCCGTAACTACTATCGGGGTCTACGTGAATTCAACTTTATTAGCCTTTACTTCGATGCAATGAAATAAATAGAAATGTTTTCCTCGGAGACCCAGAACTTCCTAGGAAACAAGGTTAATAATGTCAAACAAATCCAGCTCAGAAGGAAGACTTAGGCATGAAACACATTGTTGGTCGTGAAGAGAAGGGAGAGATTGTACAGATCCTGCAAGGAGGCTTGAATTCTGATTTGACCTTTGTGGCTTGCACTCCATCCCTAACCAATGGACACTATCATGCCATTCTCATGGTTTTGCAATGGTTGAGCCATCTTTTCTTTGTTTGGACTATCATGGGCACTTCATCCTGTGTCTCCATATTCTCTGCATTCTTAGCTCCTTCTGTCGGCTACTGTCTGCAAAGAAGACTGTGACCCCGTGCTTTCCATGTTGTCTCCCAATGGTCTTAGTAGAGTGCTCTTCATCCTATACACTGATTGCTTCACTGTAGACAGCTGGCTGAAGGAAAAATAGCTTAAAGGTGTTGATGACTAGTGGCAACAGGAAAAGAATTCATTCTTTCCCTTTAACAACTGCACAGGTTGAGCAAATGCGGTATGAAATTACAAGACTTGAGTTCTCCTTTCAAGTCTTTCAAAACTGGGCCCTCCCCACTGCTCCCCAAGCCCCCAGGTATATTTCCACCTCAAGCTTTGTTGTATAAGTTTTCCTAGGAGCATGTGAACAAGTAACCGTTCATTCCAGATAAAGCAACAAAAGCTGACCAGGGCAACGATGAGAAGTCCAGTGTGGTGAGCGAGAGAATGGGTAACACCGAGGCTGCACACAGAATGGCCCGCCACCGCCACCTCTTCCCTTAACTGTGTCATGTGTGACCCAGAGAATCCGCATCCCACGAGCTCCTTATCCAGCTTTCGGGCAAACCCGCGGGAGAGTCTCCTCTTCCTCAGCAACTGTGTCCAGCTTCTGTAATCTCGGCAAGGTGCTTTGTTTAACGGGGCCTTCTGTGGGTTTGCCAATTGTAAGTTGTTCTGCTAGCTCCCTGCATCTTAAGAGCCTCCCTCTAGGGCGGAATGTTTTAATTTGAAGGGAATAGCTTTACATCAGGCCCTCACAGGTGATGACCCTTGTACCTGGTGCCTGATCTTCTTCCATATACTCACATGCTAGCTTCGTTGGGTTTCTTGAGGTTTTATTCAAAAATTTCCTTCTCAAGAAGGCTTCATCTGAAGACTTGATTATTACTAATCTGGTTGTTCAAATTCTGTTCCCATCCTCTGTCTATCATAGTTCATTTTATAATCTCTTTGTCAGATATTTGCTTGTGCATTTTTGGTCTGTGTCATGATTTTTGAGACTTTGTATCTGATTTTCTGTATGTCCAGCACATATTCCTGGTATATATTAGGTTCCAAATACATATCTGTTAAATAAATTAGTGAATAACAGCATGTTCTTATATTCTCTTTTATCCTCTATATTATGGATTTTAAGTTACTACCTATTTTACAAGTTGTTGTGAGAACTGGATAAGATCGCGTGCTTTGCACACATGGAGCGCCTCACATATAAGAATATTGTCACTATTATCTTCAGTGTGCGTTATTCACTAGCATAGTTGCCGTTTGCAGCAGCAGCATCCTGGAACGGGTCCAGGTTTCCGCTACCATGTCGGACTGTTCTAAAATAGTCCATCATCACATGCTGAGATTTCGGGTAGCGACAAAGAGACTTAGGATGGGTTTTGTTTACCAGTCAGCAGTTGGTAACCATAGCCCTCGTGGTTGCGTGATTCCAGGGCTGACTTCCCAACCTGGTCTTCCGACAACAGCACGTATGTTGTATGTTTCGGCTTCTGTTCTGTTTTGCTGGTTTGTTTTCCATGTGAGCTCCTTCTGTGAAGCTCCTAACTGATCTTAAATCTGCAATCCTCCTGCCTCAGCCTCCCAAGCGCTGGGCTTATAGGCATATACAACTGGCTGTAACATGTTTTTACTGTCTCCCCATCTATTTGAGGAGGCAAGCTGGGAAGTGTCCAGGAACCCCACCAAACACTTTCCTGAAGGGCAGAAGTAGGCTTCATGACAGAAATTAACACAGTAGCTCAGTGATTTTGATTGTCCCCAAGTCCCTTTGCAAGTGGAGTTATTATGTGGTGTCATTCAGTGAGAATCACTTTGCAAGCAGCACCAGAAGTATTCATAACTGAGGTAGTAGTTTTATAAACCCATCCCTCTGCTCTAAAGCTAAGGCAGGAAATCTAAGGCTGGCTCCTACCAGGAATTCACACCAAGCATAAAAGTAGCATTCTCTTCACTGACAGAAGCCACAAATATTTGCTTCAAACACATACCAACTTTGACCAAAGTAGGCACTATATTCTCTCAAGTTAGCCCAAATTTCTCAATGTATTCTCAAGGGCATAGCGCCAGATAATGGAATATTGCTAGATTGATTGCTCTGCCTTAATAATTAGAAGGTTTTAATAAGCTGCTTAGCCTTGATAAATAGGATTGGTAAAACCTCCATGCTTCCTGTAGACTAATAAGGTTGAAGTGTCAAGTTTTTAAATGCATTGTGATCTTAACACAACATGATTCTTTAAACCTATCCATCTCTGACCCTCAGAAAAACCCCCTGCGCATATCTTACTTAAGAAGCCAGTCCCAAGCCTTATTTAAAACACGAGGGCATTTCAGTATTCTAGGAGATGATTGTACGGTATGTGATACATATATGATGTAAAATCTCATAGCCATGTGCGTCCATGTGCACCTAAGTCATATATACTGCTGATGGGTTTGGGGTTTTCTTTCTGGAAATCATATGGATTTATTTGTATTTCCCAAGATATGAGAACTTCACAAAAGGAAATACTTGTTTGACAAATCCCACATAGTTGGATATCTTTAAAGCACATATCTGAATCATAATATCATAGCTGAAGGAACAGTTTGAAAAGCTACCTTTAACAACAGCACATATATAACATGCATATTGTATGAAATTGCCAGGCTCTCACCTAGAAGACATAGCTGTTCTTTTAACAAAGGAAAAGCATACTGCTGCATAGATGCCAACCCATCCCATATCAAGCCCAGGTTCAATGTGGAGTTGTCTCACCATTGAAATCCACTGCCAAGGATTTGGGTCTACAGTATTTCAAAGAGTAAACAAATTTTCTAGTTAATTTTCTAAATTTTTAAAATGCATATTTCTCATGAAAGATTTCTTGTGAAAATGAAGATTAATAACCATTAATTATATGAAAGGTTTTGTGATTCGACAACATTCTATAAATATATAAAAAACTCAGAGTCCCACCACACAGAGCAGTGGGTCTCAGACCAGAAAACAGGCCTCGGTCCTCTGAACACAAAACTTCCAGTTTTGTGGGTGAGAAGATGCATAAGCTGCTAATTACTGAATCACATTATCATACTAAAGTCCAGCTTTGTGAGTTGAAAATGCTGTGGCCTAAACAGGGGCAACAGGTACATAATACCTAAATTAAATTTAAAAAGAAGTGCTTATATGGTGGCAATATTTGCACTGAACTCTAAATATAACAGGAGATTGAGAAGGGACACAGACCACGCTGCTGCCTTTGGCTGTGAGCAGAGGGCAAAGCGATCGTGCAATAAAGACGTTTGGCCTGCTTAGAAAAATGGTCTCGCTGAACCTAGGAGCATGGAGGTGAGGTGACAGATGAGAGGAAATGGAGAAAACATCTCATAGCATAATTAAGAGGCTGGTTAGGGCCAGGTTTTGAGCCACCTCAGGCTATGCTGTGGAGCTCCTGTATTTACGTGCTAGAGATTTATGCTCTAGGCCTGGGAAGCCATTAATTGCACTTAGCATATGGTGCATCTACCTTTAAACTTCCTTAAAAATTTTGGATATCTAGAACTCTCAATGGTCATGTCCTTCAGTGTCTGCTCTGCACAGTTTGACCAGCAAGTGTGCATTGCCAGTGCATGGTTCTGTTAGATCATTTTTTTTTTAATTTTATTTTTTCTGTCATTTGTCTTCCAAGCCATTTTCCTCCAGCCTTGTTTGAGACAGGCAATCCATTCCTTGGTCTTACTTTAACCGGGTGAGAGCCTATAGGTCGGTTGTAAATGGTCCTCCTTGAAGCTACTCCCTCTGGGGGTTTGGTTCCGGGGCCGCTAAGGAAGCTGCAGGCCTGAACCCGTTTTTCCACCTTTTCCCACTCTCTCCTGCCTCTCTAAAGTGGAATCCCACACTCACATCCCCCCCCCCATAGACAGCAGAGGCGGCATCTTCCATTTGCTCAGCGCTCACTTACTGCCAAATGAGCATGTCAGAAAGGTTTTTAGGGGATCTTAGGATCAGTAGCTTCATTTCTGAAGAGAAAGGCTGTCATGGGCCATTGACAGGATCATTGCATCTTAGCAACAGAAGCACGGGAAATTTTGCAGGAGTGCAGAGGTTCTGCTGCTCAATATAGCTAAACCCTGGAACTACTTTTGGTGCAGATGTGATGAAAGCCGCGCCTTTAAACCCAGCTACTGAAGTGGAATTCAGAAGGATCAGTGGTAGTTTTATTTTAATTCCAAGGACAATTTGGATAAATAACTGGATCTAAAGTCACTGGATTAAGAAGTATCTCTGCTTCTGAGATGAATAGGGACTACTATAGTCACTATTCACAAGTAAAGGTTTTTTGTCTGCTTATGTGTGTGTGTGGTGTGTGCTAGCCCACTCACACTTGTGTAGAGGCCAGAGGAGGATGTTGGGCGGCCTGTTCTATCGCGCTCTGCCTCACTCCCTCAGGCAGGCTGTCTCTCTGAACATGAATAGAAGTAGTGCCACAGTCGCATCAGGGTCCCGCTCCCTCCCGCTCACACTGCTATGGATGCGGACGCACGCATCTGTACCCAGCTTTTCACAGGGCTTCAGGCCTCACGCTCACACAGCAAGCCTCATTCACTGAACCATCTCCACCATCCAAATTGTAGTTTATTACATATATTTTAAAAATTCAAAGGCACTGGTTGTTTTCATTTTATTTTAAATTTTCAATATCATCCATTTAATTATTTTTCATTAAACCTTCAAAGGGTTTTTGGAAAAAAAAAAAAAAGCAAAGTAGACAATAATCATCCAGGAACATTGTTTAAATCTGACCCATCTACAGTTAATCCAAAAGGAATCCTTCTTGTCTCAACATAATTAGGAATAGCCTCCTTTGGTTTGCAAAGGTATTGCAGTTTGTACAGTTAATGGTATGATTTTCACATTCATGTTTGGCTCCTGGAATTGTAAAAGACAATATTCTGTGTTGATATTTTGAAGAATATTGACACCTTTTTTTTTTAATAAACAGCAACAAAGTAGCTGAGTATCAAACAATAAGATAGAATAAATTATTACTTCATTTCACAGACTCAGGAGCTCATGTTTTAAAAATCACATAGTTTATTTGGGTATTTTAACAAATATAATTTAATGTATTAGTGGAATTGAAGGTTCTAATTAAAATGAAGGGAGTTTCATCAAGGCAAAATTGAGCGGAACATATTTTGTTAAGCAAGACCATAAATTAGAGGGGCTTGAACATCCTACTGAAGATTAAAAATAAAAGAATGTAACACCTTGTAAGGTGCGTGCCCACCTTCTAACTGTTCAGCAGCTACCTTTCTGACTTTTGATAGGGGTTGCTCAGGTTCCTCGGTGGAGAACCCTCTAGAAAGGACCCCACCCCCACCCCAAGCCTAAACCCAGACACTGCTTTGTTGGTTCTATTATCAGCCACACGACTCTGCACAGGACCACTCTCCTGGCAAACAGCCTCCTGCTACTCAGAAAGCAGAGTGTCACCAGCAGAGCTGGAAGTTAAAGCTGGGTGAGCCATACTCATAGATCTGTGGAGCCATGCAGAGGGCCGGCTAGACCTCAGAGGGCTGAGCCCCTTCCTGTGGGCCTGTAACTCAGTAGCTCTGTTGTTGGGATTCTGCTTTTCTAACAAGCCCTTGCTGCCGCTGATGCTGCTGATAGGAGCCACACTTGATAACCACTGATTGAAACAATCCTGCCTCCTGACACTCTTGGCAGACAGCCACCGGCGTCCCAGGAGACCCACAGTTGTCCTTTCCCTCTATTTGAAACCTCAGCAACCATCTTACTGACCGACCTTCCAACCCTCCTTTCAGATAAGAGAGTTCAGAAGAGTTTATCTACCCCAGGTGGCTCCCAGAGTCAGTTCTGCCACCGTTTATTTGCAGGTTATAAAAACGTGTTTACCATGTGGTCATGAGACCTGTGGGAAGGAAATTCACTGAGTATCTTGGGTCAGCCTGTCAATGTCATTCACAGAGAAGTGATTTTGACTTTAAAGTACTTCTTGTCCGTACTGTTTCAGAGAACTTCAATAAAGTGTGGTCCTCAAGACCGGATAACGTCCCTACGTGCTCACACACACGCCATGCGCGTGCGCTCAGGTGGACGTGCACACACTCGTAGTCCGCAGAAATCACTCCTCACTCCAAGCATAAAAGATAAGTGTTTTCCACAATGTTAGTTTCTACTACAGACAAAATCAGTCTTCAGAATCGAGGTTTGCACACAGCCAATCCCTGGGTGGAGAGAAAGAAAGGCCAAAACCTATGCTTTTTGTGAAAGAGAGCTGGTCTCTCAGAACATCAAAACAGGCACAAACTTGCATTTAAATCAAATGAAGATGCAACATGGTGTTAACCTCTTTGTGTGTCTCTTCACATGATTCTGGCACAAAGCTTCTTGAACCTCCTAATAATAAACTGTGATGTAAAGACACATGCGTCGCTTTCGAAGTATATCATGAGCCAAGCCAAATGTGCACACGGGGTTGTCATTTAGACTTTTGGAAAGTACCGTTTCCTGTATTTGGATAATCTTTCAAAATTTCACAATTTTGCTGTTTGTCCAGTAAACCTCAAATAGCATGTTTAACTAGTTTGGGATCTCATAGACCCCTTTGAGAGGTTTCTGGATAGGAGCTGTAACCCTAGAAAATCAAACTACACAAACTCAGAATTTGATGCCTTCTCATTTGTCCTTGGATAGTCTGAAACTAAGTCTCTATTGAGGATCTTGTCCAGAACTGCAGAAGAGGAAACGGAGCCTACTCCAGTGCCATGGCCTCTTCTCAACACAGCCCCTAACAGGCAGGCTCTGATTTTATCATGACACGTCTTCTTGTCCTTGTCATGAGTTAAAAGGAGAAGAGCCAGTGGCCAGCCTGGTTCCCTCTCTTTCCCCAGGTATGTGATTGTCAGGCTCCTGTACAGAATCCTGAGAACTGGTTCTCTGCTTTCTTTGTTCTCTTATTCTCATGGCTCTTTCTGCATTTTTTGAGCCATCTCCCTTCTGACTTTCCATAACCCCTTTCTTTGACTGCTTTAGGAGAAATCTCTCTTCTGACACTCCTACCATGTTCCTGCCTTCTCTTTCCCTGAGCTCTGACGACAAGGCATTTAAAAGAATGAAATGATGCCCACAGGCCCCATAGGTTTCCAATTAGATAAAATGACTGTGAGGGCAGAGCTCCCTGGCCTTAAACCATTTTTGGAAAGGGTGGAGTAGAAGATAGCTGTACACACCACAAGTTCAGTCATGTTACCAAAGATCTTCAAAGCCACGAGGTTTAAATTTTATGCAGCTTCACTGTTGCACCATAATTAAAAAACTAAACCTGTAATGCTGCTCCTCAGCATGCACACATAATGAAGTTGGCCAAGCATGGGAGCGACCTCCCCTACCTGACCCTGTCCTACCAGGTTTCTTCAAGGCTGGCTGCATCATCTTTCTCTCTGGTCTGGCAAGCCTGCTGCCCCGGGGGAGATGCTCAACGAGCTGTCCAGCTCTCAAGCCTTTCCAGATACCACAGGTGCTTGCTTTCTCTGTTGTGCTCCAGCTCCTGAGTCAACCTTTTACTCAGAGCCACTGTGGATCTCAATAAATTGCCGACAAATAACAGTCTCCTCACTGTCTCTACCAAGCAAGCATATACAGACACTCCACAACAACTCTTGATGCGTTTGACTGCTGGCAAAATTTACTGCACTACTCCTATGTGCTTTACTGGTAAGTAGCAAATGACTAGAGAAATAGCTGAACAAACTTTTGTTCCAGTGATGATCTTATCTCCACTGCATCCACTGATAGATCACAAAGCCTGGACCACATGCCAGCACATGGTTTGATCTTAGGAAGCCTAAGAATAATCTATTATCTTAAAGGCATTGAATGAATAAATACCCTTAGACACTACCAGTCAGTTATTTGAGGGTTAATAAAAATGATTATAGAGTTAAGAAATTATGCAAGCAAATTCAGTATACTTTCAGAATGTCACTTTGAAAATATGTTAATGAATAATCATGTTTCTTTACTCACTGGTCCCTGAAAGTGATAGTTTGTCCTTCCTGCTAAGTCTCCAAGGATTCCTCAAGGGTATAGAGCTAGGGAATGAAGTCAGAGTCTGAGAATCTAGAAGAAAGCAGATCAAATTTTAACAATGTAATCTTGTTAAGATAAACAAATCTCTTAAAGTTATGATAATTATTCTCAGGAGAAGTAGATGTATATTTAATTAGAGAAAAATTCAGTAGTGGTACTAATGATCAATATTGGAAAAACCATTATTATGATGCTAATTTCTCCCCTAACACTTTAATCCAATTTGAGTGGCCACATAGTTAAAGCATAAGACATATATCGTCTAAGTCAGCAATTATTCATACTTTTTCCAAAGCCTTTATTCTTGATATGACAAAATCAAAAGCGGCCATCATCCTGTTGTGAGGAAGATCATTAATGTTACTTGACATTTCAGTACTAGGAGAACTATGCTGAGGCCGTCTCATCAGCTGCTAGGTATGCATTTTTTGCTCGAATCTCATGTTTGCATCTATAATAGTGTTTGTTAAAGCAAAGTTAATAATTTGTTCTATAAGAGGGACTGGAGGTAGCTCAGAAGATGAGAGCACCATCTGCTCTTCCAAAGGTCCTGAGTTCAGTTCCCAGAAACCACATGGTAGCTTACAACCATCTATAATGAGGTATGGTGCTCTCTTCTGGTGTGCAGATGAATAATTTATTCTGTAAGAGTTTTTTGTTGTTGTTTTGGGGGTTTTTTGTTTTGTTTTGTTTTAAATTCTTTTCACAGCACTAGGGAGATGACTAGGTGGTTAAAGTGTTCAGCCCATGAGGACTGGCTTGAGTATAGGTCCCCAGAACATATGTAAATGCCAGATAGACATGCATTACATGCCTGTAACTCTTGAACTCAGAGGGTAGAGACAGGGGGATCTCTAAGGCAAGCTGGCAAGCTAAGCCATCTCAGTTGGTGAGCTCCAGGCTCACACAGAGACATCACCTCAGTAAGGAAGATGGATAGCAGTCATGGAAGGCACCCAACATCAACCTCTGGGCTCCACATGCCTGACTATACATGCATGTAAACCATCACATGACAGTCACACATATGTGAATATGCATGCATACCATGCATACCATGCCCATATATGCGTGCCAAAATTCACTTTGCCCTCAAGTTTTTATTAGTATATATTAATTGTAGAAAACAATGGATTTGTCACTTTTGCATGCAATGTGCTTTTGTCATGTTCGCCCTCTCCTCACCCTTTCTTTCATTTTCTCACCCCAGCCCCACCGCTTCCCCCTCCTGCTTTCTATTTTCACCTCTCTTCTGAAAACTCTAGTTTCTGAGTATGTAGATTTTTAAACAATACTTATCCAAATTTATTCTATCAAAAGATGAAAACACTCAGAATATTGCTTTTTTTTTTTTTTTTTTTTTTTACTTGATCAGAAAACAATTGTCTAAGGTCCATTAAAACTAATATAGTCACTGGAAAATGGTTTCACAAACCTTTAATCCTAGCACTTGGGAGGCAGAGGCAGAATCCCTGAGTTCCAGGCCAGCCTTGTTTACAGAGTGAGCCCCAGGGCAGTCACGACTACACAAAGAAACCCTGTCTCAAAAAAAGAAGAAAAACAAAACAAAACAAAACAAAACAAAACAAAAACTAATATGGTCTCTGAGTTTCCAGATCTCTGTACTGCCCATTGCAGCTCTAGTCAGGGTTGTGTTTGTCTGTCTGATGCATTTGTATGAAAGTTAAGTAGCATAAAATGACAAATTAAGTTCAGTGAGGGAAAGGATCACATTTTGTTTTCTGTCCTGGGAAATGAAGAGCAAGCACTACACTCAAAAGAGAAACGCGTGGACTAGCAACTTCCTGTGTGAAATATGCCCCATAATTAGGCTGGTTTTCCTGTGTGTAGTGCCGGGGTGGCTCTTGGAATAAATGTTTGAATGTGTGACCTTCAAAAGCAGCAGACTCGCTGGATGAAAGAGAGTTGACAGAAACCAAATGTCTAAGTGGGCACATGGTCTTGATCACAGAAAGACCAGGAGTAATTTAACAGGACAGCTGATAAAAGACAGAAGATCATTTAGTTATACAGATTTTTAAAAGGAAACAGGCTTTATTCCAAATGCACCAGAGATAAAGCCTGAGAATGAATTAATTTTATAACTCCACTTAGGATCTGGAAGATCTGGAACATACCCCCCAGAGAGTCTGATAGCTACCCCAAAACCCTGTAAGTAAAGTCCAATTCATATCATAAATAGGCCAAACAAGGCTCAGCAAGAGTTGCGCTAATCATTAAATAGGAGAAAAATACCGTAGATAACTAGTTCATAAAACTTTCACTTTTCAGCGAAGCAAGAACCTAACTCACACGATGTCCTCCAAATTCCATGTAACCCATTTTAGAAGACCAACAGCAGTATTCAGCAGGCCTGTGTATAAGACATAAATATTTAAGGCAGGAACATCAGGATGACTTGCTGATTTGTTAGCTTCCAAGCTAGTAGCTACCCAGTGTTTAATGTTTAACTGTGTGTCTCCTAGATAAGGGTCCTTCATGCCTCTAGTCATTCAATAGATAAACCATACTGTTCTCAAACTTACCAAAGCCGATTTAACATCGTAGGGTATCTTGTTGTTCACAGGGACTATAAGTCTTGGGGGTTCTAAAATAGGTTCTAGATGGTTGCAGTCAAAGCTGGGCTCCTGTCAGGATCTGGAACACCATTTCCATATGCAAATAAAAAAATAGACATCACACACCCTATAAGCCCAGAGCCCTAGAGACACCATTGTTCTTTCACCTGATGGCTGACTCTGGATATAGAGAATAGCATTCTCCCGCAGAATCAGACAGCCTCACCTGGAATCAGACAACACTCCCCTAGGAAGTGGCAGTGCTGGGGCATGAAGACCAGTAGGCACGCACTGTTATTGACATGCGCAGGTCATGGGCAAGATGTTTTCTGACGCTTTACTAATGCAGGGCTATAGCAGCCCACCAGCTCCTACTCTGAGCTTTCCTTTCACCACGCAAGAACCTACTCATAAAGTCCAGTTTTGTTAATGAACCAACTCTGTTGAGATTTCAACAGTGAAGTTGCTTCTAGCTATTGACTCCTGATGCACCTCAGACACTAACCATTGCCTCTGAAGTGGGTTATAGGTTACACAGAATTTCAAAGCACATGTTAGATTGTTTTAATGCAGCACAGACATTGGACCCTGCCTAACGACAGGATGATGATCCAAAACAAGAAAATAAACACTCCTTATCACCCAAAATTCTGGATATAAAATGTTTTCAGAATTTTAATCACAGTTTTAATGAAAATTCTTGGCTTGACCTTAGAGTCTACTTGATTAAAGATTTAAAAATGAGTCACCACCAACAAAGAACTTTATATTTTGTTTACAGTTCTTTTTGTTGTTTTGTTTTTGTTTAGGCAAAAAAAGAAACCTTATTCAGCTTCACTTTGAAGGCTAAGCCCAGGATTAAGCACTGATGTGTTGTTCATTTACTGCTACAAACACACTTGTGGCCAGGAAACACCCCCCCCCCCCGGGGGGGGGGGAGTCAGTTGCTGTTCTTTAGGCAAAAGAACAACTTCTGGCTTGGGATTAACATGTATTGTTTTTAAGTTTATTGTGCCCCACAGAAGGAAATGTGTTTCCACTCAAGCTCCCTCTCTTCTCCAGCATTCTCCCTGCTTCTCAGCACTGTCTTCTCATTGAGCCTCTAAAGTACACTTTTTAATACTCACAGACAATCTGTGGGTACAAATGTGGAACAAGAGAAATGGTGTTCAGTATGAAGATGAGAAAACCCAAGAACACGTATGTATCCTGGTTTTCTCCATTTCTTTCTTAGTTTCTTCTCCTATCATAGCACAAGGACCATTCCTAGCAGGCTTATAAATCAAAGAGATTAATTTTCTAAGGTCTGGGGGAACAGAAGGTCCAAGATAAGGGTGCTGGTACGTTTAATTGTCTGGAGAGGAACTGTTTCCTGGCTGATGGATAAGCATCTTTTCTCTGTGTTCTCACTGTGGCAAAATGGAACAAGCTTTCTCCGAGGTGTCTCTTTTATCAGGGCATTAATCCATTTGTGACAGCTCCACCCGCGTGAGCTAGTTTTCTCAAAGGCCTCACCTCCTAAAACCTTCACATTAGACGTGTGGTATTTCTATCTGAGCTGTGAGAATTCACAGACATTCAGCCTATAGCAACCTCTTCCTACCTATGATGCTAAGACTATTCTAGTACCTTTCGGGCCACACATGCTGCTCATCCACACACCCCTGCTTTACTGGTCATCCACCTTTTCTTAGATGCGGCTCCTTCTGCATTTGCAACTCATTGTGAAACATTAGATGTAGAGGCGGACATGAGGAGACCCTTTAATTTTTCCATGAAGAAAGGGCAACACAAATGATCTTTACTAACTATGCTCATACTTAACTATTTTAAATTTCAAGTTGTCTCCCTCAATCTCTGTACCCTGGTCCACTGTTTCTTTAGCACCTATCACCTCCCAACAGTCAATATCATCTTTTAATCCCCTTTTCCAATGTTTGTTACCTTAGTCCTGCTAAAATAAGCTCCATGATCATGAAGGACCCTTGTTTTGTTTCATGGTATATTGAAAATACATATCACAGTGTCTGGAACATAGTAGGAGTGACACCTAACACAGTGCATGGAACACAGTAGGTGCAATACCTAACACAGTGTCTAGAAGATAGTGCAGTTCTGGATGAATCAGACAGAGTCCAAATTAGTCTTAGAAATTATCTTGATCATTCATTTTATTTGTGATTTTAGGTTATTTACAGTATGGGCAAGTACAATGATCCCTAGGTAAGGTAACTACCATAGTCTAAAACTCCTTTTGTCATAAACCATTCTAATATATTTTATCTCCTAGCAGAACACAAAACCCAACAGGAATGAATGGTGTAAAGATGGAGAGAAGATTTTGTAATTAAGGTCTAAGTGGTCATTGCTTATCCAGGTATAATCCACCACTGATATTAAAGGCTAATATTAGAAATACATATACATTTTATATACATATATATAATAACATATCTTTCTGAGAGTGTGTTAATATCAGATGAAATTTTTTGACTTGGAAACCTTATGATTAAAATAAATTAGTTATACTTTACAAAGAACTGTTGAAAGCAATTGTACATTATAACACTCACGTGGTATTTTTTTCATTTTGTAAAAAGATAATTTGCTAAACCTGATTAAAAAATCAGACATTGAACTTGATCTATCTGAAACTATTGCATATACCATTGAGCGACTTTAATCAAATCCACCATTATTATCTTTTTATTTGCTTTTCCTCTGCCTGCAGGTCCAATAAAGTAAAAACATGTAAGCATTGAAGCATATTCATAATACTAGTCAGAGCGCCAGGTGGGCTGTAAAATAAATGTAATTGTTTTCAAAGATTGAAGCAGATTAGCAAGGATTAACACATCCATTTTGAAATCCAAGGCAGGAAGTATTGTAAACAAACCCCCAACAGCCTTGTTGTTCTGTTTATGTCCCAACTTACTACCAGGAAATCACTGCCCCATAAAACAGGGAGCGTTTTAACTCTGATCGTTTTCATATGAAAGAAACACGATTTATTAAACAAGACAAGAAAGCAGTTGTCTGCCATATTGAAGGCCAGATTTGCAATGATTTGCTCTCTGGCTTTCAGCCGTTGAGCAACAGTGACAGACGTGGAAGCGGGATTGTGACTGCCATAAATATTCGCAACCCTTCCTGCCCAAGGAGCAGAGGGTAGTGTCTGTGTGTACAGCACATGGCCAGCAGAGGACGAATCAAGGCTGCATGGCCCAGGATGCAGACCCGAGCCTTGGGCCATGCACACTGAAGTCACCCCACGTATGTGGTGATTTTGCAGCCTCTCTCATCCTCTCTGCTGGAGTTGTTATCTTGCTCCTCTGTCCTTAGAATAAACCAGCTTGAGAATGTGTCATTGTCAGCTTAAGTTATCCAGCAGGGCATCGTGTCCCGAGGGCCCAGGAATGATGTTTGGTGCATTTCAGAACCCACGGCCCACTTAGACACCTGCCAAACCTGAAAAAGAATCGCTTGTCAGAGAATTATCTTCCATGATGCTAAAAGAAATGTGAAAGAGAGAGTCAGAACTGAACAATGCTTGATGCCTACAGATCTTGAATCTTTTACTACGGTATGAATAGCCCTTAGGTATACAATTGAGGAATGGTAATTCATTCCCACATTTGATATAAAAATCTTATCTACTACCAAATCTAGGGTCACTTGTGTCAGAAATGCATCTGCTCTTTGGAATACCCAGTGGCTCTTCTAACCCAATTGTTTCCATTTTTTATTTGTTGTTTGCTCAAAATTCTTGGAAATTTGAAGAGCAATGTTGTGCCTTTGGTCTAGAACTGTCTGGGTTTACCCTCCAAATTTCCATGAACTGTTTTTGTTGTTGGTGGTGGTTTTTCTGAGACAGGGTTTCTCTGTGTAGCCTTGGCTGTGCTGTAGTCACTTTGTAGACCAGGCTAGCCTCAAATTCACAGAGATCTGCCTGCTGGGATTAAAGGCATGTGCCAGCATGCCTGGCTCCCTCAATATCTGTTTTTAATATAGATTGATTTTGGACTAGGGGAGGGGAATAGAGAGAGAAGAAGGAGGGAGTGTGGGACTGGGAGGAGACAACAGAGGGGGCTACAGCTGGGATACAAAGTGAATAAATTGTAATAATAAATAAATAAATAAATAAATAAATAAATAAATAAATAGATTTTTTTTTAGAAATCTTAATTATAGACCTTTAAACAAGACTAAATCTCTGTGGGATGATTATTCTAGGATATTAACATATACATGGTCCAAAAATGAGAAAAATGGTAGAAAAACCTGAAGAAACTGAGGGAAAACAGCTAATACCATGCAGCAGATACTTAATTTCATCACGTTAGTCTGAATCTTAGATACTCCCAAACATGATTGAGTACCTGAACATGATTATCGCAGTGATAAGTAGAGAGATACATAGAAACCTTACATAAATCTTCAACTTGATACTTTACCGCTATAGGTATTGAATAACATATAAAAATTTTATTTGGGTGGAGTTTTGCTAAATTACAAAGAAAACATGAAGTGCTGCCTTCTGGCTCATAGGGAATTCTGGGCACGTTGTCTGGTTGGTATGAGGCCTGTTTGAAACGATGTCACCGCTCCATACCCCTGTCTTCTCTGCACATATGTGTGCGACCAGTCAGACTTCGGGAGAGAGTATTTCAAAACTTTAAATCTCTTCTAATACTTGTGTTCACTCATTCGTTGATTTTTCTTGTTCGTTTATCTCCTGAGCAATGGTGTGAAGCAGTATTGACATGTTGCCTATACTGCATTGGGAATTACAGAAATCCAGAGATGCTGTGGTATTCTGCAGAGGACACTGTAAATTCTATGCAAATAATTCATCACTGTATAGAAGGGCCTTGGACACCTGTTAATTTGGGTGTCCATGTGGGGCCTGAGATGAATCCCTGTTGGATATTAAAAGATAGCTGTGACTGATTGCTTCATGAAGGTTTCTTAGCAAGCATTAACCTCTACAGACTCCTCCTGCTTCCCAGACAATTGTGAGTGAGAGCTGAAGAATGATTTCTCCCTTCCTGGTTTCCCTGGGAGACTAGTGTGCTCTGTCCATGTAAAGCATGTCTGGCTCTGCCCAAGGAAGATATCACAGCCCTCGTCTTTATTTAGAACCTCTCAGTGATCCAAATAGCGAATCCATCCACAAAGTGCTTGGACGGTGATGAAGAAGGAGGGCTTTTGTATGTTGCTGTGTACTGCCTCACTGTGGCATGGAATATTAGGAAAGGAGAGTAACAGACTCTACTTTCTGAGACTAAAGTCACAGCTGGCCTGTGCACACTTTGCCCTCTCCTTGTTCTTCCCTTTGCACTGAGGTTTGTTAGAGTGTGCTTTTTAGTGTTGAAGGGACCGTGGAGAAGCTACTTCAAAGAGAGACGGAACAGCGTCAGCCCACCTTCCCTCAGAGGCTGAGCCTTCACAGCTCTTCTTTCTTCATGGACAATTCTTATTGGGTGCTGCTGGCAAAGAGGGCCTTCCCTGGAAAGCTCATCTCCAGAGAAGTTAGCCATAGAATGAAGGAAACTTTGAATTTCAGTATTTTACCCACAGTTCGCTTCTATTGTTATCTGACTTGGTTCTAATTGGTCCAGAAAAGGGTGTTTTATCTATTTTACCAATATCTTCATAATTAGAGTATTTTCTTAGGAGACTTAATATATGTGACAGAGACCAGGACTCAGTCAGACAGCACAAAGGCTTTGGCTAGTGGCAGGGCACACCTACAAACGCGATTGGGTAAGATACTACTATGTGAGAGAAATCATGTTGATCTTAAGCATGTCCTAGGTGTATGTCACACCATGTGTGTCATCCTCACACAAAGTGACAGTCACCTCATGGATCGTTTCCCAGTGCACATCCCCATCATAAAGTGGCTATGACGCACTTTAATTAAATAATGTGTTATGTGCCACGTGCCTTCACTTCTAGCCACTTCATGAGCGGTGAATCGCCTGGCTAGCATGTAGGCACTAATCAAGACATTGGATCTTGGTCTCAGATTTGACTACTACTGCTTATCTCCACCAAGTCATTTAGCTACTCTAGCCCACATTTATCTCATATGTAAGGGGGAGCAATGAAGGGTAAGTTATTTCCAAAATGTTGAATAACAGCAAAATGCTATTCTAGTCTCATTTCATTTCATGTATCTAAATTATTCAAGGCCATCTCATACTTCAGCCTTTTAGAGGAAAATGATAAAAAAAGTTTATTAGTTTTTTTGTCCTATTTGATCCCTGTTTACCACCATTGGTGTTCCTCTGTCACCCTCTCTTGTGAAAATTAAGACCCTTAGATCAAGGACACTTCCCTTTGCTTCCAGAGAAGAACAGCCTGAGGCCAAGGCCATGGAAGCATGAGGATTTGGGGTAGGAAAAAAAAAAAAAAAAAAAAACAACTCACTGTGCAATTTTCCCCCAGGGTCTTCAAAATCACTGAAGTGTGTTTTCTATTATTTGTCTCAACAGGGAACCCTGTCCTTGTGCAGATGATCAGGGCTATTCTCAAATTCCTAAAGCAGCCACACACAAGCCTAGTTCAGAGCCATGAAAGCAAAAGTTTCAAAGCCTGTCTGCCTCACCAGAGCCTTCTTAGTCATTTTTTACTTAGGTTGTTGAGAGCCCAAATTTAGCGCTGGATTAAAACATCTAGATCTTATTTGGCACTCACCTGGTGAGACTCTAGCTATGACTAATTTGTCTCTGCCACTCTCCAGAGAGTTTCTCATGTTCAAAGAGAAAATATCATAATTTTTCCATCAACTCTTAACTGCAAAGCACTTTTTGAAGTAATCTCTATAAAGAAATATTGCATACCACTTGTTTCATTTATGATATTTCACCATGATCTGAGACTTCCCAGAATAAAAGAATCAAAGAACTTTAGCCTTTTCACTAAAATGTAGAGATTTTTTCAGAAATGTGACAACTTTTGATGTTTGTGCTCCACCTTGGGTGCTAAATCCTGCCTATTATAAATCTCCATTCACATGGCTTTAAAGATGCAACGTTAATAAAATGCCATGTCATTTATGCCCCTACCTTTCCTCCTCCAATTAACACCGAGAAAAGGATTGCCCAGATTTTACAGTATAGACACCAAGGTAATGTGATCAGTCACAGAACATTGTCAGAGGCACATGGGATTAAAAATGAGTCCTGAGTTATCAGTGGTCTATGAAGAGCACATCCCTGGGAACCAGTGCTGAAATCAATGGCAGGTGCTGATCAGATAGAATCTCTGCGGAGGTCTGATGGCTCAGGGGAAATACTTGCTAGGCGTGCTGATGTCAGGTTCGGAGAGAAATGATTCAAGTCGTTACTACTCTTGAAACAAAACACAATTATATGCATTTCCATGTCTTACCACTGGCAGCAACGAACTATGATTTCACCAATATGTAATTTTTTAATACCACTCTGAATTCCATAGTGTTTGTAAGTACCCAGCCATGTGCTGTGAACACGTGTTTCAGCCAAAGGCAGACCTTATGCACTCGAAGCAATGTGGAGTCCATGTACTTTTGCCAGACAAATACACTCTGCTGTCAGTCTTACAGAAGTGTAGCTCATATAACTGTGAACATGACACAGTGATACTTGATGATTGTAAGCAGCTATGTTGATGTTAGCTATTTCTTACTCTTTGTTATCACTTTAGAGTCTATTCCTTTGACTTATAAAAATACACAGAAAGCTAGAGAGATGGCTCAGCAGTTAAGAGGATGCACTACTTTTGCACAGGACCCAAGCTTCATTTCAAAATACCCATGTTAGTCAGGGTACAACCTGTAACTCTAGCTCCAAGAAATCCAATGCTCTTTGCCCTTTTTTGGCCTCCACAGGCAACTGCACTCACATGCACAGATCCCAACTAAGACACAACCACATAGTAAAAGTAAAAAAGGTAAATGTTTTTAAAGTACTGCAAATCACTGTAGCATGCTGTGCTTTCAGAATTGTCTCCAAGTTGTCTTCAGGATTTGGTAGTCATCCGATGATGCTACCACAGAAAAAGCACCACAGAAGCTTTAAGAGGTGAGATTTCCTGGACATAAAGGTCTTTCTTCCACATGCACCTGCATTAGTACACAATACCATAACACACGCTCAAAGCAAGAAGACAAACGAACGGAAACCTGTGCACTGAAACCGTTTTACCCGTGAGCCAAAGAAAGCCCTTCCTTTTAGATATTTGTTGTCGTTATGGAAGGCTAACACCTGATGTTACTTCAGCAGCAACCGCAACGCCTAATGCCGCTTCGTCTCCAGATTGCATCCAAAGGGTCTCGCTCACCCATGACAGTTACTGTCTGGTTTGTTTTATTAGTGTACACGGCGAAATTCAGCCCCAAACAAACCCACACATAGGCCCCTTGTTAATTAGCCTATCACTATATTTTAGGCAAGACCCCTGAATTTTAGCTACTGAAAAAAAAAACTGTTAGTAGTTTGCATGACTTAAGAAATCTGTGGTGTGATTCTGGCACCAATCTTACTGGGCTAGCAGCTTTGAGCAAATAATTTGAACTCAGCAGATCTCAGTTCTCCGTGCAGTGGAAATTATAGTGTGGAGCATCTCTGAGAGTCTACTAACTGTCTGCTTGGTGCCTGTTGAGTACCTACTACTCTGAGACAAGCGGTGTCTGCAGTGAAAATGTGCTGAGCGTCCTTTGTCCTCTCGAGACAGCATCAGTTAACTTACCCTACATTACCACAAATCAGCAAAAGATTAAACAAAGCTGAATGGTTAAGATACTTGATTAGATTTTTCAAAATAGAGTTCCTCGTAATATATTTAAACTTTTGCTATTTGCTCTTAATTTACTTCCCATGCATGATCACCATGATTTCTCAGACAATGCTCAGCCCATTAGAATAGACAGTATAAGTTAATTTTGTGAATTAAATTTTATGAGACACTACATCAAATACTTCACTAAAATAAATATATATTATTATACCCATTGTAGATATTCATGGCCTTATCATGTAATTATATTTTTAAATTGAATTTGCACAGTCTTATTATCCAGTTATTCACCCCATGCTGTTCATAGCTATATAAATGTTTATAGCTATGTTTCTTAATGTTTCACCATTGCATTTACTAGAAAGAATAATTTCAAGGGTAATAGCCACGATTGTGCTACTTTCCCGATCATAAATATGTATATCTTGGGTGTACTTTTGCAATGATCTGCTGTTTCCTTAGATAAGAAAAATTAATAGAGCAATATAACACATACTTCTTGTTTTCCAGTACATAAGTTTAGGTGTGTATAACCAATGATTATGAGTTAAAGTATTCTCAGCATCCAGCTGCCAATAAAAGGCACATCCTTAGGTCTGGCTCCCTCTCAGAACAACTGTGACCTTTCTGGGTCAGCACTTCAGGCCAGAAGGAAACTGGGAGACCTGTAGAAGAAGCCTGCAGGGTGTCTGCACTGTTTTGCCAGCGCAGCAGGTCAGAACACAGAGTGCCTCTGGTCCTTCCCTTTCCATGCTGCACCCACACTGTACCTCCCCACCTTTGTTCTCCAACTGGGTATGAAAAGAACGTGTCTGGATGGAAATACTAATTCTCTGTCTGGAAAAGCCATTTGAGACACATATTGGATATTTTGAAGTGTAGTCCAACTGGAACCTCGCAGGAAATTCACCTGGGTGATTTTATCATTTCCAGTGAGCACATTTACAGCATCTTAGAGATCACTGGAACAGGAAAGCTATTGGTTTTCTTCCCTTTTGAAGTAATTTTAATTCTCATGTAAATTAAGTAGCAATCACTCTAGTGATTTAATAATAAATTAAATCATTGGGCTTTGTGACTAAAAAGGAGTATACATAATTGATAAATTCCTCTTAAATGAACAGGGTCCTCCATTCAACTTCATAGGTTACCCAATACTGAAGCAGACATGGTAGTGAATGCCCAATGAAGCATATATTAATTACATTCAAATTAGAAACTGAAGGTATTTGTAAGTCCCCGAATTTTAGACTCAAGGCTCAACTGTTTTAGTTGGCCGTTGAGTAGTCAGAGGCCTGGCATATGTGTGCACATTCACCCGAGATTCATGAGCATGATGAAATGCGAAGGTACTGTGAATGCTGTCCTACTCTGCTCTTGTTATACCTCCAAACTGGTTAAGGAGGGTCCTGCAGCACAGACATCTCTGCTCACAGATCAGCACGTTTGGGCCCAAATGTCTCTGCTTTCCTATCATCTAGTAAAAATCTCAAGTCTGTTTGTGGCTGAGAAATAGAAGTAGCAGCATTCTTCAACAGTACGGGTGAATCACTTCTACCTTCCTGGTCGAAAGGAGTGGGCCAGACACAGGCCTGCAGACCTCTGCTCTGGCTTTCTAGCCTCAGAGAAAGACTGAGTTTGTACATAGTTATACTTAAATGCATAAAATAAGGGTGGTTTGAATGAGATGTCCCCCATAGTCTCAGGCATTTAAATAGTTGGTCCCTGATTGGTTTCATTTTTTGGAGACGCTTCAGAGGTATGGCCTTGTTGGAAGAGGTATTTCGCTAGAGAGGAAAAGTCTTTTCCCATTTTGAGTCCCCTCGCTCTCTGCTGTGTACTTGTGGTTTAAGATGTGAACCCTCATCTTTCTGTTCCTGCTGCCATGTCTCTCTGCCACAATGGAAGAAGAAAGCAAAAATAAGCGCTTCCTTCTAGAAGTTGACTTGGGCATGGTGTTTTATCACAGTAATAAAAAATAACTAACACACAGTTCTTACCCAGTTTAAGCACTGGTTCATGAAAACATGATATATATTTGCCAGAGGGATTGCCGTAAGTGTAAGGCCAGCTAGGGCTATCTGGAATGAGTTCCAGATCATCCCGGGCTGAAGAGCAAGGCCCCTGTCTCAGACAGAGAGAGACAGAGAGAAGCAAGACAGACAGAGAGGCAGAAAGAGAGGGAGACAGAAAGAGAGAGGCAGAGATAGAGTGGAAGAGGACAGAGATAAGGACACAGAGACAGACAAACAGAGCATTGCATTGACAAAATTAGATAAGCGACAATTTTAATTTAAAATTCTAAAGATGTGATTATTTTAAGAGCTGTGGGTCTCTCTAAATACAAAGAGTTCAGATCATACAGTCTTTATTCTTTGCTTTTTTTATACTGCTGAGAAATGAATTCTACCAGAAACTGCTCTAATTAAAATATTAATTATAGCGTATAATTAAAAAGAATAATTGTCCCTTTCAATGGTAAAAGGGCTTGGGAACTGTGCTATACAAAGTACAGTTGAGGCATCTATATCTATTTTTGTCAAAAAGAAGATGGTAAAAAACTATGAACTAAGTCCTTTTGAAAACATGGAATTTACCCTCTGAAAACATTACAGAAAATCACAACAGAGATGAACACGATGGCAATTTTGTAGCATTTGTAAGGGTTATCCTAAGGAGGCATTGAGGTCGCTGAGGAAGGGTCTCCACTCCAAAAGTTTTAAGCAGAGACCATGAGTTTGAGGATGATTCTGCAGGAGACATTTGAGCCAGATGACCCTGAACCCCTTTCTATTCTCTAAATCTGCCCTGACATTACTGAGAGATGGTACCAGAAGGAATACTAAGGGAGCCTAAGAGCAGAAGCAGAGCTGAGTTTCCCCGGCCCAGTAGGGTGAGCATGGCTATCTGCAGTTCTGTGCTGAGGATGTTGAGGTCAGTTCTGGGCTCAGCAGGACTGAGCAGGTGACCCTTCCTGCTGCTTCACTGAGAAGGAAGTCCTGTGACAGCTTCACCCTGGAGCAGGGCTGGAATAGCGCCCTGACCCACAAGGACACTCTGGCTCTTTTCCTCTGCTCACGTTTGACTCTTCTCTGAATCCCTTTGTTCTGTCTGTGCCTGAGCATATTTGGTTAACTCAGTTTTGAAATTTGAATGATGAATAGTCTTCCATGTAGAGAGTTTTTTAAATTAACTGGAAATTATACATTTATAACTTAGAATAAAGCATGTGGCATATGTTGTAATCCTTTTTAGGATGACTTATGATTTGATTAAAGATTATAATGAACAATCAGAGGATTTAACTAATATAAAATTTTGTCCAAATTGGCCATTTAAATTATTGAAAATCTGTCTGGCTTCGTGTTTTGGGAAGCTTTGTGCCTGACTTCCACATGCCCTTTGTTCTTTTGTAAAGTTTGCCTGGCTTACAGAAAATTATTCAACATAGAGCTCAATTGCTAATGTGCTTTGACAATCAGGAGGCTGTATCTGAGGCTTTATCTGCAACTTCAACAGAGGTGATAAAGAACTATCATGGCCTGGAATACAAATTTACACATCTACCAACCAGGAGCAGCATTTTTCCTGACTCAGAAACTTCAGAAGCACAAAACTTCTAAGTGCTTCTGGGTGAGTTTTCTGAAGCAGAAATACTTATAGGAATTGTTTTGAATGAGTTCTTAAAAATAATTCAGTGAAGTAGTTGTGAATTGTTATACTGTTCAGCCACACTCACACACAGACAGAATTTTAGTGGTACCAAGTAGCTACCAGTAATTCACTTTCTACCAAATATACAAGTATTTTAAGACATTCAAAAATCTAATTACCTTGAGAAAATTATGAGCTTTTCCAGGTTTCTGCAGACATTTTATGCAATGAAGCATTTCTTCAACATTAGTTATAATTATTATTTTTTCCCTCAACATCCTCCTCTAAGAAAATTCATTTTTTATCATATACTCTGTTGAGCATCTTTCCCTCTAGAGGTATTGTGTAAGCAAAACTTGCATGCATGTGTGTGGTGAGAAAGAGAACATATATTTACATATAAAAGAAACAAAGAATGGAAGAGGAAACCTCTGATTTGAGTTCTAGTGAAAGATCCCATAAAATCATACAAGTGAATCTACATGTTATGGATTTTTTAAAATTGGAAGTAGATTTCTTTCTCACATAATATATACTGATTACAATTTCCCTTCCCTCTACTCCTAGCTGTTCCTCCCCTCTCCTCTCCTTTTTGAACCCACCCCCTTCCTGCCTCCCATTAAAAACAAATAGGCTTCCAATGAATAATAATAAAATAAAATAAGATTAAAAATTTATCACACCAGAATTGGACAAAGCAAACAGAAGGAAAGGATCCCAAGAAACAGAGATATTGGAATTGGAAGCTATAATATATATACAAAGGACCTATAGGATAATAAAAGAGAAGAAAAATATAAATAAAATAAAAAAGAAGACCCCTGAGACAATATCATGAGACAAGGAACCCACAAAGATGCTGTTTACCTACTGTTTATCTACTGATGTCGGTCTACCGAGGGCCATGATGCAGCCAGCCCTGGTGAGACCTGGGAGGCTAGGGTCAAACAGAAGGGGAGGAGGACCTCCCTATCAGTGGACTAGGGGAGGGGCATAGGGGGAGAAGAGAGAGAGGGCCACATCTGGGATAGAAATTGAATAAATTGTAATAACTGATAATAATTAAAAAAGAAAAAAAAGAATAATTTGTTTCCCCAGTGAGACACTCTTGGCAAGCAGTTATCAATTAGAGATTGCTTCTGGCTTAAGGATTGGCATGGATCCACATCTTCTTCTAGCTCTTGGACTCCAACTGGTGTAGACCTGTGCAGGCTCTGAGTATGCTGCCTCAGGCTTCTAGAGTTCATAAGAGCTTTGAGCATGCTTATTTGGAGGGTCTTGTCTTTTTGGTGTCCTTCATCCTCTCTGGCTCTTAAACTCTTTCTTCGTACTCTTCCATGAGGTTTTATGAGTCTTGGAGTAGGGATTTGACAGAGACATCCAGTTTAAGGACTCCCGCTCTGCATAATGTCTGGCTATATGTCTCTGTATTTGTTCACATCCGCTGCTGGAGGAAGCTTCTCTGATGATGGCTAAGCAAGGCACTGACCCATGAGTATAGCAGCATGTCATTAGGAGTCATTTTATTATTACCTGTCTGTTTGTTTTAGAATATTGGTATGGTTTCACCCTAGGTCTCTAGGTGAACTAGTCTCAGGTTCTTGATCACCTATGCAATATCGGGTTCCATCTTACGGAACGAGCTTTCAATCAAATCAGACATTCGTTGTTTTGTGCCGCTGTTACACTCTCCTATCTTGCAGGCAGGACACCATTGTAGATAGATCAAAGAGTTTGTGGCTAGGCTGGTGTGGTGTTTCTTCTTTGGTAGCATGCGGAGTACCTTCCTATACCTGAGATACTAGCATATAGGTGTGACGGCTCTAGCTAGGTACCTGTTAGATTTGTTCATTTCTAATGAGTTGTGTAGGTGTTGTTTTCAGCAATGAGGACTTGCTATCAGCTTATTGAGCACAACCTACAGTCTTGCCAAAACCTGGCTTCTTTTTTTTTTTTTTTTGCCTTTATCCTTTATAGTTTACTGAGTAGAAGCTTTATACATTTATCACATAAAAGATGTCATGAGTCATTATCCTAACATGTGTGGCCAAAGAAGGAGCCAGAACCAGAGCATGAAAGGGCTAGATAACAAGGAGGACTCCAACACAATTGTGTTCAAACACTATTTCAGACTGGAGAGAAAAACTGACAATCCAAAGAACACCCAGCATACTAGACATGGTTCAGTACCTTCCCTTTCCCTCACACATACTATTTTTCTGTGCTTTCATAGAAAACTCTATGAACAGACAATGCAAAAGTTCTAGATCCTGTGCTATTTTAAGTAGGGTGAAAGAAAATCTCTCGCGATCATCTCCACGACACATGGAAGCAAATCATGTCTTTGATTCAGCATAGCCACACTGTGAATTCATAGGTCAGAACAAAGCCATAACCAATGAGCAGCAACCTCACATGGGCTCCGAGACGTAAACAAGGGGCTAACAGAAATGGCAATAACTCATGGTTTCTGAATGCCAGGCTACCAAAATTAATTTCATATAAAATGTGTAACGAATCCAAGGTATTTCTGGTGGTGCTTGCCTATGTTTCATGGTGTTATTTCACTGTAGCCTATATTCTGAACATGCACATGCATGCATTAGGCCATGCATGCAGGCCTGAAAACCTGGCTTCTTTAAGGGTTCCCATTGAACCTCTTTGACCAATAACTAACTAGATGTAACCCATTTCTGGTATTGGAGTTTCATTTCATGAAAAGAAATGTCCAGTGTGACTTCATGTCCCCCATTATTTGATGATTATATATGTGATATATATACATATGTATATGTGTGTGCATGTATTAGGTTTTCATACTATCCATCAAAGGGTCCTTAATTTTAGCTGTCTCTCCCAGTATTTCCTCCCTTGTCTCCCACTTCTCAGTACCCTTATCCACATGATCCTCCCATTTTAGCCTACCCCCACCATCAATTCCATGTATCAACTTTTGTTACTTTATATTTAAGTATACATTTTATCTTGTTATCCCAAAGTATTAGTGACTATCAAAAAAAAAAATAGAATAACTCTCAAAACATAGCCTGTGTAGCTTAAAAATCTTCCCATGGTCCATGGATACCTTCATATTGGCTTGATAACCACAGAAGGAATAACATAAGCCAGAGAGGCACCATCCTCTGCTCTCAAGAGCTCTGTAGCTCCAAGGAGGAGGCAGTCATATAGTAGCCAGGAGAAGGCATGTGCCATTGCACTTACTGTGTGTCAGTGTCCTTGAGAAGCTGTCTAATGGGAACCAGAGGGACGAGATCCTGGTTCCGAGAGATGTCAGCCCCGAGGTGAAACCGGAGGACTGGTGTGGAAGACAAGGAGTGAATGGGAAAAGAAAGGAGTTGGGAAAGTAAAATCATAAAAGAGATGGAGCCAACAAGTTCAGATTTCGGAGTTTTAAGAACACTGTGCCCATTCAATAAATTGCAGATATAGGACTTAGAATCTCCAGAGAGTGAGAGTCATGCCTGTACCCAATCTTTTTTCACTTGCACATAAACCTTCTAGACAGCCCCTTTCTTCTTTGATTTCTGCACTGGATGCAAAATCTAGAGGACATAGTTGGTAATGACATTGAACCAAGTCAGCCCTTTGATTCCCTTCCAGAAATGTCCTTGCTATTGTGTCTTCAAATACTCACAGAGGAAAGCCCCACAGCCAATGAAATGCACAAGGTTCTTAACATAAGCTTCTTTTAAAAAAATTACTCTTTTGATCCCACCTCACAATCTACTTAAAGTATTCCATGATTTGTTCTTCCAGAGTTCATTTCAACAGTGGAGCTACCAGAGTGCCAGCTAGAAAGTAACACTTGTTTCAGGCTCTTTTGGTTGTGTTTCCTCTTCCCTGTCCTTAGCCCTAAAAGCAGTGTGTGACATCAGCATAAAGTATTTGGCATTCCAGTGTCCTCACTCTCCCCTGTCCTCTTCATGGTTCTCTGGGCAGCAGAAAGAATCCTTCTCTACAAGGACCAAGGCTATAGAAAGTAGTGACTGTGGGGAAAGATGTTGGAGCCCATGAAAACTTTACACAGGAACCTATTTTGGGGTCTAAATATCAGACAGTTCCACATTAATGTCTCCTTTCCCCCTTGAACTATGAAGGGCCAGAGAGCTCCCTAGATGAAGCCAGTAGAGAATTAAAATTTTTGTTCATTTTGTTCAACCTTTAAATGTAAATTTGTGACATATATGTGATATATAGCCTTTCAAACCTCACTAGTTTCTGCACATTTACAACTGGAAATGGCACTATTTGTGAAAACTAAGGGCAGATTATTGTCATTTTAAGATAAAAGTGAAGCTACAAGTTACATAAACTTAAGCAAAATCTGCAGATTTGGTAGCTTTTGGTTGTTTTAGCAACTAGTGTGTGTTAGAGAATCATACACTAGCAGGTCATGATTTCCCCGCAATTCAAATCTCTTCACCCCTGTAGGGAATGCTAGGCATAAAAACACGAGGCTTTATATGACAAAGGCCTTCAATAGCCCGCATGCATTTTTCGGTCAGGGTAGCAATCATCCTGTGAAAGCATGGATTAAATAACTCATATTCAACAGCTTGGAAAAATATTACTTTTTAAAATGAGGGGAAATTAGTACAGTGCTTTCCCCCATTCCAAGAGCATATGTCATGTGAAATTTTCAAGAATGTTATATGCAATAAAAATGTGATTATGTTTTAAGCATTACAATGAAGGTTTAAAAAAGATTTTCAACTTATTTCCAAAATCACTTTGGATTTAAATGACTTGAACCCCCTTTGTTATTTTATAGCTCCAGTAAACGCTTTTCCTTCTGGATGCATCAACTTGACATTATGTCAATTGAATTTTATACTTGTACATTAGAAAATACGATTTGCATACCCATGACCTCGAATGCAGAAGTCACCAACACTGAAGACAGAAAACAAGGCAGACAGTTGTGACATTGCCATTCTGTGCCTCCTGTCATTTTGAAAGACTTTAGATGGACTTGTTATTGGACTTTAGCTAGCAAAATAATTATCTTTTTTCCTTTTGTTGAAAAGGACCCAAATAAGCAATAAATCAAACAAACATGTTTCGCCATAATTTCTATGTGAGTTTCTTAGTTAAAGGTTCACTTGTGTATTCATATATCTAGTTTCTCTCATAATGCTGTTGGCCGAGCCCAGGATCCTGCATATGACACTGAGGTACACTGCAATATGGAGTATCACACGGTGAATTATTTGAGTGGAAATGGAACGCTCAGCCTCTTTCCAAAGCCGAGTGGTTATTTAAATTTAAGAAGTAGGCAGCAAATAAAATGTCTAGCCTATCAGACAGTTTTATTCCTAGATCTTAAAATTCTTTATGTACGGTACTCATATGCTTATAAATTTACATATAAACTTCTAAATTATAACACATGGGGAAATATCTCTATGTCATCATTTAATACAAGCTATAAAGAATGTACACAAACACACACATACAATAAAAAATTGCACTAATGGTGTGTACAGACATAATCATTCTGAGCTGTCAAGATGGCTCAGTGGCTGATGGTGCCTGCAGCCACACCAAGGACTGAGTTCCATCCCCAAGACCTGCAAGTGGAAACAGCAGACCAGCTCCTCCAAGTCCTGCCTTGAACTTCACACTCCCTCCCACCTCAGCCACTGACAAATAAATAAATTTAAGTTTAAACTTTACTGCCACCAGTATAAAATGTAGTATGATTAATTTTAAACTAGGATTAGAAACCAGGTGTGGTAGTTCAGGTGTCTAATACCAGCATTTAAAAGAGGCTGAGGCAAGGGCATTGTAGAACCTAGGCCAAGCCAGTCTATAGCGTAAAATCTTACCAAAAATCAAAATAAACAAGGAAAAACAACATTATCAGAGCATTCACATCCTGGTATGGTGTGTATGTGTGTGTGTGTGTGTGTGTGTGTGTGTGTGTGTGTCATGAGTGTGTACACTTATACATATATCTTTGTTTGATATTTATTTATCTATATTTGTGATATATATCTTTGTTGAAGTACAATTGACACCCAACAACTGAATGTTTAATTAAGTTATATATCTGTTTCCTTCAAAATTCTTCTGTATTTGTTTTTGTTATTTTAGTTGTTTGGGGTTGCAGTTGCATTTGACTATTTTTGTACAGAAAGTTGTTTCTGTTCTGTTTTTCTTTTTCCAGTGGAATTCTTAGCGTGAGATCTACCCACTTTACACATTTTAAAAAATAATTAAATAAATACTGTATGTACATCCTCCTCCTTCCCCCAACTCTTCCCATTTCCATCATTGTTTCTTAAATTCATGGTCTCTGTCCTTTAATTATTACTATTACATGTATATTACATGTTAATTTATAAACAACCTGCTGAGTTCATTACAGTTGGGTCACCTACCCATCAGGGAGCTTTTTCCTGGATCAGAATGATTCCTTCTCCCTCAGCAACCATTAATTACCCATAGCTCTTGATCCAAGGATAAGGCTTCTTGAGATTTCTACCATCAATGTTAACATGTCAACTGGTGGTGTCATTTTTTTTCAGGTCTTATTTAGGAAACCATACCTTGAGATTTCATGGGTGCAGTTTTTCTGTCAAATCTAGAAGATACTATTTCTCAGCAAATGCCATGGCCCTCTGACTCTGACAGTCCTTCTGTCTCCTATCCCACAATATTTGCTGAGCCTTTAGGGTAGCGATTGTTTTGCTGGTGTATCGGTTGGGGTTGTGTACTCGTTTTCAGTTGTTCTCTACATTTTGACCAGTAGCTTCTTTCTGTGATGGTCTCTGACGACTGCAAATATAAGCTTTTTTGATCATTGATGAGAGCTATGCTTACCTGTGGGTATAATGACAAATATTTAAGATGCAGGTTCTCTTCTAGATTCCTCCGCTGCACAGCCATGGGTACGCAGTTGGGTTTACTGATCTGGGTGTTAATTCTCTCCTATCAGGGGAGCTTGAGTTCTGCTGTTGGTTACCCTCAGTAAATACCACTCTTGCACATTTCAAAATATCTTGCCATTCTGGTAAGTGTTGTGGTCCCTATGCATTACAGCATGCTAGGACAATTGATTGCTTTTCTCCTTTGGCAGCTTGCATTGTTCCTTCAGGTACTGTGAAAGCTTGTCCTCAAGGGAGGAGGATTCCAGGTAATACCAAACTTTATTCTTCCCAGGTCTATGATCCAACGTAGCACACTTGACAGACTTAAGTGTGCAGCGTGGAACTGTATAGACATGTGTTAAGTAGCACAACTCATGAACCTATGCATCCTGGAGAACTCAAACATTTTACCCCTTGTGGAACAGCTACACTTCTGTCTTCTTTTAATGCCTGCAATCTACCACTGTGTTGTCTCCGTTATAAACTGATTATTCTAGATACCTCGGTTAAGCGAACTCAGGCAGATATGTCTCTTCTGCCTGACTTGTTTCTCTTATCATTATATCCCCAAGGTTCTTCCATGTTGTAGTGGGTGACATAACTGACTTCGGGTTTTTTTGTTTGTTTGTTTGTTTATTTAATTAATTTTATTTTTCTTTTGAGTTACATTTTGTTAACTCTGTGTCCCAGCTGTATCCCACTCCCTCATTCCCTCCCCAACCCCACATCCCTGGTCTCTTCCCTGCCCCTTTCCAAGTCCACTGATAGGGGAGGACCTCCTCCCCTTTCATTTGACCCTGTTTTATCAGGTATCTTCAGGGATGGCTGCAAAGCCCTCCTCTGTGGCCTAACAGGACTGCTCCTCCCCTGGGGGGGGGGGGGTGGAGAGGTCAAAGAGCCTGCCCTTGAGATCCTGTTAGAAATAGTCCTTGTGACTTCAGGTTTTAAAGACGGAACAGCATCCCTTTGAATGGGCACGCCACTTCTTTTTATCCACTCACCACTCTGTGCCTTTTGCTGTCTCACTGTATTAAATATTTAAATAATATCACCTTAAACATGAGACTGTTATGTGCCCCTTCAAGCTGAAAATTTCAATTCTATGTAATGTGTCCTCCCAACAAGGGTTGATTAATTATAAGACAGTTCCATTTCCAGGTTTGATGAGTCACTACTGTTTTTTTGTGATTAGTTGCATCATTTTACCTTCTCACCAAGAAAATACAAGAGTTCTAGTTTCCTCCATATTTTATCAAAAACCTGTTGTTGGTTCTGAGCTATGGCCATTCTATTCAATGGAAGCCCACCTCGGCTGAGCCTTTCATTCCACTGATTTAGGGTGCTGAGTTTTTTATCTTCCTGTTGTCCATTCATGTATTCCTGACAGAAATGTCTACTTACGTGCCTTGACTGTATTTAAACTGGTTTGTCATTTTGCTATTGAATCACAGATATACATTATATATTGGCTATTAACCATTTATCAGACAAAAGCATTCCTAATGTTTTCTCCCAATCTGTAGACTGACAGTTTGTTCTATCAGTGTCCATTACTGAGGAGAACCTTTAGAAATTAGAGTTTTAGGTAATAGTTTTAAGTCTTTAAATGTTGTGTTGATTTCTGTATGGTGTAATATAGGGTCCAGTTTCACTGTTCTCCTGTATGGATATCTAGTATTTTCAATGTTGTTTGATATGTGTTTAAGGTTTTTTTTTTTAATTTTTATTTTTTCTTCACAATTTATTCATTATGTATCCCAATTAAAACCTCCCCCCAACTCCTGCAGTCCCTCACTTCCTCCCTCTTCTCCTCATCCCCTGTCCCTAGTTCACTGAAAGGGGGAGTTCTCCACCATTGCCATCTGCCCATAGTTTGTGTTAAACATTACTTAATGCAAATATGCTCTTATTGATGGACTCTTCATTTTATTCTGTTAGTCTAATATCTATTTTTCCTACCATATGTTTCAAATTATTATAGACTTTAAATGTAGGGTTTTTTTTTTTCAAATTAGAAATATGATTCTTCCAACTTTGTTCTTTCTCTGGGTAGTCTTGGCTCATCTGTCTCTTTTGTGATTTCCATATGTTTTTAGAAATATTTTCTCTATTTGTGTAAACAAAGGCATTAAGAGTTTGAGGAGAGCACAGGGGTCTTTCCTGAGACTGATATTCCAACCAAGGACTATGCATGGAGATAACCTAAGACCCCTGCACAGATGTAGCCCATGGCAGTTCAGTATCCAAGTGGGTTCCATTGTAATGGAACAGAGACTGTCTCTGAAATGAACTAATTGGCCTGCTCTTTAATTACCTCCCCCTGAGGGGGAAGCAGGATTACCAGGCCACAGAAGAAGACAGTGCAGCCACTCCTGATGAGACCTATTTGACTAGGATCAGAAGGAAGGAAAAGAAGACCTCCCCTATCAGTGGACTTGGGGAGGAGCACGCATGCAGAGGGTGGAGAAAGGGAGGGATTGGGACGGGAGGAGGGAGAGAACCACAGGGGGGATACAAAGTGAATAAAGTGTAATTAATAAAGAAAAAAAGGGTTTGAGGAGATTAACTTTTACTCTGTGAATTACATTGGGTAGCATGGACTTGTAGCAAAATTGTTTATACATGAAATTGTTTATATGGTGTATAATATCTCCTTTAATTCCTTTCTGTAATATTTCATAGTTTTCAGGAATAAAAGTCTTTCATTTGTTGGTCAAATGTATTCCTAACTATTATGATTATTTGTTTAATTGGTTGATTGATACAGTTACGACTGACATTATTTCTTAATTTCCAGTCAAATAAATCATTGTCAGTATGTGGGAAGCCAATGGTGCATCAATTTTTTGTCTTTTGCATTTTTAACCAACCTGAGTATTAGTTCTTACAACCTTTAATTTTTCATTTCTACAGAGCCATGCCAGTTGTAAGCAGAAAAAAATGGCTTCTTTCAAAAAGCAAATGTGTTTTATTTCCTGTTCTTACCAAGTCTCACTGGCCAGAGGGTCAGTAATATATTGAAGATAAGTACTAACAGCTGAAATGTTGGCCTTGCAGGTTTAAGTGTTCCTCCATTGAACTGTTAATGTGACCTTTACTGACATTTTTTATAATGCAAAGATATTGAATTTTATCAGTTCTACATCCACTGAGATGATTATATAGTATAAGTAGTAATTAAATAACGTATCATATTCATTGATTATTGAATGTTAAAATTTCTTGCATCCATGGAAAAATTCAGTGGTTTTTTTTTTTTTTTTACTCTTTTTTTCTGTGTCACTGGATTTTGTTTCTAACATTTTGTACAGGATCTTTGCGTCCATGTTTATTAAAGGATGATTACACTAGAACACTCTATGTGGCAGCAGCTGAATGAACGTTCTGTATGCATGTGGTGCTTTCTCAAGAATAAGTGATGTGGGCTGGTGAAAAACAATGTGCAAATTTGCGAAGATTTAGATCATCTAAATAATCCTTTCTAAACAGGTATTATAAACCAAAATGATAACTAAAGATAGAGAACATTCAGAAGTTTTGTGAAAATTGAACCGTACATTTTTCAACAACTAGTAAGGTCAAAGATCAAATCAAAGGGTAAATTAAAAATACTCCAGACTAGTGAAATAAAAACAAAGTAAAAATTTTACTGAATGCTAGAAAATCAGCACAATTGGGAACCTTTATCATGATAAATTTCAGCACTAAGATCTCAAATAAACTCCCTAACTTTACACTTCAAAAAATGAAAAGAATTGATAAGTTTAGAATTAACAGAAGATGGTGATAAGTGTCAGTGTAGAAATAAATGATCTACAGACCAGAAAAAAAAAATAGAAAAGGTCAACAGAACTTTTATTTGTTTGTTTTGTTCAGTTTGGTTTGGTTTTGAAAGAATAAGCAAAGTTGATGAACCTAGAAATTTTGACTGCTTAAGAAAATTAAGCAGTAAGCCCAGGACAAGTTATCCTCATTAGTGAATTCTGTCAAATATTTGAAGATTAACACTAATCCTCCTCGAAATATTTTTTTTAATTGAAGATGAGGGAATCCTCCCATATTTATTTAATGAAGGGCATACCTTCACACAGTGACAAAGACAAACACACACATTTGTATATGTATGTGTATATTATATATATATAGTTATATTAATATAAATAATTACATATGAAGGGAAGTTTTTGTACAAACATTTTGTTCTAAAGCTGAATGAAGTGGAACTTCTGATTACATTTTACAATGCACTCCTTGCACTTCAGTTGCAAATATTGTGATATTTTAGCAATTTCTAACAGGACATGGTGAGACAGATGTAGAGACAGGGAAATGCCGCCCTTTAGCTATGGTAATAGACCCACACGAGGGGTGTTTTTCATACCTAGGTATGTGTGTAGAGCCGTTGAGCTCTCTGTAGATGGCATATCTGAGTTTCTCTTTAGGACAGTTATTTTACCCCTGGTGAACTTCATGCAAAAATGTTTCCAAGAGGCTCGCTTTACACGTTAATATTTCTGACTAATAGGACAGGGCATTTCTAGTGTATTTGCTACAGTTGGACATATGTATGTATCTGATTTCCTCCTGACTATATGCGTTTTTAAATTTTTGAGTACCGTAGACAAGACTCACAGAGGGTCTAGCGGTCCTTGTAACGTTCGTCTCTATTTCTACTTATTCCATTTGTGAATTAATTATTGATTAATCCCACATCTGTTATCTGCTGGGTAACAGGGCCCAGAATATTCATCTTAAATTCCACAATTCGTGCTCTATTCTCTGATGCACAAAGGGTGATGGCCAATATTTACTGCCCAACTAAACTGCATGTTTGTCCATTTGCCATGCAGCCGAAGGAGACAGTGCAGTACCTGATGCTTTTTTCTTACTGTAACAAGTCACAAGAAATGTCCAAAATGATGCTGTTTGCTCTAGCAGTTTTCTCTTTTGCACACAGCATAATGTAAATATTTTAAGAATTCCCAGAGTTATATTATTTCTTGTAGAACCATAGAAACGTCATTTGATGTTTATCCACTACTAATTTAACTTCAGAAGAATCAGTTTGACAACTTTCAGGTGAGAATCTAGCTGATATCTGGACATTTAGGGTCTGCGAGTCCAGGCTCCTGCACTAAGAATTCATTCCTTTGTGACACAGAAGTGGGAATTTGAAGAAAAGTCTGATAAACAATTTCAGTTCTTCTTGGAAAGGATAAACTGTGCAGTATAGGTAAACAACCTAGAGTGCTCCGCTCTAACCTGTCCATGTGTGAGTAAAAAGATCCACTCATATGTAATTACTTGTCAACGGGTAAACAGTATGGGTAAGTCTTGCTAGTAGCAGTGAAAGGGACAATGAAGTTAATACAGTTATAAGGATTCAGCCATCTGTTTGTGTTGCTCTGAACAAACACTGCAGCCTGGATAGCTTAAGCCACAGGCGTTTATTTTCTTAGAGTCTGGAGGCTGCAAGTTCAAGGTCAAGAGGCCTGGCTGTTTGTTTTCTGATGTTCAGGGCCTCTTCCTTGTTTGCTAATGAGCACCTCTGTTCTGTTCCCTCATAACAAAGGAAGAAAAGCTGTTCTTACAAATCTAGTAATTCCACTATGAGAATGGCCTCCATGACTTCAAGCAGCCCAAACCACAACTCACAGGCCATGCCTCCAGGAGCACCCCATTAAGGCCTTTCAACATGAATGTGGCTGGGCATTAATTAGTCCATATCAAGAATGTCAGTACCCTATTTTCCTCTGGCTCATCAAAGCTATGAATATTCTCTGGTTGGGTCAGGATGAGCTCTTGATTAGAACTAATGACTTAACTGAAGCTGTAAAGCTGGATGTGATGAGGTCCTGTGGAGGAAAGTGTGATGATTCCAGAGTATGACTATGGACAAGCACAAGACACGTCACACAGAGTAAATATTATCATAAAGTATTGTTCCTAGAAAGTTGATTAGTTAAAATATTTTATAAAAATCCGTTATGTTTGTCACTTCTTCAGCTAATTTCCAAATTTGTTTCACTGTATTTTAAGGTGTCAATGATCCTTAATGATCAATTTTCCAAGTTGATGAATCAATATTTTGAAGCACATACATGTTCTTTTCAGTCATCCTCACCTTGGTGGGTCATGAAAACTGGAATTCCTATTTTTGATGCTTTTTTTTTAACTCATTGGTGGTTCTCACACTGGACTGTCATGTTCATAACAGAAAGAACTGAACTAATTTCCAAATCTACTGTTTCCCCAAATTTCAAGAATATAGCACAAGAAAAAGCTTAAAGGGGAAAAGGAGCAACAGGTGAGAGCAGGATTAGACATTGTCTTTGCAAATAAGCATGGTGGAAGCATTACGTGGAAGCCATATAGGTATAGGTGAAAGAGGAAGGAAGATGGAAAAGATCCCAACGAATAACATGGGAGGAATGGCTCAGATTGCTAAAACCATCTGTGTTTATCTAGTATCTAAGTGTATGCACTATGCCAAGTGTCATGGCTGACTACCCCTAGTCTGCGCAAACTGAGCCTGTGACTCCTCAGCTCTATACTATACCAACTCTGTCATTTCAGTTTCATCCTTAACAACCCACTTTTGTACTTTCTACTCTTTTTAGGAAATTCGGTGAGGCTTCCTCTTCTGTATTAGCCTGTAGCCAGGATATCACCATGCCTTCTCATTCACACTTTGTGTCCCCAGACCTCAGCAAGCTTAAAGGGTCCTCAGTCACTTCTTTATACTAACATGCCTTGCACCACCTCTTCCCAATGCCTCCCGCTGCAGGTTCTGAGAAGTCTACACTTTGCAGACACTTGGTACCCATCTAGTCTATACCATTGCATCTCTTTATACTCATGATTTACTATACAAGCAAGTTCACCCACTCCTCTTCAAAAATCCCCTTTAAGATGGGTGTTGGCCTGACACTCCACCAAGAACCAGGTATGGATATAACCTAGAACCTCTGCTCAGATGTAGCCCGTGGTAGCTCAGTAACCAATTAGTTTCCCATAGTGAGGGGAACAGGGACTATTTCTAACAGGAACTCAATGGCAGGCTCTTTGACCTCCCCACCCCCCCAAGTGAGGAGCAGTCCTGTTAGGCCACAGAGGAGGACTTTGCAGCCAGTCCTGAAGATACCTGATAAAACAGGATCGGATGAATGGGGAGGAGGTTCCCCCCTATCAGTGGACTTGGAAAGGGGCAGGGAGGAGATGAGGGGGGGAGGGAGGGAGACAGTGGGATACAGCTTGGATACAGAGTTAATAAAATGTAACTAATATTAAAAAAAATTTAAAAATAAGATGGGTGTTGGCCTGTGAAGATTGTATCCAATCTAAAAGTAATCATTCCTTCAGACAGGAGGAAAGGAATCAAGGAAAAAAAAACTGTCAGTTACCTTCCCCAAACTTTGCAAACAGTTGCTACTTAGCCTACTGTCCTCTCTTTTATTTTTGCCCTCTCCCAGGCCACTACTTATGTTCCCCAATCTCTGCCCATGATACCCATAAATTACTTTTCCCCATCTTCCAGCTTTCTGGGTTTATTTCTCTTCATCAAATGGCAGTGTTCCATGAATGTTTCCCCTAATATTAAAAAAACCCAACTCATTTCTATAACTGGAGTTTATCAGCAATTCTCCCATTATTCCAAGAAGCTCTTGGACTCTGCAGCCACACAGGGTAGGTTTCTCATGGAGCCCTTTATAGTGCCAAATGCTTAGGACTTGGCATATCTCATTGCTAGCTGACACATTATCTGGTGAAAATTTTCTCTCGGGTCTCTGCCAGGATATCACGTGGCTTGTCAGAGGGACTTCTCCAGCCATTCCAGGGAAGTAGTCTTTCTACTTGACTGTTCCTTCCTGTTCCATCTTTTCTTTAGAGCGCTTGTATCTACCTGTTAATTGTTTATAGTCTTTATTTAATCATTTACTTTTGTCCAGTGAGACTCAATGTGCACATGGTGAGACCTTTTTCAGCGCTGCGTCACCCCAAAGAGCAGGATAATATCAGCTGCTTGATACATGCTATGTTGAATATGTTTAGCATCCACATTCCCCCTTGATCATAAAGAGCTGTGATTTTGATTTAAGCCCTAGACCAACACAACAAACATTTTTTAAATATCATTAAAATGTACAGGAACACAGTTATATGGAAAACTTTATCAGGAACATAGACACTCCCCCCCCCATTAGAACAAAGTCTTTCATGAATACCTGTCTTGCTTTCTTTCCTAGCAAAGCAAAACACAGAGATGCATGTCTCTCTGCTCATCTTCATCCATGACACTGGCTGAAGGGTAAACAGAGCAGAGCCCTGTATAATGCGTGTCAGTAACCCAATAGGAGAGCTTTATACGTGGAGGAGGAATGAAAATTTCTGTAAAGTATTTTATGCAAATAAAGCTGGTGCCCCATCCATCACCAACGGTGCGAACCGCCCATCAGCGTGTAACGGCCACAGCCCTCTCATTCTCCCAAGAAACTCAGGCTTATAAAGTGCATCTTAACAGAATTATTTTATGACACCATTTAGTTATCATTATTAATGAAAATGCTTGTAGCAGCTTATGAAGTGTCCTATGGACATTTTTATTAACTGCACATAAATCTAGAGAACTGTACTCTGTTAATGCTACATCTTCCTCTAGAGGCTTTTGTTCAGAACAGAGTCAAATTAGAAAGGCTGCTGAATCTACATTCTTTCCTACATGCTTTATCCTTGCTAAACAGAGCATCTGAAATCTTCGCCCTATGATGTTTTTAATCTGTTATCTATTATATGTACATACATACATTATAGAATTTAAGAAAATAAAAAACAGATATGAAGAGTTTCACTCAGCTATGATTCATGATGGAAATCAATGGAAGTTCATATGTCTCATTATCTACAATAATACATATTCATATCCCCAGATAAACCACTAAGAGAGTTTGGATACATGCAAATGAATTCAAATGTCAGTTAAATATGTCCTCATAGAATAAACACTGGTTTTGATGAAGCAACTAAATACACTTAGAATTCCTCTTAGCAATCCATGTGGTTTTGTCTGCTCATTTGTTTTAGACATCCTGAGTTGAAAGGGGATTAAGAAATCTATTTGTTCAGACCTTGAGATTATTATTAACCCTTCTAAAACTGACGTTGTTGAAACCTGCATAGTTCAGTTGCCATGCTCAAGAACACAAAGCTCCTTTGATTGCAGAACTCTGGTTCTGCGCTTCTCATGCAGTAGGGAATTACTGGGAGAGGCTGTTTTGGACTTAGTTTTGATGGATAGAATCACAGCAAGTGGGTACCAAGGCGAAGAATGTCAGGACAGGGTTAAAGGTAGAAAGAAGAATGTCATGCCTGCAGGTGAAGTGCAAATTTATGTCAAGGACAAAAGAAGAAACAGTACCTCAGGGCATTGACTCTGGTAAACCATGATGTAATTTCAGGAGGATGAAAGCAGGCTTGTGTATTCTGGCTTCTCCTTGACTTTTGAGAGCAAAGCAGTGGTTTGCATAAAACAACAGCTATTGTTGCTTTTTCTTTTCTTATGCTTTTCTTTTTCAATCAGCATGTAATGTTGTGTTAGTTACTTTCCTGGTGCTGTTATAAAATACTGTAACCAAAAGTGACTTAAGAAAGAACTTGTTTATTTTGGCTTAGGGTTCCAGATGATAAAATCCATCAATAGACATGACAGGAGCAGGAAGTTGGCTGATCCCATTTTATTTACCTGTAGAGAGTAGAGAGAGGGAGAAACAGACAGAGAAAGACAGACAGAGAAGTAGACAGACAGGCAGAGACAGAGAGAGAGGGAGAGAAGGAGAGAGGATGAGAAGGATGAAGACAAGTAGAAGAAAGGCAAGGAAGATGAGAAGGAGGAAGAGGAAGAGAGGAAGGATGAGCAGGAAGCATTGTGAGGCTTTGTCTTAAAGGCTCCTTAGCATCCTCAAACAGCACCACCAACTGAGGGCAGAGTGTCCTAGTTCAGGAGCCTATAGCCATTTCTCATCCAAAGCACCACAAATGTCTTAGATACCATGCTGGCATATTTCAACAAAACGTATTTCTGTAATTCCTTGGACAAGCGTCACCTGAAGACCACTTGGAATGGGCTTATTATGACATAATAGGGGCCAGGAATAGCTCCCTTTCTGCCACATATTTTACTCTCTTAAATAATCCCTTAAATAATGATGTTATGGAAATACATGAAAAATACATTTAGTTTTTATTGGTTATCCATCCCTAGACTTTACATTTAAAGAGCATATAATACTCTTACTTCCTAAGTTCTGAAGACTAGCTTCTAGTGAATCATTGGAGACAATAGTATTTCAATTTTCCCTATAAAGACATGGAACGTTCTTTTTCTTTTTTTCTAGTTTTGCTTTCTTTTTTCTTTTGTCTTTTTGACTTTGTTCTTGTTTATCTTAGCTTTGTTTCTAAGGAGCAGGTAAGACGTTCTCCTTTGTGGACCTTCAAAGGGCCCTTTCTCACCTGACCTAGCCGCTTAGCCACACTTTGTTGTTGACAGAAGCTTCAGGAAAGACTATTAAACAGTGATTCTCCAGCTGCAAGTAGCCATGAGCGTTTGTGAGTCGCTTCTCCTCCAAAGTCCTGGATTGAATAAGAACAGGTGAAAGGGAGCTGGATCCAGGTGGGTACACCCTGGAAGGGCAGTCTCAGAAAGCTTGGCTTAAAGGAGGACAGATGGACGGAAACATCAGTCTTGGCCTCCTGTTACTGCACACTCTAGCCATACCATCACACAAGGTTTGTGTTTTTTGTTTTAACAAGGAGCTTCTATTCAAAATAACATTCTGCATGTTTTAATAAAACTACAAAATTTCCCATGACTTCCTAGGAGTACACGGGTGGAAATAAACAAAGAACTAGGGACCAAAAGATAAGTCTTGGTGCCAGTTCTAGCACCGGCTCCCCTAAAAACCAGGATGAGATATGTCAGGAGCTGAAATCTGAGAGGTATGATTAATTGTCAAACATATAGCTGTATTTTAACATTCATTACACAAAATATAACAAAGTCACTAGAAAACCAGAACCCTGGTTTTCACAGCCTTCAAAGGAAATTGTTCTCAAGGTAAATGAGAGCTTAAGAGTTTATCTGATAACTGCTTTTACTAAGAAGGAGATTTCTAGTCATGAATTGTTTTTTTTTTGTTTTTGTTTTTTTTTTTCAATACAGGGTTTCTCTGTGTAGCCTTGTCTGTCCTGGACTTGCTTTGTAGACTAGGCTGGCCTCGAACCCACAGAGATCTGCCTTTCTCTGCTTTCCTGGTGCTGGAATTACAGGCGTGCGCCACCATGCCCAGCTTAGTGAAGAATTATTATGAAGAATTATGAATAAAAATGGCAGGGGTATTTTTGTAATCTATGTGTGTATTTGTTTATTATGGGGGTGGGGCTTGTGTGGATGTCAGAGGATAACATTCAGTAGTCAGTCCTTTTTTTTTTTTCCTTCTTCCATCTTGTAGCAATAGAGTCCCTGTTATTTCAGCTGTACTGCACACTCTAGGTTAGCTGGCCCAAGGGATTCTGGGTGAGAGTCTCCCCACCCACAATCCTGTGGGAGGGCTGGGTGCACAGATTCGTACCACTCCCTCTGCCCTTTTTATGTGGATCCTAGGAATTGAACTCAAGTTACCAGGTTTTCACAGCAAGTCCACCCATGGGCTTGTGACTTTATGCACCAGAGCATCTTCATAGTGGCCAAAAAGTAAACGTTAATCACCTTGCTGTAAAACTCACTGCTTTAGTTCTTCCTGCAACTGACTGTTAGATGAAGCACAGTGGAAAATTAGATAAACTTTGACCTTGAATTGAGAACTAACCTGAGATAGATTTTGGATGAGGGGAATATTCCATGGTGATTTATAGAATTAGAAGAAGAAATCTCTGTCCCTGCGCTCTGACACAGAGCTTAAAGGGAAGTGGGATCTGGAAGGTATTCCGACACATTACCTCTTGGGGAAATAGATGAATGGGCAGACCTAAGAAATTCTGCCTTTCGTGTTTGGAGATATGCCAAGAATCAGGGCAGAAGAGGGCTGCAAGCCATTGTAAGTGTCAAAGCCTATGTGTGCTGGGAAAGAGACCAGAGCCAAGGCATGTAAGACCAGGCCAGCATGATTAAGTCACCTCTGAAGTACAGAATACACACCAGGCCTCGGAAACAGAAGCAAATTAGAAACAAGAAATGTGGCTTTTAGCCATGGCAGAGTAGAGAGCAGGAACAGGACCAAAACACTTCAAGTGTATGTGATTAACTACTTGGAACCACAGAAGAAACCTTACGTCTCTCAGCAGTGCCCCGCACAGCACTCAGTCGCTCTAAACTCTCAAGTGCCTAGCAGGTTGTTGATAAGGATAATGACTTCTCGGAAGAGATTTAGGAACCTGCCAAAGATCACTTAGTTCATACATCATCAATCAGATCCTTATGGCTTCAGACCTAATGGATCCTTAATACCTGGTTCCCTTCACTTGGGATAAATGAATGAAGGAGAAATAATCCATCTTCGTATGTTACTCTTTCACCTCATTCTCCTTTGGCTTTAGCTTGCTTTGTGATCTAGTACTGTATCAAACTGAAATCTGGGGGATCTGGGAGCCTGGTAAGCCCCTCAGTGTCCACTTGAGAAATTCGTAGCAGCAGTCATTTGTGGACATGGGAGAAGCTCACAGAGAATATTGGTCTGACTTTTAAATCCTTTCTAGCCATTGCCTTGAACACTGCTAAAGTAGCAAGACATCTTGTACAGGAGATAGTTGATGCTTGCAAGCTCTTCAAGAGATCTTCTGCTGCACTAGGACATGCAAAGGTTTTCAGGAGCCTTCTCCTTCATCTCTCTTCTGAGGAATACTCCCATGTCCACTCTTGAGTGTGAGCTGAGGCATGATATAACATGATGATCACAAATAAGAGTGTGACATGAGGCAACTGCTTAAAAAGGCAAATGCATAAATTACAAATAGTTATATTTTATTACATTTATATAAAGTTCACCTTAATATCATAGGTTTTAAGAGAACTCATAGGAGCTTTTTGGAAGAAAAGAAGGAAGTTTAACAAAGGAGGTAATTTAAGTTTACTGCCAAGTATAGCATCTCTCTATTGGCAGAAGCCAGAGAAAAATCAGTCCTGGTTCAGACAGAATTTCTTGTTATAGCTATGTTACATTAACCTATAATATATATATGCACAAAATGTTTTAAGCATCCATACATTATAAAATTACTGAATATAGCTAATTGACATGCATTTCTCACATAGCTACTTTTCTGTAAGAAGATGTAACATCAATGTATTATTATATTCACCATGTTGTATGACAAATCTCTTCAACTTACTCTAATCTAGTAATTCTCAACCAGTGGGTTGTGACTCCTTTAGGGTTACATTTCAGATAGCCTGGATGTCAGATCTTTACATTATGATTCATAACAGTAACAAAATTGCAGTTACGAAGTAGCAATAAAACAATTATACGGCCGAGGGCCGCCACAACACAAGAGGCTGTATTAAAGGATCAAGCATTAGCTTGAGAACTACTGCTCTAACCTTTGACCAGCATCTAACCGCTTACTCTGAAAACCCCCAGCCATGGAAACTTCATTTCATTCTTCTGCACAATCAACCTTCTATACTTGCAGTGTGAACGAGAACATTTAGAATTTATCTTACTGTGCCTGGCTTATTTCATTTAACACAGTGCCCTCCGGTTTCACACACGTGGACACTCATGACAGCGGCTCTTTACAATAGCCAAATAGTACTGTGCTGTGTATGGCTCTCACATCCTGTTCTCCATCCCTTTGTTGAAGGACATCTAGATAGCTTAAACTAAACTGTGGTGAAGAAAGGAGTGCAAATACCTCATCGACTTACTGGTTTCATTTCGCTTGGTTATAATACCTACTGTGAAACTGATGAATTGAAGGGTAGTTCTGCTTTTAAGTATATTTCTATTTTATGTGTATGAGCGTCTTTCCTGCTTGTTTATACGTGCACTGCCTGCGTGTACGATTCCCATAGAGGTAAGGAGAGGGCAGTAATCCCTCGCAACTGTAGTTACAGGCAGTCGTGAGTTGTCATGGCTGCTGGGAACAGAACCCAGGATTTTTACAAGAGTAGCAAGTGCTCTTAATGGCTGAGCCTTTCTCCAGCGTCATGGTGGTTCAAATTTTTATAATTTTTAAAAACCTCAGTACCATTTCCATGTAGTGGTAGCACCTACTTGAATTTCTATCAACTGTGTGCAGGGCATTTCCCCCACTTGCCAGGCTGCATATTTTATACTTGTCTTTTTGTTAATAGCCATTATTTCAGCAACAAGAATATTTCTCATTGCTTTTCTGTTTTGCATTTCTCACATAAGAGTAGTGGCACTGCGGGGTTTTTTGTTTGTTTGTTTGTTTGTTTGTTTGTTTTGGTTTTGTTTTTATTGTTTTGTGGTTGTTGGTGTTTTTTTTGTTTTGTTTTTTGTTTGTTTGTTTGCTTTTGCTTCAGTTTGGTTTGGTTTTGGACACCTGTTGCCATATAGACAGAAACCTTATACTTTTAATTTATATATTCACTTTACATTCTGATGATAGCCACCTCCCTCCTCTCCTCCCAGGTCCTCCTGCCCTCTTATAGACTAGGCTCCTCTCTGTAAACATAGCAGAATATCATTCCTGGTATCAGGAGTTGGCGCTCTCTCATGGGGTGGGTCCCAGGCTGGGCCAGGCATTGGTTAGACTTTCCCTCAGTCTCTACGTTGTCTGTATCTCAGCACATCTTGTAGGCAGGCTAAATTTTGGGTCAAAGGTTTTGTGGGTGTACTGATGTTCCCCTCCCACCACTATAGGTCCTGCTTGGCTAGAAGGTGGTCTCCTCAATGTCCACATCCTCCACTGCAAGGAGGTTCAGCTAGAGACATCCCATATCCTCCCTGAACCTACCCTGTCACTGGTCTCCAGCTTATCTCAGAGACCTCCCCTGCCCTCGGTTTTCCTTTTCTCTCCAAGCCTTTTCACTTTCCCTCCCCACACTCCCCATGTCTGATCCCCCGCCACAGCTTTGTTTCCCTCCGCATACCCTGTCCTACCCAGTTCCCTCTATGCATCCCCTGTCACTGTCTCTTCTATTTCCCTGAGTGAGATTCAAGGGGGCCTCCCTTGGACCTCCCTTGTTATTTAGCCTCCTTGGATCTGTGAATTGTGGTATGGTTATCCTGTAACATCTGGCTAATATCTGCTTATGAGTGTGTACATATCGTGCCTGTCTTTCTGGGTCCGGGTTACCTCACTCAGGATGATCTTTTCTAGTTCCACCCATTTGTCTGCAAATTTCAAGATTTCCTTGTTTTTAATGCCTGGGTAGTTCTCCATTGTGTAAATGTACCACAGTTTCTGAATCCATTCCTCCGTTGAGGGACATTTGGTTGTTTCCAGATTCGGGCTGTTACAAATAAAGCTGCTGTGAGCATGGTTGTGCAAATGTCGTCGTGGTATAGTATGGCATCCTTTGGGTATATGCCCAGAAGTGGTATAGCTGGGCCTTGAGGTAGCACTATTTCCAATTTTCTGAGAAAGCACCAGACTGAGTTCTAAAGTGGTTAGACAGAAATCTTGTTCAAGTCCTTTCTCCACTTATAAGTGTGTGTTCTATTTGTTTTCTTGCTTTGGGTTACTTGAATTCTTTCTTTTATGGGGCATTAGCCTTTTTTCAGGTATTTACTTTGTATACATTTTCCCAGTCCATCTTTTGACTCTTTGCTATGTTAATTGTTTCCTTTACAATGCACAAGGTTGTGTGTGTGTGTGTGTGTGTGTGTTCGTGTCTGTGTGTCCGTGTGTGTGTGTGCACATGTGTGTAATTTAACTGATTTGTTTCCTTTTGCTTTAGATTTATCATGAAAGATGTTCTCCCTTTCAGAGTTCATCATGGCTTTATATTCTAACAGACTAGCACAGAGTTTGATAGCTAAGAATTGGAAACAAATATCTAGATGTGTTGTTTGTAAAATTACTTGATGTTTTCTCATCCGAGACTTAATTAGTAATTACTTTCAGCTGCTTGGAGGTCAGTGGTATCCTAGAGTTCTCTATCCAACATATAATCGAGTTTTCTGGGGTTGATGAAATTATCCAGCACATTCTGTCTTGCCAGGGAAGTAAGGAACTGGAACATAAGTCAGGCCTAATCACTTTTATTCAGCCATATAGAGCAGGTCACAGCCTTCACCACAGTTACTCTAAATCTAGCCAAAGACTTTCACTGACATGCAGACAGGGCATGATGTTCATAGATTTCTCCATGTAGGCTTCACATAATCTTTCAACTGATTTATTTTCAACTCTAGGACATCAGATTGAAGAGGGTCTTCTAGGGTCCTGACAGCTAGAAGGGTATCACCAGAGGAGCTTGTAGGGTGAAAGGAACTCTCCAAGATGGCCGAACAACATTAATACAAGTTTTCACCATGAGAAACATCAAAGTCTTCTAGGGCTTTTGGATGCTACACAGCAGTTTAGCTGTCTACACGGAAGGATTCGGAAACACTTTAAAGACACAAGGAACAGAGCTGTTATAAACATGATGCTGCCATCTGTATAAAGGCAGTATGGGAGCTGAACTGGGTAGTTAGAGTTCCCTGTTGCTCAGCCTCAGCAGGGAGACATGCCTAAGGTGACCAGAGAGTTTGCCATTATACAGATGTGAGGATCAGTAAGTGGCTGATGAGTTGAGGGTTACAAGTCAATGTAAGTGAGCAGACATGGTATCCAGAAATAGTGACTATCTGCTTGATTTTAAAAAGGAGATTCTGCACACAAGTGTGGTGGCACAAGCCTAAAATCCCAGCACTTGAAGAGGCAGGCACATCCCTGCGAGTTTGAGGCCAGTATGGTTTACAAAGCAAGTACAGGACAGCCAAGGGTATACCTAGAAACCTTGTCCTGAACAACAACAAAAACAGCATTGCGGTATCCTGTCCCCAGGCCAACAACTACACACACACACACACACACACACACAGAGAGAGAGAGAGAGTTGAAATCTTCCTGAAAACATCATCTCTAATCATAAAGAAACTTTGATAGACATTGTGGCAAATGATCATCATCTCATCACTCAGGAAGCTAAAGAAGAAACATTTTGAGTTCAAGCCTGTTCTGGGATACATAGTGAGATCCTGAACACACACACAAACACACACACACACACATTCGTGCATGTTTGCATGCACACACACACTGCACATGCCCTTGTCAACATGAGCAGCGTAAAGAAACCAGGTGACTACACTAACCTTGCCCTAAGAAGAATTTTGATATAAAGCAAGCAATCATACAATGGGCAAAACACTTCCTCTTTTGTGCCATGAATAGTGTAAAATAGTGTGCTGTGCCTGCTGAGGGACTTCTTTCCCTTTTGGATTTCAGTTTTTGTGGTACTTGGATTATTCATTTACACAATTAACTTCTACAGCTTTTGAAACTAAATTGATTGTAGCTTCATTAAATTTTCAGTTTGTGAAAGCTTTTATATGTATGTATGTATGTATGTGTGTGTGTTTGTGTGTCTGTGTATGTCCATCTGTGTGTCTGTTTGTGTGTCTGCCTGTCTGTAAGTGTGTGTGTGTCTATATGTGTGTTACTATTTATATGTTTATCTCTCTGTCTCTCGTGTGTGTGTGTGTATGTGTGTGTGTGTGTGTGTGTGTATGTGTGTGTGTGTGCATAAGGTGGGGCTGTGTGCCCTGGTTAGTCAGTTACTCACTGGGTCATCCATAGTGTCCTCAAAATCATAACAATCCTGTCACATTAAAGCAAGTGCTAGAATTAGAGGCACGTATCATCTGGTCTGATCTTATTATTGACCAGTATCATTAGCACAATATTACTCTTGGCTTCACAATACGCATATAATTATTCTGGACACTATTTTATTAATAGACAAGTAAAGTGAACTTTGGAAAGCTGAGAAAATTGATCAAGGCCACCTGGAGATTAGAAGACACCAAGATTTTGCTGTCTGGATCGGTATGCTGTACCACTGCTTACCAGCCAATCTTTGTAATGGTTGAGACTATCAGATCATGTGGCCTCAGATCTGGAAGTTGTTCCTGACTCTTATAACACCTCACAATAGGAAATAAAGGTAACCTGTGTTGCTCTGGTAGGCTCCAGGAATTTCAGGGTCCCCATACTGAAACCCAGTGGGTTCCCAAGTGTGCTCTCATTTCATCAGGGAGCCTCTTCTGTGGTGTGGCCATAACTCGTTGAATGCATCACTGAATGAAAAGAGCAAATGCAGAATTGCCAAGCTGCTTTTGTTGGTGATGGGAGGGGTGTTGCTGTTGCTCCGTCTTTGTTTTATTTTGTCTGGAGAATGGTTCTCTGGCTAGTTCAGGTTGTTGTGATTGGTCTGCTTCCCAGCACATAGACAGAGTTAAAATGGAGTTACTCGGCCCATGAAAGTCACTTGAGCAGCTCGTCTACATCTGCGTGGAATGAGGTGCCCTGGAATGTCGGGGTTTCTAACTGAAATAAACCATCAGAAAATCTGAAGCAATCTGAGATTATTTGTATTCACTAAGCTAAAACAGCTTTAGTTACGTGGGAGCAAACAGCTACACTGATGTGATTCTACTTTTTCAAATCATGCCATAGAACGCTTTAAAACTGAAGTGAAGATTATTCTTTCAATTCATTTTTGGTAGCAAAGCAGGCAGACAGTCTGGATCTCTGAAGGGAACCATACGAAACACTTCACATCAGAAGTGCAATCAGCCACTGTAGTCAAGTCAGCAAGCAATTAATTTTGCTGCTTAGATCTCCAGAGCCAGTGATCCATGAACTGGCATTCACTAGGTGGTTATTTAAATCTAATTCTAAAACTCAGCTCAGTCCTTGCTCATTAAAACATGAAAGATGATGATGACCAAGAGACACCAGTCTGGGAGCTTTGGTTTCAACCTGGGTTATCAAGTCACAGAAATGAAAAGGCAACACAAGAGTCATAACCCCTTTTAATTTCCTCTCTGTAATAACTGGCAAGGAAGAATTTACAAAACCAGGGGTGCGCGAGTGTGTGTATGTGTGCAATAATATTCTTTTTTTATTAAAAAAGACATTATACTGTTTGATTGTGATGGGCAATATATTTTGATACTTTGGTACATTGTAAACAATTTTTGAAATCTAATTAACATATCTGTAACATACATTGTTGTTTGTGTATTAGATACTTTTAGATACACTGTTTTAGAAGGATTCAGACAAGCACTACAGTATTGCCCTTTGTCAGCGCCATGTGTACATGAGATTCCAGGATCTTAGTTCTAACCGGTAGCTCAAACTCAGTACTGTTTGACTGCCATTTCCCTCATCTCAGAAATGATTCTATTCTGACACTCTATGCTTGACTTTGTGAGATTGCACACACAGAGATAGCATGTAACAGTTCTATTTTTGTGTGGCATGCCGTCACATAAACGCCCAAATCCAGTTTTCATTCGGATACCCAGGTAACCCAGCACTGTTTACTAAATACACTGCCCTTTCTCCATGGCATGTTGTTGGCACTTGCTGATCGAAGATGAATTGGCTGGAAATGTGCAGGCTTATTTCTGGGTTTTCTATCCTGTTACTTTATTCTGTCCTGTCCTCAGCACTGCTCTCAATGGTGTCCTTGACCTTCCACGTCTGTGGCTTCTGCATTCAAGGATTCAACGAACTACACGTTGCAGATATTTGGGGAAAAGTTAGATGCTCGTTTTCTTATTACAGGTACTGACACAATGTGTTTGGGGTTGTAAGTAATTGGAGAGGGAAGATCTCTGGTTCAATACAAATACCACATGAGCGGGGACGAGAGACCCCAGCTCTGGGGTCTGCAGAAGACCCAGAGGATTCCTTTAGGGATACTGTGGACCAGGGGCTGTTTTCAAATCTTGACAGTGTGAGGCCTCCAGATTTGTTCTTCCTTCAGCTAACTGAGTTTGGGGTTTCATACAAAGTGGAGAAATGTTTATTTCGCCTATACAAACTGCCCTTGAGATTTGATAAGGATTATATGGAATATATATGAGTAACTTTGGATAGTATAAACACGCACATATTAAGTAGCTACGAAGATTGGACACTTAGGTGTTTTATTCAGGGTTCACTTGAACTTGTCCTGTAATAGCCTAATGGCAGAAGTTGTAAATGAGGTTATGCCCGATATAGCAAGTGCACCTTCTCCAAGAGAGAACTCGGTGATGTTCCAGGTAAGTGCAGAGGGCCTGTGACCTTACGGATGGCACTGGTCCATGGGAAATATCAGAGAACTGCCCTTTCAATCTAGATGCACCCATTGCAATGGTCACTGTTTCAATTACATTTGAAATAGAGTCTGTAACACTGCTGAAGATTGCCTAAAGACAGTAAATGCAGCGAAGGGACTGAGCCTTCCCCACATCTGTTTGCTTACCTTGGTGCCAAATTGATGTGGGCTATCAGCCGACTTCACAATAACATGAGATTCAGCCGCAGAGTTGAGGATGCCACTTCTGTTATTTCTCAAAAATGAAATGGCTGAGACCCTTCTTCCTGCTAATGCTGCTCACAGGGTAATTGCACAGCATTAACAGGGTAGAGCAAGTGCTACATAAACAAATGATGCATTGCTAAAGTTAGACAGCTTTAATCTCGTAGCTAGGAACAGTCTATAACATGTCAGAGAATCGGTGGCGGGATGTCTTTACAGAAATTACCAACATTTCTTTATTTTTCTATTTGCCCAGCAGTTCCAAAATGACTCCTAGAAATGAAAGTAAAATATTACGTATAAAATGTAGGCATGGTTGGGTTTAAACTGCTATTCATGAGAAACAGATGCAATCTTCCTAGTGATGGAGCCCACCATCAGGGCTGCTGGGAATGTTTGCTCCGCCCATGCCCAGATACAGCTCCGTGGATTAGCTCAGCTATGCAAAAGAGAAATCGTGCTAAAATGTAAAGCACCTCTATGACACTAGCTCAGCTTTATGGTTTTATTTCATTTATGAGCTTTGTTTTAAATAAATGGAGAATCTAAAAGTAGATAGAATAATCAAGGATGTAGGTCACTCATAAAGATTACTTTTCCATCTTATCATCATCTAATCATTTTGCATAGATGCTTTCTAGGGCAATCATTTTAGGAATTGTGGGATGTCTACTCTGTAGGAATGCTAGAATTAGCAAATAAAGAAGCAAGCCACAGAGTCAAATAAAAGCTTTGCATAAAAGGCAAATTATTTTTTAGCATAAGCATGTCATAAGTATTGCAATAGCAAGAATTATTATGTTGTTGACTGTTTAAAATTCAGATTTAACTGAGCATCCTACATTTTATTTGGCAAACCTATGAAAATGGGGTCATGCTAGGAAGCAGAAGGCACACAAAACTGAAATATGTCTACAGATTAAGTTGCTAAGTAATTAGGACTATTCTACTTTCTAAGGTTTACTTGTAAAGTCAAGAGTCAAAAGGAACTGAAGAGAGAAAAGCAGCAGGAAGGGATTATCTGAGCAGCTTTCTGATGTTTGATTTCTCCAGAACATTTTACAGAAAGGAAGAGTAGTGACTTAAGCATGAGACTGGGAGGCAATCAACTCGGAGCTTAATTTCAGTTCTACAGCTCCGTGTTACTAAGAGAGAAGTACTAGGACCAACAAAGGCAAATTGAGGAAAATGTGGATTAAAAAAGAAAAAACAAACAAATGAAATGGCTCTGTGTTTTCTTGTGTCACCTATTCAAAGTTGTATCATTTTATACTTTTGGGGCATTTAATTGGCATTAGCCACCTTTCAAGAGACAAGTAGCCTGTAATCAGCCAGTAACTTTCTTGGTGCTGGAATAGCTCTGAAGAGTGAAGCTTCCACTCACACACTATCATCAAAGCAGTCAGAACCAGAGCAGCTTCAGGTCAGCCATATTGTCACCTGAAACGGATGGGGAGCAAAAGGTAGTAAACTTCTAACGGGCTCGTACCCTGGCACAGGAAGCTTAGAGAGGGCATACTGCCATCGACGTAAACAGAAAGGAGACAGAAGTGGTACCTGCTAATGAGCACGATTTATATAAATCACCTTACCAGTACGCCTATGTGGACAGAAGTCAATGAATAGGTAATCTCCGATGTCACCAAGAATACCATCAAATATGGAGAATGCCGCAGATGCCAATGACTCAAGACACAGTGAGCATGTGTTGGGGAAAAGCAACTGTCTACCACTGCTTCATTTTAATTATAATATTTCTCTTTTTCTTTCCTTCGCTCAAATTTCCTATATATCCCTCCTTGCTCTTTTCCAAATTGTTGGCCTGTTTTTTTATTAATTGTTGACTATATGTACATAGCAATATGCATGTAAAGATACATGAAATAGCTTCGATTTTTTTCTAGCTGTTCAGAATCTGTTGTATCATTTTACACTTTAAGGGCATTTGAATTGAGATCAGCTACATATCAAGACAACTGACTGCTAACTATTCATCACTTTAAATATGGCTTATGCAATGTGTTCCTAAATACCTGCATACAGCCTGCTCAGCCTATATGATGTTACTTGTATGTATATTTTAGGGTTGACCACTTGGTGTTGTGTAACCAATTGCCATGACCATTGCTTCTTCATAGAATGTTTTACTTTCAGCCTATTTCTAAAGCAAAACACAGAAAGATATATATTTTAATGGGACTGAAATGTCGTAAACTCCCTTTGGTTTTGACAGCCTAAAGCATGGGATTCTATTTCATAGGAATTTGTAAACTGAGAAGGAAAAAAAAATATGAGTAGTAAAGAAGCAGAGAAGGGCTACATCACCGAAACTGCCACAGACTCAGAAATTTAAATTTGTCCCAGGATCGTTTCTTTTCACAAGAGAAATATTTCCTTGTGAGTCCCTCGGAAGACAGGGAGTCACCACAGTGCTTCATACACAGACCTTTTAATGAATGGGTCTTCTCCTCACTAGGCTCCTGTGTATAAATATGCTCGAGGAGATTTCTATTTCTTGGAGGCCCTCTCATTCATTATCACCTGGGATTTTTCTCCCAGTAACTTCTGTGACATAACAGTGCTGCCTACACTTCCTCAGACAAGAAACCTGAGGCTCTGAGGGCAGAGGTGACTGGTCCTAACACACGGAGCTCAAGGACTAGGTCAGAAATAAAGGTCCCATCCATTTACAACCAAGTTTTAATGTTTTCCTGCACACAGTAACAGACAGCAGTGGACTCTGTAAACTGGGAATGAGCCACGTTTCTAGTTCCAAGTAAAGACAGTGCTCACTGTCACTCGGGGGAGTCACCAGGCACTGTTCAGTGGATAGATTCCTAAACGTTAGACACGAAGATAGATCAGCACGAGGGTGCTGTGGAAATGAGAACGAAGAACTGCTTAGTGCGTGTTCTTCGGAACTCGGTGCTGCCCCGAGGTGGTGAAGTCTCCATCCACAGCAGAACACTGACAGTAATATTCACTGTCTCTAGGGAAATGTTAAAGAAAGAGAATAAATTAAAGTGTTTAAATGTCAGCATAAAGATAGCAACGCCTATAACCAATGAAAGACCAGAAGATGAACATCCGTGAAACTGTTAGTGAGAACTTAATATATTTTATTCTTTTTAAAAAGACATCATCCCACCTTGCAGCTGTTGGTGGTAATGAACTCATCATGTAGACTAAGTCTGGCCTTGAACTCATAGAAATCTTCCTGCCTCAACTTCTGAGAGCGGGGATTAAATGCATGGACTTTCTTGCTCAGTCAATAGATCTCATACTTTCCATAAATGAAAGACTTCCATGTAAGATATCTTGGGTTACATATGAATGGCCCAGCATAAAGTAAGAAGCTGAAAGAAATTCCCATAGTAATTGGTTTGACAAATATGTTAGACATCTAGTATTAAATCTAACTTCCAGATGTTCATATTTATTTATTCTCATTGTCTTTTGGATAAGAAATGTCAAGTAAGCAATATATTCAGAAGAAATTTGAAAATGTTCAATATATACATAAAGGTACCATGAAAATAAGGCAGTGTGTCTTTTAATGGACTTGGAATTGAGATTTGCTTAATAGAAAACTCCTGGATGTGTCTTTTGTAACCATGTGAATTAACATGACTGAGCTGTACACTTACAAGTAAGTAAGACTGTAAAATTTGTGTCATATATTTTTAATCACAATGCAAAAAAATGAGGCATCAAGGTTGAAGGAGAACGGTCAGAGACTGGCGTGTTCGTCATGTCACTGGCAGGTAGGCACCTGGCTTTTCCTCAGAGCCTGTGTCCATGTACCTTCCTCTGCTCTCTTTCCCCCACAGGGATTTTCATGAGAGAGAAGGTTCTTCTGGGCCTGACTGTTACAGCCTTTCTATTTGTGATGATTAAAAATACTGAGAGGAAAAGAGAGTCAGCCCTCTGTAAACAAACAAACAAAACGTAACAGGAAATCATCACTGTCACTCAAACCCAGTGCTTATCCTAACAGCTAGCTGTCCCAGCACAATTTGTCAGGCTCCAAGAAAAACCCATAGAGCAGCGGTTCCCAGCTTGTAGGTCGAGACCCACACACGGGTCTCACATTAAATGTCCTGCATATCAGATCTTTACATTACTACTCATAACAGTAAAAAAGAAAATTGCAGTTATGAAGTAGCAGGGACATAATTTCATGGTTGGGGTCTCCCCAACCACAGGAGGAACTATAGTAAAGGCCACAGCATTAGGAAGGTTAAGATCCACTGCTTTATAGAATTAGAGAAAATCAATCATGGCATCCTCCAAGAATTTTAACATGGATGGAAATTTATTCTTGTTTAATGCTACTCTGGGTCCCTTCATGGGGTCTTTGTTTCACAGCTACGGCTGTACAATGTTCAATTAAAAAAAAACTGAAAAGAGTAAAATGTTTTACCTATGTAATATCAAACATTTGTATATTACAGAAGCAAGTTGTGTATGAATTGATATTTTTCCCATGTGGACTCCTGTGTGTGTTTGCTACTTTAGTAATATGTCACTTTAAAGAACTCCAGGAAAAATATATGCAGAGAAATAAGCATGTAATGGTCAGGTGCAGAGTTCCTTCAAAGCCAATAAATTTGAGAAATATCTGTCAAATACATTATCAGTTGCCAGACCGTTTTCCCCCAGTCGAGCTGAATCCTGTAAGAGGAAATGCAGGCAGGAGCATGGAAGGTCCCAGCCAGGCAGCAATCCCGTTTCTCCATTAAACAGACCCACGGACACCATAGACAGATGTCACATGGGCCTCTTGTAATTTGTCAGATTGTTTCTTTCTTTAGTCAGTGCAGGTAAAGCTGGGAATTTATAAATGATTTTCTAAATAGGAAAGGTAGAAGATTCAACTGCAGTGTGCTCTATTTGATTTCCTAAGAGGCAGGTGTTTAATCTTGTTGAAGTATCCTGATGCACGTTATTTGACTAAATGAGAAAGCAAAATATTTGACGGGACAATAAGACTAATTTTTTAAGAATGTCCTGACATGTTGCCTTCGTTTGGGAATAAATCTTCAAAACTCTGCTTAATATAGTCAGTGTGCGTACCTTATGGGACTACACCCATAGAAATAAATTTATATACCCATGATCCTTCGAGCAGTCTGAAGCCCTTAGCCGTGTACATGAATGCGTGATGACAGCAGTAAAATATATTTATTCCACAAGTGAGGGGAGGATTGATTACTCCAGAGATCTGAAGCCATAACTAATTCACAGATACTCTTTCTTATGATGAAGATAAATATTCTATGTCACTCGGACCCATAAAATATACTGTTTTTACAACAGACTCATTGTAATAATTCACCTTAAATGTCTTACGGACATATTTTCCTATGAATTCCAAACAAGAATCATTTGACATTCTTCTTTTCAAACTAAGTTGGGGAATTAAAAATAATAAGTAGCACTAAGCTGCATTGTGGTGTTTGCTTCCAAAGTATAGAAATACATTGTTGTGTCTGAGATATAAATGTTCCCCTCTTGATGTTTAGCAAGTGAATATTATTTGTTAACATTCGTGGGTGTTTTCGCACTTCATGGCTCACTTGGGGAGGACAGGGACCTGCGTGTAGGCAGCTCTCTTTGTAATGAGCAAATGAGCAGTGTGCTAACCGCACTGTGAGGCTGGGATCCCGGTGAAGTGCGTTTCTTATGTCTCCTTTTCCACTGCCTTAGTGCAGGTGTGTCAGATGAAGAAGACATCTGGTTACCTCAACAATTGCTTGAAACTTTCTTGAGTCCATTCTAAAGGTTGGCATTAGTCTTTTAAAAGATTAGCTGATGGAAAATGCAAGTATGTGGTACATAATTTGATTTAAGGTATTTGTGAAAGCATTTTAATTAAACCACTTTCAATTCTCTTCCCTGATGGTTTAGAAGATATTTAAGTATATTTTGTGCTGTGTTTGGTGTTGGGAATAAAAGAAAAGATGGCACAGAAGTATGAATTGAGATATTTTTAGTTAGGCTGCTGCTGATACTGTTTTCGACTTATTAATCTCATAAATTGTCTTCCTGAATTAGAATCTATGATATATGAAGGTATCCATTGATACAGTGGTCATGTGTATGTGTGGGTGTATGTGTGGGTGTTACCAGCTGAACTATCCTCCCAGACCCCAGTGTTCCATTTTTACAGAAGGCAATCAGAGTCAAAAAGATCAAGCAACCCAGAGTTAGACAAATAACTCAGCATGAACAGTATTTTTAATCTTGTTTAGTTGAAGAGAATTGTTTAAGAAAGAGGAAGATTACAAGACTATATTAAACTTTTACATACTTAGAATATCTTCAAATTTCAGTGTTTAATCCATTACTCTCAAGAGGCAGAGATATTATTTTGTCTCATATAAACAAGCTAAGAGTATTGTAATGTGAAAGACTGCAGCGTTGATCCTTGACTTCTCTTTGGGTACATTAAGGGTCACTGTAACCAAGGCGGGCAGTTAACCCCAGCACACATGTTCCTCAGTCCCTGAAGTGGAATGGCTACAGATCTTCATGCAGCTCTGCCTTTGGATGGTTGTTTCCAGTCAGGCATGTTCTTGAATTCAGAATTTCCTAAACTGAGTCACTGGCTTCTGTCAGGGGGACACAGTGAAGTGCAGGTTGAAGCTGGAGAATCTCTGTGTCTCTGAATTGGCAGGCAATGAAATGTAACCTGGCTGTCCTCCAGCTTTCTTTTACTATCACACCTTTCCGTGAGAGCAGAATTATAAAGAGCATTGGTTTGCTTCGGAGTACAGTTTGGAGAGTCTGACCCATCACGGATGGGCTCTGTGGATTTCGGCGTATGTCAAGGCAGCATACGTTGTGGTGAGGAACCTCTCAAAGGATGGAACCAAGGTTCCACAATGCCCTTCTTGGGCACACCTTCAGTAACGAAGAGATCTCCCACTAGGTTCCACCTCATAAACATTCTATCACTTCCCAGCAGCACCTTCCTCAGGATTCTATATCATGGGGACACTCACCATCATGAGGGACACTGTACCACAAGGAACACTTAGCATCTCATTTGTAACACTGGTGACTTCTTTGATAGATTTTTAAGGACAAGGTCTTGCTACATAGACTAAGCTCACCACGAACAGGCCTCTCTCTTCCTCCGCCTTCTTGGAGAGCAGATAATCTGGGTGTACCACCCCACCTGCCTCTGAGCCCCTTTTTCCCTCCCACTAGTATCATCCTTCATTTAGGGCAGTGACGTTAATAGTAATCTATTACCAAAATGTGTCAGCCCTTTTAGTATTAGAAGGGTTTTTCCACAGAGCACTGACTTCTTTCACCATAATGCCACAAGGCAGAGGATTCATGGGAGTGTTCCATGGATAAAGTGGAAGATTTGCAAGTGGCCATTATTTATTTTGCTTCTGGTGAACAGGAGACACCGAATAAAGCTACCAATTGATCATGAGATCCAAGACCTAACTCCGAGCCAGAGTTCTGGGTATCCATTCCCACCATCCTTTTTGTTTTCTCTTCCGTCCTTTTGTCTGTGCCCACACAGTTATGTAACTTCCCCTGGGGACTGTTATTGACCTCTGTCTCACACTACACATTATCTGTCTCTAGTCCCATTCCGCGGAAGGGCCTACCAAGCTCAGGCGAGGCACAGCTCCACACTGCAAACAGCTATCGGTGTGCAGCAGCAAAGTCGCAGAGCTGGTGGAGGTATCAGCAGAAGCCTTTCATCATATTGACCTACACAATCAGGCCCCTGTGAATATCAGTTTCTCCTGATGCCCATAGGCAGACCCTGCTCGCTGATGCATCAGTCTTGCGTTTATGTCCTTTCAACTTCAAATCGGTGGTATGTAATTTTCTCTCAGTAACAGAGCAATTCAGCATATCATTTAGCTTGCATGGAGCTCTAATATATTAAACAAATAATAAAAGTAAAGCTGGTGACATAAGCTTCAGATGTTCTTTGTTTGGAAAGGTCTCATATGAGTAGGTAATTGTGTTCACCAGGAACAACTGTGTTCTGTATAGTGCAGGCAGAGATTGCTTCTAAATTTTGAGCTGATGATTAATGTATCTGCGAGTAAAAAAGTAATGATAAAAGGTGAGGCCTGACTTCTTCCCTGTAACTATCTCTAAAAGGCAAATATTTGTCAATTAAATTCATCTCAGTAGCCAATATTAACACACTTGGGAACAAAAGCAACAATCAAACACTTATTATCATTCATCATGTGTAAGAATGTAAAATAGGGAGTTTAGCGGAAAATTCAAATATTGCCATTAAACTTTCCATGATCAGAGTGAGGCTGTGTGTCTCCATCTGAGGATGAAAGAACACTTATTAAAGTGAGCTTTCACGGAATAAATCATTGTCTGAACAGGGCATTTAAAATGCACCTTTAAAATATTCTTAAATACATGCGCATTATTTATGCAATATAGTGCTTTTGTGCAATTATCAGACTCCGTATTAGATTGTTCACAATATGAAACAATATAAGAGAGAATAAAACTGTCTCTGACACAATGTCCCTTTTGCCTCTTTCTGGTCAGTTTGGGTCACTGTAGGTTTTTTTCAGTACGTGGTCCAGGTAGGCAGTAGGGCACCTCCGAAGCTCTGTTTTTGTGGGAAGAACATATGCGACAGAAATGGCAAATGAGTTCATCTAAGTGTCTGACCTGTCCACCCCATGCACTCATAACCCTTTTCTTGGAGCCCAGTGCTTTAATCTGTGTGTGATACTATGGACAGTTACTCCTGGGAAAGGGAGGGTTAAAAAACCTGGAAATACTGAGCAGGAAGAAAACTGGTCCAGGAAATGTAAGGGAAAGTAAGTGTCAGGAGAACAATTTCAAAGGATGAGAAGCACAAAATTGCTACCCTGTGGCCAACCTTCAGCCACAAAGAACATGAGTGAAAGGGTCGTCTAACCACACCCTGTATCCAGAGATTAGCTGTCACTAGAAACTGTCCTTGACTTCCGTGATCTCATAGGAGAACAGCGAATTGCCCCTCTCTGTGCTGACCTGCTTTCATAGTCTTCCTATGATCTTCATTTGGGGATCAACTACGGATTTTGCCCACAGTTCATATCTGTCCCTGTTCCTGCTAGTTAAATAAATTTAGAAATGTATTTCAACAAAAATATTTCATATTTGCTCATCTGCAAAAATGGATTTACAAGTGGGTTTCAATTTTCATGGCTGTTTGGAGGCTTGTTTTTGCAAAGCCACAAAATATAGACTTTGTTCATTACTGATATGTTTGCACGCACCTGTGCACATGTCTGTGCATGAGTGTGTGTTTGTCCATGGGAAGCCTTGTCTCTGAGTGGTGGTCTGTCCTCCCTCAAAGGTGAGGACCTTCTTTTCCTTTTTTTTTTTTTTTTTTTTTTTTTTTGAGACAGGGTTTCTCTGTGTAACCCTGGCTGTCCTGGACTCGCTTTGTAGACCAGACCGGCCTGGAACTCACAGAGATCCGCCTGCCTCTGCCTCCTTGAGTGCTGGGACTAAAGGCGTGCACCACCATGCCCAGCTATTTTTTTTCCTTTCATTAAATGGAATTTCCCTCAGATCATGTCACTCAAAGTCTTATTTGTCCTAAGGACGTTGCTTCCCTGTACCTTAAGTTCCGTCTTCCTTTATGAAGTTGTGCGAGGTCATTGAGGTGACAGTGATAATATGTATAAAGTACCAAGTGTGTGTGAATGGTGAGGTCATTGTCTCCCTGGAATTACAACAGTCTTTGTTTCCCACAGGCATGTCTGAAATGCAGGGTTCTCAATTATTTACAGTTGGTGTTATTATCATTGAGCCTAAATGTGAACTGATTGACCTTCCGGTTCTCTCCAGGTGTTAAACTTTGTAAGCTAGCGTCTGGGTTTAAAGTTTGAAATGTACTTCAACTCTCTAGTTCACGGGCAATGAAGATGTAATGATACTTACTCCAAAGTGCGATGTGACAGACGGTATCACATATCCTAGACATCATAAAGAAGAAAATATCTTTTTGATGTGTTTGTCTTAATTAAATAGGCAAAAGCGCTACTGTTTTCTGGAAAAGGTTTCTGTTATTCAATTATATGAATCCCTTCAAATGTGGGCATAAGTTAAAAATCACAACTCTTATTTGTTATGGACAAAACATTAGTTATATTTCTGATAAGAATTTGAAGCCCAGACTGGCTTGACGTCTTTTTATAGCTTGTGTTTACTTTTGCTGAAATAATTGAATTTGTAACAATTATAAAGCAACCCAGATCTCTTTAGTGACGAGTATCGATTGCTATACTGCAGAAGCTCTTCCTCATTAAAAATAAAGTGTTTTAGCCATTGTGGCTCCATCAGAAGACCTCAGTGCCTTTGTTACGATAGCCGTGCAATTGATGGATGTAGCAGGGTCTCCTTAAAGCTTCAGCTGTAACATAATCATTTGCAAAGCTTTCAAAAGTTAATTATCTTGTATAACACAGACAGAAACAAATGTCTCCTCACTCTGGATAAAGAGAAAATTGGATTGAGAAGCAAGTGTCACTTTAAGAATAGCAGCAGGTGTCTGGTTGACTTTTTCTTGTCTGTGATCAAAAGACTAATGAGAAAGAGGCAGATGAATTATTATTGTTTGTGTGGCACAAACCTTAGGGACCCCCCCTTTACCTTTGTGCTCCTGAAAATGGCTGGAGTACAGCAGCACATGATAGGTGTTCAGGATTTTAAAACTTCTTTGCCGTTAAAAATTCAGAGAGCGTGTTCACCAACCTCAGGGACTTCAACGTTTTCAAAGCTGTGGACTCAGTCACGTTCATATTCTCTCACAGTGTCAACCGACCTTCATCCAAAAACTGCATGAGCTTACAGCTGCTGTCTCAAGTTAATCAACACACCCCAAACACAGCCTTCCTCTTACCAAGAAACAGAAACATTATAAAGAATATATTTTATTTATATTTATAAAAATTACTGTTTTAAGATAAATGTCACATGCACCAAATATATATCGTGATTTTAGAGGGAACTGAAGTCTTGATGGTGACACTGATGGTCAAAGGAGCTCTAATAAGGAACTCAGAAGTAATTTAATGTGATGTTATTAAAACGTGTTTAAGATCCAAATAAATGCCTGGAGGAATACCAATTTTATACTACATTTATACACACACGTGTATGTATGTATACAGTGTAAAATATTGTATATTATATATTTCAAATATATATTGTATTTTCCTGCAGTAAGTACACTTATTCAAGTTTCGGAGACCCAGACCCTTCTCCCGCTGCTGGAGTGCTTACAAACGCAGCAGCCGTGGTGGGACACCGAGGCTAATCTTTGTGGTTCGCACGAGTCCTGACCTCCTAAAGCGTCTGTTGCACGCTTTGGCTTGGAGTCTCCTCTCTGTAGCATCATATTCGTCCCCCAAGGCCAGTGAAAATCACACATTCTTTTCCTTTAGAACTTACTCACTGGCTTGCCTTTCCTCACTGATATTCTTATGGTGCTGCTTTCCTGTTAAGTATTGGTAGCATCTTAAGTATGACTGGCACATCTTTTATGTGGCTCTGGAGCATCGTGGATGATACCTTCTAGAGCTGACAGTCTTCTTATTAAAGGTGTCATTTCCTTTTTCTGTCTGTGGAAACAGATCAGTGAGAGAATGGACTTTTCTCTCCCCACCCCACTTTAAAAAAAAAAATCAGCTAAGATAGTGCTACCTAATTTTCATTGATGATAGCACATGCCGAAATTGGCTTCAGTGCTCTGCTAGCTCATCCTGGCTTTGCTGGCGGGAGCTGAGAATGTTAATAGGTTACCCCAGCTCACACGGGGTGTGATTAGCTGCTTAATGCTCTATGGAAACTCTGAACTTGTCACAAAGGATTGTTGTTTTTTTAAGAAAGGTAATCTTTTCGTATAAGTTCATTAGCAACGTTCACTTAGGTGTTGGAATATACATGCCAGTCTCCAGGAAGGTTCAAAGAACAGTGTCCTAAGAAGCAGGTCACTTCCTCAACTCACTTTAAGATCAGAAGAAGAAGAAGAAGAAGAAAACAGGAAACAACCTAGGAACCTGCTACAGAGGGCCTCTGAAAGCCTCTGCCCTGCAGACTATCAAAGCAGATGCTGAGCCTGATGGCCAAGTGTCAGGCAGAGTGAATGGAATTTTAAGTAAGAAGTGGGAAATAGCAAGAGCTGGAGAGGACAGGAACTCCACAAGGAGAGCAACAGAACAAGAAAATTTGAACACAGGGAACTTCCCAGAGACTCATACTCCAACCAAGGACTGTTCATGGAGATAACCTAGAACCCTGCACAGATGTAGCCCATGGCAGTTCAGTGTCCAAGTGGGTTACATAGTAATGAGAAGAGGGACTGCCTCTGACATAATCTGATTGGCCTGCTCGTTGATCACTTCCCCCAGAGGGGGGAGCAGCCTTACCAGGCCACAGAAGATGACAATGCAGCCACTTTTGATGAGAACTGATAGACTAAAATCAGAAAGAAGGAGAGGAGAACATCCCCTATCAGTGGACTTGGGGAGGGGCATGCATGCAGAAAAGGGAGGGAGAGTGGGATAGGCAGGGGAGGAGGGAGGGGCTTATGGGGGGATACAAAATGAATAAAGTATAATTAATAAAAAATTTTAAAAAAATAAAATATAAAAAAATCTCACGTGACAGCCTTTTCATTGGAAAATGTGAGACACTGTTGCTATGTTTCTAAAATGTACAAGTAGGAACTCTTCAAGTCTTTAGTGTTCGCTGCTAAGCTGTGTTTCTAATTTTTAGAGGGAAGAAAAAAAGATGTCAAGTGAACTGTGATCTGTTTCCCAGCGCATCAGTCATTGAAACCTATTTCTGTGGGCAAGTGTTGGTTTCCATTTCTGCAGCCACTCCGAGTCAGCCATTATTCCTCATAATAACATGTCTTATATATGACTTTAAACACGCACGCACCTGATACAATGTTCAGTGCTGTGCCATTCCCATGACTTCCAATAAGCTCCACAACATTAACAGTCTTGTTTACTGTAAGTTGAAATCAAGCTAATAAAACCTTCAGAATGGACAATGGAGGTTGATAACGGATCTCCAGGAAAATGCTCAGATATCATCAGTTGCAGAAGAGGGCACTTTCCCACTTGTGACATGATGATACCATGGGAGTCAGCCTTTGCCCCAGTAGAAGAGACCTCAGCACACCACTTTCACTCCAACCTGAGAGGAAGCACTGAGGGCAGCATTATCACCCCCACGTTACAAGTAAAAAAAAAAAAAAAAAAAACTACAGCAAATTGTGCACAGCTAGGTTTTGGTCCCTGGGTTTGCAGAACCAGGTCTCCAGTCTTTTCCCTGAGAAGGATCAGTTGTGTGGAGAAACCTCAAAGACAGAAACTACATCTTACACAGATCTGACAAGAGTGCACTGCGGAAGGAACACATAGCCCAAGAGTGGAAGAGCAGAGCTAATGCAGGCAGACTTGTAAGGGAGATGCCCATCGTAAGCCAAGAAACAGGACTGTTCACAAAGAAAGCAGTCCCTGTTGGCTTGTTCCTCAGAGGCAGCCATTTGAAAGCAGGTAAAGACAACTGAACCCAAATATTAGATACGAGCTTTGAGGATTAAGAGTTTGATTTTGTCTGAGAGGATACTGAGTTAATCATTTGAGAGACTGTAATAATTCATGTTCCAGTGGCTCTCAAGCTATGGATTGTGGCCCTCACAGGGGTCTGGCATATCAGCTACCCTACAACAAGATATTTACATTATGATCCATAACAGTGGCAAAATTACAGTTCTGACATAACTTTATACTGGGGTTGACCATAGCACGAGGAACTGTATGAAAGGGTAGGAAGCCATTGGAATATGAGATGGGGCAGAGGGTAAATTCTTACCTTAGGGGTATTCATTCGAGGTTAAGTGGTGCCATTCAAAGACCAACCAGCCACGTTATCGTTGAACCATATAACCGCAGCCCTGTCTAGATCTGAACTATATGCAACTCAGCTGGAAAATACAAGGTAAAGAAAAAAATTAGTTTTGGGGAAAAAAAAACAGTAATTTTTTTGTCAGTAATTTTATATACAGTAATTTCATCAACTGTTCATCTTTTTGTCATTAATGTCTTCTTAAGTGCAAAGCAGAGTGTTGTCCAGGTACTGTACTGATCTTTGAAGCAATCCTAAATTTAGTATTATTATCTTCCCATGTCATAGACTTGGACAATGAAGAAAGTGGGGTGACTAGCTGAGAATCGTGTAGTTAGGAACTCACCAAAGATAAGAATCAGTCCGGCCTGATTCTGGACCACCCACAAGTAAATGGTTAACCATGCAGTAAGAGCCAACCAGATGAAAGTCAAGGTGGTGCTGGGAACATTTTATCTGATTTCAACTGAGAAAACAGAAAGCAGACAAGTACTCTCTAGGGGAAACAGGCCATAGGTTCACGGGATGAAATCAGTGCTGTGAAGGGTGAGCTGCACCCCTCCAAGTGCTTAGACTGATAGGACCTTAGTTCTTATAGAGCCATGTGGCTGCATGTGGCCTTCAGGGGACATTTAGCTGTTCGCACTTGACGGTTTCGCAAAGATGGTAAACACATTGGTAATGAGGTTATGTCAGAGAAAAGGGGCTCAGTGCTTCAGAACTGTTGTGTGGGTTCAACCCTTAAGAGTTCTTGGAAGAGTTCTTGAACACAAAAAATAAATTATATCTCCTCCGGGGGGGGGGGGGAGTCTTCCTTCATTCATTTGATATTGTTACTCTGCCACTGAGCCCATATACTGCTCATCTTTTGTCAGAATATGTCACCATGGAGAACAGACTCATCAACTCCCCAAATGAACAAAGCTCGTAAAAAGCTTACGCTCATTAGAGAAAAAAATAATATTGTCCTGGTAGCTGGAATTTGTAATTTCAACAAAAATCTACAAATTTCTTTACATGTGTGCTTGATTCAAAGTATCTATGCTGTTTCTTATTTTTTCTAAAGGGTAAGACCTCTAAGTTGTTTATCTTATAGACTTCAGTTTATAATATTTTATTAAATAAAATACATTATCACTTTATTAAAATAACTCAATATTTATAGAAATCCTAAGGTGAATATTTTCCTAAATTTAATTTTATGTATTGATTTCCTAATGAAGGTCCTGTGTTTGTTTCTTAACTGTTTCATGAAGGCAATATAAAGATTCAATGCTTAGAATCCCAAGTTCTCTAAGGTTAATGAAAATAGGCTGGCTAGTTATTAACAGGTATTTATCAGCCCTCAATTCTTTAGTAGTCAATTTGCAAGTTGAATGTTTTAAAAAGTGGGAAATAGTAAGAGCTGGAGGGGACAGGAACTCCACAAGCAGAGCAACAGAACAAGAAAATTTGAACACAGGGAACTTCCCAGAGACTCATACTCCAACCAAAGACTATTCGTGGAGATAACCTAGAACTCCTGCACAGATGTAGCCCATGGCAGTTCAGTGTCCAAGTGGGTTACATGGTAATGGGAAGAGGGACTGCCTCTGACATAATCTGATTGGCCTGCTCTTTGATCACCTCTCCCTGAGGGGGGAGCAGCCTTACTAGGCCACGGTAGAGGACAATGCAGCCAATTTTGATGAGAACTGATAGACTAAGATCAGAAAGGAGAGGAGAACCTCCCCCATCAGTGGACTTGGGGAGTGGCATGCATGCAGAAAGGGGAGGGAGGGTAGGATCGGGAGGGGAGGAGAGAGGGACTTATGGGGGGATACAAAATGAATAAAGTGTAATTAATAAAAAAAGAATAAAAAAATTATGTTTACAGGAGGAGAGAATTAATAGGCTGGATAATAGTTAGTGAAGGCCATGTTCTCTTTCTTAGGCAAGGCTATTGGGACTGTGGCTTAGACACTGCCTTGAGGGATGTATGAGGGAGGAAGGTAGCCATTCAAGGGAGAGGTGGTTTGCAAACAGCCATTGCTCTAACATTCTGTTTTCCAGATTAAGCAAAATGTTAACATCAATATTTTTTTTTTGTCAGCCGTCAAGGCATTCGCATAGTAAGTTCATCTTTTTATTATAATTATTTTAATGAAAATGAAGCATAACAGTTTTTTAAGGTAATACAATACTGTGTTTCCAACCCACAAGATGACTTTGCTTCAGAGTATTTCAGTTACTCTTGTAGTGCAGCAAGGGGCAGCTATGTTAATGTCTTATTAATTCCATAACAGCCATTGTTCCTCACTTGGTACTGACTTAGTTGCCAAGCATCATGCTTAACAAAGCTGCCCTCCTCCCCCGATGATTCAGAACGTTCAGGAAAATGACTCATTATACACTTCACCTTGCCGATTCTGCTCTTAGCCTTGGGCACACAGTGTGGCTTGGTCATAGAAACCCCAGGCTTCATTATAATTCCAAAGGTGTTGTATTCTGAATAATGATTCTATGTCATTAACAAGTGGGAAATCCCAGGCCATTGTTGGAGTAGGTGAATATTATCAAGGGTGGATGTCTTTTCTGGCTTTGATTATTACTGAAGAAAAGTACACCTGTAATTTGGCTTCTACCCCTGGTCTTAATTACCACTTACAATGTAAGGCTTCAAGTACAATTATCTAAATTACACGTGTTCCTAAAGAATCATGGGAGGAAGCAACAGAGGCCACTAAGGCAAACCTGATCATTCTAAGTCATTCATTCATTCAAAGCATGTTAAGCCAGCATGCATTCTTTGCCAGGACAAGGGTCAGGGCCCACTGATAGAAAGAAAACCAGGAAGGAGGTAAAGAGAGAAAGTCATGCTTGAACCTCAGTGAGTGCCTGGATAGCAGCATGGCCAAGTCCGCTCTACACACAAGATGCTCCTCTCCGGGCTGCCTTGCTGCTTCATTACCCTTACTCGTGGGTACAGGAGCATCAAAATATATATGGAGTTGGGGAAATGGTTCAGCCAACAAAATGATGGCTGTGCATGTGTGAAACCGCTCCCTTACTCTCCCAGGGCCATGTAGAAAGCCTAACCTAGTGGAATACTGTAGCCTCAGTCCTGGGGGAGTGGTTCAGGTGGATCCCTGGCCTCACTGGCTAGCCATCATAGCTTAGTGGGTTCTGTGCTAATAGGGAGACCTCGTCTCCAAGACCAAGACTGGTGATGCCTGGGGAACAGCACTAAAGGTTGGCCTCTGGCCATGCCTGCACCCACACAGATATGTACACATAGATGCGCAAGTGTGTGCGTATACAGATGTACACACACACACACACACACACACACACACACACACACACACAAATACATCTGGAAGAACAGACTTGCAAAAGTAATTCCATAAAGGTGTCTTTTGTTATTTAGGAAAACTGAGAATTTTTATAACTTTAAAAATTTAAATTTAGAAAATATGTGACTATCTTATAAACATAATTCAATGGTTTTTCTTCCTTTTTTGAACTTATTTGCTTTATTTTTTAATTTATTACAGTTTATGCACTTTGTATCTCAGCTGTATCCCCCTCCCTCATCCCCTTCCAATCCCGCCCTCCCTCCATCATCTCCTCTCATGCCCCTCCCCAAGTCCACTGATACAGGAGGTCCTCCTCTCCTTCCATCTGACCGTAGCCTATTAGGTCTCATCGGAACTGGCTGCATTGTTTTCCTCTGTGTCCTGGTGAGGCTGCTCCCGCATTAGGGGGAGGTGATCAAAGAGCCAGCCACTGAGTTCATGTCAGAGACACTCCCTGTTTCCCTTTCTAGGAAACTCTCTTGGAGACTAAGCTGCCATGGGCTGCATCTGTGTAGGGATTCTAGGTTATCTCCATGAATGATCCTTGGTTGACACACATGGTATATACTCACTTATAAGTGGATATTATACATATAATATAGGATAAACATACTAAAATCTGTTCACCCAAAGAAGCTAAGCAAGAAGGAGGACCCTGGGTAAGATGCTCAATCCTCATTCAGAAAGACAAACGGGATGGACATTGGAAGAAGGAGGAAACAGGGAACAGGACAGGAGCCTATCTCAGAGGGCCCCTGAAAGACTCTACCCAGCTGGGTATCAAAGCAGATGCTGAGACTCATAGAACTTTGGGCAGAGTGCAGGGAATCTTATGAAAGAAGGGGGAGCTAGAAAGACCTGGAGGAGACAGGAGCTCCACAAGGAGAGCAACAGAAGCAAAATATCAATGGTTTTTCTTTTAAATTTTGTATTTTAAACATTTAACAGTGTCATTAAAGCATGAAAAAAATGGACCTATCATTGGACAACCATTTAATGTTTTAACACATATGTGCATTGTAGTAATGTAAAATGTTTGTGATATTTCTGTCTTAGCATGTCCAAATTACTTCCAAAACCCATACAATGGGAGGTCCATAAAGTATAACTTCTGATGTTAGAGCACATATTTTTAGCTCTGGAGTGACCAAGGAGAGGAATGGAGATGGCAAGACTCTTAGCAATATATCTACACTGTTCTTTCATTCATTGTGCTCGCTATATGGCATTTCCCCTCTATTTTTTTCTTCTTGCTTCGCTTAGTATTTCTCAATTCAAGAAAACTCACATGTTCTTGTTTAACTAAAATTGCCACTTTTATTTAAAAGTGGTTCCTTCTTCTTTAGCTTCAGCCACTCTACGGAGGTAGTTTAAAGCCCCACCTTGGTTTCCCTTCAGTGATCAGAAGACTCCTGGTCTGTGGTGGGTCCAGGATCCTATATGTTGTCCTTAGGAAAGAGAAACTAGCATATGCCAAGGAAATGGTTCCTTCCCCCACTTCACTGTTTCAGATGGTTTCTCTGAGACCTCTCAAGTAAAGATGCATTGATGGCTGTCTACCAGCACCAAGAGCTGCCATTGGGGCCTAGATCTTAACACTCTTAGTTCACATATAAGCACACATGTGTTGTATAGATGTGTGCATACATGTATATATAAGTCAGAGCCCTTATTAAAACTCCCCGTACATACTTTCATTTATTCAGCAATATTCCTGAGCACTCCTTTCATGATAGAAACTGTTGCAGACCGGGGAAGAGGGGGGCTCTGAGAAGAAAACAAGCCTGAAGTCTTTATTGCAAAAGAGTTCCCATAGTCTGTTGGTGAATAATAAACAATGACTTAGGTCATTGGGAGTTAAGAACTAAGAGGGAAAATAAAGGGAGGAAAGAAACCAGGGAGGACAAAGAGGAGGAGGAAGACTTGCCATTTTGATCAGCTTAGTTGGTGAAATCTTCGCTTAAACTGCGGGAAGCAAAGAACAAGGCAAAGGGCTAAGAGAAAGTGTGTCATGGCAGAGGCAGTAGCAGAAGCAGAAGCTCTGAGGTAGCTCTGTAATTGGGCTTTTTCAGACTCGGAAGGGAAGAGTTCTGAAATGCTGGACTTTGTAGAGGGGTGCACAGAAGAGCACCGTTTACACAGACAATACTGTGAGTAATGCTTGCCAGGACCGTGTGATGGATCAGTCCTAGCCCGGATTCTAGTGTGGCCAGGGGAAAGGGACGGGAGTTAGTGGTGGGAGCACTGCAGGAGAGGATGAAGTCCTGTGTGTGACCTCGGATCAAGGAGCTAGACCTGGGCGCTGTGTAGGAATGAGGGCTTTGCTTTGTAAGGGTGAACGTCACTCCCGTAATGTGGCTTCTTCCTTTGGTCTTCACTGACCTCAGCTCCGGGGACTGTGGGGATGGTGCAGGTCTGCCTCGGAGAGGGGTCCTCTCACTGCAAACCAGTGCAAGCATGGCCAGTGGGAGAGAGGGTGTTAGCAGCTCCCCCTCGGCACCACGCCTAGCACACACAGAAAACACCTGCTTGTGAGAGCTAGCAAATCGATGCCTTGATGAAGTTAGTGCCCTCTGTTTTAAACACAGCTATCAGTTACTGTCCTTTAAATTTCAAGAAAAGCTGCGTGTAAGCACATCTTCAGATTCAGCTCCCTTAAACCAACAGAAACTGGCTCCAGCCCAGCAATGATCTTCTCTGAACAGGGTTGTACAGACAGTCGAATGTCTCATTTTCTGGGAGTTCAAGAAATGTCACGGTATACTAAGACAGGTGGTCAAAGGCAGATGCGGCGAGACTAGTTATGGGGTATTGCTGGAAGCCCCAGGACTCCAAAAAGAACATCTGCATAGCCCTGCACCTGGCTTTACTTCACGTCCCATGAACCTCAGATCAGCCAGTCTCAGTCATTTCCCGTAATTCCTGAATTCTAAGATGCCAAGTTGCTTCTCAGGAAATTTCTAAAAACAGGACAAAATTGAGATGCATCTCAAAATTGGCTCTGTACATTTAATACCTAGTGTCTCCTTTTTCATCAAAAGCTGGTAAGAAACAGATGTGGGCTCAGCAATTAAAAGCAATTAAAAACATTACACAACAGTGAATGCTTTCTATTTGACCCGGAACTGATCACAATATCATATTATTTGTGCAACTGAGTAAAACTGACCGTGGATTTGAAGTATAAATGAATGTTACAAGGGCAGGTCTTTGAGTAGGAGAGGCAAACACTGAAGAATGGGAAAGAGGAACCAATGAATCGAGCATCTGGGAAAACCAGGCAGTTCTCCCTGTTCAAAAGACAGACAGCCGTCTAAGGGTGTGACTGAAACTCAGCCTCCTCACTGCCCTACCAGCTTGAAGAGATGTATCCTAGTCCTGATGGTTTGGTTTCTGTTGACTACACCGTTGTCTCCAGGTGACCCCAGGTCACATGTCTGGAAGAGACTGAGGTGACATGGCCACAGAGGAACCGCTAAGATGGAGGAAGAACAATCTCAGAGGAGAAGGAGGCATACGGCGTGGACAGTCAGCGCTGGGCACAGGTCCACGCAGAGTGTGTTTGTGCTAGTGTGGTGCCCGCCTACGTTTAACAGGTCCCCTGACTTCCGCATGTGTCATCATGGTGTCCTCCTCCAACCCTTGCACTTGGTTCTGCCGAAGCATCTGCCCCAGGCCGCCCTGCGCCCATGTGGTCACCCTCAGACGGTTTCACAGGTGCTGCAGGGGAGCACATGTGGAGTTTTCCCTTCTTCTCTCTGTCCACGGATAGTTACAATAGACTGTCCCATCACACAGTACCAGCTATAGGTCACGGCTAAACCTCAGTACACTAAACAACTGTAGACAGAAAATGAAAAAGGCTTAGCTGTAATTATCCCTTCAAGAGAGAAAGTGGTAAAGATAACTTAATATAAACACTATGGCTATTAGATAGCTATTGTCCTTGAAATCAAATAGATAAACGTTTAGTAATGCATGATTTAAGTGTCGTCAATGTCAAACAGAGCTAGACGCCAACATGACTATGAACTTTAAAAATATGAACATTGATATTTATGAATACACAGTTATCTGTTAATCATCTAGATAATTTGTTTTAGGTTAGCATTATCTTTTCATTTACTCTTGTTTAAATGAAACTATGACTCCTGTATACCTCATCTCTATGAAACTGCAGTCAAATTAATATTGGTCTCATTCAATATTTTTAAATCATGAGTTGTATCAGGGGCCTTTGCAATTTAGCATAATGTTTCATTCAGAGAAAGAAGAGAGTAAATGCTTATACAATTAAACAAGCTTAAAACCACTAGTGTGACGTATAGAACACCCTGAAAGGTCATCCCTCTTGTGGTACATAAAGATATAAGAATTATTCCAAACATTCTTCTCACAAAATCACTATAAGAACATCAATGAAAAACATTATTTCCAATAAATATAAAAATGAAAACTACTATTTTGATTATTAACTGAAGTATAAATGATTTTTTATTGCTGTAAGATGTGTTTTCCTGGACCTTTGCAGGTTTTCTCATTCTGTCCTCCATGAAGCCTCATTTAATTCCATTTTACAAATGAGACATTCAGATTGCTACACCTGTGTCTAAGTCTTGTCTAAACAGCCCGAACTGTCTGCACTGTGCTTCAGACTCCGGGAACTGCTGACATTTACCCAATGCTCTAAAGTGTGGAATATAAATAACTGCCTCCCCAAGGTGTGTTAGGCTTGGCAGAGCCCAAACTTGGTAATCGGGTTGGATGCCATCTGAAAGCACCAGCCTGTTGGCCAACTTTCCTGTTTGACCAGGGCGTCTTTACTGAGCAGTTCTGCCACGGGAGAGCAGAGGTAGATGAAAGCGCTCTGCTGGATTAAACCTGAAATGCTATTTGGAGGAAAAGTGTTCCTGGGCGGAACTCAAGTTCCTTCATTCACTACTCTACACACGTCGTAAATCAGCCAGAAGAGAGCTATTTCCATATTTTAAATTGCTGCAAAAATCTCTCCAACTTCCTCATTTTGCAGCTAAAGCTTCAGCATTATGTGGCGCTGTGTATGTGGAATTTCAATGCTCACTCTGGAAAGAGTGCTTACTCACTGGGTGGGGTTCTGATGCTCTTTTATGTACAACCAGAACCTTATTTGGTGCAGAGTACGTTTGCTTCTATAGTTGTTTATTACTGAAACACTTACAAGGGTCTCTCTTACATAGAAGGGACCCCTGTGGCTTTTGAATAATGTATTGGCCCCTGCTAATATCTAACCTGAAAGTTCAAAACCTGTTTAAAATGACTTTCCATAGTATTTTAGCAATCCTGGTACATGATTGATATTACAAACCAAATGAGTCTTTTCAAAGTACTGAAACTAGAACTTAAAAATAAAGCTGTGAGACACAGACAGCAAATACTCAAATACCTCTCTATGAAACACAGAAGTATGCTTTTGAAAATATATTAAATATTTAAAAAATAAATATTTGAACAATGAAATCCTAAAATAAAGTCAGAAAGTTCATGAAATGCATGGACACTTTGCATTTTCTTTTTAATCAAAAAATTTTTACATCGACATTTCAAAAGCTTAAAAATCTAAAACTTGTTAAACAATAAACACTGACAAAATGTGTTCAGTTTTTCATTTGTTAATGTATATTTTTCCTGCCATAGCATCTTGCTTATTTGACATATGAACTTACTCTCTGTACCTCACACTCAGTTGAATTTGCTTGTTGCAAGAAGCATACGATACCCAATGTTATTTATCATCTTGGTTGCCAAAATGTAGAGGCATAAATGTCAACATGGGATCTCTCATGCTTTATTTTATTCCGGAAACTGGGAGACAAGAGCTTTAAAACCCCACGATGGTTTGAACTTCATGGTGGTTGTACATGCATTTGTGTTTGAGGGACAGAGGAGGGAGAGAAGGAAGGACTGCTTGCTATAATTGATGTGGTATGTTAAATGCTGACCCAGAGAACATGGGATTACCTTTCAAAGGTCAGCACCCCTGTTGTGAGAAAAAAAAAATCTGTGTGTTTGATACTAATGAGCGCTGTTTATCCAGTGGCTGAAGTCAGACAAATATTAGATTAAAGCGAGATCACAGAATGTTCCTGTTAGGCCGGAAGTCTCCCTGGTACAAATGTACCGATATGAAATGAAGTGCTTGTAAAAATGTTTCCTCCAAATTACTGAGACAAGCAGGAAACACCACCACAATGGGGAGGAAGTCATTCACAAAATCAAAGTCAATATTTATTTTTCAAAAGTTTAATTAAGAGAGTCTAGCACCTTTCCAAATACAACTTTTTACAGTCCCTTCATGTAGTCCTTTGAAGAACAAGAGAATCCCTTAGAATCTTTTTGCTTACTGGCAAACCATTCAAGTTCTCACCTTCTTATTTCCCACTCTCTCCATCCTACTTTATAAATGGCACATATCCTGTTGGTTGAGCTCATTCATTGATTCAACAAAAGTTTCTAAAACCAAGCATTGTTCTTGGTATCCATAATCCCTTACCCGTGAGTGATGGAGTCATGAAGGGACTTGGAAGAAGGGCGCTGAACAACAATGAAGGATTAAGGAGTATGTCCACATGGATGAATCTGAGAAGATATCACAATCCTGGAAAACAGGAGTTGCTCAAACTGAAAGGGCTGACATAACGTTAGTGGGCTATGTGAAGACATATGCACTGATTTCTTCATGAGGCGTTAAGACAGATGGAGATAAGGTTCAGAGGGAAGGAAGGAGTCAACACTGGAGTCATTCCGACAGGCTGCATCTCACTACAGTTCCTGGAAGCTTTGTGTGGAACCTGCTGACATTCGGTCCTGTGTCTCTGAAGGATGGAGACAGAGACCGCAGGAAGGAGTTCATGTTAGACTTTGCTAACAGTTCATTCCCAGAGCTGAAACTCCATTGGAGATGTACCATAACCCATATCTGTGTTTCTATGGAGTAGATTGGTAGAGGTGGAATTCACAGGGATAAAATATGGCAGGAGAAGCAAAGAAACAGTCTGAGAGACAGGTGTGAAGCAACTGGATGTAGTAAAGACATCTCTGGCTTGATGAAAACAAGACTCGTGATAACTATTCTCAGTTTGCACACATGGTAAATTCACTGTAGAGAGTAACTTTGACGTTGAGAATCGTGAAGCTGAATGACCAGATATGGCTATTAAGTTGCTGGTTTAAAAAGAGTTATTATTTTTTTTACAAGAACTTAATGAGATCTATTATGTATGAGCAAGCCCAGGGTTTATAGTTGTGAGGCTGAGGAGGCAGAGAATATAGTTATGTATGTCTATCTTTGCCTACTTCATTAACTGCCTTTGTGGGGGGGCAGAAAACACAAGAGGTTGGCCTTGGAAATCTGAGAACTCCTGGGAGACAGAATTTGAGCAGTGTTCAGGATCAGGCTGGCTGGTACACCACTGCTGTCTCTCCTGAGTGGTTTCCTTTTAGGGTTGCCAGGTCTGTGAAGATGATCTTGAGGATAATGTTATTTGGCCTTCGGTAGCTTTCAAAGGGGAATTGTTGAAAATGAATACCTATTTTAAGAAGTCTTTTTTCCCTAAGATCAGTTGTATTTGGTGATAAATTGAATGCTTCTCAGTAAATTGAACATATCATGATCTAGATAGTCTGAAAAAAAATAAAATGTTCTACCTTTCTTAGGTGAGCTGCTTCTGATTGGTAAAGCACCTAAGGTCTTGAGGAGAAAGCTCTGATAAGGCAGGTTTCTTCTTTTTGTGATGCAAATTATATGTTCTACATATGACACCTCAGAAAATCTGTTTGTTTTGCTCACTTATTACTAATTATTGACTCATATAGAACAGAATTTGTTCAACCATCTATTGTGCATAAGAAACACTATGCATCCAGAGAAAAGTCCACAGATCCAGTATTGGGATGACAGTCCGTGATTTGCTCGGGGGGGGGGGGGGGAAGGGGGTTGTGTCATCGTAGCTCAGTTCACATAATCCAAACAACGTGCAGACCTCAGACAATGCTGTTAGGAAAAGTTTGTAAGTCATGAATGGCTTGTGGTATTTAAAAAAATATTTTTGTCTTTTTTGTTTGGTTGCTTATCTTCCTTCCTTTCCTTTCTCCTTCTCTGTTTCCTTCTTTTCGCACAAATTGCTTGTTAAAATAAATCCTTATTCTCCATGAAATGTTCTCTGACAATCTAGTTCCATCTCCAGTCTTCCCTCTCGCCATTTCCTTCGGAGAAAAATAGAAAAATGATAGCCTTTTGGAGGAAGGGCAAGTTGTGTCCTATTATTAGCCTCCCAAGCTGTGCTTCAGTGAAGAAGTGAAATTGGAAGTGTCAGAATATGAAGTGAGAAGTCAGAAGGTGTTTTGACACTGTGACCTGCTTGTGAACCCAGGGCAGAGCCTAGGTCTGGCATGAGTGGGTTACGGGAAAGGGAGCAGGGTCACTTCGTACTCATCTTGAGCAATCTCACCAGCCACGAAATCACTCAAAAATTAAATTAAAATAAATGAATTTCTGATAGTGCAGGCAATTCTATTCTGAGATTGAAAGGCACCCTGCGTAACCCACACCACTGTCAGGCATTCACCCTTCCCTCCGATTTTCCAAATTCTGATTATTACATGAGTGCTTTGATTACTGAAGGGACATCCTTCTCAGACAAAAGCCCTATGCTTTTTCTGCTTGGTGTTCAGCTTCTTTCATTAAAAGCTCTTAGCTGATGAGGCCTTTTTCCTCAATAATGCCAGCAGGATTTCACCGACAGCAAAGGGGGATTTAAACTGTGAAGCAGGTCTACGATGTCCCCACCGTCTTCCATTCCATGTGAATGTCCTTTAGTTCTTGATTGTGTATCTGTGTCTACCCAGGAAGACCGCAAAGACCCTGGGTGATTGCAGCCAAAGTGTCCAATCAAGTGAGAGATACACACACACGCGCGCCATCTGATCTGAGCATCTCAGCGACACTCCTGCTGCCCTTTTGTTGTTTGGTTGGTTTGGTTTGGGGGCTGTTTGTTTCTTTTAACTTTGCGGATAATCCCTTTCTCTGGCTGTATGGTAAGCATCAAATCCAGTGTTGACTTCATCAATGAAGAGGATCTTGTGGTTCAGTAATCACCATCTAACATCAAATCTTTGTTGCTGAAATCTGCTACAGCCGGACGTATGTGGACAGCACAAACTGGAGCCAATGCGTTATTAAATTTAAAACATTTCTTTAAAAAGAGGACACAGTGTCTGGGAAGTCAGAAAATGGGGGCAGATCTGAGAACAGTTAATGGGAGTTAGGTATGAATATTGTAAAGATATAGTTTACAAAATTCTCAAGTCAACAAAAATATTTACAATTTTCAAAAACTAAAAAGACTTAGAAAAGAATATAAAAGGTAATGCCTCCTTAGTTTTCTCTAACATCAAATGTCTCAAACGCATTTTAAAAGTATTAATGATTCAGTATTATTTTCATTTGTATAGAATTTCCTGAATACTGTGTCAGATATTTGGTTTAGACAAAATTACCCAAAACATGGAAGACTGTAGAAATGAAAAGGGAGGGAGAATGAAGCTCTGCTGGCTGGCGTGGTGTGTGCTGACGTCTGAGCAGTGAGCTGGTGGAGGAGGTGAGGTTCCATGGGGGGTGGTCAGAGAGTCGGGTCACAAGAGAAGAGTGTACCGTCAGCCAAGCCTGAATGTAGACACCCTGTATCATCTTGTCTAAGTCTATTAGCATAACACCCCTGGTAAGACAAATGGTAACTATGGATATATACATACATACATATTTATATGTATGTATATATACATACATACATATTTATGTATATAATATATATAACATATATATATTATATATATATACACACACATATATACACACACGTGTGTGTGTGTGTGTGTGTGTGTAAGTTATTTTAGGAACTAACCATTTCAGTGAATGTAAAGCACGGAAGGCTTATGGCCAGAGCCATACAGATAAAACAGTAATAATATCCATCCTGGGTATATTACAAATGGACATTTAGCACTGTAAGGTTTTTTTTTTTTTTTTAGTAAGCAAACATAAAAGTATTTCTTACAGCCACTCCTGATGAGATATGATAGACTAAGATCAGAAGGAAGGAGAGGAAGACCTCCCCTATCAGTAGACTTGGAGAGGGGCATGTGTGAAAAAGAGGGAGGGAAAGTGGGATTAGGAGGGGAGGAGGGAGGGGTTTATGGGGGGATACAAAGTGAATAAAGTATAATTAATAAAAATTAAAATAAATAAATAAATAAATAAATAAATAAATAAATAAATAGAAAGAAAGTTTAAAAAAGTAGTTCTTAGGACTTTCTATCAAGAAGACAATTTTGATCTTCAAAAATTAATTGTGATATAGCAAATTATGTGTGTATACCCTGACTTTTAATGGCCCCTCACAATCAGTTAATGGGAAAGCTAAAAATTACATCAAATGTCATTATTGGGTTTATTACCATCATCATCATCTTTTGTGTATCACTAATATAAGAAGTTGGCTCAGCTCATTTCCATTAGTGTAAAATTTGAATATATGAAATCTTTCTTATAGACTACTTGTTCTTGAAAGTGTCATCCACTAGCTATAAGCAAGCAGTCCATTTGTATTTATAGTATGTTGTCAAAATGCCTATGATTATGAAGATAATAAGTCAACATATATAATATTAAAATACTGCAATTGTTATCTTTTTAGTTTTCTAATCTTTCTTAGAACAGTAACTTCTTTTTCATGCTCTAAATTTAGGGACAGGATGTAATAACAGACCTGAATATCTTAAAACCACAAAGTGAATCACATAAAGTTACAGAAAACATGCTGTATTGTTTACTCTTAAGAGTGCTTTGAACCATCAATGAGAGTTTTGCATTTTTTGTAGATTTTTGGAAAAATCCTGAGGCCAACATTCATGTGCATCTGGACCGGCCCTGGACATTCCAGATCACAAATGAGAAACAATGTTCCATTAAATTCTTATTGCTTTGCTGGCAGAGGCAGGCGCTGTGCCACCAACTGCCTTCTCAGATGCCACATGTGAAAGAGGGTACCACAGGTCAGCAGGATGAGACGATGCAGTGTTCAGTCTCAACAATATGTTCCTCCCTGTGATCTAGGGCATGTCTGGGTGCCCAGAAGGGCAATAAGGAATTAGAAGAAACTTCGTAAGCAAAGCGAAGGACCTGGGTGGGAGGCTTTATAGCTAGTCTCCGACACAGTTCTGATTGTTCCTGCCCTCCTTAGAGAACGGGCATTTGCACTGGGGACTCGAGTGTTCTTTTATTCAGCTCCGTTCTCAATACTTGGGAATGGCTGGTGCATAGTCTGCTATTAGAATGGGCTCATCTCAGCTTTTCAAATGAATACGTGTATTTTGAAATAAATTTCTCAAACTCTTTGTTGAAGCATTTTTGATCTTTTGTTGAGGTAATAATGTAATTACATCATTTCCCTCTTCTCTTTCCTTCCTCCAAACCCTCCGTGACCTCACTTTGCTCTTTCATCATGGCCTTTTTCCTCTTTAATTGTTGTTGCATACATATATGTTTTTTATACATATTTTTAATTTTATTTTATTTTTAATAATTACAGTTTATTCACTTTGTATCTAGCTGTAGCTCCTCCCCCACCCCTCCCAATCTCACCCTCCTTCCCTTTTCTTCTCCCATGCCCCTCCCCTAGTCCAATGGTAGGGGAGGTCCTCCTCCCCTTCCATCTGACCCTAGTCTATCAGGTCTCATCAGGACCAGCTTCATTGTCTTCCTCTGTGGCCTGGTAAGGCTGATCCCCCCAGGTGGAGATGATCAAAGAGCCAGCCTGTGAGTTCATGGCAGAGACAGTCCCTGTTCCCGTTACTAGGGAACCCTCTTGGACACTGAGCCACCATGGGCTACATCTGTGCAGGTATTCTAGGTTTTCTTCATGCATGGTCCTTGTTTGGAGTATCAGTCTCACAAAAGACCCCTGTGCCCAGATGTTTTGGTTCTGATGCTCTTCTTGTGGAGTTCCTGTCCCCTCCATGTCTTTCTATCTCTTGTTTCTTTCATGAGAGTCCCTGCACTCTGCCCAAAGTTTGGCTTTGAGTCTCAGCATATAATATGATACCCTGCTGGGTAGAGTCTTTGAGAGGCCCTCTGTGATAGGCTCCTGTCCTGTTCCTGTCTTGTTTCTCCCTCTTTGATGTTCATCCCATTTGCCTTTTATACATCTTAATAATGATTTTAGTAAGTTTGTTTAATTAGTGGTGATATACTGCATACACATTTTGTTGCTTGGTTAGCTGCTTCATTGGTTGGTTGGTTAGTTTGTTGGTTGCTAGGAGACAAAGTTCTTTGCATTCTGAGTCCTCTTACCTGGGCCTCTTAAATGTTAGGACTGTGCATGTGAGACACTGGCTCAACTTTGTATTTGTATAAAATGCAAAACTAATGGTTGTTAACTGTTCTCACCTCAAAAATGACAAATAGCCATATAAAGTAATACACTTTTTATTTCACTAGATTTGACTATTCGGCCACATATGCCTATATATTCTGCCAAATATGTCATAGATGATGATCCATATTCTGGCATTTGTCACCTTAAACTCCTGATGAAACTTTAAGAATGATTAATTTCATCAATGACACAATCATTCATGATCTCTTGGGTGTGTCATTAGCTCAGTTGGGTTATTGATCACTTAAGTGGGAAGATTTTCATAATTACTCCACTGAGCATTAAATAAATAACAACCATGTACCCGCTGATGGATGCAGTTGTTGCTTCTTATACAGAGTGAAGCTCACTGCATCTGTCGGCATAAGCCACGTCTGCTACAGTAACACTCCAAAATTTCAGGCGCTTTTTTCATTGTTTCATTTCTCTTACAAGTCAGGAAGGGATTCTGTACTTTCTGTCCTCATCTTCCGAATCCAAGCTGACTGTGGAGTTCCTTCTGGAATCTTACCACTCATTTGACTGAGGGAGTTCTGGCCATTCCTGAAGGGCAATTTAGCGCCCTCTGCTGGAAGTGACAAAACCTTACCGCTTACAGCACAGGACAAATTCATTTGGCTCCATCTAGCCACAAGGGAGCCAGAAATGGCAACACTACCAGATGACAAGAAATAAAAAATCTTTCACACAACATAAACAGCTCTCCGTGTGTACCATTACCATCCATTTCCCCCATTGGCAAGTATCATGCCCCTCTGTAGGAGGACCGAGGACTGCAAATGACATCAAACAGCATCAATGACGGTCATGATGCCTTCTAAGTATTTTTTTTCTAGTTACATTACAGGATGATAGGCTACAAATCTTCATTAGTCTCTCTAAGCATTTCTTTCTGTATAGTGTTTGTGTCTTAATTTGCTTCAAGGAGAATGGAAAAGTTCATTCTACAGTCTCCTTTCTAAATTTTCATGAGAATACTATTAAATATATAAATTGTGACATTTATAACATTAAATCATGTTGTTATTTGTAAAGTACAGTTAACATATTTGTCAAACCTCCTACAGTTACGTGGTTTTTGTCATTCACAAGGTTACGTTGAAATGGTGAGGAATTTTAATCCCAAACTGTATTGAGCAGGCTGTGATAACACAGCACGTGCTGGCCAACTGCCACTCATGCTCAGATCCATGTTCATATCCATAGAAGAACGGTTGTCCAGAGAAGGAGAGAGGCCAGAGCATTCCTTCCCTCAGTAGGGCTGGGAGTTGCAGTAGCTGCCATCACTGCTGCTGACAGCTCGAGCCCATCCATACCTGGGTGCTCTGCTTAGGTACCAGAGTAGTTAGGGGCTTCCTTTCTGATATGCACATCACAATTCTCTCTCCTCCTTTATTTCCTAGCCCTCCCAACATCTGCATAACTCTTTCCCTATAGTAAATGCCGTGCACATAAAAACCACTGAGACTCAGAGTAGTTTCTGACTTCTAGCTAATCCCTGACTAATAAAGACAGCCCACAACTGAAACTGGAAGGTTTCACTGGATCCTCGCAGGGCTCTCATGATTCAAAATCTCTATTGACACTAAGATAGATGAGGTCAATGGAAAGCATACTGGTCCAGAGATGAGAAATCAGCCCACTCTATTTCTCAGCAAAGTAGTTGACTTCCTGTATTTCTTCACCTCGTTTCCAAAATAAAAGACTCCGGCTGTTTCAAGCAGCCACACGAATGAGTCTCAGACATACATGCTAAGTAAAGAAGGCAGAAACTGAAAAGGTTTAATGGGAGCAAAACTTTGATCCTAAGCCTCACCCTACTCAGAAAGCCTCACTTTTAATGTCCATCTTACTGACTAGAACTCCCAAGTTCTATTGTTACCTTCTTTGCTTTTGGGATTCTACCACAAAGGAAAGATAAGTAATGTGATGAAAGAAAATTCCAAATCTAATGCAAATGCTATGCCACCATGTTGGAGAGGGAAGTCTATTATGCTTAGCAAATGCCACAAACTGATTCCATAAATTAAAATACCTTAAAATTATCAACGTAAAAGGAAAAGAAGGAGCCAGGCTTCAAAATTTAATCTGGAAATTAAAATAGGAAAACTCATTTAAAAACACTACTTGGCAATATATATATATATACTACTTAAGTACTATAAATATAAAAGCAAACAGTACCCTTAAAATAACACAAAAAACACATGTTAAAGAACCTCAAAAGGAAGACACACACACACACACACACACACACACACACACACACACACACACA